>NC_140124.1:26953918-27553918 GCF_964035555.1 Netta rufina | reverse complement strand
AGGGACATTCAGAGTAAAGGCATTTGTCTTCCCAAGTAATCGTTACACATGATGTACCCTGCTTTCCTGGAAGTGGCTGAATATCTGCCTGCCAAGGTGAAGTAATGAACAAATTCCTTGTTTTGTTTTTTTTTGCATGTGCAGCTTTTCCTTTACATAGTAAACTGTCCTTGTTCAAACCCATGAGTTCTCACACTATCAACTTTCCAATTCTCTCCCCCATTCTACCTGGGTAGAGTTCTACCTGTGTGGTGCTGAACTGCCTGCTGGCATTAACCCATAACAAAATGGGCAAAGCCACTTTGCACTATTAAGATGCTCTATTAATATTATTCATTTTCTACATACAGTTTCCAATCGTTTATTGCATTATATAAATGTTTAATAAAATTAAAATTCCTCCATATTAATATTACACAAATAGCTCATATTTGTGTATCATATTATTCATATCATATATTATATAAATAGCTCATATATGTGTATCATATTATTCAAATAAAAGTGCTAGAATTATGATATAATTGAGCCACATAGATATTTGTGTGTGCATTCTGGAAACCCACATTTGAACAAAGATACCTCAGATGCCTCACAAGATTCCTCTGAGTGGAAGTACACACTCTGCCAACATCAGTGAATTTGTACAAGATTCTTGTGAAATACAAAAAAAGGATTGCAGAAATATGTGAAATCCTACTGCAAAACTATAGTTTCCAGTCATAAAAATTGCCTTTTTTTTGTCCATTTTTTAAAAAGCTCTGTACTTTGGTAAGGGTATTTATAAAAGTACAGGAGCTGTTCCACAGTCCAACAAGAGTTTGGCATATCCCTGCTAACATTCATGCCTTCGTCTTCAGCTTAAATCCTTACCAGAGATGCATAATATCTTTTCAGAAGTCCTCTGTAATCACAAAGACAACGTTGTCTTCTCTTTGAATTTCAGCCAGAAATAGCAATATATTCCCTTTCTAACTGTGTTTTGTTTAATAAGCATTGATCATTCATTCATTCTGTCAGTGGATATGAAAATCTTTTAAAATCCATCTCCAAGAAGAGAGGTGAGTTCCTTTGATGATTTTCTGATAAGGAAGGGAAAGACTAAACAGCTATTCTATTGCAAGGGTACTCAATTATTTTTATTGAGATGTACATATCTCAATTTACATTCTCTTTACATTCACTTTACAAATCACTCTTACAGAAATTTGCTCAGCAAGAAGCAGCATGTGGTTAATGTCCCTACTGGACAAGAAAAGTCACATTTCTTTCCTGGCTATGACCTATGCAAACATGTTGCAATGTTCCCAAAATGCAGAGGTGTAGAAGAAATATGGAAATTGGCAAAAAATTGTTCTAGATCCAAATCTGATGACTCCTCCATCATTTGCTCAGTTGGGATGCAAGGAAACCAAGTAGCCTCAGAAAAAAGTGCTACTTCTTTTTGCATTCATTGCTGTCTTTTCTGTTACTCTGGACACAGGTAACATGCAGCTCATGTTATTCCATTAAGAGGAATAAAGTCACAGACCACTAGGAGATACTATATACCAATTTTTCTACTTTCTACAAACTAGCAATATTTTGTTAAGTATTTCTTTGCAGTGATTATCTCTGAACTTTTGGAGACCTGTTTTTAGGTCTATGGTATCTTTTTGAGTTGATCTAAACAGACATTGTGAGGGAGCCTAGCACAGCCAAAAAAAAGATAAATACCCAACAGAAAATCAACATTGCCTATGCCTACTAGCTGTCTTTTATTTTCTTCCTACAATAGTATCATACCTAATTAAAAGTGAAAACTAATATCCATCAGGATTAATCAAATTCTATATGCAAATATCTGCCTCATGTGAGGCTTGGTCCAATTGCTAGTATCATCACTAAGGTCATTAATTTAAATTGAGATGAGTTAAGAGTCCTATGAGGATTGACATATAAATTGAAGGAGGTTATTCATTGCTAAGTTTTTCATACTGAAATGACAACTTAGGAAGAAAATATGTGAACAGTGCTTTAGCACATCAATTCCTAGGATAATGAGCAGTGCTGTGAGTTTGTCTGTGGAGGAGCATGAGTCCTCTCCTTTAATATAGTGTGGTTCTGATACTTTGCTTTAAATTCACATTAAGATGTTCAATGCAGATAGTTCAAGGTCTACTAGGCTGATATCTCTGGGATTATTTTATACTTGCTGATTTCTGCCAAGCACCTTCAAATAACACAGATACATTTTTAATCAAAACTTGAGTGCAAGTTTCATAGACCCTTCAGAGATTCTTTCACAGTCTTTAGAAAAGGACCAAATATTTCCAATTAACAGGAAATATACACTCAATTTCCAAACAGAAATATGGGAGCTCTAGAGCACTGGTTGTCCTAGTACAAATACTCTGCATTCTCAGCTTAACATCCCCTCAACTCACCTCAGCTACCTCCAGTGTCTTGATCCATAACTGCATTTCTAGGCAGGGTGACTAGAAGAAATCTAGTCTTTTAAGGCAAATAATTATGGTGTGTCCAACATCTATGAATTTTCTCTAAATGCTGATGGCTGAAATATTTTAAGTCAAGTAGTAACAAAAAGATTGCAGAGTAATAAAGTAATGATGGTATTATATTACTTTTCATACGTAAAGAATAAAAGTATAAAATTTATTATTCTAACCTTGTACCACAAGGACTTCTCAGGTATGTAAAAAAATTAAACTGGCCTATCAAATGGACTTAAAATAAAGGGAGCCCTGCAACACGTGTGGCATTCAGAAACTTTTTGAGAAATAAGTAAAAAAAAAAAAAATGAGTCCAAAAATTAGGCTGTTTGGGCTTCACCACCTTGACCACAACTTGGTTCAAATCTGAATTCCTCAGACCAGTTCTGCCTGCAGCTCCATTTGTATAGACTCTTGCATGAATAGGATCTCAATGGAGTGACTCAGAAAATAATTAAGTTCTTTGCCTTTCAGAGAATAAACATTTCTTCAAAGGCAGGTCAAGATTACAGTATATTAATATACTCCTATGTCTGTCTCCCCCTCTCCTGCCCACCCCCCAAAAAAAAAAAAAAAAAAAAAAAGCAAATAACTTTCTTCCATTGTCACATTTTTTATATCTGTGCAGCTGCACAACATCACAAAACAGTTTAACCTTAGCAAGCAAATTTCATTTGTTACCTGCCAAATGCCGATACAAAAGATAACTATGAAAAAGCAATAAAATCCTCATTCTAAGGCAATGGGTAACATGCCTTTGCTATAATATACTTGCTAAATAACATTCAATGAACTCATAAAAGCATTTAATTTAAATATAAATGCTTTGCAGTTCCATTTTTCAGAGAGTAAATGACACTTCTGCTTGTTTCTTTGAAATGCATTTGCAGAAAAGACATTCTTTCAAAATCCACCGTTAGTGTTATATATTACCCCTATTACTGCAATGCTCATGGACCGCCCTGTGGTTAGAGCTGGGATGTACTAGAAACTGTAAAAATAGATAGTCCCTGCCCTAAACAGCTTTCTCACTGAAACAGAATTTGCAAAAGCAAGGCTAAAAGAAGAAATATTGATGATGTCTTATCAATTGCAGAGGTAAGAGCTAATACAAATCTCTGCACTTTTTTTCAAGTATCATATCCAGGATGTCCCCCCAAAAATGTTGATTTCAGTAAGTGGTAGAAATATAAAATGCCACTAGATGTTTTAAACAGGATAAAAGTTCTGGGAAATAAAGTCATTTCAGAGGGTATTGGGTCCAATTCATTAGGTCCATGTCATTAAGAAGCCTGAAACCCACTCATAGTGCATTAAGAAGTCCTATTTTTTTTCCAGGAGCAGGGACACCTGCCCTCAGCAATGAGACATGTTTGACTTGTTGTAGTAAGAATTGGAATAAAAGTGATCATATATATAGAATCTGTCCTCCAAGATGTGAATCCCTCAATTCCCCTTTCATCCTTCAGCAGTCAGTCAACAGCACTTATCAATAGTTCATAAGCTACCTAGTGAATGAGAAGAATATTTTCAATTTTATTTTTTTTAAATGCACTTAATTCTAATGATATTTTTCCCATAAATTTACTGAAAACCAGGAACATCTTATTCACCTTGTTCAACCAATTAGCTTTTTAAGGTGTCTTCTTTCCTATTTTGCTGTACAGTTAACAAAGACATGCAGTTAACAAAGTTGGACAGCAAGAAAAGTACAACTTATACTTGTTACAGTACTTGTACACTGAAAATTTTTTGTGCACTTATCTTAGGGATATTGTTGATAACATAAGTTTATAAAATATTGAAATCCATTAATACCCTAGATGAATTAATAAAACAGATATCCTAGTAATTTCAGAATAGTTTTTTTCTATGGAACACAGTATATATATGTATTTGGTCTAAAGATAACTTGTTTACAAACAAACAAACAAATAAATAAATAAAGACATTCTGTCTTTTTTATTTGCAGGATAATATGAGAAAGCCAGGCTTTTTAATTCATAGTATCTATATCATGGTAGTAACCCTAACCAAATACCAGACGCCTAAGCCCCAAACCAAAGCCATAAACCCTTCATTCTAAACTTCTAACATTGAAACCCTCACTTACACCTAAATCTAACCTGTTTGGTGCACAGGAGGTAAAAGAAGAGCACAGGCTGTGAGGTCCTGGAGTGAACACACACACATACGTATAATTTTATTATGATACACTTTGTCTACAATTACTCATACATTTTCAAGTATCATCATGTACTTTGAGTAATACGGAAACAGATCCTTTGCCAACATTGTCTACCACTTAAATAATTTTTCAGCAGATTCATGCCAGATTAATCCAGCTGAGGATCTGATCACACATATTTAAAATTATCAAAAATATGTCATTAAGTTGCAGGTCCTTCTACATTCACATCACTTAAAATAATACACAACTATATTTGTGGTCCAAAATATTATTTAACTTCACTCAGGATAAAAGATTTCCAGATACACCAACAGAATATAAAAGGCTCAGGCAGAGACAGCAATTTTCCATCATGCCCTTCAGTCTGAAAAAGACGATATTTTTTTGTTATGCAGTAAGGGTTGAGTGGCAGTCTCTGTGCCTGTTCAAGTACTGCTCATTCTAATCAGGCTGCCAGCAAGGAATCATTAGGTATTTGGTGTTTATGATGTAAAATATCTACTAGGAATTGGATTTTGATCATAACTTCATTTTACATCTGTTTCACACTAACCAATAGAATACAGTGTTAATCACTCTTAACCTTTACTGGATTTGAACTAGTATTTTGATTGCTAATCCCTACTGAGGGACTCTGAAGCACACCATAGAGCCCCTGAGGCATGCAGCTTGACCCCTTCTCTTCAAGTTGGTTTTAACCAACAGCATCATCAAGAATATGCTTAGACTTGCCAAGGCTAATTACAGATTGGCCATAGTTTTCAGCTGAAGTATAGACAAAACTGTCTAACTAGAAATGTTAAAAAAAAAAAAAGTATGCTGGGCTCTAGGTGATTCTACATGAATCAAAAAGTAGTTCCAGCAAGAAGATTTTACAGCCAATAAGATTTATATTTTGCAGACTCATGCAACTGCACTATCAGTTTGCTCCAAATAAATGCCCAGCTCCTGGCGATTAGTATTCTTAAGGGGCTGGGTGGAAATCTGTTAGTTTGGGCTTCTTTCAAGATCTTCCCCCAGATGGTAATACAATTCCAAACCAGCTGAGATTCACTTTGTGTTGAATTTCATTGTAGGAAAGGATCATACAGCAAAGAGATGAACAAAGGTTTTTCCTTCCTCTAATTTCAAACTACAACAAGAGAATTTCCTAGAGGTTGTTTTTTTGTTTTGTTTTGTTGGTTTTGTTTTGTTTTGTTTTGTTTTGTTTTCTGAATATGATTAGCTTATTCTAAATTCCTTATCTTCAGATCTAATCTTTTTCCTTGGTTATTTTAAATTTACATTCAATTATGTTTCAGATAAATGATTACTGAGGGAAATACGGGGACAATCCAGATCCCCTCTGGATGAGGGGATCAAGTGCACCCTCAGTAAGTTCGCAGATGACACCAAGTTAGGTGCGTGTGTCGATCTGCTCGAGGGTAGGAAGGCTCTGCAGGAGGGTCTGGATAGGCTGCACCAATGGGCTGAGGTCAACTGCATGAAGTTCAACAAGACCAAGTGCCGGGTCCTGCACCTGGGGTGCAATAACCCCAAGCAGAGCTACAGGCTGGGAGATGAGTGGTTGGAAAGCTGCCAGGCGGAGAAGGACCTGGGAGTATTGGTGGGTAGTCGGCTGAATATGAGCCATCAGTGTGCTCAGGTGGCCAAGAAGGCCAACGGCATCCTGGCTTGTATCAGGAACAGTGTGACCAGCAGGGCTAGGGAAGAGATTGTCCCCCTGTACTCAGCTCTGGTGAGGCCGCACCTCGAGTACTGTGTTCAGTTTTGGGCCCCTTGCTACAAGAACGACATCGAGGTGCTCGAGTGAGTCCAGAGAAGGGCAGCGAAGCTGGTGAGGGGTCTGGAGAACAAGTCCTGTGAGGAGCGGCTGAGGGAGCTGGGTTTGTTCAGCCTGGAGAAAAGGAGTCTCAGGGGCAACCTTATTGTTCTTTATAAGTACATTAAAGGAGGCTGTAGAGAGGTGGGGGGTGGTCTATTCTCCCTTGTGACTGGTGACAGGACGAGGGGGAACAGGCTTAAGTTGCGCCAGGGGTGTTTTAGGTTGGATATTAGGAAGAATTTCTTTACTGAGTGGATTGTGAGGCATTGGAATGGGCTGTCCAGGGAAGTGGTGGAGTCACCATCCCTGGAGGTCTTTAAAAGACATTTAGATGTTGAATTTAGCAATATGGTTTAGTGGAGGACTTGTTAGTGTTAGGTCAGAGGTTGGACTCGATGATCCTGAGGTCTCTTCCAACCTAGACAATTCTGTGATTCTGTAGTATGGCCTACCTTGCACTCAGCACCCAAACAACAGGTATTTTAGTAGTAGAGCATGTAGGTCTTCTTTCAAAGCTTTAAACTGGAAGAACGTGGTCCACACTGTATTTGTTGTACAGTACTGACAGAGCCTTCATTTCCTACACTGCGATCCACTAAATATATACATGTATATGTATATGTATATGTATATGTATATGTATATGTATATGTATATGTATATGTATATATACATGTATATGTATATATATTTTCCAAGCTAACTACACATCACAATATTTGTATGTCTTAACTGGAGTGAATCATTTTCTGTATGAACAGAGTTCAGGCCAGTGTTTTGCAAATCCATTTGGAGTTGGGTAAGGACTTCAGCAGATACTAGGTAGTTCACACAGAGGGACACATTAAAAAATACTTCCTAGTTTAATGGGCTACCAACCACTCAGGTTGTACTTCAAGAGACAAAAAGAGAACACTTGTTTTCCAATGTGCAAATAAAAGTGTTTTGTATTATGAGCTGACTATATTTCAGTGGAGTTATTCTGGAACTACACCAACATCACCAAAGTTCTAATCAGCTTCATATAGTTACTGAATAGTCCAGTGAATATCAGCTTACTGAAATGGGTAATGAATTTTTTAGGGTAATGAATTGTCAAGACTGATAATATTTTCCCTTTTCTGATATCTTGGTAATACTGTGGCAGGTCTACATATATAACAAAAAATGTTTTTAAATTAATATTTTGAGCAATTTAAGTCAGGAAAAAAAAAAAAAAAAAACTTTCTCTTAATTCCTGCCCTAAGGTCTCAGCAAGAAACAAAAGTGAGTTCCTAAAATGGAAAGCTGACTGGGAAAATGTGTTTTGTGGTGTATTGGAAATATTTCCTCAACTAGGATTTTTCAAACTTTCACACTTTCTTACGAATTACACACCCATCTCTCTCAGACCCTTCAAAGGACAAACAAAACATAACAAGAGCCATGAAAAAGACTAAAGACTTTTTAACCATTCCCAGCTCTCCTCCTGTTGCCACAGCTCATCCAGGAAGGCAGCTTGCAAGTTTCCACAAAAAAAAATCCCCCGTAAAAGGGAACTAAGATATTGGATAGACTCAGTCAACAGGAACTTGTGACCAGCAAGCCAGGCCACCTGTTCTAAGGAGGGTCAAGCCATGGAGAGGAGCTGAATTCAATTTCCTTAGCAATTCTCTTTACATGGCTTCACAGCATTTATCAAATCTCTGCCACCTGGAGGAACTCTCATTGTATCTAACAGAGAGAGGGAACAAAGGATCAGAATGTGCATTCTTCTCTCCCCATACAAGAACGACACTGGAAACCCCTAAGTAACAACTACAGACCTTGCAATGGAAATGCAGGTTTCCAGCAAATACGATGAGGACACTTCTGGCAGATT
Source organism: Netta rufina (assembly GCF_964035555.1). NCBI lineage: Eukaryota > Metazoa > Chordata > Aves > Anseriformes > Anatidae > Netta > Netta rufina. Next base: position 27,545,549 of record NC_140124.1, on the reverse strand, counting down.
TAAAAAAGTATTACAATTCCTTATTAATTTTCTGTGAAAATCAATGAAAACTTCAGGGGACTGAAAAAGTGAAACATCTATAGTTATTCCAGGGGAAAATTTCTATCCATTACTCTCATATTATTTACCACAATGAGGCTCAGGTGTTTTCAGGAAAATAAAACCATTCACCAGAAAACCCTCTTCTTCTTACTTATCAGTATATTCAAAAGACAAAGATTTCAGCAATGTATCAACAGGAAATTATACCACATACAAACACATATGAATACTTTTTTTCCTTTACTTTGCTACATTTTTTCCCAGTCAGAAAACAACAAATATTTCTTTCAGTATTTGGGGGAAATATTTAAGTAATTAATTGTTACTATTGACCATTTATAAAATGTGACATAAAAAATATATTGTGAGATGAAGTTTATAGTACTGTGGGAACAAAACATACAAATAATATCATGCTTATTAATTTATAATTAATAATAAGCTGTATTATTAATACAGCACTTTTCCTTGAAGATGTCAAAGTATTTTACAGTAGAATCAAGTCTGCCTACTACATAAGAATTATTATAATCGTTAAAAATTATAAATGTTAAAATGAAAGTACTTAAAGTTACACAACTTGCTCAAGGGAATCCAAAGCTACTCTAAATGTCACTTTGACTGCAAAATGGTATCAACAAAAATCAACCTAAGAATAAGCAAGGCCAATTAAGTTGAATATTTGGTGAGGATATTAATGCAAATGTGATCTTAGCTGAAAAGCACGGACAGTAGAATCTCTGTAGCTGGAATCAATTTTAAGCTAATAAATATCTGCTTTGATCAGAGATTCAGGAAATAATTGAAAGGTTAAAATTTTGAATTATTGAAAGTACAAATAACTAATAGCATATTTTGAAAGGAAATGTGAACAATGAAATTTAAATGATGCAAAGTTATTGTTTGTGGGTTTTGTGTGTTTTTTTTTTATTGTTGTTGTTGTTTTGTTTTGTTTTGTTTTCCAATAATCTACCTGAATTCAGTATAAAGAAAAATGAGACAAGACAGACAAGAGGACAAAGCTGCTCAGTGCTGGTCCGTCATTGGAAAAGTCATAGAGAGAAAGGAAGGTGTATAGTTGCTTTGGGCCCATGTGACACCTTCTGGAGAAGGAAGCTTTTTATTCAGAAAAGAAACAGATGTTTTGGCAGATAGCATAGAAAGAATCCTGTCAGAGACCATAAACCAGTCCTGAAGGGAAGAAAAGAGTGTGGAAAAAATGTGAAGTATAAAACAAAAGAACAAAAATGACATGGATAAAACAGAAATGCATAAAAAAAAGACAAGGGCTTTGTTATAACTGAAAGGAGAAAGTAAATATGCTAAACTCCTTGTAAGTTTTGTAGAAGTTTTAAGGAAAAAGGAAGGAAGGAAGAAGGAAAGGAAGGAAGGAGGGAAGGAAGGAGGGAAGGAAGGAAGGAAGGAAGGAAGGAGGGAGGAAGGAAGGAAGGAAGGAAGGAAGGAAGGAAGGAAGGAAGGAAGGAAGGAAGGAAGGAAGGAAGGAAGGAAGGAAGGAAGGAAGGAAGGAAGGAAGGAAGGAAGGAAGGAAGGAAGGAAGGAGGGAAGGAGGGAAGGAAGGAAGGAAGGAAGGAAGGAAGGAAGGAAGGAAGGAAGGAAGGAAGGAAGGAAGGAAGGAAGGAAGGAAGGAAGGAAGGAAGGAAGGAAGGAAGGAAGGAAGGAAGGACTGATTTCTCATCAACTGAGACAGTTCACTGCAGCATGAGGCTGGGAGATTAATTTTATAACCGCAGACAGAAATCAAATAAAAGGAAGAGTCAATGCCCTTTTTAAACATCAGTAGAAAAAGATCACAAGCACACAGCCAATATTAAAATGCAGCCAAGGTTTATTGCCAACATTTAAGTAGGTTTGTCCTGGAAGAACAGAAAATAACCAACCGTGTAAATGGAGACAGGCATACAACCATCACCAAAGGCTTTCCTCTTTCATTTGTTTGTGGTAAAGAATCTTCTTCTGAGCCAAACAAATGTGCTAAAGAAGACTTTAAACTGAAACTTACCAAGCCACTTTCTGTGCATACCCTCAGCCTTGACAAAGAGCTTTATCAAGAAACTCCCAGCCTGTTCCATTCTGAAATCTATTGCTGATGGATAATTACCTTTAACCACCTTTAAAAATATCTTCTTTAACTCATAAGAATAGCCTTTTTGGCAAGATTTGAAGGAAGCTGCTATCAGAGTAGCAAAAACAGTTAGTCCCATCATTTCAGAGATCAGCTGGAGATATTATGGCATGTCTTGGTGTAAATATTTAAATTGCAATGTAGTGTGGCCTTCATGCAAGGTGCACTCCGAGCTGTGTATCTCCTGTGCTCACACTGGTACTTAAACAAGTGGTCGAAAAGGATTCAGACCACTTGTATGCCAGCTTGTCCAGGGTAAGAACTTTATACGCTTGTCCTTAGCACATAATAAATTCAACATATGTCAAAGACATTTATGCATAAAGAACAACAAAGAATTATCACAGGGAAAAAGCAAGAGCATGGGTTGTTATTGCAGAATATTCAAGATTACACATTAGCTTCCACTGCAATAAGTATCCTACGTCCTAAAATAATGCTAATCAGTCAGCAGGGATGCAGCTTAAGGTACAGTTCCTGAAGATGTCTTTAAGTCAGAGTCTAGATTTAGTGTTTAAATGTTGTCCTGAATAGCTGTTTCTATGAGGAGAGACTGCAAAATTTAATAATGCCCTACACTTCTCATATGCTGTACAGAAAACAGAATTAAAAAGGTAATATTTCAATGAAAGTTTTACAAATTTAATCTTTTTGATGGTAACCCCTGCATTAAGTCATTAAGATGTGTCATTTCTTGAACAGCAAGAAGTAGAATATGTATATAAAAACAGGAAACCATGAGAAAAACTGTACTGAAAGGAATGTACAAGGAAAAGCAGCAAGGAAATGAATATAAAGTCCCAGTGGAGATGACAGAAAGAAGGTTCATCTGGACAGAAAACAGACCATACGATTTTTTGCATTCCGTATGTGTTTCCAGCAGTGGCTTCTATTTGAAAATTTCTTAGTTTCAAGTCAAACCCAGATTTTCCTGTCTGATGGGCATGAAAGCTCAAATTCACATCTGCAAATTAACTGTGTTCTCTGTGCTTCATACATCAACTGTTATGTGCAACATTATTTCTGGAATTGTATCTTAGCTTACAATTTGACTATTATGGTACATCAGGGAGAAAAAAGTGCACTTTGGTCTGCCACAGCTATATTTTTATTGGCTTCACAGTCCTGAACGAGGAAATCTCTTTTTGTTAGCAAACTAAGCAGGTCTGACTTGAAAGATTTAAAGGGTACAGATATGCATCAGTGATCAGGTGATGTTTGCAATGAATATGGGATGGCAAAAAAGTATCTACTTCTAGGAAGGTACTGCAATTATTTAATGGCAGCAGGAGAAATGTTTATGCCAAAAATATTAAAGGGTAGCAGACTTTTACTTGCTTTTTGTCTGGAAAGGCTTTTTGCACTCTCACCATCACCCCACCCCAGCATTTCCAGATGGTTATTCATCACTGAGAAATGGTACGAAGTAGTCTTGTCAATGGTTTCCACTGAGTCTGTTGTTTTCAGGTATTCTGATATGATCAGTCCTCCCTAGGAAAATCTATGGCATACCAGTTTATTTCTTCCAATTCAAATACTATGAAATAGACAATAAAGCAGGATCTTTCAGCTTGCTCTCTCTCACACATTCTCTGAGGCATTTAGCAAGGTCTTTCCTCTTCCTCCCCCAGACTTCTCAAAATTTTCTTTGACACTGAAAACTGGGTTTGTGTCTTCTGAGAAACAAATCCTTCCCTGGTCTGATTAAAAATCTGATGAAAAGTAAATCTCCCTTGTTCTGTAAAGAGGAAACAATTGAAGTCAGTTCTTACTGATGGAAAAGCCACAAGTCCAAAATGCCAGAAGACAGATGGACTGATCAAAAAGACAATGAAGTCTTTCCATTAACTTTGATAGACTTTGGGCTTAGGTCATTAATCAGCTCTGTTAAGAATTTGTAGGGTCTTGTAGGGAGGTTCTGTACTGGAAAAACAGAGGCAGAAAATACAACCTTGACATTTCTGTTAAAAGAGAACAACTCAGGAGATATACTCACAAGCATATGACACTTGTTAGACTATAATAATAAGTTTTATATTTAAATAAAGCAGATCAATGATAAATTAAGTATGGAACAAATGCCATTTGTTTGGTCAACAAGTTGTTTTTTTTGACTGGTTGTGTTCCTGAGCAATGATAAACACATATTTAGAAATAAATGCTGTGGTTACAATAAACAGAGGTATGTATGTTTTCCTTTGCAGGATTATTAGAATTAGAATAATTAGAATTATTAGAATTATTGTTTATACTTATCTTCTCAATGCACCAAAACAGTGGAGATATTTTCATATCTCCATATTTCATATTCTCAGATTTAGTGATTTTTTAATAGTATACTAAAATAATTTTTATTCCATTATATTTATGTATGCTTGTTTCTTTGCTTGTTCTTATTACACATAACGTAGAAAAAATTTCTACCATTCCTTCATCTTGATCTTCCTCTTGATTAATGTTGATTTGTTTGTGACTATGGTGAATTAACTATTTTTACATGTTATTTTACTTCTTTCCCCTACAATTCTCTTACATTATTCTAGCTGGTATGTACATGTCAGTTCACTGAACTATGTTCCTGAGTTATCCCAGGCAAGCATGAATTAGTTTGCTTACTTCCATTATAATTCCAGATTCTTCACAGCTGCAAATCATTACCAATTCTCATCATTTTACTCACCTATGCTTCTCCTTCTTTGTATTGCTCTTGTAAACGAAAATTACCATTATGCTGATCCTTGCAAAATGGCTGAAGTCATTTGCTTTCATTTATGTTTGCCATTATCTGCTAACTCCAAAGCTCTTTCATCTCCTGAAGTTAATCATGTTCCCTTATCCAAATAAGCTGAACATTTCAGCGGCTGCTGCAGTTGACACTGGTATATTTATTCCAAACTGGCACCAATCATATCATGGTTCTGATGGGTGCAGAACCTTTGTAGCACCACTGAACCCTGAGAACATATTTCAAGGAATCACAGACTGAAAAGGAGGCCGCTGGGATTTTTATATGCACAAAGATATTTTCTGGCCAGAAAACCTTTTAAAAATCTCATCTCTATTTTAGATCATTCTGTAACCAACACTTCTTAGAATCAATTGCATTTATGTCAAAGAAGCATAGAATCATAGGATGGTTTGGATTGTAAGGGAGCTTAAAGATCATCGAATTCTAGCCTCCCTGCCATGTCTCTTGTCTTCCTCCCTTAGTTAACTTTTAATCTAGCTGAGGTAACAAGACAACTGTTTGAAATAATTAAATATCTTTCTTTCATGATTTAGTTATGACTGTAATCAAATAATACCTTTCTGAAAGTGAATGTTCATCTCTCACTATCCTCAAGAGCAGAACTGATGTTTAAATATCAATAATTTACTGTTGCAGCTTCTAGTCACCACTTTTAAGTCTGCCAACATCCTCCCTCTGTTAAAAGATGGGTTTGACTATACCTGCTCAGGTTCTTTTGTTTTGGATATCCAGGATAGACTCATTCTGGTCCTAGAGCTTTGTTAATCTTTAGACATTTTAATATCCTCATCATCTGTTCAGGTATGGCCTTGATTTCCTTCAGTATTCTTCTTCTCCTACAAAATTTACATCAATATTCAACATCTGTCACCTTCTTTTGAATGTTAAGGCAAATCATTAATTTAATGTCTGGAAGTTCTGTCTATTATTTATACTAAGTTCTTATTTCTACTACCTTTATAGACTGCATGCAAAGTACTTTAAAATGACTTCACAAAAGAACTCAGTACGTCATATCTAATGTTGACTCTTTCTATAGGCTTAGACTTCACACAAAAGTCACATATATGACACTTTCTTCAGGAAAAGCTACAAAAAGAAACCTATTGTATGTAATATATTTTTTCCCAAATATTCCATTAGCTACCTGGTCTCAACTACAGCAAGTTGGCCTCCATCACCTGTATTTCCCTGATTTTCAGGAAACCTATCTTTTTTTGCAAGCATTTAGGTAGTATAACTGGTCTTGCAACAGAAATACTAATGGAAAGGACTATGTAAAATTCAAATTAATCAGCTAAACCTTTGGGGGGAAAAATAAAATAAAATAAAATAAAATAAAATAAAATAAAATAAAATAAAATAAAATAAAATAAAATAAAATAAAATAAAATAAAATAAAATAAAATAAAATAAAATAAAATAAAAATCCCAGGATAGCATAAGTATCTGGCCAATAAAAATGGACAGAAATTAGTTTCTGTCACTACCACCATTGTTCACACTGTATTTTTGTATGGAAGTGCATGCATTTGTATAAACATGTATGATTTAACTCCTTAAACTTCCTTCATTGCCTTAATTCATACAAATGGTGTAGTTTTCCACATTATAAAAGAGGGGTAGACTGCATCCCTTACACAACTTCCTCTCAACACCAGATAGTGTCTGTATTTTACCTGTATAAAACTATTTCACATACTTCTAGAAACTGATATCACATAGTCTCCTTTATAAATGTCAGTGTTGTAAGTAATGTTAAATAATTTCTCTGACAGTTCAGTGTAAATTTCATAGATGTTTCCACGTAACATTTTTAAAGAATGTCCATTACTATTCACCCCTATAACCAAAGGTCTTATCCAGTTTTATCCACAATCCACCTCAAATCTCCACTATTTTAACATTCATTCCTCTGCTGAACTATGATCCCCTCACACAGAATCAAATGCAACAAAAGAATCAGCTTCTTTGACCAATCTCTGCTTATAATTTTCTAAATAATCAGATATGAACTGTTTGTCTTAATCTTCAAATTCCTTCTCATTTTTGTCCTACTTATCATCTCCAGCGTATTCTGTCTCCAGTTAGACCATAATGTTGGCTTTCTTTACCCATGGAATTGACAGATATTTTTAAACAAGCTCCTCTGTGATTTTTTTCCAAGCATCTGCCACACAACCTCATTATCTTCCTTCAAATCCCTCATTAAAACCCTCTTGCTGTGATGCAAAAACATGAGAGAATGTTTAAGCTAATAATGAATTGAAACACTTTCTCTCATACTGACCAATGTTGCTTCATTGTCCTTCTGCTCCTTTGGCTGTCTGGATCCATGTGTTTTTTCTTATATTTGAATCACAGCCTCCCCATGAGGTCCTAGTTTATGACTTTGGTACTGATAATATAAATAATAATCAGAAGAAAAGGTTTTTCCTTCTCATTATACATTGTTAGCTCCTGAAAACACATTCACACTTCCTTTTTGTGTTAGTTTCTAGCAAGTAATTACATAAAGTAATATAATATAATCTCAAAGTCCTCTCTCCCTTTTTGCAAGGGAACACACAAGTGAAGGACCCAGAAAAAAAAAAAAAATCTTTGAAAAGGAGAACTGTGGGTTAGAGGAAAAAGCTCATGTTTCAACATCTTTTTTTTTTTCTTTTTTTTTCCATAGACGACAGAGAATTTCAACCCTATTTTCTCTCCACCCTGTTTCTGCCACTTAGAACAGAACAGATAGGATTCTCTTTATGGAAAGGATGATATCTTTTCTTTGAATTATCCTTGTTTCCTTGCTTCCTTCCCTGAACACCACTGGCTGCTGGGTACATTCCGAGTCCTGATGCTCATGAAGTTACACACTTGCTCTATCTCTTCTGTTGGAAAGGCAAATGTTTTCCTTTGGGAAGGAAAAGACCCATTTACTTTTCACTGATGATGGAGAACAGAATAAAAGGCAAATTATTTATTTCATCACACATTTCACAGCCCACCATTTCAGAGCTCATCATTATTTCAATGCTCAGGTATTTAAGTTTTTTTTAATCTTCTGAAATAAACACACCCAAAGCTGATCTGCACCTGCATTAAAAGGAACCATTCTTCTGAATGGGCCTCAGAGTGACGGCAAGGGCTGACATTCCCAGTTTAGTTTTTAAGTCCTCTACCAATATGAATTGCTCTTAACCACTACATTTTCTCTTTTACACTTTGTCTCCTTCTTTCCTTTTTACCAGACTTCATCTAACACTCATGCTCAAGGAATAACACATGTTCACAAGCAGGATAGTTATTTTTCTGGTCTGCCACATTATTATTGTTGGCAGTATACAGAGCTGTATACTTTAAACAGACATAAAACTCATTAATGTTGTTCAGCTGATAATTGTCTATCACCTGCAGAAAAACTGTAGTGTTCTTCTAACAAGAGATACAGAGTGTTCAAAGACAAAGCATTTTTTTACCTATGAGAAAAATGTAAACATTTATACGCCTATAAAATAACCACAGACATCAATAAATGATAGAGCAATTACTCATTTTTGCATGTAAATAATCAGTTTTGATGCCTGTTTTGACATATAGACAAAGACACAAGAAGTCTGACTTCATGTTGCTTAGGTGAGACAGGAGTTCTCAAATCCATAGGATGTTTTTTCATCCATTTTTTTTTTTTAAACAAAAATCACTAGCAATAAAAGCTGATAATTTATATTAGTTATGTTCATGAAGGAAGAGTTCTGTCATTTTAGTCAATCTGAGGCATCAGAAAATGGTTTAATTATGTGAATTTAAGCAGTCATAGAGATTTAGTAGCACATTAATTTCATAGCAATTCAGCGGGTTGCAAACCTGAAACTTCAGCTCAAGTGCTAAGCAGAACCAGAGCTATGCAACTCTGATGAATGTATGTTACAAAAGAATGGATTTTCACTCCAAACAATGTACACAAAAAAGTTTGCATGTTACAAACACAGCTCAGCTTTGACAAGTTGAAGGCCTTCATTTTCAAACACTTCTTGCAAACTTTTTGTCTTAGTCTGCATAGAATAAGAAAGCTACACAAAGTGAACTGTTCCACCTTAAAATCTGAGCCACTTTAAGAAGAAACTCAGATGCTCTTGGGAAACAAAATGAAACAAAATAAAATAAAACAAAAGGAAAAAGAAAAAAGAGTAAAAAAAAAAAAAAAAAAAAAAAAAAAGGAAAGAAAAGAAAAGATGAAGGAAAAAAAAAAAAAACAAACAAACAAAACATAAACAAGAAACATAATCTTCCAGAATTTCCCCTTTTTTTGCTTTTTCTGATTTTCCTCAGTGAGTTTTGATCATTTTCCTAATATCACTTTCAATGTCTCTTATATCGATATCAATTTCAATCTGTTCCTAAATTCAAATAGACATCTTCACCTGCAATTGTGTTCTGATTCAGCAAGAAATGACCTTGCAAAACAGCATGAAGGGTAATTTAAGTGAGCAGAAGAAATATAAGGTAACAATATATTAAGATATTAAACACTGGTTCATATTATTTGCATAATAATACCAATATTAAAAAAAAAATACTCAAAAAGGAAAATCTTTACTATGGATCATATAACAGATGAAGTTAAGGAGGGGAAACAATTATATGATCTACAGTCTATGGACCAGATTTAAAGTTATGCACCATTTACGAAGTTCTTTTGAATAATTCACTCAGGGTAGAGAAAAAAAAAAAAAAAGAAAAAAAAAAAAAAAAAAAGTGCTGTCCAATAAAGCACAAAGCTTTACAGTTCATTTAAGCTATGTTTCTTTATGCACAAGTGGCCATATCTCCATTATGCATCCAAGGGTGCACAATCACAAAACAAGGTGGACTGTGACAGAAAGGGACATGACCTGTTCTAGTTCACAAAATATATGCATTACCAGTGCTCATTTAGAAAAGTAAAAGTAAAATAGGTGTAAAATGACAGCCTGCCTGACGTAGCTTTAACTTAAAATAAATGCTCGTTACATTTGAAGGTTTTATTCTTAGATTTGCTGCAATGGAGACTCCTCTAAAAGTCTAAAATCTAAATGAAAATATTTTTAGTCTAAAAACTAAATGAAAATATTAATTTTATGAACAAAGAATTGGCAGAATCTTCCATCACACCATGTGCTTGAAACCACTGGGTAGAGAGAAGAGTGAACCAGCTGACAGATAACATGACAGTGGCATCCTCAGTAATTTTCAAGTAAAAGGAAATTTCAAGGAAAAGTGTAATAATACTATCTTTGTATATTTGACAATGGCCTAAATATTGCCAAAACACTCCATTCCGAACTGCTGTCTACATTTTAAGAGGACTGCTGATACAATGTAATCGGTTCACAGAAGAGCCTTGAGCATGCTTAACAGAACAGATCTGTTCATAGCTAAATACCTCAGGAGCTCAATATTTTTACAGAAGATTAAGAATGATTTGATCTACAGCTTAAAAGGATGTATACAGGAATCAACAACATTTTAAATGGCTTCTTTGATCTACACTAAAACACAATTTTAAGCACACATCTGAAAAAAAAAAAAAAAAAAAAAAAAAAAACAGACAAAAAATGCAAATAATATAAATAATATTCATATTATTCAGAAAAGACTAGAAGACTAGGGATTAGAAACATGGAACTTTTGATCTTATTTAGGCCAAAAATCCCCAGACTGCTGTAGAGCAACTACATTGGAGTTGCGCACACTTCATAGTCTTCTCAGACATAGTATATAGTGAAAAACAGAAGGACATACATTCACAATGGAAGAAAGACTACAAGACATGACATGGGAATAGTTAAATATGTTACCAACAGAAATAGCGTTAAAGCCATTAGTATACACAACTAAGATTAAAAGAAGATAGCTCAGCAGTGACTTCAGCACTACATCTACCTTAAAGGAAGAAAAATAAAGATTAATAGATGATCAGCGCTCTGAGTATTTTCAACATCTGTATGATGTCTTAAAATTTTTACAGTCTTAGCATGGGAAATAAACATGTAAGAAAGAAATAGGAATAATATATATTTTTGGGTGACAGTTTAACTCTGTTAACTTGAATGGACTTTGTAAAGGACCTTTACATAGCCCTGTTTTCTCCTCAGCCTATTCCAAAACATCTACAGCACAGATTTGGGTTACTATCAGCTAGACCTGTCGTACGCTTACTAGGCCAATCAAGTCTTTGTCTCTTGACATCAAAAACCTGGAGGGAGGCAAATGTAAGTCATACATATAAGAGAAATGTCTCTTGGAAATGTCTCATACTGTCTTGTAAGGAAAAAAATGACTCAGTAGAGAAAATGTGAATGATGAGTGCATATAAAAGACACTGTCTTAGATAATCCAATTTGTGGACACAGACGTGAGGTATTAATTCAGACTTTTTTTTCTTTTTTTTTTTTTTTCTGGAGTCCACTATATAAATCATAAATGTGTTGATACCAAAAAGAAAGACATACGAAAAAATGAAGGACAGTACAAAAACACAACTTCCAGAAGTACATCTCCATCCTGAAGACTGTAAATGAATAACTTAAAACTATTACTCAATGTGGGCTTTGTGCTACTATAATCAGTGTGATATTGCAGAATATGTCAAGGCTCAACGAGAAGCTGCAAGTCTACAAAGACAATACAAAACTTCAGTGAGAGAATGAACTGAAATGAATTTGTTAAAAAACTTGGATAGCCTTCATGGCTTTAGTACATAATGAACTACATCTGGAATCCCACGTCTACTTTTGGACCCTTTGGTACAGGAGAGATGGATGAGGGAATGAGGGAATCTGGTGTATTGCTCTGAAGATGGCTAAGGGGAAGATGTATGAGTCTGAAAGATTTGAGTTCTGTATGGACATGAGTCAAAAGAAGGATCTAATTCCCAGATTTCTATTGCTTAAAAAGGAAATATAGAGAGGAACAACATTTTCCTCAAAAATGTTATTCAAGGACAAGAAACAACAATCACAGAGAAATTCCTGTCAAAGATTAGAATAAAATTTCTCACCATATGAGTAGTCAAGCACAGACTACAGTCTCTGCAGTCAGAAAGACTGTAACATCTCAGTTTACAATATGGGACTGAACATCGCCCTGATCAACCTGATTAACATCAAAATAATCCTTGCTTTGAAAAAGAGGTTAGGGTAAGTTAAAAATGAAAGAACAAACTGTGGTTATTCAAGACCTCCTTCACATCAGAAATAGGAATACAAATTTAAACACAGATTGAAAACAATTAGATACATTAACAATCAGCAGTAAAATCTGACACACAAAAAAAAATAATTGACATTAGTTTTAGTAAGAGTTTAGGTGATAAAGTGAGAGACAGGTAATTGTTATCTGTTATTGTTAATGTTTCATAAAATCTGCGTCTTTAAGTCCTGGCTTTTTAGTATCCAATTACAATTTTTCTTCCAAAAAAATTTATTTTGAATGTCAGAGAGGGAAGAATTATGCTTTGAGAAGTATTCCCCCATTTCCCCCATTGGAAAATAAGTGTTTATACCCCTTTTTTTTTTTTTTTTTTTTTTTTTGGTTGGAGTTAATTTGAGTACAGGTTTGTTGTTCTTTACCATTCATTTCTATGAGGGAATTTGGTATGCTAGGTAAAATATATTCTATTCTGGGAAATTCAGATACAAGATCAAGTGCTTTTTATGGTTCCTTTGGAGGACACATTTACTATGGTATGATGGACAGCATTGGCAAATTGTACATTTGTTCTTCAGACAAGTCTAGACCGATTCAGAGCATTATAATTTGCAGAGAAATTTCTTCTGATAGTTGAGTTTAGAGAGGCTGAGACTGTGCAAGAATTTTACAAGGGTATCAGTGCATGAAGGAAAGAATATCAATAATGAGAAAGTCTGATAAAAGATAAAAATGGAAATGATTTTATTACAAGGAATGAAACTACAGAAATATGGTATGAATACTTAGACAAGCTCCATAAACAGAATGAAAAGTCTAACAACAAATGGACATTTTCCAGACAGCTGAGCCAAATTTTTGAAGAAGAGATTCAAGAGGCAATCAGAACTCTAAGGAATAACAAGCACCAGGTGTCAACAGTGTTGCTGCTGAAATGTTAAAAAAGCAGAAACTATAATCTTAGATATCTCATCCAATTTTATTTTTTTTTATAGAGAGGTTGGTGAAAATGCCAAAAAAAAAGAAAAAAATAGAAGAAGAAAGCAGACATATTTCTAATTTCAAACAAGAAGACAAAATGTAAAGAGACAGTCTGCTTTCCCTATTCATTATGATTCATAGAATTCTAGCTTTAATACTTTTATATAGATTTTGCCCTTACAGACAACAAGCAATAGGAAAATGCCAGTGTTTCCAGGCATATATAATATTTCATAAATCTCATCTCCATGTATCAGATATTTTTAATGCTTCAATGACAAAGATTTTAGTTTGACCAGCATACATATCTAAATAGATTTCAAGAACTGTGTGGTAGCATTTTTCCAACCTGATTTTTGTACTGAAGTGAAAGAACTGCTTAATAAAATTATTAGGGTGGTACAATTCTTTGTGATATGATTGAAAATTAAACTGTGGCATGGGAAATATCTATGCAATTTGCCAGCAGTATGGGATTAAAAAAGACAATACTAAGTGTAGAAAAAGTCTGGTAAGAGCCTACAGGAAGTTTATGAAGAACCTAGGATTAAATAAATAAATGAGTCTTAGGCATGTTCAGCAGCAAAGAAGACAGTCAGAATTCTGGGAAGACATAACAGTCACAAATCTTTTGGAAAACCATGCTTAAACTGTGATTGTATAAGTATTCAGAATGCTGACATAGGAGGAGGCAGAAAACTATGGCAAGCACCACTAGGTATCTTTAATGTCAAGGTGATGAAAGAGGAGAAGCAAAAATCTGAGCTTGATTCATCACAGTGATATTCAAGTTTTATAACTGTTGGCCTTCACTGAAATTTATAGTTTCATGAGTATAATTTCAGCAGCGAGTCAGGCAGAGTATAAACTCAGTATTAAGTTGTGTTTATTCATTGAGCTAGAGCTTGTTATGGTTGTTATTTATGGCCTGCCCTTGGAGTCATACCTTGTTTGAGGTATGTTTCTGAATTATTGTCAGACTTGATATTGTACTTCATTACATTAAAATTTTGCTGATGGACAATTTTAATATTTATGTGAATGATTCAACTGTACTATGTGTTTATTCTGTTTTGATTTAATTAAAGTTACCTACCTGAATATTTTTTGTCTTCCCTTTTGCTTTCAATGACCGTTTCATGTCCCTCTTGCTTATTTAATAATTATTGCTCTAGGCAAACTTTAGATCCAGTTAGATTGAGTTTTTTTGTTATCAGTTTTGATTTGACAAATCATATTGTTATTTCAAAATCAGCAGATGAGGCACCAGATCTCTTACTGGAGATTAGCATATCCCTAGATATAAACAATTACTTATTCATTTTTAATAAATAAGTTTTTAAGTTGAAGAAAGCTGCAAATTGCAGTCTAAGCCAAAAGAAAGGTAAATAGGTTATTGGCCCTGGAAAACACTCATATGTAGAAATCAGAGTTATCTTGTAACATTTTATTATTATGAGAAGTTCTGCAATGTGAAATCTGCCCCTGCTCTCCTGTCAGAGATCATCAATAGCTTTTTAATCAAGAAAAATTAGTTGAACATAGTGTCATCTATCTAAGGCTATATAATCTTTACAAATGTTTCCTTAACAGGGTCTTCACTGAAATAACTCTCTGCTGGCTATTTTATTTATTTGCTAATTTCTGCCTGTCTTAATGTCTGGCTACTGCATTATGAAAACTATAACTGAATATTACAGCTAAGTAAAGAATTGAGAGGCCGTTAGGTGCAGCAGAATAAAACTCATCTCTCTAGTCCCTTCCCAAAACAATTATTGACTGTACAGATCAACTTACAGAATACTGTAACAGTCAACAGTTGTAGTCTTTCTTGGGCCAAAAGAAAAAAAATAAAAAATAAAAAAAATTACAGAACCTAATTGTGCACTAAAAAGATTTTTCTAGTCCTTCAGTATTTAGATCAGGAATTGATTGATTAAATCTCTTATTACAAAGGATACATTTTAAGAAATAATGTTTTAAATACACATCTACATGTGATGTGTATTTAACATAAAACACACAGATTTATTTTACATAGACAGAGTCAACTGCGCCTGCAAATGAATGGTTTATGAATGTTTAAATGTATCTCATGAGAATCAGCTCAGTGGAAACAGGAAACTGTTTAAACGTTGCCCAGATGTGCCAAAAAAAAAAAAAAAAAAAAAAAAAAAAAGTGTGGCTTACAGGATACTTGTTCAAACTGCCAGAGTACAGTGAAAGATGCAAAGATGGAAGGAATTCAATGCTTTAAACAAAAGTCCCTATGATCATTCAGGGATTTATTTGTTTTGATATGATTTTTTTTTTTTTGATGATTTGAGGAGTAGAACTCTCTCCCTTTACCCAAAGATTAGAAGTTCAAAGGTATAATTCAAACATTTCAAACATGCATGTATAAACAAACATAATACAAATTATGTAAATGTGTTGTTTGCTTAACCTAAATAAATATTATCACTACATTATTACTCTATCTTGATTTTTAGGAAAGACTTGATAGCTTTCACTTTTTTTTTTTTACTTGAATTAAAAAAAAAAAAAAAAAAAAAAAAAACACAAGACTGATTCTACAGCTTTTTCTATCCTTACATGTATCTCTACGGCACCACTTTCCATTTGTCTTTGTTACCACTATGTATTTTCATTATAGTGTTGGATATTTATGGTTGGGTAGTAACTCTAGTTATAGCTAAGGACAATTGCAGCTGAGCTATGAGGAGTAACTACTTGTTTGTTAGAGTATAATTTTTGAGTTTCACCCATATACTTCATATTTAGATCATGAGTGCCTCTTTGTTGATTTTTCATTCCTTCTTTATAATTAGATTGTGCTCATATCTCCACATCATAAGATCATATCACCTGAAGGTATAACTTCCCCAGAGAGACAGAAACACAGGATATCTCAATATACTTAAACGTACACCCACATATGTATATGCAAACCAAATAAAATAAGAATAATGTACAAACAATATTGTTTCAGAAGCAGTATTATACCTGATGTCAAAAAATATATATACTCCCAAGAAAAAATAATATTATTTGTTTGTCTATACATAATAGTCCCTATATTTACAGAGATACAGAAGTTGTTTAGTGTCAGACTTTGAAATAAATAACAAGTAGGCAACAGAGGTGAGTTAGGAACACAATTCACCCCCGCTCTCACACTAATCATGGAGTGAGCCAGGTATAAGAAGATATTCTGGATCATGCCTCCTAGGAAATGACACAGTAGAAATTTTCTTACCACATGCCAGAGAACATAGGGACACAGCACCTTGTAAAGGCTCACTAACTTTGGACAAGCTCCAATCATTACACTTGTTTTAGCTTGTCATCAGAATGTCAGCTGAACTTCCAATGAAACTTTCTTTCCAGTCCAAACTTTTTTGCAAGACTCCTCTCACTGAAAAAAAAAAAAAAAAAGGATGGCACAGCACACTGTTCCTCTATGAGGTCAGCCACCTTTGCAGATCATTACTGAGTGTTTAAATGTCCTAGCCTTCTTGGGCTGATTTAGCAAGTAAAGGGAGCAGTGCTTGGACTCTCTGAGCACATGCTGTAATTTCTGGCTATGGCTGCTGTATAGGACTGGAGTGAAACAAAACAGATCATTTCTATGTTCCATGTTACAGTCACTACTTACAATCTGATCCTACTAGAATTTCACTAAAATGATAGAAAACTCACATATGATTGGGTTCCACAGGTTTCAGTTAGGTTTTTACACTGAAGTGCTTTGGGGCTTGCACAGTGAGATTCAGCTTAGGATTTCAAAGCTGTTACACAAGGGAAATTCATGCACGAATCACAAAAAAAGAGAAAAGATTCAATTCTAAAGGTACAATTCTGAATCATTTATAATGCATTTTCAAATCCTGGAAATTAAAATATTCCAGCAGATTAAGTTAGCTATATAAAATACACCACTTCAATATCCAGTATTCTGTCAGGGCACAGCTCTTTTCTATGTCTAAATCTGATACAGAGGTTAAAGTTGTTGCATGACAAATATAATATTGATATGGTCATACAGATAATTATACAGAACCACACCCTGGTGTTCTAATATTGCTGTCCATCCTTCACTTTGCAAAGATCACAAAATCTTTAGCAGATTTCACTTCACAACACCTCCAAGATATACAAAGTGCTCTTAACTTGCATTTTTCACTTGGGAATGATGGACAAAGCTTGTCAAGCTATTGAGACATCTAAAGAAGTAGATTCTGGCTTTCCAGAATTTTTAAAAATTTCAAAAGCCTCTGTACACTAAGATGTGAAGAAGGTGTGTCTTCAGAAAGTAAAAATATATATATATATATGAATACCTACACATCTCTGAGAATTCCATTGTACTTAACCATATCTTTAACCACATAAAAAACCTGTCTTCTATTTCAAAATCATGTTTTCAATACTTCATGGAAAGAAATCCTCATTAAACAAGAGGTAGAAGATGTAATTTTATGGATATTTGGATAGTGTCCTTTTCTTGAGATGCTTTTCCTTCATAGAGTTTGCAAATGCATAGTCTGCAAACACAGGCTCACACTAGAATTGTGTAACTAGGAATGTGGAGCTAACAGAGTCCCCATATATTCTTGAGACACTGTGAAAGTGTCAAGCAGACTCGTTATGTGTTTAAACATAGGCATCTTGTGCTATTTTAAACACACTAAGTTATTCAAGTTACCAGATACCCTAAAGTGGCAAAACAATGTCACTATGTAATTGTAGTTAAATTTAGGCACTTTAATATTTCTCAGTGTGACTACCTGGACAACAAGCTCCATTTACCTTATACTTTTCTGCCTTCTATCTGTTGATATACCTAAGCTAACTAGCTAGCTAGGCTGTGACTTTCATCTAAACTACAGATATTTCCAAAATAATCAAAAATAACTATGAACTGATAAGACTTTCTGCCCTGATTCTTGTAATTCTTTTCTTTTCAAATGTTTTTATCCTAATTTGGGTCCTGATTTTGCAACTATGACAGACTGTATTTCCATTCTTATGGACATGTACAGCAGCTTAATTACATCTCTCCACAGTCACTCAGTCACAGACTTGGTCTTCTCAGGGTTATAAATTTTTTTGTGTGAGGAACAGATTTAAGGGCTTTTAGATTTAACAATTAAGAAATCAATAGTTCTAATGACACTGTTTTTCTGCCCCCTTCTACTCCTCCCCCCCTCCCTCAAAAAAGGGCAAAATTATATTGAAAATTCATTCAATGATATTTTGTCATTATTTCAGCTGCAGAAATTAATTTTATTATATTCTGGATGTTGCATCAATAGTAAATCAATTGTAAATATGTTACTATCAGTTTCTGGCAGCAGTATACATTTTGACTTGTCACTACACATTTTACCTGGTAGAAACAGTTTCATACACTGAAAGCAAAATAAATAAATAAATAAATAAATAAAAAATAATAGATAAAAATAAATAAATAAGTATAGTGGGTTGACCTGCTAACAAAAGTCTGAGCATACATCTGGCAATGTATCTATCTTATGAGCTCACTAAAGCTCTTCTCTAGATTCAAGATCAAACTCTATAGAGGAACATATTACAGCCAAAAAAGAACCACAGTGCTAAGATGAAACTGGAGTAAACCCTAGAAATTTATGCTGAATGCCATTCTTAGCCAGACTGCCCAACAGCCCAGTTGTAAGGAATATTCATAACAGAAACCATTTTTAATTATTTCAGCCTCTAGGAATGTCAGTACTAATGTTTGATTTCCTGCAGAGACTGCACCACTCTGTAACATAAACAAAACCCTCAAATCTTGGGATCAGTGCTACTGTCACTTAACTTTAACTCACAGAAGATGCACAGAAAAGTCTTACTTGAAGGTATCAGCTGCATAACTCAATCAGTGCATAGCTTAAAGTAACCACCCCCTATAGACCTATTATCAAAGGCAGGAAGGAAAATAATGTTTTTCTATGAAACAGGGCAAAAAGGTGTTTCAATAGCTAATTAGATGATAAAAAGTATGTGTCAATGGGTGCTCCTAGGAGAATCCCCCATTAGCACAGTCTGTGTTAGGTGTCTGGAGACCTTTACTGAACCAAGGAGGCACCTGAACCAAATGACCTCAGGATTTAGAGTTGCAGCCTATGTAGAAGGGAAGGCCAATCATCATAGCAATAATTGAATTACATATAAACTCCACATTGGTATGTAAAATAATAGGAAACAGATTGGAGAGCTGGGCAATCACCCACCGCATGAAGTTTAACAAAAGCAAGTGCTGGGTCCTGCACCTGGGACGGAGCAACCCTGACTTTACATACAGACTGGGTGACACGATGCTGGAGAGCAGCCCCACAGAGAGGGATCTGGGGGTTGTGGTTGACAGCAAGTTGAATATGAGCCAGCAGTGTGCCCTGGCAGCCAGGAGGGCCAACCATATCCTGGGGTGCACCAAGCACGGCATTGCTAATCGGTCAAGGGACATGATCGTCCCGTTCTACTCGGTGCTGGTGCAGCCTCACCTCGAGTACTGTGTGCAGTTCTGGGCACCACAGTACAAAAAGGATATTAAACAGTTAGAGAGTGTCCAGAGGAGGGTGACAAAGATGGTGAAGGGCCTAGAGGGGAAGACGTATGAGGAGTGGCTGAGGTCACTAGGCCTGTTCAGCCTGGAGAAGAGGAGGCTGAGGAGGGGATCTCATCACAGTCTACAACTTCCTCGCAAGGGGCAACGGAGAGGCAGGAAGAGGTTCTTCACCGAGAGGGTGGTTGCACAGTGGAACAGGATCCACAGTGAAGTAGTCACTTCACCAAGCCTGTCTGAATTTAAGAAGCGATTGGACTGTGCAGTTAGTCACAGGGTCTAAACTTTTGGGTAGACCGGTGCGGTTCCAGGAGTTGGACTTGATGATCCTTACGGGTCCCTTCCAACTTGGGATATTCTATGATTCTATGAAACAGAAAATGCAGAAGGTACATGTTATGGCAGGGCCACTGTCTCCAAAAATCTTCTCCCCCAACCCTGTTTTACTGTCCTCTAAGAAACATTTACACAAGATGAAGCGACTCTATGCAGAACACTGTTCTTTACTTAGTAGGCTCACTTGTGATCCCCATGCAGTCCTTCATCCATCTGTTTCTGCCCAAAACCACTTAATTAGTTCAGCTGTCTGAAGCAGCCATTTGTGAAATTTCTTTTAAATTCAGGGCATACATCATGAACAGAGTGTGGAGGACACTATCCAAGATGTGGGTGTCCAAGTGGATTCGCCTCATTCTTGGTTATATGAACATTCTGGCTATTCCATGTCCTTTTCAGCTCGGGAAGTAAAGAATGACACAAAAAGGGACACACCAATGTAGTTCACTGTTTTAATAGGAGGTCTGCTGTATGTTGTCAAAAAACAGCAGCAAAGAATAAACTCTCACCTGGCTCACAATTCATCTTTCACTTATACAGGTTCAATTTAAGAACAGCAGGTAGATGGACAGTGATAACAATCTACAGGAGAATAGGGTACCAGCAAGATACAGTAGCAAACTTGGCAGAAGAGGGAAGGAGAGGGAAGGTATGAAAAGTAATCAAAGGAAGTGAGAAATATCAAGAAATATCAAGAAATGTAAAGCAAATGCTGTCCCATCTAAATTGATGCACGAGTTGTGAGTGTGGATAAAGGAAACACTGCAGAGGAGATAAAGATTATCCACACTTAAAAAAAAAAAAAAATGTTTAATAATACACTTTGGTTGAAGTATACAAGTTAAGACACTGACTAAGGCCTTGATGGTGGGTATCACTGCACTGAGAGATTAGTTAGGAGTCAAAGAGTCAGGATGAAATGGGAAGGTACCTGCTCCCATAGGTAAAGCTCCAGGGTGGCTTTGAAGACACTTGATCACAGTCCTAGATTTGCAGCTAACTTCATGCCCCCAGGCAATTCATTTTATTTCTTTGTGCTTCTCTTTCCATTACTGTCTTCCCTGGCATCTATTTTGGGTTGTATGCTATTTAGGATAGCAGCTGTTCTTACATACTTACTAAACAATGGGGCTCTGATCTCAGAGGAGGCTTCTAGGCACTTCTAGAATACAAATAATAAAAAATCTTAATTTAGTAAATATTTATTGAGTTCTCTCAGGTATTATAACTAATTACTGCCATTTTCCTTTAAAGAACTAATCCATCACTCTGCTGATGATAAAAGACCTTTTCAAAAAAATGGATTTATAATCTATCTATCTGTTTGGAGAAATAATTTCTTCTTATTTCTTTCCCATCTTTTTATGCAAATTGTTTGCTTCCTTGTGGGACAACTCTAAAGTCTCTAAATTGTCTGAACCAAGTATTGAGCAGATTCAAATTCTGTACAACACAAAGATGCAGAGAGAGAATTTCTATTTCTAAAGAAATTACATACATACAGAGTCTACATTCCACTCGTAAGTCATTAATAAAAGAGCTGAACTACTATGACTATATGACTATCCAACCAATGAATTTGTCAGTGATATATTCACAGTAATTTTTTTCTCTTTCTGAACTTTGTGATTATAGTTCAGTAATTCTATACAATCCATTTCTATCCAATCTGTTTTTCAGTGCTATACCATATAGGCTATACCATATAGCCTAACACACTTCTGGTAGACAGACACACTTTTAGGAGTAGTTCCTCATTTCAGCTGGATCATTTTCAGAAGCTAAAGTGAGATATAGAGTTAAATGAGACCTCACAGACCACTCGCCAGAAAGATCCGGAAGTTTGGCACTCTACAAAAGAGGTTTGCCTACCTCAACACTGTTTACTTCAGCTAGTTTGAAAGGGTTTACTCTTAAGCACTGGAAATATTCCCATGAACTTCAGCACTATTCATCACAGACAGATGGATAAAAAGTAGAAATTCTGCATTCTACTAGAAATAATAGACTAGCCAAACAGCAAGAAACATTTACCTTTTGACTACACATTTTTAACCTATGCCAAATATGGGATACCCCAATATAAAAACATAGAAGCTGATCTCAAGTTTCAGTTCTACAAAAATAATCTCTTGCAATATGATTGAAAAGTAAATGCTATAAATAAATTATTTCATTACCGATTTGTCTTGTGGAGGCTTAAAAATCTATTCTGTCTATATGCAGCAATTTAAAATAGATATTATTCTGATATTAACCTGCTGGTATACCTTTGGTAACTGGAATGAAACTTTGATTGATTCTCATAATTAAAAAATTCATTTAGATTAAAAGTTTAAGGTAAAATTCAAGTTTAAAGTTTAGGGTAAAAAGCATTGGTGTAACAAAGGCTGATGGCAATTCTAGTTTGAATTTTAAGATATTATCAGTCTTTTGTAGACACCTCTATATCAGTCCTGCTGGTAAACCAAGCCAGTCTGCAGAAGATAAAAGTATTGGAAAGTTTACTTTGTTATTTATTTATCCTGTTCCACAGATATCATTCTTCTCAGGGACCATAATGGATATTATTCTAATGACAGAGGACTGCAAAACTCTCTTTGCTTGGCATATGCTGTAGTCTAATCATGAACACATGGCCAGTAATCACAGGTCAGGTTATAAGATATAAGATTTCACTAACTGTTTCAGTCCTTGAATAAATAACCAATGTTCCCAACACCTTATCCATTGATCCCATATAAAACTGCTCTTAGTGAGCAGGGCAGTGTGTAGTAGTGGACTGAATCTCATGGAATATGAAACTAAGCACAATTTGGCTACTCTGAGTTGTGTGATCTTCATCATTTCATGGTATTACTTTCTTTCCCATTCTGGCCATAGGTAGTCCAGACTGCAAGCTGTGTGTGGCAGGTACTTTCTGTTGCTCTTTTTGTACATACTTTCCAGTATGTTGTGACCTCAATTTCATGTGAAGCTCTTGCGAACATCGAAAACTCAAAATGTACAGAAATAGTAGCTCCATCAAAGCAGCTCACAATACCTCCAGACAGGGGTTACATAAACACAAACCTGAGGGACTCATTCACCTCCCATATTTATATGGAGATAAAGCCGATAAAAGTGCTGAAACTCCATCCAGTCATTGGACTAAGTATCTGGATCAATTACAGTGTTTTGTCACCACTGAAGTCCATGTGAAGAAGATTTAAGGGAAAAAGAAAAGGCAATAGGAAAAGAAAGAAAATAGGCATGGAGAATGGAGATAAAAGTCAGTGGAGGTCCTCCAATGTCCAGGAATATGGATACTGGAAATGTGGGAGGGAATTATTCTTGGTCAAAAAGTTCAAGCGCCACCAGAGAAGGGCTGTAATACTGAATCACAGAATGGCTTGGATTGGAAGGGACCTTAAAGATCACCTAGTTCCAAACACTGCTCGTGCAACACTTGCTTTGGCTACACAAGATGTCTAAAGACTGAGACTTCTACATTCTTATCTTGCT
Organism: Netta rufina; assembly: GCF_964035555.1. NCBI lineage: Eukaryota > Metazoa > Chordata > Aves > Anseriformes > Anatidae > Netta > Netta rufina. Next base: position 27,522,026 of record NC_140124.1, on the reverse strand, counting down.
TTAGGGAAATTACAGGTTTTGATCTTATGCATAGTTTTGGTTTCAGATTGTTGAAGCTCAGAGTCAAATAGAATCATTGAATGGTTTGGGTTGGAAGGGATCTTAAAGGCCATCTAGTTCCAACCCCCCTGCCATGGGCAGGTACGCCACCCACTAGATCCTCAAAGCCCCATCCAACCTGACTTTGAACACCTTCAGGAATCCACAGCTTCTTGGGGCAACCTATTTCAATGCCTCACCACCCTCATAATGGTGCTATCTAACCCTAACACCTAATCTAAATCTCTCCTCTTTTAGTTTAAAACCATTTCCCTTTGTTCTGTCACTATCTGTCCGTGTTAAATGTCACTCCCCATCCATTTTATTAGCCCCCTTTAAGTATTGAAAAGCCACAATAAGGTCTACCCAGAGCCTTCTCTTCTTCAGTCTGAACAACTCCAGCTCTCTTTTTCCTCATAGGAGAGTTGCTCCAGCCCTCTTTGTGGCGCTCCTCTGGATCTGCTCTAACAGATCCACATCCTTCTTGTGCTGGGGGCCCCAGACCTGGATGAAGTATTGTAAGTGGGGCCTCATGAGTGGGACGATCACCTCCATTGACCTGCTGGTCTTGCTTCTCTTGATGCAGTCCAGGACACAGTTCAACTTGTGGGCTTCAAGCACACACTGCTGGCTCATGTTGAGCTTTTTGTTTGCCAGAAACCCCAAGTCCTTCTCCACAGTGCTGACCTCAATGAGTTCTTCTCTCAGTCTGCACTCATGTCTGGGATTGCCCCAGGCAATCAAGTCCTGAAGTCAGGACTTCACCTGACTTCCATGACTTTTCAAATATGATGGACAGTTGTTTAGCAATTACATCAGTCAGTTCCCTCAGAACCAATGGATGCATGTCATTGGGTCCCATAGACATGCACCTGTATTAACCTCGAATTAATCAGTTCCACTACAGTGCTCCAATCTCCTGAACTCCTGTTGATTGCAGTGAGTGCGCAATCACTAAAACAAGTCTTGGAGCTCCTAAGAGTATACCTTTGAGAATCCAAACCAATACCTCTGAATCAGTTTAGCATAGTTCGCACGCAAATCTAATATTCATCCTATTCAGAAATACAAATTCAAAAGATAGACAGGATTGTTCTTTTAGCCACGTGTGTTCCTGTACCTGCATGGCAATTACTTGTGCTTTTAGTTTTGTGCCTACTATTACAGGGAGTCTGCAATTATGTCAACCTATTAAAAACTAGGACCAAAGGTCAGCGTGTTTTCCATGACAATAGTATTAAAGTTTAAAAAGATTTAAAGTTCAAAAAGATTTAGAATTTTTATGCATCCTCCCAAGTAGTACAAAATCATTCAGTTTAACAGAGACAACAACAGATAGTAATAGATATAGTCTTAATGGCTTAGTGACCACTTCTAATTGCTATTGGACCTATATAATATAAAACTGTTCTTCCAAAATGATGCAAGACTAGCAGAGTATGAAAAAAAAAAAAAATAATCCCTACCATTTCAGCATGAAGCTTGCTTAAAATACCTTTTTTTCTTCATTTGTACAAAAACCATCACCAGGTGGAATGTTTTCTTGACTGCAATACTCAAAGGTACTCATTAAGTCCAGGGGAAAAAAAGAGATCAGATGAAATCTGGACATAGCCTTAACCCAAAACACTTCTGAAGTTCAGGCTTATTCAGGTAAGTTGGGAGGAGGGATTGTTTAAATAACTGGCTGGTGTTTTTGTGATTACACTATTTTGTTTCAGGTTGGCTGGCTGGCTGTGTATTTAACATAGACCACTCAAGCAATTTGTAATTGTTTGTTTAACTCCAGAATATTTTAAAATTAAGATGGTGTCATTTATCCTATTGTATAGCTAAAGGATGGAGACACACAATACTTGATACTAATTTAAGTTCAGTAATGACTTATAATTTAGCTTCTGTAATTGATTGCAGAATCACAAACCATCATGAGTGGAACCTCCCAGACTGAGCAAAGGTGGCAGGACTGAGTCCAGATTTGTCAAGACTGAACCGTTCTTAGTGTTTTAAAAGAAGAAAGAATATTCTCCAAAATCTTGCGTAAACTATTTCAAGTGAGCAGATAAAACCCACCCACTAAGGTCCTCTCAGACTTGGGCTATTTGGGTCTTTGTACATTTGTTTTACAATAGGTATCCTAATTTTCCCATCAGCAAAAACAATTCCCTCTCCACCTTTGGAGCAAGCAGAATGTTGCTCCAGGACAGGGACTGTGAAAGGCTGTTCCCTACCTCTGAAGCACAGCATCTCAGAGCTACTCCTCAATTGCTGCAGGTACTTAAAAATTTAAATTTAGAGTTAAATTACTTTCTACAGTGTACATGGGACATCAGAGAAACAAATTCTAAATTCCTGAGTCCCAATGATTTGCTTGTGAGATCATCTTTTCTGATTGACTCCAATTCAGCATTGAAAGACACTCTTAGATAACGTCCAGCTGAATTTATTTAAGGCCTCTGCAGAATTTAAGCAGCCTGATTTAAGATGCATTGAAAACAGTGGGGAGTGATTTTCTACAGACCTCAGTGGCCTTGATATTTCAGAGCAAGTGTGCACAAATAACCTGTTTGCAAAAATACAAAAATTCTTTCCAGATGCATGTGTTCCATATACGTTTTTAGGGTTATATGTTAACTTGAAAGAAAATAAAATTTAGGATATTTGTAGAAGTCTTGTTGCAATTTCAAATTCCCATTCAGGCAGATCTATGGAATTCGCCTCTTGTTTATGGCTCTTTTAGTGCCCCACTTTATGGAAGCCATGAATACATATGGATTTGCACCAAGGACCTCATGTAAGTAGCTCCACATCAGCTGACAAAACAGCAGTTTGATTTACTCAGATTTTTTTCTCTAGGTTCTCTCCATCTGCTTTGCACCAGTTACAGAATATAAGGTCAGAAAGAAGGTTTAACCTAGATTTATTTTTTTTTTTTTTTGCAGATTTTAGCAATGCCATGTTCAGAACAGTTTTCCTGATCGTTATTATGTTGTTAGCTCATCATACAAAAGAAACAGTTATGTCACAGTAGGAGCTGTCTTAATATAAAGTGTTAGAACACTGATGGCAGATGTGAAATATTCCAGAGTTGTTGTAATGTTTGAAGGTTTGGTACAGAATTGTTAAATAAAGCAATATGATTTTATTTTTTTTATTTAAAAAAAAAAAAAAAGGAAGGGATTACTGCATGTCCCTGTTAATACGAACTAAGCCAAAGCCCATGAACATATTATGAGGGTAGGTGCTATAATGACTACCTTAGAAAAAGGTCTGCTTTGTGCTTTTGGTTGGTTGGTTGGTTTAAAATTGGGTCATAAGATGTCACTTCTAAATCTCGAGGCAATTAACAAGAAGAATTTTTACACAGATAAGGAGCAATATGAATATTCAAATATGATCTATTAAAATTACCCCCAAAAAATGTCATCACAGATTGCTGTAATTTTATCTTTCAAATTTGAAAAAGAAAATCATAAAAATCAAAATCATTCATAAAGCTTCCAATGATGAAATAGAAGTCCCTTCAAAGGATAATAACAAACAGTTCATAGGTTTCTTAAACTATACAGACAAAAATACCTTCAGCCTTGGAAAAATTTGAGATATAATATTCTGATGCTTTTCTTTCACTACATGATAATGATATATATCAGGACCACACAGTAAAGTTTCTGATTTATTTTTTTTTAATTCTTCAGGTTTTTTAAATATTTTGATCTTCATGTTGAAAAAATTGCACACCAGATTTGTACATATGGTGATAGTACATAGCCACCTCAGCAATATAAATTAATTTCCCTACATACAATATATGTCAATTTCTATTTTTGTTGTTGTTGATCTTTCTGGTAATTGCAGAAAGGCAAAATGTGTATGACAGCAAGCACTGTGGCTGCTAGTCCTCTGCAGTAAATATACCTGGAATACAGACAGAAGTGGCACTCAGCCTAAACATCCATCACTACTGTGATAGTTTGAAATGCATCTGGTCCTTTGGAGTATATTTGCTGTGATTACCCAGTTCAAGTGTTTTCCAACTATTGTATGTGTCATCAAATGACAGTAATGAAAATAACCACAGCCATTATTGTAGGGTTTAAGACTTTGCCATCTGTTGAATATTAGCCTTTGCCTTTCCCAAACTGGCATGCTGTTGTGCCAAAATCGACACATAAAGTGTCACACTTGTACACATTTGTATAACTCTTTTGTTTTTACACATCCTAAGAAGTTCCACAAAATAGTGTTAATAGAGCCAGCAATCAACAAGGGAAAAGATCAGACAGAATAAATGGAGTTCAAGTGCTGACACCCAGTCACAAGTGAATGTAGAACTGGGAGCTGAGTCGGTATTCACCATTGTAAGCTATGGATTTATGAAGTTAGTGCAACTGTGTCAAGCACATGTTAAGATCTGGTAGAATCAAAGAGATTCTAACAGATTTTTTTTTACCTTACAATCAACATAACTTAATACACTGTAAAGCATCCTAGCTAAAAGGTAAGGTAGAGTACAAGCATAACATACTACGGAACAGTTAATAGACTATTCACAGAGCTATCCTTATAAAATATCAGTATTTGCCCTCATATACAAGATATCAGTTCTGTCCCAGTATCTGAATGCTAGGTATGACCGCCTAGACCTCAAACCATAAAACTCTCAAGTCTTTGGAAGACTCAAGTTTCATTGAAGATAAAAACACAAAAATATTCTGATACCAGTATCTCCTTCTCATGTCCAGTCTAGAGAGTTCATCAGTCACAAGACTGATGGATTAGGCTTTATCTTCCATAACAATATGTACATTCCTATTGTATATGTCATGCAAGAGATCATTCTCAACAAAATACTCATGTATGCATTATGACTTGCCACGTCACAGATGATTAGGATTATTTTGTAAAATTCACATGGTATTTCCTTGTAAATGTGAGGTTTTGATGCTGACTACTTCAAAGACGGTATACAACCATTATTTTGAAAAAAATAATAAGTCAAAAAAAAGCACTGCACTAAAAAAAATTCAAGAGGAAATCCAATCAGTGGAAATGAACTCTATGAGATATAAAAAACAAAGCACCAAAGAACTTATGAGTATTTCTTGTCTGGGTTAGATTTACAAGAAAGGGAGACAAGAGAGGGAGACTTTTATTAGGATTAAAAGATCTTTGGGAACATTTATAATAGTCCATTCCTGGCCACTTTCTGCCTGGAATGTATCATCTGCATTACATTTAATTTCAGAGGTTATTATTTTGGAAAATATGTGACATCATCCTTTCATTCTCCAATCTGTAAACACAGGATGAATGGAAGATAATGTCTTAATCTATTGCCTTCAGCCAATGAAGCCATCTTAACCACTGTAAGCCATCTTAACCACTTAATTATTGTGCCACTGTAATGAATTTGATTAAAGAAAGAAAAGAAAAAAAAAGTGTGAAGGAGGTTCTTACATAACTTTTAATATCAAAAGTTCTTATTCATTTCTGAGAAGTCAGGTGAGACATGAACAGGCACATAAAAAAAAGAAAAAAAAAAAAAAAGTATCAGCTACAACAATAAAAAAACTGAGGAAAACATACATAATTCCACAGTCTGCAGGGCACAAAACACAACCAGACTTTTTCTGAAAAATGGCTTCCAGTTCTGTACTCTGCTAATCAGTATTGTTAGTCTTATATTAAAATAAAAAGGTAGTACTTTAGAATGCATAACCCCATGAAGAACCTCTTGTTGCTAGAGCTGTTAAAATAATAATAATACAGTATTCCAGTAAGGACTATTAAATATTTAGAATTGTTCTTTCATAAGCAAAGCTTACATTATGCTACAGTTTTCATCTACAGAGCAAACGTACCTTGAAATGCAAATGCTGTCCGTATGTCTGGAGACCTGTTTGGAGGCAGTATATTGACTGCCTGTAGAGGAAGAAGGTTTACAACAACAGAAATCCATTTCTGTAGATCTAATTCAGTTTGCTTAATTCAAGGCACTAGATGACTCTCAAATCATCTTTACAAGCCTGAGTTCTTAAATTACATAGACTGGACATCAGGAAATGGATGCATTAAAACTTATGGAACCACTTCAATTCTTCAATTTTTTTCTCTTGATTTTTTTCCCAATTTCTTCTCAGCTTGCCACTATGTTCACACATTTCATTGGTGTCTTCATTAGATGAATTTTTCATTTCAAAAAATAGATGAAAAGTCTAGAAGATGGGAGAGGGTAGCACGGTTCCTTCAGTGCATCATTTATGGAACACATGACTCTATAATGTGTCCCATTGGGGACAGAGAATATAAGAGAAAATGAGTGATCAATCAACATTCAGAAGAGCTGATATCCCAAGGAGTAACATGCTCAGCCACAAATATGGTGAAGACTCACTTTTGGTTTCTTTTCATACTCTCACCACATTAATTAACATACCATGAGATAGTAGATGTGAGTAAAAACTCTTCCTCCATCTATCTCTATCTTACAGTTTATAATCAGAACTTCTACTACTGTAGGAGGGGAAAAAAAAAATTGGCTTCAGTAAACTGGGATGTTTTTAAGAACCACTTTAACAAAATATGCCTGAGTAGTGTAATTCTTTGGAATTAGCTGGAGCAGAAGAAAAAAAAAAATAAAAATAAGGATAAACTCAGACGCTGTAATGGAAGCAGGACAACATATATCTTGCACTTTACCATAGCTCTGTAGGAACTGTAATCAGGCTAAGTGCTCTAAAATGTAGCTGCAACTATTTGCAGATGAAAAATTCCACCTACAGATATTTCTTGAATCAAAATTGAGGATGAAGAATTAGAGGTCACTGTTAAACTAAGAGCATTTTAATGTAATGTTTGTCAAGGTTGTGTCACTCAGGATTTTTGTAGTTGCTTTTATAAGATAGGGTAAAAATAAATTCCAACATTCTGCACACAGTTTCTTCATATTCAAATGCAAAGCCATTGGCAACTCAAAATGTTGCCAAGCAAAATAATGCTTCAGGCCATCTTCACTGATAGAAGCACAGCTGGAATGAGAACCTTCACTGAGATCTCCACTGGAGCATAGGAGTACAAAGATTGGAGAAACGGCTACATAAATGGGCAATGGGCAATCTGCTGTGGTTTCTAAGGATACAAAATTGGACCAAATTATAGAAAATTATAAATCCAGACTATTCAGCCATCTGTGGAGTCAAAATGCAGAGTACTAGGATTAGACAAAAAAGTTCTAATAGTTTCATTAGATTTTGAAGATGATTTATGGTTTGCTATTTCCCCCAATTCATACAGGAATAACCTAAAGCCTTTATCTCAGGTGGAAGAACACTAGGCTCTAAGTACAGAGGGAATGTTAGGCAGAGGGGAAATATGATAGAAGCTACAAAGGAGAAAACAGGGAGCAACTAGAGAAGTCCATCTGGAGAATGGATATCGGGGATATGGGGGAGTTATTTAAGTTATTTATATGGCTATTCTAAGAAGCCCATACTCAATGTTTTCATAAGCAAAATTCAGTTTTGTGTTATTCCAATTATCTCAGCTGGTTACTAACCAAAAGACTAATCCCCTAATACAGACCCAGACTTTCTGAAGACCAAATTAACTCCTGTTAACTGAGCCTGACCAGCATCCATACCCTCATTTGAGTGCAACCACACAACATGTGAAAGACAACCAGGGGATCAGGCCCAGCCAGCATGAGTTCATGAAAGGCAAGTCCTGCCTGACCAACCTCATCTCCTTTTATGACCAGGTAACCTGCCTGGTGGATGAGGGAAAGGCTGTTGACGTAACCTACCTAGACTTCAGCAAAGTCTTTGACACGGTCTCCCACAGTATTTTCCTGGAGAAGCTGGCAGCCCATGGCTTGGACAGGTACACTCTTTGCTGGGTTAAAAACTGTCTGGATGGCCAGGCCCAGAGAGTGGTGGTGAATGGAGTGAAATCCAGCTGGTGACCAGTCACCAGTGGTGTTCCCCAGGGTTCGGTGTTGGGGCCCATCCTCTTTAATATCTTTACTGATGATTTGGATGAGGGAATTGAGTGCACCCTCAGTAAGTTTGCAGACACCAAGCTGGGGGAAAACGTCAATCTGTTTGAGGGTAGTAAGGACCTGCAGAGGGACCTGGACAGGTTGGATCAGTGGTCAGAAGCCAATGGGATGAGTTCAATGTGGCTAAGTGCCAGGTCCTGCACTTTGGTCACAATAACTCCATGCAACGCCATGGGCTTGAGGCAGAGTGGCTGGAAAGATGTGCAGAGGAAAAGCATCTGAGGGTATTGGTTGATGCTCACCTGAACATGAGCCAACAGTGTGCCCAGATGGCCAAGAAGGCCAACAGCATCCTGGCTTGTATCAGGAATAGTGTAGCTAGCGGGACCAAGGACCAAGTCCTGTGAGGAGCAGCTGAGGGAACTGTGGTTGTTTAGTCTGGAAAAGAGGAGGCTCAGGGAAGACCATATTGCTCTCTACAACTACCTGAAAGGAAGTTGTGAGGAGCTGGGGGTCGACCTCTTCTCACAGATAACTAGTGACATTTCTTCTCAGAAAGAGTAGTCAGGCATTGGAATGTGTAGTTCAGAGATATGGTGGAGTCACCACCCTGGGAGCATTTAAGGAAAGGTTAGACATGGTGCTATGGAAAATAGTTTAATGGGTGACATTGGTGGCTGAGGGACACTTGGACCAGATGATCTTGAGGTCTTTTCCTACCTTAATGATTCTATGATTCTGACTTTATACAGAAATACATATTTCCTCATTTCACACCAAAATCATTTTTACCAACATTAAAAAAGAAAGAAAGGAAGAAAGAAAGAAAAAGAAAGAAAGAAGGAAAGAAAGAGAGAGAGATGCTGATTTCACTATAACTTCTTGAAACAAAATCAAAGCTTCTGTCAAATAATCACTGTGATGCCTATTCATTAGAAGTAAAGCAAAAACCCATAAAACAATCCAAAAAATCTGCCATACAGTAGGACTATGTGAAAACAGGTAAAAATGTGAAAACCTTATTAGCATTAATTCAATGGCCATGAGCAGTGACATGAAACCAGAAACACCTACAGTAACTGTTGCAAAAATTATCCCTACTTTATTAGTAAATGCAGAGTTATTAAAAATAAAAATAATAATAATAAAGATAAATATGCTTCTTAATTGTGAAAGATCCTGAGTCCCTAAGAGACTCAATAAATCAGTCACTTAATCCATACAATCAGGAGGTATGGTAGTTATTGCTCGTTATGATGTAGCCTTCTCTAAAGCCAAATTAAGAGAATGGGAGTAAGATATTAAGAAAGGAAATGTGTCTAATAGATTGACACATGCCATTGTGTTACACTAGATAAATTAAACCATTCTGATAGTCCTCATAGTCCTCTGAGGGTAAACTGGCAGATGTTCAGAATAAATATCTACGCAATCTGATGAAGATTTTGAAACAGCAATCATTGATTTCAGTATGAATGGCAATAAAGACTGAACATATGACCGATGTTCTATACAAAGTCAGACACTGTATAAGAATGCAAAAGGTAAGGCACTTTAACACTTTCTAATAAACACCTTATAGAAATAAAAATAAATCTAAAAATAAATAAATCTATAAATAAATAAATAAATATCTTCTGTCATTAAAATGGCTCAGTCTGCTCTGCCAAACTGGCCTGAACACTCAAACTTGCCATAAACAGACTAATAACTATTTTGTACTAGCAACAGGCCTTGCAGTAATTACTTTAAAAAGTCATTATTTGATTAAAGAGGAATATAATGAAGCACAGGAGCCACAGCTTCACTAGAACTGAGTACAAAGGGTAAGGAATATGCCATTTATCCACCAGCCTAATTTAAGAGGCTGCTGAAGTAAGTTTGCACAAGTCAGTCTCAGGTTATCACTAATTCTACAAGCTATTCTTAGTGAGACAGTGAACCACCCATGTCTTCTGAGCCACTCTTGCATTGTTCCTTTTAATCCTGTCACATCCACTCCTTCAACTCTGCTCTAAAACTGCAAGTCCTGTATCCTTTGAGAGACAAGAAATGATTCAGAGAGGTGTCACAAGGTACGAAGGAGTCATTTAATATGGCTTAAACCAATCCAGGACTGCGCTGCTTTTAAAAAGAATGATCCCTTTTCCCATGGACACAGATTGTTGTTCCATCCTTTTCATCAGCTGTAACACTGAGCTGATACAGCCATGCAAAGAATCACATCAGTCTACTGGTCCAAAGGAAAACTACTTTTTGAAGGCCTGTTTTTCAGTGTAAGTCTTCAGAGCCACACACTCACTAGTGCCAACACAACAAGCGGAAAGGATGGAGGGAAGGGCAAGTCCACATTTTCTTTGTACTAGTCTTAGACTAGCATAAGCTGAACACAGCACTACTGCCTTAGAAGAAGCACTGTTATTTAGAAGCAGCTCAGTTCTCGGCAGAGCAGGGAAATTAGAAGGCACTGTTAATTGGTAGCTGCAAGTGTTTACACTAGCCAGGGGACATTTTCTGGCAGAAGCTCAGATTCTCTAGGACAGAGTCAATATTCACAACAACAGCCAATTATTAGAATTTTGTCATTCCCTAACCTTACGGAACTGTGATCTGGGGGGTTTAGCAGCAGTTCATATGCATGGGAACACAAGAGGTTCTCCCAGGTTCAGAAAGCTTCAAATAAGGATGCTTCCATCATACCAGAAGAGTTCTTCTTTCCAGAAATGAGGACCCAGTAATGGGCAGAAATTGCATGCTCCTACAAACTGTGGAATGTCAGCAATTTTCCTTCTTTGAATAGTTTTGGCAAATTGTAAATAATTTGAATGTAGAGCCTTGTTGATGTTTCAGCAGTCAGGGTCAGTCATCTCTTAGAAGAACTTAGACAACCTGCAGTAACACCATCCAGAGCAAAGAGGAACAGTGTGTAAGCTAGAGACTTGAACTCAAGTCAGGGGAAGCTATTGGGTCACTCTGTGCCTCATACCACATTTGCAACGGGAGGACAAGTATCTTTGCTAACTGAAAGCCATTTAACCTCCTTGCACAGTTATGAACTCAAATTTTTCAGGTAAAGTTGCAGAGTTTGAAGGAAAATGAAGAGTACAGCTATGGCAAGCAATAAGACTTTTGCATGTTTCATTGCAAATGTCAAAATTCCAATGCTTTAATATGGAAGCTACTTCTGGAGCTAGTCGAGGAGTAATGGAAATAAAATATCCAAAATGAGTGAACATTTGGGCATCCCCAACCAATCAGTCTCAAGCCAGTGTCAAGAATGCTTTCAGTGCAGCAGTTATCTTGTTTATGCAAAACATCAGTATCTTCCAAAACAAACTCCTCTTGCAAAAAAAAAAAAAAAAAAAAAAAATAGTTTGACTTCCTTTAATTATCTTAGCAATTAAAAAGTTAAATATTGAAATTAACAAGAGAACATTTTGTGCTTTCTCTGTTCCGGGTCCTGCACCTGGGGCGCAATAACCCCAAGCAGAGCTACAGACTGGGAGAGGAATGGTTGGAGAGCTGCCAGGCAGAGAAGGACCTGGGAGTGATGGTGGATAGTCAGCTGAATATGAGCCAGCAGTGTGCTCAGGTGGCCAAGAAGGCCAACGGCATCCTGGCTTGTATCAGGAACAGCGTGACCAGCAGGGCGAGGGAGGTGATCGTCCCCCTGTACTCAGCTCTGGTGAGGCCGCACCTCGAGTACTGTGTTCAGTTTTGGGCCCCTCGCTACAAGAAGGACATCGAGGTGCTTGAGCGGGTGCAGAGAAGGGCGACGAAGCTGGTGAGGGGCCTGGAGAACAAGTCCTACGAGGAGCGGCTGAGGGAGCTGGGCTTGTTCAGCCTGGAGAAGAGGAGGCTCAGGGGTGACCTTATCGCTCTTTTTAGGTACCTCAAGGGAGGCTGTAGCGAGGTGGGGGTTGGCCTGTTCTCCCACGTGCCTGGTGACAGGACGAGGGGGAATGGGCTTAAGTTGAGCCAGGGGAGTTTTAGGTTAGATGTTAGGAAGAATTTCTTCACTGAAAGGGTTGTTAGACATTGGAACAGGCTGCCCAGGGAAGTGGTGGAGTCACCATCCCTGGAAGTCTTCAAAAGACGTTTAGATGTAGAGCTTAGGGATATGGTTTAGTGGAGGGCTGTTAGCGTTAGGTTGGAGGTTGGACTCGATGACCTTGAGGTCTCTTCCAACCTAGAAATTCTGTGATTCTGTGATTCTGTGAAATATTTCCCTGCTTCTTAATCATTTGGCTCCCCACCCCCCGGCTATGTAAAGTAATCCTTGAAACATACTCCTCAACAGAGATCCTTCAGAGATCCTTTTAAGTGCCAAGATTTTCAAAATCTCATTTTCCAGAAACTTTATAGGAATGCATTTTAACACTTGGCTATATCACCTCAGATTAGAAATTTGGTAGAGATGGACCTTAATTAATATTTAAATGGAGTATTACACAATAAAGTTGTCAATTTTAGTCTACAAAACAGTCTGCTACACTGGGACTTACCAGAGATGAGGCTTCGTTTTTAGCCAAGCCAGCAGTTGAAATTTCCACATTCCACATTTCTCCTAATTGTTCATTGTGTTCATAGAATGACAGTCTAAAAAACTGTCAATATAGGATGAGTAGAATGCTATGGTCAACAGAATAGAATGCTATGGTCAACACGGGATACTAAAGTGTCTGCTTCATATGCTAAAGATACAACCAATGGAAAGAAACATAAACTATTGACTTAGAAGTTTTTCATCTATTCAAATTGGTCTTCAGCTAAATATAAAATTGTTGCTCCTCCTTGCCCCCCAAACTGGTTGCTTTGTTTTAAAAACATGCTTAAGATAGGACATCTTAGACTTTATTGTTAGGCTATTTAACAATGGTGACAATGTGCAATAAGTTAGAATTTTCATCATCCCAAATCCCATGTTGCAGAAATTATTTGAAGTCAGACGTTTTGGCTAATTGCTCATCATTTCCACCACCCATGTAGAGGATTCATTCACCTCATGGGTTCTAGCTCTGTCCCGGTATCATAAACCTGCATTTTGTAATCCTTTGTCAGAGGTAGTTCATGAACTCTGAACTGTTAGAGACTGAAGATGTGTTCTGAGGAGGCATTCCTGTATGCTATTTTCCTACTCATCTGCTTTTGGTCACTGTCTACATGGGCAAACATTACAGATACAGGTGTACTTTAAGATGTCCAGCTTGTGTCATTTTGTGTTAAATCTAATAATTCACACTGTTCTTTGCAGCAATCTTCACTGCACCATAACTGGAAGATCACAAACAGAGCTGTTTCAGTAGTAGAAAAAAAAATAATAGCAAAAATACCAAGAGCAGCCAACCTGTGCCAGCAACTATCGGTAGAAATAGACAGGTTAAATATCTAAAGCCTATCCCAAATGTCACATCAAGAGTTAATCTTATTTTTTTCACTAAAGTGTGACGTCACTGCAAGATGAGGGATTTCTAGGAATTTTTTCTCAGCTTACCTCACTTTGGTCTCATCACACTTATAGCATATTAGCAACTAAAAATTCTTTATTTTCAGAAATGGAATACATTTAATTATAAAGACTACATAATGATTTGTCTTTCTGTTGCAGATTTGTGAGGCAACTTGCAAAACCCATACATTGGAGAGTTCAGGCTCAAAGACTGGTACAGGCCAAAGATAAAATGGGAGCTATGCAGAAACTGTGCTAATGCTTTCCGCTCTGTAAGGGGAAGGCTCTTTCACGCTCCCATGTCTCCACTCTGAAGTACCACAGAAAATTTGTCCATAAAGCCTGCTTCATTATGTTTTGCATTGAGATAGCGGAAAGTTATTTTTATTTCTGTTCACCATTAGTTATCTTCAAATGTATTTTATAAATGAGAAGTTTCTTACAGTCAAAGAATGTTTCTTTTATGGTCTGTTTTTATTTATTTCAAGGTTTTGCTATGACAACCCTATTGAAAGATTTTCCTACCTTTCTAATGTTGTAAATGTGAAAATAAAAGCATACTCAGAATATTAATCAAGCCCTAATTCTGTCTTTAAGGTCAAACAGAATTTTTGAAGTTGATATATCTGACTAGGGATTATGAGTCACAACTGCACCTTAAAAACAGAGTTGAGAAATGCCAAATTATTTCAGTTCTAGCTGAAAAGCCAGGAGAAAACATCTTCACACAGAACATCTCGTTTGTTTTAAATAGTTTACTCAGGTATTAATTTTCCAGTATAGACACAGCGTATACAATGAGCCTAACAGTTTCAACTGCATTGCCAGAAGTCTTGTGTTATCATAAATAAGGTCATCTACCAGTACCTACCAGTAAGCAACATCTGAGAATGTATGAAACATTACAAGCAAAAAAATAATAATAATTATAAAAAAAAAAATCACTATCCCTCCCTCAGCACAGCATGCGAGAACCTGCCTTGCCTACTTGTGATATTCAACAGCTTTAGGGAAGGTATAGCACAATGCATTAATATTTCATTATCTCTTTTTAACTTCATTTTGGGGAAAGAAAAATTCTGCATGTTGTTGCCCTGCTATTCTATTACTCCAGCTGTACCATTCTTCCATTTTACATGAATTCTATAGAATCAAGGTGTCCTCCTTCAGAGAAGGAGAAGCCAGATCATTAAAGCAGAATTGGATTACGCATTCCTATTGTGGTGGGGGTTCCTTGACAAACAAGAGCATCTGATACCAACTGATACTGGGAACTAAGAGTAGAGAACATCATTTGTAGAGAAACTTCCCAAAAATTTGATGGCTAAACTTCACTTGAGAAGGCAATACTTGTACCTTGCAATTTATTAGTGTGTGCTCTGCAGCCTACATTTCCTTCCATTTCCTCACTGAGACTCCTGCACTGGGGAGCAGAGAACATACTTGTTTCTCCCTCTGTCCAGCTGGTAGCATGGTACCACCATATTGATCAGTGAAGGAACAAATCATGACTGGTCCTGCTATTGGCTTCTTTCAGGATGCATTAGTACTATTGGTCTAATCTCTTCTGGAAAGGAGACGGGAGATAAGAGCCTCCTCCTAAGGAGTAAACATTGGAAAGGTCATATTTTTATAGCAAACTGAAGAGCAAATATAAACATAGGGGCAATTTTGTGCCAAATCCTATTTTGAGTGCATTTTTGTTGCTTTTTTTTTTTAAAGCAAAAATATTATCTGATTTTTTTCTTCATTTTTGTTCTCAGTCCAAAACTTACCACCTTTTTTTATGAATAAAGTAAAACATGGCTGCTTTTCATGAAAAACTGCCTTTTGTGCTTTAAAGAAAATGTCCTTGTCATTTTTTGCATACTGCTTAATCCAAAAAGAGTTATTTTGCAAGCTTAAAATGCTGTATATTTATGGTCAAAGGGGAATATTTCACACTTGACTGACTTTAAAAGTAGTGGATAAGAGATGAATTCACTAATACATAAAAAACAAATGTTTGATAATGTCACTGTGGGCCACATCTGGCTTTGTGGCTAGGTCTATATGGAACATAAGATTTATAAAAACACCAATTTAATGCCTGAGGACAATAGGATTATAAGTATGCTTAAGGTAATAAAAAGTCAAGGCTTCAGGTACTTATCAAGTCCTGTGCAGTCAACAAGAGGTCTCAGAATATTCCATTAGGTGCTAAATACCTAATGCATCCTAGGAAAGCATTATGCATAACATAATCAAGACAATTTCCCTGTCTTTTCAGCCCCTGTGATCAAACCTTACCAGTACAGATTATGACAAACAGAGGTGTAGTCAGTTTAAAGGAAGGAAAGTATTCTCTTTGAAAGAATACTTTTGTGATGTTAAGAAATTCACACTCACCAAAACGTCAAGCAATTAAAATTTGCATCCTTAGCAAATGTAACATCCACACTGCATGTAGGCTTGCAAATAGCTGCCAAAGGAAGTGTTAGAAAAATCTCTGCAAGATAAAAGGGGACTAAGTTAAAATTCCTGTGGAATTATCATTTTAAATTCTTGACTCCTTTATGCATGTACATTCTTTTCATGACATTGCCCAGACATACTTTTTTGCATTTCATACTACACTTCCACTACATTTGTAACACTCTAGAATATTTCACCATGGATGTAAAGCACTGGAATTCTAATACCTTGTTCTTATGGGAAAGGCTTACCAGAGCAGAAGCCGAGCTGTATTAATTTATTGTCATGATGAAGGGGCTAGTGAGAATCAGAACTGACACTGACTCTTTCTGTTTTCTCCACTACTTTTTGATTGCAATCATTGTGGTGTCTACAGATGTCATATCCATAACAGGCACACCAGAATTCAAAGCAATTTACCGAGGCTGGAAAACAATTCTGATAAAAAATGTGCTTCTCCCAGAACTTGGCATATTAGAGTGTCTGAAAAGATTGCCAAGGCTGGCATTTTGTCTATGTTGCCCAGGGCTATAGAAGATTGGCACAAACTAAAAATATTTGAAAAATGATCAACTGTGTTTGGTTTTATGAGTCGCGTTTCTTTTAAAACACAACTTGCCTGTCAGACCACAAAGGCCTGATGTGACAAGGTGATGATGATTTGAGAATTGGTGTTGCAGATGATATGGGTTTTATATGGTTTGAAAAAACTGCAGAACTGGATTTATAACATGTATGTAAAATGTTATGAACAAGGTGGAATTTTGAAGACCTAAAGGAGTCAGAAGAGCAAATCTCACTGAAAATCCTACAGATCATCTAAATGGTCACAGAGAAAAACTAAAAACAGATAGGAGATTAGTATTTGATCAAGTATTGTAAATGCTGTGGTCTTCCTATACCCACAGAAAATTCAAAACTCAAGATACAAGCAGGCCGAGTAATAGTACAATACATAATTTTCCCCAGTATTTTGAAGATCCTATTCAGCCTTTTGAAAAGATGGAAATGAATTTGCCCCAAAACTCGCAGAACCATTTGTACAGATGCACTCAAATATACACAATGTTATTCATTTACTGTGGAATTTTTAAATCATTTTGTTTCTAGTTTTTGTGCTTTCCTTCTGTAAGTCATCATGGACCAAAGGTGTACAGGCAAAAATGTGTGCAAAATGCTTACTACCAAATCAATTACAATTGTCTAACCAGTCAAATGCAGTAAGTTCACAGCCCGTAACAAACAGCATTTTTCAGAAGACTATGTTTTAATGAATTATTCTAGGATATCAGGGAAAGATAAGCATGGGACAGTGTTCTATCTGATGTTTCATAAATAGAAAAAGATGTTTTCTCTGAGTTCAAATGATTACTAATTGAGAACTGTTTACAAACTTTAGATCTTACTGCAAAAGGAAGAACATATATTGTACACAGAAAGCAGTAGGTTAGTCTATCTTCCAATATTTGCAGTTTCTGACAGTTTCTTGCCCAGATCTTTGCCTAAATTCCTTTGAAGCAGATGATCTAAGTAATTTACAAATTCATACTGTATAATCCCCAAAATTCAGGGTAATTTTAGTTATCTTCATGTGGATTTTCATAAAACTGCCAGAAGCTCCTTTCAGGTTCTGTACATACAGATGGTATAATTGCTTTGAACTAGAATCTGATGATCTCTGGCACCTGAAGGAACTAAAAGTATAGCAAAGCTTTCAGGGACTTCAGAGGGATAGAATCACAACCAAATTTCCTATCTATTCCAATAGGATTTTACATGGAATTAATTCAAAATGAAGACTATAGACTACATAATCTCCCCTCTGGAAGGTTACTGTATGTTTGGGGAAGCAAGCCATACACTGTAAAAAGCTGCTTCTATAAACCAGTCATAACAGGAGCAGGACTATATCTGATGGACATTATTTTCAAGGCCTTTACTACTCAGCTGTGGAAGATTGGGGGTTCATTTTTTATTTATTTATTTATTTAATCTGATACAGATGAAGTACTGACTTTCTCAAGTAAAGTAAACAAGAAATCTATTTTGGCAAGATGAATTTTTCTGAGGAGCCAATAAAACTTCATTTCATAAGCTTCTTTCAAATGCTGATCCACACATTTCTAGTTGCCGGTAGTTGGGCATCTGCCGAGTCATCACAGTGACTGACATATTTTTCTTTTCCCCATATACTTTTGGCTTTAAAAAATGCTTATTTGGTGCATCACTAGCAGTTTTCAATACACTGGTTACTGTGCACTACAGACCTCAGAGTGGAATTAGACCTTCTCCTGGCCCGTAGAGATAGAACCTCCAATTATTATTTCTGCCGTATTGGTTTCCCCTACTTCTTCCAGAACAATAGGGTGTTGGATGCTGCAAAACACAGACCCCACTGGATTCACTCCTACAGATTTCTTCCCTGCTTCCTGCAGACTTTGTGCCACACAATGATAATACTACAGTACTAAGAGACAAATAGTTCTCTAAAACTTTTCACTCATTTTAACCTTCTCTCTTTTTTTTTCCCTTCCTCTCACTCTCTAAAGGATACAGTTGATATTTACATCAACCTTTCTTTTTCATTATGATAAGAGTAAAAAAAAAAAAGCCACAAAAAAATATAAATTTAGCAGCTCTCACCTGAATCATCATAACACTCTATGTAAACACTCTACTTTAAATCCAACATAGCAATACTTAGCTTAGACTTTCCTCTGAGTTTTACTGTAAATCCCATTATCTTGCAATTGACGTAGATTAAGAACACACATCAGCTGTGCCTATTGATCAGATGATTTCAATTACTTCTGATCACTACAGCACATAGGATCAGGACTGGGTCCCCAGGACTCAGTACAAAGCCTCCGGACAATTGTCAGAGCTTTATTAACTTAGATAGAACCTAAGAGAATAAGCATAATTAAGTAGGAAATGAACATGACAGTTTTTTCAATGAAAATCTTTCTGCCATCTTGTTCTCTTGTTATATGAAAAGCCTGCTGGCTGCACTTATCAACACAAATGTTAAGGTTATTGCCTCCTAAACCTTCAGACTGGGGCCCAAAGGACTGGCTCAAAAATTTCACCAGTCAGATTCGTGCTACACCTTTCCTTGCTGCACAGATTATACTGTGCCTCCAAGTATGTTTGAAATATCACTCTCAAACACTGGAAGGAAGAATTTTGAAAGGCTTTTGAGAAGGCTGTGAAATCATTATAGAAAAGTTCTCCTGATATTGCTGGCAAATCTAATGTGTTTAGATCTTTAGATCTTTTGACACAATCTTTATGTGTCACATAGCTGCAGGCACTGAAGGTGAAACTTGATCTAACTAGAAGAGCAGTCAGATGGGTCTGTTAAAATATACTTTTGCTGAAATCAGCTTGAATAAAGCAGTCGCCTGATCTCTTGAGTGTAGTGGATTGGTCTCTTGAGGAAGGGCTACTTTTCAGTCCAAGTGTCAGGCACCACAACTGTTCCTTTCTATAACTTGTTGCTGTGGCTAGACTTCAACTCTTTGCTTTTGTAAACAATGAATGAAGTCATGCACTAATGTTCTACTTAACAGGTCTCTTTGTAAATCTCTTTTATCTAATATAAAGAGAAGAAAATATGAGGGCATTTGATCCTGCTTTATCTCAGTCCTGTAACAGTTTGCGAAATATTCCAGCAAGAAATTTAGAGTCCCATTAATTGCTGTAGGATGGATTCATCAAAAAAGGAAAATCCTTTTAAAGGCTCTAACCTCAGTGTCGTGGTTTAACCCGACCGGCAGCTAAACACCACGCAGCCGTTCGCTCACCCTCCCCCCTCCCTCTCTGGGACGGGGGAGAGAAATGGAAAGTGAAGCCCGTGAGTTGAGATAAAGACAGTTTAATAAGACAGGAAAAAAAAATAACAAAAATAATAATAACAATAATAATAATGATGATACAATGGGGATAATACGAAAGTAATAATAGTATGTACAAACAAGTGATGCACAATGCAATTGCTCACCACCCGCTGACCGATGCCCAGCCTAACCCCGAGCAGTCCGGCCCCCTCCCCCCGGCTAGCCACCCCTATATATTGTTTAGCATGACGTCAGATGGTATGGAATACCCCTTTGGCTAGTTTGGGTCACCTGTCCTGGGTCTGTCCCCTCCCAGCTCTTACTGCACCCCCCAGCCTGCCCGTTGGCAGGACAGAGCAAAGGCTGAGATGTCCTTGGCTTAGTATAAGCACTGCTCTGCAACAATTAAAGCATCGGGGTGTTATCAGCACTCTTCTCATTCTAAGCCAAAACACAGCATTCCACCAGCTACTAGGAAGAAAATTAATTCTGTGCTAACTGAAACCAGGACATCTATCCACCCCTTATTCCATACCATTTATGTCATGCTCAGGTTACACTCTTTTCCATACATTCTAATTAGTCACCTATAGTAATCATGGCAGTGATAACATACAGTATAATATACTATTTAACATGGTGCAATTCAGTTCATGGGCTATTCTCACCCAGTATTAAATCTCCTTGAGGTACACACCGGACCTCTCCGTTCTTTTGCATCACCCACCAAGTATATCCAGGTCCCTGAGCGAAGACAATTCCACGAATAGGTTTGCCTTTTCCTGAGGCAGGAGTAGCCCAGACTGTTTTACCCAGCATATTTTTTACATGCACTACAGGAACTTTATCCCCATCTACAGTACGTAACAGGTTTGATTGGGCAGGTCCAGCTCGGTTGGTAGATCCCCTAGTATTGACTAACCAGGTGGCCTTTGCCAAATGCGTATCCCAGTTTTTGAACGTCCCAGCGCCCATTGCTTTCAAGGTAGTCTTTAACAGGCCATTGTATCGTTCAACTTTCCCGGAGGCTGGTGCATGATAGGGGATGTGATACACCCATTCAATACCATGTTCTTTGGCCCAAGTGTCTATAAGGTTGTTTCGGAAGTGAGTCCCATTATCTGATTCTATTCTTTCTGGGGTGCCATGTCGCCATAGGACTTGCTTTTCAAGGCCCAGGATGGTGTTCCGGGCGGTAGCATGAGGCACAGGATATGTTTCCAGCCATCCGGTGGTTGCTTCCACCATTGTAAGTACGTGGCGCTTGCCATTGCGAGTTTGAGGGAGTGTGATGTAATCAATCTGCCAGGCCTCTCCATATTTATATTTCAGCCATCGTCCTCCATACCAAAGAGGCTTTGACCGTTTGGCTTGCTTGATTGCAGCACATGTTTCACAGTCATGAATAACCTGTGCTATAGCGTCCATGGTCAAGTCCACCCCTCGATCACGAGCCCATCTGTATGTTGCATCTCTACCTTGATGGCCTGAGGTGTCATGGGCCCATCGGGCTATAAATAATTCACCTTTATGCTGCCAATCCAGGTCCACCTGAGCTACTTCAATCTTAGCAGCCTGATCCACCTGCTGGTTGTTTTGATGTTCTTCAGTAGCCCGATTCTTGGGCACATGAGCATCTACGTGGCGTACTTTCACAGCCAGGTTCTCTACCCGAGCAGCAATATCTTGCCACAATGCAGCAGCCCAGATAGGTTTGCCCCTACGCTGCCAGTTGTTTTGCTTCCATTGCTGTAACCATCCCCACAGGGCATTTGCTACCATCCATGAATCGGTGTAGAGATAGAGAACTGGCCATTTTTCTCGTTCAGCAATGTCTAAAGCCAGCTGAATGGCTTTCACTTCTGCAAACTGACTCGATTCACCTTCTCCCTCAGCAGCTTCTGCAACTCGTCGCGTAGGACTCCATACAGCAGCCTTCCATCTCCGATGCTTCCCCACAATACGACAGGACCCATCAGTGAACAGGGCATATTTCTTTTCATTCTCTGGCAACTGGTTGTACAGTGGGGCTTCTTCAGCACGACCCACCTCCTCCTCTGATGATATCCCAAAGTATTTGCCTTCTGGCCAGTCCATGATCACTTCCAATATTCCTGGGCGACTGGGGTTTCCTATTCGAGCCCGCTGAGTAATCAGTGCAACCCACTTGCTCCATGTAGCATCAGTTGCATGATGCGTAGAGGGGACCCTTCCCTTGAACATCCAGCCTAGTACCGGTAATCGGGGTGCTAGGAGGAGCTGCGCTTCAGTACCGACCACCTCCGAAGCAGATCGAACTCCTTCATATGCTGCCAATATCTCCTTTTCAGTTGGAGTATAGCGGGCCTCAGATCCTCTGTATCCCCGACTCCAAAACCCCAGAGGCCGACCTCGAGTTTCCCCAGGTTCTTTCTGCCAGAGGCTCCAGGTGGGGCCGTTCTCCCCGGCTGCAGTGTAGAGCACATTCTTTACATCTGGTCCTGTTCGAACTGGCCCAAGGGCTACTGCATGGACTATTTCCTGCTTGATTTGTTCAAAGGCTTGTCGTTGTTCAGGGCCCCATTCAAACTCATTCTTCTTGCGAGTTACTTGGTAGAGTGGGTTTACAATCAGACTGTAATTTGGGATGTGCATTCTCCAAAACCCCACAACACCTAGGAAAGTCTGTGTTTCTTTTTTGTTAGTTGGTGGAGACATAGCTGTTATTTTGTTGATCACATCCATTGGGATTTGACGACGTCCATCTTGCCATTTTATTCCTAAAAACTGGATCTCCCGTGCAGGTCCTTTGACTTTATTTTGTTTTATGGCAAAACCGGCTTTCAGAAGGATTTGGACTATTTTCTTCCCTTTCTCGAAAACTTCCTCTGCTGTGTCACCCCACACAATAATGTCATCGATGTACTGCAGGTGTTCAGGAGCTTCCCCCTGCTCTAGTGCAGACTGGATCAGCCCATGGCAAATGGTAGGGCTGTGTTTCCACCCCTGGGGCAGCCTATTCCAAGTATATTGGACTCCCCTCCAAGTGAAGGCAAATTGTGGCCTGCACTCTGCTGCTAGAGGGATGGAGAAAAATGCATTAGCGATATCAATTGTGGCGTACCACTTGGCTGCCTTCGATTCAAGTTCATACTGAAGTTCCAGCATGTCCGGCACTGCAGCACTCAGTGGTGGCGTGACTTCGTTCAAGCCGCGATAGTCCACTGTTAGTCTCCACTCGCCATTAGACTTTCGCACATCTCGTAGCTCGCGCTCGTTTAGGCTTCGGGTAGTTACTGTTGCTCTTTCGGCATCCTCATCTTCCTCCTCCTGAATCCTTGACGGCCCAGCGTCGTCATCATCTTCGTCATCTCTATACTTAGTTTTGGCAGAAGCCTTACCTGGATTGGCAGAAGACTCTCTGCGTTCTAAACGACTTGAATTTCTGTACCATATTTTCACCTTCTCTACAGGGGCAGCTTGCACTGCTACTGCTCGTTTCTCTGACTTTGTTACAGGGTCTGCCACAGGGGTTGGAATGCCCTCTGCAGGGTCAACTTGCACTGCTACAGCTCGTTTCTCTGACACGGCCACAGGAGCTGGAGCGGCTACAGGAGCTGGAGCAGTTGCAGGAACCGGAGCTGTAGCGGCTACAGGAGCTGGAGCTGGAGCTGGAGCAGTTGCAGGAGCTGGGACTGGAGCAGCAGTAGGAGCTGGAGCTGGAGCGGCTTCAGGAGCTGGAGCTGGAGCGGCTTCAGAAGCTGGGACTGGAGCAGTTGCAGGAACTGGGACTGGAGTAGCGGCCGGAGCTGGAACTGGAGCGACTGCAGGAACTGGGACTGGAGCAGCTGCAGGAGCTGGGACTGGAGCGGCTGCAGGAGCTGGGACTGGAGCGGCTGCAGGAGCTGGGACTGGAGCGGCTGCAGAATCCACCGTAGGGGTCACAGTGGCCGTTGGATCTGTCACAGGGTTTGGAGTGGCCGCAGGGTCTGTCACTAAGTTGACAGCAGTATCAATGGCAGCTCGATAGGCATGAGCCAGGCCCCAGCACGTTACAATGATTTGTGTTACTTTGGAACTGCCAGAATCATTACACCTTTTTTTCAAGCATTCTGCCAGTTTTTGAGGATTTTGCCATTGTTCAGGGGTGAATTTCCAACACACTGGGGGTGCCAACTGCTCTAGATGCCTGCCCATATCCACCCATACTCCCTGCCACCCACAACTATACTGCCTCCGGGCAGATCTCCGGATGAGCTTCATAAGTAGTTGTTTAACTTTAAGCAGAATCTGAAGTGCATTCATGAGGCAGAACAACAAGACTATGGTATTCTGAGTATTCCAGAAATATTCAATATCTTGGAGAGCTATTGTGACAAGCTCAGGGGATAAGAGGGTGGTGAAGGAGGAAGGCAGAGTGACCCAGGAGGATACAGGGGTGGTGAAGGAGAAAGGGAGAGTAAGCAAGTAAGGAAAAATATCCTCCCCTTTCCCCTCCACAGATTGACTCTCTAATGGAGAAAAACAATAGGTATAATTGCTAATAGTTCCCAAGATGCTGTTTCCAAAGTACAGAGTCCACGATGTTACTGAGTATAAATACCAAGTTAGAGTCATGACCAGATATCTTATCGTCTCATAAGCCATTGCTATAACACTTAGTACCATAATGGTCTGAAACCAGGGCCCGGAGAGGAGAAACAACACTACAGAGAGCAAATACGGAAAATAATGTACTATAATACTCAATTTGGAAAACAGGCGCAGCAGAGTTGTGATTAAAGCAATCAGCATCATGACAAGTGACTATTAAGCAGGTCTAATCCTTACACCAATTTTAGTTTAACACACTCTGATCAGATCTGCCGTTATCTCAACCTTTCGGGCCCCACGTTGGGCGCCAAAAAGACTGTCGTGGTTTAACCCGACCGGCAGCTAAACACCACGCAGCCGTTCGCTCACCCTCCCCCCTCCCTCTCTGGGACGGGGGAGAGAAATGGAAAGTGAAGCCCGTGAGTTGAGATAAAGACAGTTTAATAAGACAGGAAAAAAAAATAACAAAAATAATAATAACAATAATAATAATGATGATACAATGGGGATAATACGAAAGTAATAATAGTATGTACAAACAAGTGATGCACAATGCAATTGCTCACCACCCGCTGACCGATGCCCAGCCTAACCCCGAGCAGTCCGGCCCCCTCCCCCCGGCTAGCCACCCCTATATATTGTTTAGCATGACGTCAGATGGTATGGAATACCCCTTTGGCTAGTTTGGGTCACCTGTCCTGGGTCTGTCCCCTCCCAGCTCTTACTGCACCCCCCAGCCTGCCCGTTGGCAGGACAGAGCAAAGGCTGAGATGTCCTTGGCTTAGTATAAGCACTGCTCTGCAACAATTAAAGCATCGGGGTGTTATCAGCACTCTTCTCATTCTAAGCCAAAACACAGCATTCCACCAGCTACTAGGAAGAAAATTAATTCTGTGCTAACTGAAACCAGGACACCTCAGGAAAAAAAAAAAAAATACAGATGTCTGTAATAATGATTTACATTCCTTACGCATTAGACAATGTATAAAGTATGTGATTCAACATGAAATATCCATAGCCTTATGGACCATGCAAGCTCTGGATGCTGGTTCCTCAGCAGGTGAGCTGGCACATTCAGATGAAAGGTCAAACTAAAGTAGAAAGCAAATACCAAAAATACCTCAAGTGTGAGTTGTGAATGAACTCCTTGCTTCCATCTGCCACCACCCCTGGTCTCTAGATAGTCTCCCCACTGAGAGCCATGTGAATTAAATGACT
Source organism: Netta rufina (assembly GCF_964035555.1). Lineage (NCBI taxonomy): Eukaryota > Metazoa > Chordata > Aves > Anseriformes > Anatidae > Netta > Netta rufina. The sequence goes on along the minus strand of NC_140124.1, from coordinate 27,496,456 downwards.
TTTATTTCCCTGCTTCCCTCCTCCTCTCTTATTTCTTTGTTCTCTTTCCCAGTACTATAAACTATACTCTGCTTCTTTGCTGGTTTCTTCTGATTCCTTGCTCCTTAAATAAGCATAGATGATGATAAGCAAATCCACCCAAACTGTTGGTTCAAAGCAGAAAACCAAACTCCATATAAATCATGCTGATTTCTGTTTGTCCTTTCTGACAATAACTGCATATTTCTGCACACCAAATAAATTTTAAATATTTGTGTTTTTTTTCACTATCATTATTTGGTTAATCAGAAGAGGTCATATTTGTCTACCCAGACATTCATAACCATGTAAACTACTTAGCAAGGCAACTGACAACCTTTATCTTTTTAGCATGTTTCCTGTACAGTACCTATACCAGTTTCTCATTCATATTTAGCAGGAAGACTTCAAAAAGGATTGAGAGTAGTTGATGTCAGCTTAGAGGAGTGCCCATTATCCACATGCTCATGTAGTATATGTTTGAATGATGCAAATCTACTGTGCCTGTAAAAATGGACTAAAAAATGTTCAGGACAGTTCATCCTTTAAGATGCGTTAGAAGTATTTAAAAAATAGCAGACTTCAGGTAGCATTTCCTCTGTCCTAGGTGAAAAAAGGAAAACAGAAGGCAGTAAAAACTAAAGTAATACAAACCACAGCTCATGAGAAATATTAAATATTTGCCCTAGGTTCAGTTGCAGTTTGTGGTGGAGGCTGGTTCATATCTAGCTCTGTTTGTCAAAATCTGATTTTACAGGCAGGATTTCCAAAAAAATGAATGCTATAAAATATTACTTTTCTCCAAATACACACAAACATTTTATGTATTTGTTCTAACTAGCTACTGTGAATAAATGTGTCTGATTATTGTGCAAGCGGTTGCATCTGTACAGGTGATATCAAAAATCTGGTCATGTACAAGGCATGCTTTAAAACAGATGATTAATTACTTTTAGAAGTGGGGTTCTCTTTCTAAGATGAAAGGAAATATTTAAGTTAGTTGAGATATCTTATTACTTCTCCATAATATACAGAGCTTTAGGGAAAGATTAGGTTTATTAAGTCAGACTCACAATGCAGGCTTTCAACACTGCCATTTCCAATAAGTACACATTTGTTTAATATTAAAGTTCCTTTTCAAAACAAAATAGTTAAGCCTACCCTCACATTTATACATCTGCAGTTTGTTTGATAACTTACAACATAATTACAGGCTGTCCTCCCACTAAATGCTGTATTCAGACTTATGAAACAAGGTGGTAAAATATGCACTGGAGTCTGAGTACTAAGCCCGTAATTTACCACAAGCACTAGGAAGAAAAGAAACAGAGGGGAACCCTGCTATTTAAACTGCTCAGTTATCATGTTTCCCTCCCCCACATATACAGTAGAGTATAACCCATTCATATTTCAATTTTACATTTCCTAAACTGTCATCTTCTTATGTTTCAAGTTCATTTGAAATGCAATCTGTTTATCAGAGCGGCAGTGAATGCTTTTGCAGATCAAGAGAGAGATGTTTCTCCCCACTAACAAATAGGTCTGTAGCAAATGGGTTGGTGAAGTAACACAGGCATTGTGGGGTTAAGTAAACTGCCCAGAGAATTATGGAAGGGTGAGTTTCGCAGCCCCTTTCTTACCTCCAGTGTTCAAGCAGTGAGAGTGTATCCTCCCTCTCTGCTGGAGATGCAGCTAAAATAACTAAGTTAAATACTCAGGTAGAACTAGAACACGTGGAAAAGGAGCTTTGGATGGCCGAGAGTAACTTCATTTCAACAAGGTTTCTTACAGAGGGTGGCCAGCCCAGGAGACACATAGAAGTGGTCAGGCTCCAGCATCCTGGGGCGCTCACCAGCAGATCACAGAATCACAGAATCACAGAATTTTCTAGGTTGGAAGAGACCTCAAGGTCATCGAGTCCAACCTCCAACCTAACGCTAACAGCCCTCCACTAAACCATATCCCTAAGCTCTACATCTAAACGTCTTTTGAAGACTTCCAGGGATGGTGACTCCACCACTTCCCTGGGCAGCCTGTTCCAGTGCCTCACAACCCTTTCAGTGAAGAAGTTCTTCCTAACATCTAACCTAAAACTCCCCTGGCTCAACTTAAGCCCATTCCCCCTCGTCCTGTCACCAGGCACGTGGGAGAACAGGCCAACCCCCACCTCGCTACAGCCTCCCTTGAGGTACCTAAAAAGAGCGATAAGGTCACCCCTGAGCCTCCTCTTCTCCAGGCTGAACAAGCCCAGCTCCCTCAGCCGCTCCTCGTAGGACTGCTTCACCACCACCCTTCTTTCTTCAGGGCTGCTTGCTCAGGCAGAGAGAAGGACTAACCTGGCACCTGGGTTTTGCCCTGCCTTGCTTTCCAGCCCCAGTTTGCAGGGCTCTTGGGGAAGGGAGCTCTTGTACTCCCTTTTCCTCAGGAACTGCGAGCCTTTAGCCAGGAACATTGCTTTCACACAATCACATTCTCTTTCTATTTTATTTATTTATTTATTAATCCATTTTGTTATTCCATCATACTTAACCAGCAATCACAGTTCTTAATGGTGATTTTCAGTGATACGTATATGTAAAGCTCACTGTGCAGCAAAGTGTTCTCAGCACAACTCTGTTCTGTAAATATGCCAGCTCACTTGGTGCTGCTCCAAAATACATTTTTCTCAGCCACTACTGCAGTTCTAGAAAATTATCCATGTTTTAGATTTAAAAAAAATAAAGTCACATCTTCACATATACTATTTACTAAACACATCATGTACAAAAAAAAAAAAAAAAGAAGAATGACTGTTAAAAGGCATATTTATTTTTCACTGTTTTTCCCACCTTCCCTCCAAACCTGCACCATAAATATCAATGAAAACGTATTCATTTCTGATTCCATTTAAAAATCTCTAAGCTACATTTGGCAAGTTGCAAACATGAAAAGGTTCATATGCTGTGAGAAAATATGTTGTACCAGAATAATATTTTAAAAGTAGGTGTCTGACTTTCATAACTGTAGCAGACTTAACAGGGAAGGGGGATATAAGATACCAAAAGCTGGGTGCTTTAGTGTAATTTGTTTGCTAAAGTACCTCCATAAAGTGAGCCTAGGAAACCTAGGTCCACGCCCAATCATTCTAAGGTACTGTGAAAGGCCAGAAACATTAGAAAAACAGTCTAACCCATTTGCTTATTAATGTTCTTCTTAATACCCTTCTTAAGATTCTTCTTAATATTCTTCTTAATATTGCTTTCCTCAGGATACTCACTTCAGATTTTGCCTGAGATTTCAAAGACAAAGAAAGGGTGTTTTTCTCATGCCAGAGTCCAGGCTGGTTTTGTTAACATGCTAGACAAGCAGAAAAAATGCTAAAGACACAAACTACCAAGAAGCTATTGCCTTAATTAGCATTTGCCAATAGTTCAAATATCAATAATATAAGAATGTGATTGGTGATGTCCAGAAAAGGAAAGGAAACATTCTAACTAACTTCTGAAGACATTTCCCATCTGTAAACTGACCTACCTGGCATGAGAATAAGAACAGAAAGGTACACAAAACACTTCATTTTATGATCGGTCTTATTATCAAACTGTTCATTTTGTCCCATATAAATTTGCTATGAGGGAGCGAATGATGCTTACTGCTGGATTCACAGGAAGGTCTGCTGAACTGCTTTGATGACAGGCAGTATTTCTTTTTTCCAGTTCCTGCCAGCAATAGGAATCTACTGCTGACAGATGTACTATGAATCAGAGTTAAATTACTAGGTGGCTGGGCACTATATTTCCTGTTGCTTCTTCAAAGTTCAACAGCAATGATCTTTGGCAGAAGAGCTCTCATTTCCACAGCTAATGCACTTATTTGGGATTTACTCACACTTCTCTGTTTCATAGCAGCATCTTCAGTGCTCCATCAAGGTGAATTCCTTGAAAAAAAAATGTGATGTGACAACAAAAGTGAAGCTAAATTCCCATTGCAGTTCTTTGATCTGGGAGCATGAAATTAAGAGGTCTGGTCCTATCATAGCACTCCACTCCCAACCTCAAGCACCCTAGCTGGGCACAGCAGCACTTCTTTCACAGCCCTTCTCTCCAGGCATGGCTCTTTGCCAGAAAGATGGCACATGAACTCCAATAGACCAGAGAGATTGCTCAATTTTTTAAGGCTAATGATCAAGGCAAGGTGGATGTTGGCTCCACAGAACAGCCATGTGTAAGGCAGAAGAGGTCAAAAGAACACTGCTGCAAAGGTAGCTAATGGGAGGACACTGTTACCTCACAGCACCCTGGGACAAAATCTTGACCCAGAGTAGGTAGGAAAGCCAAGGTCCTACATGGCTTCTATGTATGGAGAGGGAATTGCAGGACTGGTCAGAGAAAGGCATTGAAATCCTGCACCAAGCTTCAGTAAACTAGTCAGCTACCAACACATTAACAAACTGGATTCAAGATTAGGGAAACTCCAACACTGGGGAATTACATATTACTTGTCCTACTCCAAATCCTCTCTTTTGCCATTAGGAAAGACTTCCTTCTTTTAATGTCATTATAATAAATAAATCTGTAGTTCATGCAGAATGAGATCATGTTCATGAAAGTTATATTTTTACATAGTCACTTCTCAGAACACAACTGCGCTAGAAAAGAGACCCTATAGTTATACACTCGCACTAATGAAAAGCAAAATTTGCATGCCACCTACTGACTTGCCTGCTCACAGTGTGCAGCTCATAAAGAATTAAATTGGGTTAAGAATATCATAATACTCAAGAGAGACTTTTCAATAATTTCAGACTCTGTCAGTTACAGTAGAAGCCTGAATGCAGTTAGACCTACAAAAATACATGCACAGGCTACATCCAGTACTACTGATGTTTTTCATTCAACATTAAGTTATGACTGAGGGTGTTAAAAAGCTGTTAGGGAAGGAAGCACCACCACAAAGTATTTGTGTTGAAAGCAGGCTTCAAATGGATTACAAGTGTAAGAAATAATAGAACATACCAGTCAACAAGACAAGGATAAAGACAATTATCTACACTATAAATGCTCATTCAAAACAAGGCTAATCAGACCATTGCCAATACTTAACAACCAAACTATTACAGGCAGTGTCAGCTTCCCAGACAGTCACTAATGCTGACTGACATGCAAAGTGATTGTGGAAATATCAAACAATAGTCCAATTCCTGAGGTCCTTTCTCATACATTTAACTTTGTTGTTACTAGGGCAATTTTTCTATTGAAATCAATCCATTCTGACACCTTGTTCTGAATGCTTGTTGGACTTGGCAATAATAATTCCTTCTGCTTCTTTTCATGTGTTATCCCTTCAGTCTCAATCCTTTCATCTGTGTCCCCTGTAGGAATGATGTGAAATCGCTACCCTATTTCCAATTATTGAGACATCTGGAGATGGCAGTGAAGAGTCACAGCAATGAAAATATTACAAAGGACCTTAAATTTAAACTGCAGTTTGACCTAATAATTACAGGGGAGACAGAATATTATGATTATAAATGTATAGTCCAATAATCTACTTTTTTTTTTTTTCTATCTGATGTATGTTTAATTCAACTAAATGAAATATCTTCATTCTTACATAAGTTTTGTATTTAAGTAATAAGATTTAAATATTTATGGAAACTCAGGATTTGAGGGGGATGTAAGCATATCTACCACTTGAGGAAAATTAAAAAAAATCCAGGTCTCCATTAAACTGCTCCTGCAGAAATTTTATATCAATTGAAATTTTAGTCAAGTAAAGATGAGGTACAAAATATAGATTGTAGAACTCTTTTTATTTTTATTTTTTTCTGCAGAGAAGGAATATGGCTTACTATTTTTAAACTCTTATGTAAACAACCCCTGTAGTGTGGTTGTAAGAAATGAATTAGGGAACTATTAAATTATGTTTAAATTCAGGATGATAGAGAAATAATGACCACAAATATTTTGGTATGTTGTGTCATGGATTATAGTGAATGCCACAGTCCCGGCAACTTGGCAGAACATTTATGTTCTGTGTGCAAGAGGGGAAGATCAAGCACATTTTCTCATGCCTCTGAGATAAACTCTCTGTAAATCTGTATATGAGCTATATTGATTTCTATTAGCAGAAGATAATATCCTGGGTGTTTCTGATTTGTAGGCAGCCCATTGTTTGTAGGTACCCTTCCTTTCTTTTAGCCCACCTGGTCACACACTTGCTGAGTGTCATCAGATGAGTGCTTTGCTCTGCCACTTGTCAGCTGCAACCTACTAGGCGTGCAAGATACCCTGCCTAAATTCTCAGCAATTGTTTCCCTTCAGAGTGAATGATTTGAAGGTTCTTCGAAGGAGGGAAGAAAGACTGCTTTATAAGCCCATATCATGCTGTGCGACAAGCTCACAGTTTTGTGTCATGCAAGCCTTAATCTCTTCACAACCTGTCTAGTTGCATTTTAGTCTGTTCTCAATATCATCTCTCTGCTGAGGGATCTGGATTTCTCATGATCTAATCATATCTCCTGTCATCTCAGTGCAGGTTATTTCCCCTACATGTTTATCATAGATGCATACTTCAAAATGTCAGCTAAAAACAATGTGACATCATCAGCAAAAGGTTTTGCTTTACTGAGTGCAAACAAACTGCCCTGATGGGCATTCTAGCAAAATGGCACAGTCTTTTTTCTAATCTTTAATCCTAATGTTTGCCTTTTCATTGTGGATAGTTGCTTCCTCCCTGCTTATCTTCTGAATCAGATACTGACGGTATGTTTTTATACCACATTACATTTTCATAAACCATGTAAGCTGAAAAGTTGTTTGTGTCAAGTTTATTTTTCTGTCATCGATTATTATAAATGTAAGTCTTCATCCACTGATATTCACAAAGCATTTTTTTGTATGTATCCTTGAATATACCTTTAAAAGCAATCATTCTCTCTTGTTCAGAAGTATAAAAGTCTTTCAAGTACATTACCACCAAAAGAGCACACATCCTTGGGCTCCGTGTGTGGTGCTTTCTTTGTTTTTCATTGTGGTTTTATTTGAATGTTTTATTGATTTTTTCCCCTCAGATCCAAAACCATAAAAACAGGAAAGAACATCTACTTGCAAGTGACAGAAAAGGAAAGGGGTATTAAAAGCCTGTAACACAGTTTGAAAGTTGGAGAAAGAATCCTAATGTGATGCCATGATACAGATACCGAGCCTCTGCTTGTACACAGGGCACTACAGATGACAATGTACCTTCCTCAAATTTAACATCACTTGTAGGAGGAAGAGCAAAGGCCAGGTCACACAGTAAGCAAAGAGCAAGAAGAAGGGAAGGGAGACAAAACCAAGCACATCACTTGGCCCCTGAGAAACTAATAAAATCTCATCCTTTCCTCAAAATAGGAGGGAAACAGGTAAAATATTGCCCTAAGGTCTGCTTGAGAAGGGATGCAGCTACACAGTGTTTACTCAGACATTTCACAAGTACACAGTCTTCAGTAGCTCATTGCTGTGAAAGCATTATAGCATGGCTATCAGCCTAACACAACCATTCACAACCAGGCAGACTGAATACTTCATACATCACTCTGTCCAGGGCTTTGCCTTTAAAAGCTCTTATTCATCACCTCAAAGGTACCTCAGTATGCCCTAGTCAAGCTTGTTGCAACATTTATCAGTAAGAGCAGTAGCTGCTGCCATGTCTTGCAGTTACTTGGAACTGTAGCAATCCACCTGTAAGGAAACAGGGAGAAAAAAATGAGATTGCCTTAGATCTGCACTGCTAACAAAGGCAAGGCCCTGGTTTAGTGAGACCAATAACATGCTCCAATATTCCAAATTTAAATGAATGTGACATTGATTTCTCCTGTAGCTCTGTTCCATAATTAAAGCTATAAGTAAAGGTTCTTATTCATTGTTTTACTCAGGCAAATTCTCACTGCATTCAGAGGAATCTATCCAATGAAAGACCAAGAAAATGTGAGTAGTAGCCCAGAGGTTTAACTGTACTTGGTTTATTTCTAATCATTCTCTTTTAAAAGGATAATTAAAGCCACCTGGCATGTGACTGGTGTATATGTACCCCAACCTAGTATGAGAAAGAAAAAATATAACCTCCTCTGTTAGAAAACAAAAATCATGAGCCAGAAGCCATTATCTCATCAGCGTGCCCCCGATTATAAAGAAAATCTTTCTTCTGTCCACAAAACTAGACTAATCCACAGTGCAGCATTCAAAGCCCACATCCACAGCCGCAACTCTGCACCCAACTCCTGACTCAGACTTCCTCATCCTCTGTCTCTGTAACCCGTGTTCCCTACCCACACATCTGCAGACACCCCTCATTGCTCCCCCCACCTGCCCTCTGACCCCCTCCCCTACTTCCATACACATGCACAGGCATTTCCTCCACCACTGAGACTTGGATTCTTACCCCTATTTATTTGGTTCCATTTTTCTGAGCACTGGAGATGACCACATAGGATTGGCTTTATCACATTGTTACTGCTCCCTTTTATAATTATGGGCACTGGTCTCCTTGTGTAATGTTAAATGCAGTTTAAGGATTAATGGTATTACATTTCCTTTTCTCTTGACAGTGCTAGACTGTTTTCTCTGTATTGTTACATATTTACAATAATCTTTGAAGTTTCTGCTGTAGAAAGTACAGCACCATCAGAAGCAATCACCAGTTAGTAGCATGACTTTTATACTGTGATATCAAATGTGACTTTAAAATAATGATAAAATCTTAATGCTTAAATTTTTTTCTTTTTTTTTCATAAACACTCAGAGGGCATTTAATACAGCTTTAAAATAATGGAATAGGTCACCTGGAGGCAAAACAGTCTGAGAAGCTATCCGCCTATACAGCAAAATGTTAATGCCCTTTGAAATACAAAGGCGAGGGAGTTGTTCTCTTTGTTGCCTAATGTTTTGCACATTTTCAGACCCAGGTCCAGAAGTATTTATCTTTCACCTCAAAATCTGATTGCTGTGCTAATGCTATTTAAAACTAAATGGAAGAAAATTATATTCTCCACAAGAATTCAATTGATTCTTTTCTTTGGACAGAAAAAGAAATAGTAGTCATTTTCATTCACATAAAGTCCTGTATAGAAACCTCTGTGTGTAAATCACATTGGGCCTCTATAATTTATTAGCTATTGGTTATAGCTGGGATAAATGCATGGGAACATTATGTATGTAGTTGTAAGCAATGTCACATTTGGATTTGGGATTCAGACTTCCTGCAGAATTCTAGAAATCATTACTCTTTTTCCAGTTTACTCTTTTTCCTGCAAGTCTTTGAGTTTAAATGAAACAGGAGTGCTGTTCTCAGGCACAGGAAGAGTCAAATTAATTCTTGGAGTGAGAAAAAAAAAAAAAAAAGGAGAGAATGCACTATGCAGCTGTATTAACCTTGTGCACAATGTTTAAAGTGGCATTTGAGGAATTAAATGTGCTGAAAATTTCAAGAACTATTCAAGTATTCAGTGACCCATAGGATGCCTGGGTCAACATGAACACTCTTGACATAGAAGCCCAGCGTGTTTTCCTGACTTCTGAGAACCAGCAGTCCAAATGAGATAGTTTAATACCACAGACCACATTAATTCTTATTTTTTTCTCATACACTATCTTTTGATCTTCCCCATTTTGCTGATACGATGTGCAACTTAACACAGGACAATATGATCCATGTACTGATGCACAACTACAGAGAACCTCAATGAAAAATGTTAATATTTGTGTATGATGCTCAGATATCACCTTCCCAGATGAAGCAGGAAAGTGATTGAATACAAATATCTCATTCTATTATGCCCTTTTGATCATTATCAATAGTGCATCTAGAAATCCAGAAAGCAATTTGCAAGATTTCTTTTCAGAGAATTGTTAAAATTCTCTGGAAAAAAATCATGGACAAATATGTTAAGCTTTAGCACATTACTGAGATCCAAAATCATATTTGTTTTCATGAAATATGGGCATAGAGCAATACACTTTATTTTAATATGCAGGTACCACCACTATATGTTCATATCGTTTATATGTAAATAGCTAGCTGAACACCTATTTGCGAGTTAAGTTTACATGCCCCAGTTACAAAAAATGCTGCATTGAAATTAGGTACTTAATCGCATACTCAAAGCCTTGACTTTGTTTGTAAATCTGATCTTTATTGGATTTTCCCTGGATAACAGATTCCCAAAGTACCTCAGCCTTTGTATTGCATAAATTTTCTTACCCTTCCCAATCTCTAACTTTTATTACAGCTTCTCTGGGGCAAACATATCATTTGCTATCTCAAAGCATGTTGCAGCTCTCCTGATCTTTCTATTTGCAAAAGCACAAAAATCATTTTGTAGAAGGAAGAGTCCCTTGATCCCCTGATGTGAAGAAATTAGAGATTGTTCTCCTGCACAAGATATTTAAAGTGGGACATGTATATAAAAATAATAATAATAATAATAATAATAATAATAATAATAATAATAATAATAATAATAATAATAATAATAATAATAATAATAATAATAATAATAAAAAGGTTCCTTGCTCTCTCATTTCCTGGATACACATGCAAACACTACACATAATGCAAGATGCAGTGATGTTTTTCAAAACAACAGCAGAAGTTACTGGCTGAATCTGGACCACAACACAGACTATCCAATTTCCTCAATCAGAACAAGTCCATGTCTCTCTGGACTCATCAGTTTATACATGTATTCAGAATTGGGCTTCCAGAACTAAGAATACCAAACTGTCTCACAAATTTTTCCAGCTGATGATAAATGCTACAGTCCACTAGGAACAGATCTAAAATAATTATATTTCATTTCACCTCACGTCAGACAACATGTTAGCTTAGCACATTTTAATGGAGTGGTGCACAATGTCTCTTTTTCTTAATGAGACCACATTTTGATGAGAGACTCTAGTGGTTTAAGGAATCATAACCATAATGAAATCCAAGGTTTTGAGTTTTGGTTCATTAGGCAACAAGGATAGCTCTTCAGAATAGTTGCTTCCAAAAAGGAATACAGATGCCAAGATTTTATATTCCTCTGGAGAGTTTTTCTGTGAACTGTCATTACTGAAGAAATGTACTGAGGGGGAGTGGGAAGGGAAGAAGGATTAAAGAATTCATCTATGCTACAACGCATTTATCCATCAAACAGGATGAAAAGTTGGTTTCTCAGTCATGGAAAGAAAAAAAATAATTCATTAATTGTTTTTGATAATCTTACAATGGTTAAAAAGCAGTTTCTCTTTCCAGAATACTACATATCTTACATAAATTCAAGGTGCATACACCAGCTGACAGTTAGGTGCACACCATTCCACAATGCATTTAAAAAATACAAGCACCAGATATGCCCTGCCTGCATATCAACAACCTTTGACAGATGTTGTCCCAGAAGAAATGAGAACCGTAACTGCACTAGGAGCAGACAGCAAGAAAAGGGGGACAAATCAGCAATTTTGCAATGTACGAACCCACAGAAACTGTATTTCCAACTTGTAAGGAAAATACGATCAGAAAAACATTAAAAGAACATTCAATTAATGTTCATATCAATTCTCCTTAGCATTATAATTTGCATAAACTAGCAACAATCCTGGTAAAAGAAGAGGATGGAAAGGTTATGGATTATCTTGCCCAGAGATAGTTCCTCTGGGAAGGTAAGCCAAAAAGACATGCATTTTTAAGCAAGGTCAAAGCAAATCAGACAAATGAAGGCAGGATTTTATCCTCCAGATTTTATCCTCCAGATTTTATCCATGTTCACGGGAGGTAAGCCATACACTTAACTAATAAATGCTTATTTGAAAATTATTAAGTAACATAGGAGAAGAAGAAAGGGGAATTTATATACTGCAAAATAAGCAATATGTCTTCCATTAGCAGTAAAGGAATGTTATGAAATCAGGAGAACTAGAAGTCCTGGACATATTTTACTATTGCGAAATGTAAAACTTTTGATCATTGAGTCTTTAAGAGTATCTTTGGGAGCTCTGTTCCTGTGCATGTCATGGACTGCACAAAAATCTCACAGAAAGGAATATGCTAATACCTTCAATTTGTGAAGAACTGAAAATGAAATACAATAGATGTAGTCAAAGCATTCATTTCAAAGGTTAACATGCAGACCGTACTAGTTTTCCAGACATAATCACTGAGCAGAAATGATGATTAGAAGTCATAATACTTTTTTTTTTTTTCCCAAATCCCACACTTGACTTTGATCAGAGTATCAGATTACAAGGCATGCATAATCAACAATATTGTAATTAAATTGCATCAAAGACTGATGACCTTTTGGTGCAATCTTTAGGGTAAAATTCACAGTACACAAACGTGCTTTAATCTATGTAAAACATTTATCATGCACAAAGAAAGGTAACTTTTTGACATCAACATAATTAGCTCTGGCGTATTGACTCTGCATGTCAGCCCTTGGCTGTGAGCTAACTTGTGTGAGATCTTGACATAATCATGTTAAGTGCTGCCAGTTTGCGTAGCTGCCATGGATTAAACAAGAAAAATGGTATCAACAATGTAGGCGTATGTTCCGTGCCGCATTTTAATGAAGCCATTTGCACTAAAATTGTTGATATTTAGAATTTGCTTTGCTTTAATTATGGAAACAATCAATATTATAGAATCTTTGTATTTTTTTAATAGACCATTAATTAACCTATTGATTATTGTGGAGAGTAGAAGAAATATTCTTCCTGAAAATACCTTCACTTTTCTAAGCTTTTCTCCATTCCTTCCAAAATGCTCTGATCTACTGACAGAATAATGTTTGCTATTTTATCATATAAATAAATAGCCATAATAGCTACAGCATAATTTACAGATAATTTCAATTCTCTTTGAACCAAGGTCTGAAAGCTGCTAAAACCACCTAATAAAAGAAACTTACCATCAGACAAAATTTGGATTTATGTCCATAGGAAACAGGTTTTAATTCCTATCAACTTTATCCAGAAGTTACACACTGACAGCAGGAACCTCTGAAGAGCTTTCAGCTTGGCCTGTCTTCCACATTTTAATTTGCCTATTTGATATCCTACAGTCACCTTCTGAGATCTTAGAGTAGTGCCATTTCTGCTAGCAATGACAGATAAAAGGATGTACCTTTTACAATCTTTATGATTGATAGAATTAAAATGTTGTATCTTGGCATTAGTAGAAAAATTCTTTTCAAATACTGTGGTTTTTAATACATGCAATGTTTTAACTATCCAATTTTGATTATTATTATTATTAAATTTATATTTAATATTTAATAAATTTACTAAATATTTAATATTTAATAAATAATATTTTAATAATAATAATAATAATAACAACAACAAAACATTAATCCTTATTTCGGCATAGGTCTTGGAGATTTGATGATCTGGTATAAGGCAGCAAATTTGACCACATAAAAATAATGATGAGACACCATTTTAAGGCACTAAGACAAAACTTTAAACTTGTGCACTATTTATATTGTACAAACACCAAAGTCTGACAACTGAACACAGTTATAATGTAATCATAAGATACAACCTCAGTATCAGCAATATCAATGTGAAAAAAAAACTATTGTTTTCTGTTATTGTTATAAAATACACTTACACCCATAGATTGTTTCTAAAATGAGTTAGGAATTGGCCGGCACTAGAATTTTAAATACATCCACATCCCAGTGCATTGCAGGGTGACTAGTTTTGATTTCCCAGATCTGAGCCCACTCTAGGGTCCTCAGCCAAGCATTAATTTGGACATGAATTAATTTTCCTTCTGTTTAGGACCTCATTAAAGTGAAACCATATGTTCGCCAAGATTTAAGCACAGGAGAATAGAATATTTTTGTTTCCCGTAAGAACAGCTGCTTTCTCAGTGCTTCCACCATTTGTAAACCAAGACTTATAAGGAACGACTGTGGGAAATGGGGTTGCTTAGTCTGGAGGAAAGGAGGCTGAGGGAAGACCTCATCAGTCTAACTGAAGGGAAGTTGCAGCTAGGAGGATGTTGGTATCCTTTCTCAGGTGACAAGTGATAGGACCCAAGGAAATGGTCTCAAGTTGTGACAGGGGAAGTTTAGATTGATTATCATGAAGAGTTTCTCCATTGAGAGGGCAGTCAGGCATTACAATGGGCTGCCTAGGGATGTAGTGGAGTCCCCATCCCTGGACGTATTTATGTGCATGGCACTTAGGGACATGGTTTAGTGACAGGACTCAGCAGGTCAGGTTGAAGATTGGGCTTGATGATCTTGAAGGTCTTTTTCAACCTAGATGATTCTATTATCCTCAAAAATCTAACTCTGATTCCCTTCGAGTAGGTGGGTTCTGGTGATCCAAGTGCATCTCTAGCCTTGACTGGCTGAGCCTCTGCTGTTGAGGTTACAGACCTCTGGATCTGAATCCTGTTATTGTGATAGTCCTCAGAGTTCTTTTCCATACAGATTGAAATCACTCCATGTATATAAAATACTCTTATTATGGTATTAATTTTCTTCATTTAATACTAGATGAATGTCAGTTAAATATTTCAACAAGAAAGCTGCCCAGCAGTGTTGGGGACAATAAAAAAAAGTATTTTTTTAATAGGAGAAGGGGGAACAGAGCAAACATCAGTCTGATACTTCATAAGGATGGTCACCTAACAAGCAAGGACATTGACAAAGCAGAGACATTTAATGCATTTTTTGTCTCTGTCTTCAACACCAGTGATGGGACCCTAGCTGGCCTGAGTTGGAGGATTGTGACTGTGAGAGTGATAACCTTCCAGGTAATCCCAAACTTGTGAAGGATTTGCTTCTCCACCTGGGTGTATGTAAGTGTATGGGGTCTGATGGGATTCATCCCAGAGTACTCAGAGAGCTGCCTGATATCATTGTGGGACCTCTCTCAATTATTTTTCAATGGTCTTAAGAATCTGGAGAGTTGACTGAGCTTCCAGTTGACTGGAAGCTGGCAAATGGGGTCCCAATTTCCAAGAAGGGCAAGAAAGAAGATCCTGGCAATTACAGGCCTGTCAGAGTCACTTCAGTGCCTGGTAAAATTATGAAGATTATCCCGGGAGTTATTGAAAAACACCTAAAGGGCAATGAAGTCATTGGTCAGAGCCAACACAAGTTCACCAGGGGAAGGTCATATCCAACAGATTTAATTTCCTTCTATGACGAGAACACCCAGCTAGATGACCAAAGAAAGCCAGCCGATATAATCTTTCTGGATTTCAGTAAGTTTTTGACACTGTCTCTTACAGTATCCTTCTGGACAAAATGACCAGAATACAGTTAGATAAAAGAATAATAAGATAAGTGAACAACTGGCTATTGGGTCCCAGATGGTTCTTTTAACTGGGGTTACATGAGTCTGGTTACCTGTCACCAGTGGGGTTCCCCAGGGCTCCATTTTAGGACCAGCCCTCTTCAATGTTTTCATAAATGATTTGGATGAAGGACTTGAATGTTTTTTGAGCGAGTTGACAGATGATAACAAATTGGGTGGAGCTTTTGACTCCGTTAAAGGTGCTGAGGCCTTGAAGAGGGATTTGGACAAATTAGAGATCTGGGCAATCACCAACATGAAGTTCAACAAGAACAAGTGAAGAATTCTGCACCTGGAATGGGGCAATATATACAGGCTATATATACAGGCTAGGGGATGAGATGCTGGAGAACAGCTCCGCAGAAAGGCAACTGGGGGGTTTGATCAACAGCAAGCTGAACATGAACCAGCAGTGTGCCTTGGCAGGGCCAACCATATCCTGGGGTGCATCAAGAGTGGCAGTGCTAACCAGTTGAGGGACGGGATTCTCCTGCTCTACTCTGCACTGGTACAGCCTCACCTTGAGTACTGTGTGCAGTTTTGGGTGCCACAATTTAAGAAAGATATAAAATTGTTAAAAAGTGTCCAAAGGAAAATAACAAAGATGGTAAAGGGTCTAGAAGGGAAGATATATGAGAAGCAGCTGAAGTCAGTTGGATTGTTCAACCTGGAGAAGAGGAGACAGGGTAGACCTCATCACTGCCTAGAGCATCCTTGAAAGGGGGAGTGGAGGGGCAGGAGTTGATCTCTTCTCTCTGGTGACCCAAAGAAATGACTTGAAGCTGTGACGGGGAGGTTCAGGATGGAAATTCAAGCCCTTCTAGACCTACAGCTTGCATCCAGGACAATGAGTTTCCAATGGCACTAGATCACCATGTTTAAACAACTGGATCAAGCTCTGTTGATTATACCGTGAATGGAGACTTCCAGCTCACATACAGACACATACATTTAGATATCTTACCTGGAACTAACGATAAAAATGTTGTCCTAATGACAAATCCCTCTTCTAGGGCCCAGTTTTCCTGTTACTCTCACCAGTTTAAATTAGGAGTGCAAATCATAAACTCAACTATTTTGATGTACTATTTTGAGAGAAAAATAATTTGACTTCTTTTTCTATTACTTTCCAGTAATAGTATAGATTTTACAATTCTGCAAATCATAGGGTTAGTTTTGCCAATCCAAGCATCAAATCAAGCCAAATGCCAGATTAAGACTCAAACATCAAAGACGTACTTCTACTACCACTCCTCCTTCCTGCACAGTATCTTGCTCTGCTGTTTAGGGCATTATCTGAACAGTCCACATACACTTAACCAAGTATCTGCAGTGAAACACTTCTGTTCTGCTTCTCCCATTTAGTATACTTCTGCTTATTCCTTAGCAGGAAAGAATTTTTCAAGAGGAGCTGTAATGTGTTTTCCTATTTTGTATTATGTTTAAAAAAAGCACCTGTCTAGCAATCTTCACAGTACCAAAATGTAGTGAAATTTGTTTCTTTTACTTTTTGCATTACTGTACAGGTTATCGGTTCTGGGAGCTAAATTTAATTTATTTTCAGTTGTCTTAGACATTTCACCACTTTAGTATTCCTTTCTTTCATCATGAACACCAGACATATTTATACTTCCAGGACTTACAATGTATCATGGACATAAAAAACAGTCACTCTTTCTGCTCAATAGAGAGAATGTAATGTTTAAAAAGAAAATCCACTGTGAAAATGTTTATTCGTCTTCTGTACACAGATGTCAATTTTTAAAATGCATGTTAAGTTATATATAAATAAATATTATTCATCAGTTTACCCTGAGGTTCTGTGTTTGTTTCTGGCTATACCTTATACACCAGTTTCTTCAGATTCTCTGATGAGACATGCAATCCCTTGCTCTTCTTTCTCCAAGACTTCAATGAGCTCTAGATAACACAAATAGCTGACACCAAACAAAGGTATAGGTTTCAAAAACAAGGCTAGGCAATCCACTTATTTTTTTCTGGCACTGTATTCTGCAGGATGAAAGGCATCGCTACTGATCAAAAGATAAAAAAAATCATCCTGATCGATCAGATCCACAAAAAATAAAAAATAAAAAAAAAATCATTTGAGATGCAATACCACTGTGATGTGCTTTAGGGGATTCCTGTAACTTTCAGAATTTCTCATGCATCAATAGCTGAATCCATTAAGCACAATAACACAAGGAAGTTTTCCAAAATGGTGTCTTACCCAATCCTCTTTTTTTCCCAGTTACTTTGCTTAACTGGAAAATACTGAATGTTCAAGAAATTTCTGTCTTCTCTATGTTAATCCTATTTTTCCTTAACTCTTTGATCTGTACTAAAAGAACAGTAGCATCATTGGTAACTGTAGCTCTATATCAGTACATGGTTCATATCCAGTATTCCAGACAAATTTAATTTCCAAGAGGCTGATTTTCATATCTGACTTCAAAACATTCTTCTTCATCAATTGCTGATTCTTCCCTTCCTACTATTGTGAATCTCAAGGTATCTTCTTTTTGGAAATGTTAGATATCAAGCCCTAATTGTTTGTGACTTACAATTTTTTACCATCCAGTCATCTTTTCTTACTTGTGTTCAAACAGGGAGAAATCAACAACCCAAAATTTCAGTGTTTAGAAACCTCATCTGCACTTTAGGCACCTATTAGTTTTGCTCCTGAGTGATCAAGAAGAGTTTTTTTTTCATATTATAATTGTTTAATATCTTATAAAAGTTTTAAATATTCATTCCCAGTTTGCCAGCTCAGACAAGTGTTTTTGTGTCTGTGGTTCAATCTTGGAGTCACTGATTTAATTAAGATCACAGTTTTCCCCCGCACTCTAATATCTGATACTTAAACAAAGACATTGATTAACAGCAGATGCATGTACCAAAAAATATTCACTTCAGATTTTCCAACTTTTTCCTGATTACCATTTTGTATATACTCCATTAATAACTGGTCTACTGCACACTCTTATTCTATAAAATTGATTATCCAGATATCTAAATATTTTTAAAGCAGATATTTCTCTGTGTTTTATATATGTATGCTTTATGGTCTTTATAATCATGTAGAATCTACTGCAACCTGAATCAGATTTGCCAAAATTTCTTGCCTTCTATACATTCCCATTCCAACTTGCCTAACGTATTCATTTTGACACAAACATGCTAGCTATACGTTATGATTTTATAGATCAGCTTATTTCTGATAATGCCAAATTTGAAAAGCCAAATGCTTTTCAGAAATGCAGTTAAACAGCATGTATGGCCACATCTTTATCTATCGATTCAGTAATTCACTGAAGACACCAGGTAAACATGTCAGATGTTGCTCTTGTTATCATCATTCCTAGCCACCTCTGTTAGACTGTGAATTCTTCCAAAAATTTCAACCTGCTTTCAACATGCCTGATACACTCTTTTGGAGGCTTATGATTAAATCCTGCATAGCAACTGTTTGCTATATGTTCACTCACTGTCAGGAGGTTAACTGGTAGATCTGCATTCACCATATTTTCTCCCAGTCCCTAAAGCCTTCATTTCCTCTGCAATGATAAATAGAGACCTTAAGAGAACCACTCTAAGTACACATGACCCTCACTTCCATCTCTGCATGAGCTTTCTGTTGACTGTTCCCTAACCACTACATGCAGCAAAGCCACATGTGTTTTGCTGTTATTCAGACACTGTATGCCTGCTGAGGGAACGGAAATGGCTGGGCTGCCTTTATAATAGTTATTGTCAGAGCAAAGCCCACTGGACAAAGCACAATAATTTCACCTTATAAAGAATAAACACTACTATTTGTGTAGAGAGAGGAAAGGTAGCTATACCTGAATGTTTTTTTGTACCAAAAATTGTATCAAATCTGAAACTTCTTATAACTAAACCTTGTTTTATGAGGTTTTCTATCATCTGTCATAACCTTCAGAAAATGAGTTTACCTATACTTATTTTTAGACATGAAGGAAAAGGGGATTTAATTTTAACAAGCTTTAAAGAAAAACTTGCAAAGACAAAAATAGTTTGCCAGTAATAGTATGCTGTAACTTAGAAATACTTTATGTTAAATACTTAAAATACTAGATGGGAAGTTTTACTGCTTTAGCTACATATGGGGTATATATCTGCATGAGGGTACTGTGGTCTCCATATTGTTGCAAAAGTCAATTTCAAACTTATGAGAAGTCACAATGGGGAAATTCCTCATTTTTACATGTATATTTGTTTAATATTTAATTGATAAATGATTATTTCTAGATAATAGGAATATTATCTAGAAATATTTATACTATATTACAAGATCTCCAGCATTCAAGGTTAATTTGTTTCTTTAAATTGTTTATTCCTGTGGTCAGTAAAGATAAGTAGATACACATATTCTCATGCACAGGAGGTGTTCCTGTCTCCATTATCTTTTTCAGTTACTTATGTCTGAAAATACATTTTCACTAATATTTTTTCACTATTTCTTCACGTTTCTTTTCTTTTACTTTGATTAAATATGATTCATGATGGGGAAAAAAAAAAAAAAAAAAAAAAAGGGAAGGAAGGGAAGGGAAGGGAAGGGAAGGGAAGGGAAGGGAAGGGAAGGGAAGGGAAGGGAAGGGAAGGGAAGGGAAGGGAAGGGAAGGGAAGGGAAGGGAAGGGAAGGGAAGGGAAGGGAAGGGAAGGGAAGGGAAGGGAAGGGAAGGGAAGGGAAGGGAAGGGAAGGGAAGGGAAGGGAAGGGAAGGGAAGGGAAGGGAAGGGAAGGGAAGGGAAGGGAAGGGAAGGGAAGGGAAGGGAAGGGAAGGGAAGGGAAGGGAAGGGAAGGGAAGGGAAGGGAAGGGAAGGGAAGGGAAGGGAAGGGAAGGGAAGGGAAGGGAAGGGAAGGGAAGGGAAGGGAAGGGAAGGGAAGGGAAGGGAAGGGAAGGGAAGGGAAGGGAAGGGAAGGGAAGGGAAGGGAAGGGAAGGGAAGGGAAGGGAAGGGAAGGGAAGGGAAGGGAAGGGAAGGGAAGGGAAGGGAAGGAAAGGAAAGGAAAGGAAAGGAAAGGAAAGGAAAGGAAAGGAAAGGAAAGGAAAGGAAAGGAAAGGAAAGGAAAGGAAAGGAAAGGAAAGGAAAGAAAAGAAAAGAAAAGAAAAGAAAAGAAAAGAAAAGAAAAGAAAAGAAAAGAAAAGAAAAGAAAAGAAAAGAAAAGAAAAGAAAAGAAAAGAAAAGAAAAGAAAAGAAAAGAAAAGAAAAAAAGTAAGTCTCAGTGTGGTGAAAAAATGTACATTGAAAGATACTCAATTTGTGTAATACAATTTTGGTCTAGAGTGCTGACAAATTTAGCTCCTCAACAGAATTCTTCAAATTTGGCTCATTCCTTCCACTAGATTTCCAGTAGATCTAAGAAAGTATGTTTTTTCTTCCTACACTGAACAAAGTACACTACAATTCTCTATTGAAGAATAAGAAGAAGGTGTGAAGAAAAAAAATGGATAGCAATGAAAGTTTTAAAATTGCATATCATGAATTTTGACAAGGTCTCTAGACCAGGGATAGCTGCTGAAATGAATACGAAGCTCACTTCAGAAAATTCAGAATTTGAACAGTACTTTAATACTAAGTCCATTTTTAAATTTGAATAATTATTTTTTTCTTTGGATGTGTCTTATTTTGCCAGCTCAAGAAAACTTAAAGGAATCTCCAGCTGAAGACCATCTCAACTGAAGTATGTTTTACTGCAGTTTACTGAAACATATTATAAAAGAAGAAGGTCTTCTGAAGTGTATATACAGTCTGATATTTCCTACCAGTCTGAAGGGATGATTTTTCAACCTTAATAATCCTTCATATGCATCACTTCTCTAGAATGCATGAAAAGAAATCCCTTTTATACCAACAGCTAGTAACTTCCATGGAAAGATTTATGTGCATTCTTCTAAAGCAGTATCTTATGAGTTTCACACTCATAAACTAATGTTTGTCTTCTAAGTAATATATGATTAGTAGATATTATGCCAAGAACAAATGTACTGTGTGATACTATCATAAATCTGTAAACTTCAGTCCTTGCAGAGTACTCTACCAGAATACCTTGCAGCAATCAATAATATGTTTCACACTATCTTCACACTATCAATGAACAGCATAACACAGTGAAAGATGTGTGGAAGTTTTCCCTATACCAAATAAATTATGTTTCATAGACAAATATTGTTTGTAGAATGGACTGCATCACAAACAACTCCAGGGAACTATAAGTTCAGGATCATTTCTATAATATCTGCAGATATATTTATGTCAAACCTGGAACATGAGGTTCCAAACCAATTTGATACCTAGACAAATTTGAACAAACGTTGTACCAAGAGCATTTTCTTCAGCATCAATAAACCTGACTTACAGCACACCACAGTGTTATACTAACAAATATATTTTCAAGAATGATCCTAACTGCAAGTAATAGTACAGATCTTGAATGTAAATGCTCTAATGCAGTGGCAACAGCAAACTTATACACACTCTATGGCATTTATACTCTCTATCCAAGTTAAATATAACTTTTCCTAAACTTTAAATGACTACTGGTGGCAAGGTTTCTTTATAGCACAAGTTAACAAAACATTTGTAGCTCTGTAGGTAGTTCAGCTGAGAAACATCACTTATCTCAGCTATTGATAACATATCTAAATCACCATGCCTGTTTTTCTTTAGAAGTTATAAATCACAGCCTGATATAAGCTCCTGTTAATTTTTTCAGCTGTTTTTCACTGCATACAGGCAGTAGTTACACTTACAGAAGATCAATAAGCTACTGACAATAGTAGAGAAAGGGAAGGGGAAGGGGAAGGGGAAGGGGAAGGGGAAGGGGAAGGGGAAGGGGAAGGGGAAGGGGAAGGGGAAGGGGAAGGGGAAGGGGACGGGAAGAGGAAATGAGGGCAGGAAATAAATTACTAAAAAATCACCACTGAAATGCATGCAACATTAAAACATTTCCCGCTCTTTGTGAAACCACATGAAGGAATCAGTTCCAAAATATCAACTTAATTTTCAGTACTTAATGTGATTTATTCTCTATGAGGCATCACCCAAGTTGTTAAGATCAGGCCTAAATGTTGATCTTTTCATTTCAAGTGGCTTAAATATTTAAATCACCAGGCCAAAACTTAATATTTTTTACTTAATTTTGCACAATAAACTCAGGAGAAATATAAGGAATATTGGCCACTATGAGAACTATTGCAAGATTTTAAACTTTTTGTTGTCTCAAATGGAAACAATTAATTTTTGAAATGTTTCTGAAACAGACTTCAATTGTATTCATGAATTGTGTTTATTCACAAAATGTTTAATATAGCAATCAGAATTTTAACAATTTAACTCGTCCACTGTTCCTCTACTTCCTGCAGAAACAAGAAGAGCCAGAGTTCCAATCTTGATGCCTAAAATCTCAGTTTTGCTTAGGCCCCTGAGAACTTCACACAGCTCAAGTCTTTTGTCTTTCCTGAGACAGATTGTGATAGACAGAACATTGACTTTTGATGGAATATGGGCAGACTTCTATCAAATCTGAAACCATACACCATAGATGAAATCTAAGTTACTCAAATCAGGAAAGCAATAGAGAAAACTTGACCTAACCCACGTAGATTTCAGGGAAAAGTCTCTGGTGATTATAGATGTATTATTGAGGAAACTCAGAAGTATCCTTCTTTTTACTGAGCTGACTGCCTAGATAAGTCACCTCCTGTTAACAATTCAGATGCACTAATATCTAAAACCTTAGAGGAGCATAGATTTCTATCCATACTCTTACAAAACTTCATTCCTTTGTACTGTTTTGAGTTGTGGGAAAAGTCTCTTATATGGATGTTTGAAACATTTGCCTCACAAACAGGAGTCTAGCTTCAACAGAAGAGGCACAGGGCACTTTTATTCAAAAAGGTGGTGTTGAAGCCCCTAGTTAGAATGCAAAAATCCATGTAGCTAATACAAGTGAGAGCTCTCATGTCCCCATTAACAGCATAGAAATATACTTTTTTATGAAACACCACTCTGCAAATGAGAGTTCACTGTTTTATATCACAAAGATACCCAAGTGCACACAGCAGTGCCAGGCTGAGATTCCTGGTTTCATGCAGAAGCGTAACTTTTGACACCCCTCTTTTTGGCATATCCTACCGAGTAACTTAACAGTAACTTAACTACCCCAGTGATTGCCACATAAGCTTTTGTGACTTCCAGAATCAGTACAATATCTGCCTCACTGTCTGTGTGGTGAACTTAATTTTATGAATTAAATGGTCTCAAAAAAAAAAAAAAAAAAATTACGAAGGAGTGCAGAAGCTAGGACTTGGATAACAACCTGTCCTACATGGTGAAAAAGATATCACAGCCTGGGAATATCTGGGATATTTAACTTGTATTAACTTGTATATTGGTCTGGTGCTAGACTGCTGAACAGAGAAAATACATTTTCTATAAGAACGGGAGAGCAGATAATGGAGTTACTCTGCATGTTTTCTTTTCTACTGAAAATTACTATTTATCTGAGCATATTTATTGTATATTTAATTCCATTTTTGTTTGCTCTTCACAGATATTGCCTACCAGCACAGATGTCCTGTGTTGAAAAACATGACAATTTTGAAATGCAATTACTCGGCATATATAATGTCAACAGATGTTTTGGAAATATGTCCCATTTCCACACTCAGCAGGCTTTCACTACTGTCTCCCACAAAATAGCAGAAGCTTCATGAGGTTTATTATGGTTTTGAAGCAGCCATCAGCCACCTTGGAGGACTGTTGTTTATGAATTGTTGTAGTAGACTCAAATATCTTCAGAACAAATCCCTTTGACAACCAGACTATCAATGCCAATATGACAACTACTTTCAGGCACTTTAAAACTACTTTGTTGGGACTGATACAAGAATAAGTACCATCTAAAACTTATTTAATCACTTCCCTTTGTGGGAAAACTCATTTACACTAGGACACTTTATGCTACCTTAGCACAGTAGTGCAGTAATAAAAGGTATGTAAAAGTGGAGGAAAAAAAAAAAAAAGGTTTTCATGTTGTGTCCATGTCATCTCTGAATAAGCTCCCTAACTTTAGTTCTCTGACCTTTCATATCTCACTGTTTTGTTGTCCCTCTTAAACTACCTTGTGTGAAAGCAAATTATTAGATTCTTACAGCATGACAAGTAATTTTTGGTTTTGAAGGCATCCAGAGAATGCACTGAAAAAAAAAGAAAAAAAAAAAAAAAAAAAGTATTCATAAGAAAGATATTATGTTAAGGAATGAAATGGGAATTTCCTCTCTTTCCCTGAAAATGGAAAACTTTTGTGTACTATATCTTTACTGTGGGTATATCTTTACTGTCTGAGAGTTAAAACTCCTTTCTAATCCCTCCTCTACATCAGAGATTACATGAATTACAAAATACAGATCATTTCTTCCTCGTTTCCTCACTTTCATCCCATAAACATCTATTGCCTAAATTTTGTTACCTGATTCTCTCTGAGGAGGGACTAAGGCTTCCCCACCTCAAGATCATTGCCACCCACACAGCAGTCTCTGGTGCTTGACACTCCCCTTTATGTTAGGTGAGCACGGGCTCCTGTACCTCCCTGGTTTTCTGAGTATCCTGATATAGCCAAATGATGACCTATACTAATGTGTAATGTAATGTATAATGACCTATACTAATGTATAAATAAAGCTTGTTATGTGTGAACTCTGAAATCAGTTTGTAGAGTGTGAAGCAAGAACAGTCTGAAAGAACAGTTGTTAAAACAATACATCTTTTTACATATGAAAATGGCAATCTGGTTTTGGATGTGGAAAAACAATATATTTTTTAAAAACTCATTAAAAATGCATTCTTAACAATAAATGTAATTAAGTAATACACAAATAAACTATAGACAGCAGATAACATCTAGACATTACCAAGAGTTTAATCATGGGGCATAAAAGCAGAGTAGTTAGAGAGTAGTTAGACAGTCCTCATATTGTGCTTGAAATGAGTCAACATCCTTATAGGCTAGTGTTGTAATCTCTTCTGCCTTTCCCCCAATATACATTCCCCAGCCACTCTATGTGAATGCAGACAAGGTCACAGGAGTAGGGAATTCAAGGACAGACAGATAAGATACTAATCACATCACCTTCCTGCCTCTTATTGGTATGCTTCAACCATTTCATCTCAGCAAGCCATCCTTAACAGGAGCTGCAGCCTCAAAACCTGAAACAATGCTCATTCAGTGATGACAGTTGAGGCCCATCACTTGCTTTCTTTTTCACAGTTGCACATTTCCAACAGAAATCAAAAAATATGCAAGGGACTTTTTCTTTTCATCTCATGTCTCACTCATATACAGATATGAACCATGATACAGATATGAACCAGATATGCCTGTTTTTACTGTCCTTTACTTTTTTTCTGATTTTAATATCTCTGATATTTCTCCCCAGATATGAATTTACAAGAGCTTTTAAAATATTCTACCTATAGCATTTGGAATCTGAGATTTCAGAGCACATCTGGCAAGTCAAAGTATTTACTGCAACATTTGCAGGGGTGGAAGAGCATCTAATTTTTCGCCTCTTCTCTAAAACCGATGATCCTCAGATACACCATTAAGCTGGCTTCAGCAGTGTACAGCATCCAGTACATGTGAGAAAGTGAGGAAAAAAAATCATAAGTGGCAATTTTTAAAATAATCTGCCCACGGAGGTGGTGTTTTCCCAGATTGGCAAACATGCTGGCATCTGAGGGCTTAAGGCTCTGATTATTTTTGTGTTTGTTGTTCCCTATTTAATGCACTATGTGTGTTAGCATTGTCTACACAAATGCCACAAGTTAATTAAGTATTATGTTTAAATGTTTTTCCTTGTATTGGTTTTAATTGTTGGCTTTTGATTTCAAACCAAAGTCCTTTTCTGATGAAATCTTTAGAAAGTAAATAGAAGCCTTATTAAGAAGCTAAATTAGCATTCTTATTAATATCTGCTATCTTGTATCGTGTCCTTTTTCTTTTCTAATATTCAGTACTTCATCTCTTTCCTCAGATTAAAATTGTTTTATGTTTCTAACCATTTTGACAGTGTACTTGTTGGCCTATTCTAGTTTACATGTATATGGCTTCAGCAGGAGCATAGAGTTAATAAAATGATGATCTTTCTATTTCTTCCATGCTCTATTATTTCTCTTCTGCTGATTATTGTGAAGATTTATAGGGAGCTGTCCAAAGTAGCTTCTAATACTTTGCTTCCAACTCCATGGTCCTTAATAAATCAAGCTTAATTGTATCAATGTCACATCTCACATATCATCTGTTCTTTCCAATTGGACTAAGTCTCACCTGCAAGGAAAGGAGTATGCTTTATTCTTTGGAGTTTAGAGACACCAAATCACCTTTTTTCCTTTTTTTTTTTTTTTTTTTTTTTTTTTTTTTGGTATTAAGGCAAGTAATATATTATTGATCTCGTTTTCTCATACAAAATACCTTGGTTAAGGTGCTGGCAATGCAATAAATATAATAATCTGTGATATAAAGCTAGTATTTCTGTGGGCGTGTCTATGTATTAAGAAATTATATGTCCCCAAAGATTAAAGAATAATTCAGGTATAACACTACTCAATGATTTGATGTCTTAATCTATTCATTTTGAACATTTTTTTTTAACACTGTATTGGTACATGTCATTCCTCTATGTTTCAGGAGTCTCATTACCAAAATACCCAAGCAACCAAGTTCACCTATTTGTACTTCTCAGCTATACACAAAGATGTATATGTACTATTTTATTTATTTATTTATTTTTATTTCACTTTGTGTTTTGACATGCCATTAACTTTCCAGGATATTCCTTTGTGAGCAGCACCTGTTCCTCCTCCAGTTCAATTGTAATTTTCCTTATCTCATATGACTGATGTCTTTGGCAGATGTCTTTGTCTGACCTGAATACTCTTTAGCACTTGTCAGGCTTCTCCCGCTCCTGCTTTATATAATCTCCCTAAACACTGCCAGTTTCTGTGGCAGCACTTTATCTCTGTTGTGGAAAAGATGAAGCAACACTTTCTGCAGATACTTTTTTGTTCTTCAAAACCTTCTGTGGTTCTATGTTGATTTAGGTCCCTCATTATTATATCAGTTCTCCCACCACAAATCTGAGATTTTGAATACTTCCTCTAGCCTGCATGTGTTGCTAAACTTAAATATATTTCATGAAAGAGTAGCTTACTGACATATTATTTTTCTTGTTAATTTATTTTTAAGTTCTGAAATACATATGTCCCTTCCCAACCCTTGCATAGGTACAAGTTCTGTCTCTGGTCAGAATAACTTCCTAGGTCTTCCAATAAATTTATTGACATACTGGAATATCATCCCTCTTGATACCCGTCACACAAAACTTCCCTATTCATCACCTAATCAGTAAGTGAATGATTCAAACAAATAACTGAATTTTCCACTGTCTAATGCATCTCCTAGTAATTGCATGAGTGACAATTTCACCAATTTTGGAGAGTCCAGTCTGAAAACCATTATGACCATTGATATCTTCCACAGAAAACAAATTACAATAAACAAATGAAATGTGAAAATTTTCCTTCAAAAATCTTTTTTTAGGAAGTCCCAATGTATTATGACTGATATGTAATGATACTATTTTTTTAATATTTGGCATCATTAAAATGTTTTGAAACCATCTTATATAAGGAACTAAATTTTTACTGATCGTGCTATAATTGTCCATTTACATCTATTTGTTTTTTGTACAGTTTTCCTATGTGATAGTTTCCCTCAGGCTAGAGTACAGGCAACTAATCATCCCAGTAGAAAAACTCTAGATTAAAAGATTTTCAAGTCCATTAAAAAAGTCATAATGAAAGTGTTCACATTCAAAGTCAGATTATTGAATCATAGGAAGGCTTGGGCTGGAAGGGACCTTAAAGATCACCTCGTTCCAACTCCCCTACTATGGGCAAAGATGCCACCCACTAGATCAGGTTGCCCAAGGTCTCATCCAACCTGGCCTTGAACACCTCCAAAGATGGGGCATTCACAAATTCTGTGGGCAACCCCATTCCAGTGTATCACTACCCTCTGAGTGAATAATTTCCTCCTAATATCTAACCTAAATCTCCCTTCTTTTGGCTTAAAACCATTCCCCCTTGTCCTGTCAATGTCTGCTTGAGGGAAAAAAAAAAAAAAAAAAAAAAAGTTGCTCTCTGTCTTTTTTATAAGCCTCCTTTATGTATTGAAAAGGTGTAATAAGGTCACCTCAGAGCCTTCTCTTCTCCAGCTCTCTCAGCCTGTCTTCATAGGAGAGGCTCTCCAGTTCTCTGATCAACTTCATACTCTGGACCTTCTCTAACAGATTAACATCCTTCTTTCCTTCTTGTGCTGGGGGCCACAGACCTGGATGCAGCACTCCAACTGGGTCCTCACAAGAGCAGAGTAGAAGGGGAAAGTCAACTCCCTCAACCTGCTGACCACTCTTCTGTTGATCCAGCCCAGGATGCAGTTGGCCTTCTGGGCTGCAAGCATATACTGCTGGCTCATGTTGAGATTTTTGTCCACGAGAACCCCCAAGTTCTTTTCTATAGGGCTGCTCTCAATGATTGTTCTTCAGGTCCTACCAATACAAGACCAAGCTTAATGATTACTACTCAAAATTGCATCTCACAGTCTCTCAAGTGTTTTCTCAGGGAATATCTTTGAACAGATAGTGAAATGGGAAAAAAATAAAAATAAAATAAAGGAAAAAAAATAAAGGAAAAAAATTTGCTCTGGACTCAAAGACACAATTAAAATTAGACTAAAATGGCTTACTGTTCCAAGTAAGGCTGACATTTGATGCTGTAATTTGGAAAAATGAGAGAACAGATATCATTGACAGGAAAAGGTTGAGGGGTACTGAAGGAGAAAAAAAAAGTGTGAATTGAAGCTGTGGCAAAGAGTCTGTAAAAGACAACATTACCAGATTTCTCCTATAGCAGTAATCTTATAATATATAAATCACTGGATTGTTTCTCCTGTAGAGATAATCCTGATTTTTTTCTTCCTCTGTAAAGGCTATACAAAGATTCAATAAAAGCAACTCTCAGACAAAATGTAAGTGCTTTTCGTCACAAGTCATTTTTAAAATTTTCAATTTCAGATCCTTTTTATTTTCTGTCAGATATAAACAGAAACGAACCAGGTCTGAGTTGTTATAAACATCATAGGCTGTAGAGAGCATCATCAGTATAGCCCAGTTAAAAGGAACTACCCATGAATATCCCATAGATTTTGTTCATCTGTTGTTCCTCTGTTTTTTGATACTGCATCAGAAACAAATTTGCCCTCATGCATATTCCGAAATTTAACTCCATCACTTCACAATTAAGTCCTGATGTTGCAAAGAACCAAGGGCCCTCTGCAACCCATAAGGATTGAGGGTTTTCAACACCGTAAGAGACTCACATTTTCAATTATCAAAGCTATAGTCCTCGGGCAACATCATTCCCTAACTCAGAGCTATTATATCCAGCAGTTCTTCTGATGAACTATAAGCCAGCAGCTCTGGAGTCTTCTACACAGTGGGAAATTTAGAAGTAGTTTCATTTCAAATTATTTCCTACAAGTAAAAAGACATCAATAAACACAAAACTGTGATTTTTCGATTTTCAGAAATGACCTAATGAACTGAGGCTGTGAAGCTAATGTGCCCCAATTATGGAGGGGGAGAAAGGAGGATGGGGGAGGGAAGAACAGATAGAACTTGGATTATAATAAAAGGTTATGATTTAACCCTTCTGAATGCCCCATTTTAATACTAAGTATACTAGTCAGCAACTGAAAATAGACTGCAATTTTCTATCCATTGAGCTAGATGTTTTTAAAGGTGCATGCCTTAAAGGCAAAAAAATAAGAATGCCACCACAGCAAGTATTTCCAAAGGCAGTGCCTCTGGAGCAGGAGAAAAATATGGTTGTGTCATCATCCTCTTCCAATATACAGGATGTATTTATTTTGTGAGGAGCCTGCTGTACAACGTGAGACATGTCAGTCAGTGTGGAATGCAGCTTTGATGGTACCATCCCTGCTCAGCACTTCCCTGAACTGTACTAATGAGACACAAAAACCCATTTCCACACAGAGACTCTTGACAAAATGCATTTAACTAGTATCTCTCCTTTCCATTTCTCTGCATCCTCCTCTCCTGATTTATGGCCATAAAGACAAGCTCTAGAGTGAACACAGTTAGAGACGTGTTTCTTGACAGAGACAAAATGGGGACTTCTTGACAGACAGGCAGCATTCTACAGATTAGATTGGACTTTCCTGGTTTGCCTTTTTCTGACACAGTCTCCTCCCCTTAGCTTCATTCCTTCTCTGTCCCTCTTAGCATGCTCAATCTCCTTCATTGTGTTTCACTTCAGTGTACCTTTTCCCTACATTTTTGCCTTCTATTTTTCTTGTCAACCCCTTATAACTCTGCTCTAGAAAGTGGGAAAAAAAAAAGAAAAAAAAAAAAGAACATATATTTTGCCACCTTCCCATCACCTGTTAAGACCCTTGCATCTATTCCTATTTTCTTCTCTTTAGGTTGTAAACTTCACAGGGCAAGGTTCATATATATGATTCATATGAATGCAGTACCTAAAACAAGAATCCTCCTGCTGTGGAATAACTAAATTTTTCACCCTCTCCCTCTCCAAGACAAAAAGCAAAGGAATACAGGAGCTTTATGGGAAGCATTAGAAAACACTTTCTAACAGTACAATAAACTAGTCTTGTCTTCAGGCTCTACTGTAGCATAAGATGATTACTTTTTCCTATGCCAAAGAATGCAGTTATGCCAGTAGATATGTTATAATTGTGCCTTGCCACCTCATAGGAATAGAAGTGGAGGAGTCTGTGATTCTTTCCTGCCTCTTCTGTAACCATACTGAACTATATACACTGAAGTTCTGAGGTAGGAGATCTCATTTTTCTCTATTAAAAATGAAGCTGACAGTTTGAAGACGTGGTCTGAAATCAATAGGATGCAATTCAGTAAGGACAAGTGAAAGTGCTACGTTTATGTAGAAGTAATCAACTGTACAAATGGAAGATAGAAAATGAGTCAGTAAGAAACAGTTTGTGGTCTATAGGGGATCACAGTCTGAACAGAAATCAACAATTTCACCTCCCTCTGAAAAAATAAAACTATTGCCCAGGTTGCATAGGTAGTACCATTTGTCTGTATAAATTTGAGAATTATCAAAGAGCTAAACAATGTAACATCTGCACTTACAGGCACTGTGTTGTAAGAAAGATGTGAAACTATTGCAGCAGCTAAGGGAGAAAACAAGGTGGATAAGAGAGCTGAAAAAGGCAATTTGCAAGGAAAGACTGCAGGAAAAGAGAGAGAGAGAAAGAAAGAGAGAGAGAAAGAAAGAAAGAGAGAGAGAAAGAAAGAGAGAGAGAAAGAAAGAAAGAGAGAGAGAGAGAGAGAGAGAGAGAGAGAGAAGAAAGAAAGAAAGAAAGAAAGAAAGAAAGAAAGAAAGAAAGAAAGAAAGAAAGAAAGAAAGAAAGAAAGAAAGAAAGAAAGAAAGAAAGAAAGAAAGAAAGAAAGAAAGAAAGAAAGAAAGAAAGAAAGGCTGTTCAGTCTGGAGAATGTAACTCTCAGAGGAAACATCATAACAGACTTCAATAGTATCCTGCTGAGGAATTGGAATCAATTGTTCTCCACGTCCATGGGGATTACAGCAAGAAATAATGGAATGTGGAAACTTTAGATTAGGCACTGGAAAAACTTTCTAACATGAGGAGAGCAAAGCATTGTAACAGATTGTCTGGAAAGACTGCAAAATCCATATCATTGGATTTTTTAAGAATAGGTTCCAGACATGTTTTATTGGATTCTGTGATAACAGTTGTAATAATAACACCTTATGCTTCTCTCTTGTGTTTTATAACAAAGAACCCCAGGGTGTAGCTACCTTCTAAGTAAAACATACAGACAGGGAAAATTTACATTCCACTTTTGCAAGCAACGAAAACAATGTCTCTAAGTAGTTGAGCCTGAGATGAGTCTCCCACATACTGAGCCATAAGCAAGCCCTCAGAAGAGGATTGTGCTAGTAATTTGTGGTCTCATCTGCAGGCAGCCATCAAACCATAAAGACTCCACTGAGTGCAACTCAACTGATCTACCTTCAGATGTAGTACAAAGTAAATATCTATAACCAAAATTGACATAGCAGACTCCCTTTGTGATCAATAAAGAGAAGCAGATATGTTTAACCAGTGAATCACCTAGCCTGCTAAGGTTAAAAATAAATAAATAAATAAATAAATAAATAGCTCTATTTCATTGTCCTGGACTGCAAGTGGATGCAAGTGGATGATTAACCAATTAGGAATCCCAGCTTTCTGTGGTCTCACTTTGTACCCCACAATTTGACATAAATTTATCTAAAGTGATATTTCTGCATATAGAAAAGTATGGTTGTATTTTGTCCATCCTGAGCACATGGTTATTATGGAGTGTATTCTACGTTTAGGAGAAGAAGCAGGAAACATTTCCCTTCTGCACTAATTTTAACACGTTAAGATGATGGCTCAATCATAAGAAGATGAACTGCCTAAGAACACATGATAGATGATGTTGGTCATGGGAATATGATCCATTCAGTTCTCTTGTGATTCCATAATTTACCACATGGTCCTGCAGTGTATAAAGTGGAAAGGATCTCTTCAGATGTAGTAGATGAATATTGTATAAAAGTCAATTCTAGTAATAGCTTTCATATTGCCTTTTCCCCAGAAATCAATCTCTTTTCACACTAGATTTGTTTCTCAAAGATGAAATCTCTCTCTTGGTCTGCTCCCCAGACTTTTTTCTTACTTCAGAAGCATCAGCTCTTTAACTTCAAACTGTCTCTCACTCTTTCTGTGTCTCTTTCTATTTTTGCCATCACTCCTAGTGAGATGTCTTTCATTTAACTGTGTCAAAGGGTTTTAGAGAGCTCTGACTAAACCTGAGACAGGTTGGCTTGTTTTGGTGGCATCTTCCTCTTGGGATAGCAAAGCAGCAATTCAGGGGCTATATTAGCTGAGCATGCTGCTAGGGGTGTTCAGGCTGAGGAAAGAGTGCTCTGTCCCTGACTGCCCATGGTGCAGGCAAGAGGACTTGGTCTTCAGCTGCAGGGTGAAAGTCTGCCAGGTCAGCCATGGCTACCAGGCACAGCAGCAGGCCAAAGAGAGGTTAGCAAGGATTAGTAGTGTTTAATGTGAACTTCAGGGAGGTGCTGAGCTGCCACAGTTTGCTTCTAAATATCTCCTACCTTATGTTATATAATTGTAAGTGCACTCCATTAAAGGAGGTGACCCATCTATCTAGTGCCCAGCTGCCTAACAGTCAAGGATGATCAGTTAGTCAGAGAGTTGTTAATTTGAAGACTGTGTTTCTTCAGATTATTACTTTATGTTTTTATTGGGGGGGGGGGGAGGGGCGGAGCAGGAGGCTGGGTTGAGTGTCAGTTTTTTTATTATGCCGTCGCCCTGGACTGGAATGGACTTAGGAAGAGTAGGAGGAAGCTTTCATTTGGTTCTTACATGAAACCTCAGGCCCTCTAAGGTGTCTGCATTTAACAAGAGGCAATGTCTGAATTAGGATTCTGCTGACAGTGCCTTCTCTGTCAAACATACCAGTGCAATCACAATGCTTTCTTGGCTTTGTTTTAGTCCTGTAGTTGGAGAATTGCCATTACTGGTCCCTTTGGCCACTTCCTGTCATCTCCTTCAAAAAGCCAACTAGTTTGGCCACTCTGAGGACTAGTTTGGCAGCTGTCACATTCCAGATTATACTTCTTGAGCACTGGCATCTGCATCTGTGACCAGCCCTTTCTCTAGCCTCTGCCCTGGCTTTGTTCCCAGCTATGCAACAGCCCTCAGGTTGGTGCAGGGCCAATCTGCTTCTGGACTCCTTTAGCATCCTGGTGGCTGCTTTCCTTTGAGTCAACCTTGATAAGAGAAAATATGCTTCATAGTAGTCGCTACATTTGCAAACAAACCCAATGGGCTGCATCTTGTACTCAAGAGAAGCACAGAGCTAACACTCTTCTAAACACACCTGGGAATTCTTGTCTGCCACAACTTGGCTGAGAGATGTACAAAGGATTTGTGTTTGTGCCATTGAGTGTTTACTTCAGAAACAAGGCGGAATTTTTATACCTGCCTTGTTTTCTGATCCATTTTCCACTGATTTCTGGTATACAGTCATACAACTGAAAGTAATAAAATAAAGATTCTGGGAAGTTACCTATGGATGCGTAGTAAGTAACAGACTGTGTGAGTACCTTGAGCCTGGATGAATCACAAAGTAATATTAGCACCTAAACAACCATTGCATAAATGCAGACCAAAATCACTTCTCATTGTTATAAACCCTTAGAAAAGTAAGTCCAAATCTTGCATTTCAAATAGGAGGATTAACTGACAGGACATAAATTAATATGAATAAGGACTTGGAAGGTAAAGACCATGAAAGACCAAGAAATATTGTAAAGGGTTAAATTCTATATCTTATACACAGCCAGTGGAATTTAAAAAAAAATAAAATAAATGTTCAATACTTTGGTAAGCCAGGTGTCAGGTGCTTTCTTGGTCACAAAAACAAGCCCTGCCTGAGACAAAGACTTCAAATGAATTAGCCTTAGCATATTCTTATAGGCAAAGTCTAGCTCCCAAAACATGCTTAGGGAAATATGGTAGAAATTTCAGTCACTGAAACAGGCAGTATGGACTTTGTGTTTTTCATCTAGATGTGATGTTTAGCATGTAAATATATGGTTCGTCTGCTTTGGGGTACATTCAAGCTGCAAAGTGCATGCAAAGCACCCTAAGAATGCTGCTCCCTTGCCAACAGATTTGCTCTGTACAAGGGGAATCATGACAGATATGAAGCTGGCAGAAGCTGCGCCCCTGTCTCCTGTGGCAGTTCCCAGGTCCACCATTCAAATCCATTGCCAGAATGCAACATAATAGTCAGGAAACAAGGAATGGGAAAATAGAGGGACAATGACAGACCAAAGCAAACACTTTTCTGACCTGTCTCTGGGAAATCTTAATATACTGTAACTAGAGCATTACTTCCTATCACATTTGATTTCCCAGACAGGAACTGTAATTATCTGTCCAAGAGCCCTTGCTGGCCACACACTCGTTGGTTACAGTGAAGGTTCGCTCCTGCAGTGTCATAATCCCATAGATTAAATGCATCAAATCTCAGTGATAGACAGGACAATGTGCCAATGATCAAGCGCAGTCTGATAACAGCCAAATTGAGAACACCATCTGAGTGGTCTAATCCCTTCTGCGACACCCAAGGTAGACTAAACTGTGCTTTGGCGTAATGGCAACATGGGCCTCAGCTGATAACCACAGAACCTGTCATTTTGAGATACAAATGAATGAAAATATGTAGAGCCAATAATTCAGTGAATAAAGGGTATTTGCTGTATAGCATCACGTATATAGCATTATTTTTTAACTTACCTAACTAAAAAATACTTGAGCAAATGCAATTATTTTGATCTGATTCCAGAAGCTCAAAAGGTGGCAAAGGTACTCAGCTGCCTGACAATTCATTCATTAATAGTAAATCTTCAAACACAATAGTGTTGCATATTCTCCACAATGCCCTCTCCAGTGTTCCCAGGGTAGTGTGCATAGTAAGTCAAAAGACTGTGGAAGGAACATGACTGGATTGTGTCAGGCTCTGGTTTGTCTAATTTCCCCTTGGGAGATTTTTTCTTCAGGCTACTCTAGATGAATTTCTGGCCTCAGAAAGATCACAAATAGCCCTTTTAGGCCTTCATTGAGCAAAGCAATTTCAGATGAATCCACTAGTCCTGCTTATAATTTTGAGATTTTTTATATCTTTTATTCTTTCTGCAAAGGATCATTTACATATTAGATAAAATACTTTTAAACTTATGTGGCTATACAATCAAACTGAATTTGGCAGCATTTCATCAATTAAAACAGATATTTCAGCTCGTATGAGTTAAAATGCATAGATAAAAAAGAACAGTAAAGACTCTGATGAACTAATCCAGACATCACATCTTATCTTGTCTTTTAGAAACTTATCAAAACCTACATTAATACTAACTAAGGACTTATTTCAGATCTTCTAACTGACCAGAAGCTACAGAGTTCACTTCTCTAATGGCTAGATGATTTACAGTCTGAATTTGCTCACAAACTATTGCTAGCCATTCATAAGACAACATTGTTCTCTAGATGAAGAAACTGCCCTTTGTGTTCACCCCAGTTGTATATAGAGCAGAAATATCCCTTGCTGCCAGGCTTAACAAGCTATCTTTTAGTTTCCTTTCCAAAAACTACCTGCCCCTTCCCATTGCCATTTTAGTAGCCTTTATTCTGTACACAAGTGTTTCCTTTCGTTCTTGAATATGACAGAGAAGACCAGAATTGCACATAAGGTTCCAGATAAAGTGCCAGTAATATCATTTCATATATCAATAAGAGTACCTCACCTGACCTGCCTCAGGAACATTTGACCTTTTTCCGAGCTAAATGATTTTCGCAGATGTTGGTTAATCTATGGTCATTTGATTCAACCAAGCTTCTTTTCACTCAGCAATTTCCAAAATATGATTTCTCCAGTTTATAAAATAAATTTTTGTTATTATTCCCCAAATGCAGTGGCTGCTTCTAAAAATATTCACTTCACTACCCTTCCTCTCTTTTTCATATGAAGAATCAAGCTCACTCACACTGTAACAGCTTTTCAGAAAGCAGCGCATGGATTCAGCTTTCACTCCATAGTTGGACTGGACCACTTCTCTTTCTTTTATTCACATAATCTCAATATTATGTATCTTTCTTACCACAGTGGACAAAACTTTATAGTACACACTACAAAAAGTGTATAGTACACACTAAGATAAAATCTTACATCAGCAAGGAAATTAGACTAGTTGATTTGCTGCATACTGCAGTGATTTTCATCTCTTATTTAATACACATTCAAGCTTCATCATCTGAACAGGCTTTTTTAAAACATTTTTTTTAAAGCTATAAATGATAGCTTTCCCTCCATAGACGGGGAAACAGAGAGGAAGCCATGAGAAGACTTTATCCAAACAGGTAACAGTGGTGGCTGCAGAAATTACAGCTTTAATCCTTGCCCTGAGCAACACAATATTAGAACATTGTTGACTTCACTAAGACTAGGTTTTCCTAATAATATGATTAGTATAACAAAAGGCATTTTAAAATTAAATTCAGATTCTGGTTTTATTTTCTTATTTTTTTTTTTTGGTTGCTGTTGTTTGGTAGTTGTTCTTTTTTGATTTCCTGTATGCGCAATGAGGTTATTGTGTTTCATTTTGCTTTTATTTAGTATCAGTTTTGGATTTCCAGAACTGATGAAATAGGTTTATGCCTGGTTGAAAACTCTACCAATAAACAGAAAGAGAAGAAAGAATCCCTAAAGTCTCAGAAATTATGCATATTTCTACTTTGAGTTAGTTTAGGCCAATTTGGGCCTAAATTATATTTCTATTACTCCTTTAACAATTTATTTTTCTCATTTTCAATAAATATTATTTTGTCATGCCCCACTATGGCATTCATCAACTACAGTGAAAGCACAATAGGCAATTAACTTCTGTCAAATCCCAAAACAGGGCATTTATGTCAGAACAAGGTTGAACTATTTACTGTAATCATATAATAGAGAAGCTTACCCTGCTACTCAGGTCTCTGCCCAAAGCAAATTAAACTCTCTTGAACCTTCATTCTATGAATACACAATGTTTTGTTTTGGTTTGTTTTTTGTTGTTTTTTTTTGTTTTTGTTTTTCACATAGTACAGCAAATTGCTAAAAATACTTGCTGCGGTTCAAGGAACTTTGAAATGGAAACTGTCAGGTCAGAGACATGATTCAACTATTCTTTATTTGAGGACTTTCCCTGAGAAAAGGTGCTGAGATATTGAGTAACAGAGATTTATTCTTGCAGAGAGGGTTATTCTGATGCTTTTGCTATACAGGTATTCCCCCACCACCTGAACACTGAAAGGTTTTACATAAAATCCACTCACTTTGTTTTATATCATTCTTGAGGGTATTTTCCTGGTGTTTTATGTACTAAACTGCAGCTCTAAAAACCACAAACTAAGCCAAGTGAAGTAGTTTTTACTATATATCTCAGAGAAACCTTGGTGGACTGTTTATTCAGAATTGGTCTTCCTTCCTATACGCAGTGGGAAAATATTTTAAGAACTAGATCCAGTCACAGAATGGATGCAGGCTGTGCTGGGCAACCACCACTTTCAGGATTAGCAAAGACTGTCAGACATTTTAAAAATAATAACTAATTCTGCCAGGTCATTTCAACCTTCTCCTACAGCTTCATTTGTGTGGATCAAAGAGACCACTGAGCCTGAGGGACAGCAAGATGGGACTGGGCCTCTGAAAATCCGCAGGGGCAATATGCAAAGATGAAAGACTTCGTCACAGAAAACAGTTCAGTAAAGAGTAGAGTTCAAGAAATAGGTCATTATTAATCAAATTATAGATCAGGCCCAATAACCACATACTTCCTTGAGCTTGCACTCAACAGCCCTTTTGTAAGATATTCACAGAGTAGGATCAATACCTCTCTGGAGGTAAGTGGCATAAATTATGTCTCAACATATACACCACAGGAGTTTTACTGTGTGTTGTATACAGTAATTGCATTTTATAGATGACTGTGGAAGGCTTCAGCTTCCATTGATTTTTATCATAAACTAAAAGGTGGAAAGAAGAAAAGAACAGCACTTTATATGAAGAAGCCAGTCAGCTGAAGCTGCAAAAGAAATGAAAATTTGGCATAGTATATGTGATCAATTCATGTTTCATGCAGAAATGAAGGCAGATATTTGATTCAGAGCAGCAAAAATCTTGAAATGTACCACAGAAATCCCTGTTCATCTAATTGTAGTCAATTGTGCTATCCATCAGCAGGTTTTAAGACTATAGGAAGTCTTTCTAATTACAGGCACTCTTAACTCTTCTTATACCATGAATGCTGTCTGAATGATTTACGAAAAAAAGGTAACTGAAAGTTGTGTTTTCATTCTCACACATAATATGACCACATCTGCATTCAAATTGAGATGAGGGATATAATTTAATATTATCTTTATGTCTAACAATTGTAACATTCTAAATGTTTTTTTTTTAGAATATTCCTTTTCTGATTTCTTTCTTTTTTCATGTCCTTCACAGCAAGCAATTCAGAAGAGATGTTAATGCAGCTTAACAACTCTTTACCCTTTTTCAAGGCCAATTTTGCAATATGGGCAAAATGATTGGAAATGTAGTCCTGAAAAAGCTTAAACCATCTGTCAGGGACTCAGTTAAGAAGATCCACGCTGTTTCACAGCCAAAGATGTGGATAAATTATGCCTGGCTAGAAATGTCCAATGCATGTGGGTTACCATTCAAGCTTATTAGGATGAATTACAATTTTTTTATTGTTCATTACCCTAGTAAGATAATCTTTTCAAATTATAATTTGCAATAAGCCATGCAGACTGGAAAGCAAGCCAGTGGTAAACACTGGTAATAATGATTTTTAAAGTGCCATATCCTGATATATCAAAAAAAAAAAAAAAAAGTAAATGTATGCACTCAAATGCCTATTTGTTTGCCTACGTTAACACACTATTATCTATATTTTTTTATTTATAAATTTTATGCACTTTATATTACTGCTCTTGTTTAATCACCTGCCATAAACTACTTGTTTAACATTTTATTTCCAAAATGTATTTTACTAAAAATGTTAAAGATCAAAAGGTTGAGGTAGCTGTGATTAAGTTATATGGTTTATGTTACCAGACATAAAAATAGACTGAATGTTATATTGTTATTTTAACACCATCATTGTTTTTATGGACAGCTGTAATCTCAACACTTTTAAACAGGGATTTTTCCAAAGCTTTTTATAAACACTTTGTCTAAAACCCTTTAAAGAACATAAATGTTTCATGAAGCTTTTATCACAAATACAAAATTGATTATTAGCTGAGGAAAAGTCTCTGGGTAATAAACAAAATCAAGTTAAATCAATTTTTTTCATCTAAATGACTATGGTATGATTCTCAAAACTTCCACAGACATTGTAAATGTAAAAAGGTATGTGAATATCTATGCTTATCATATATGTGAAGCTTATA
Organism: Netta rufina; assembly: GCF_964035555.1. NCBI lineage: Eukaryota > Metazoa > Chordata > Aves > Anseriformes > Anatidae > Netta > Netta rufina. Next base: position 27,455,894 of record NC_140124.1, on the reverse strand, counting down.
TTTGATGATTAATAGTCACTTTGTACACAAAAGGCCATAAGTAGTGTTTAACCATATGAGATTTTGTCTGGTGTTTCCCTCCACAGCTATCCAAAATTTTTTACAAATCCTAAAATTCACCTTACATGCTGAAGAAATATCAAATTAGCACTAATTTCACCTGGGAAAGCAAAGGATCTCTTAACCAAACCTGTCCCACTAAATTTAATACGACCCTAAACATCTTGGCTTTCAGAATCACAAGTTGTTTTTTTTTTTTCCAGTTAGTCTCTTATGGGTCAAAATAATGTAATGTATTATTTTCTCACACTATTTTTACTATCCAGGAATGGAAGGCAATGATGCACCTGAAACAGACCATTTAGAAGGTGAAAGCAAATAAATTTTATCTGAAATACTGATGCAATTAAAATAACTCAAAATTCTATTCTTTTACCTTCTTGCTAAAAAAAAATCACATGGCTGAGATCAGGCTTTTTTAGGACAAGGAACACAGGATAAAAATGAAGGGGCACAGAATGATTCCTTATGGTAACAGAAGCAATTCAAGAAAGTGCCTGCTGTAAAACAATGTGGTGTTCAGTGCACAGGCACCCTTACCAAAACCCCCAGGGGGTCCTTACTGTCCACTTAAAGCAAAAGGCCACACATTTTGTACAAGTGTAATCAGCTGAAAACATACAAAGATCACCTATTCCAAAAATAGATCCTATGCATCCAAATTTCTCAACAAAACCACCTTGGCATCCACATATCCTGAATGGTCTTTATTATATTTTTACTGGATAATGAAAGCAATGTAAAATCCATTACTATAGCAAGAAACAAACAAACAAACAAAACAAAGCAGCAGCTGGCACATTAGGTGCTGTTCAGGTGCCAACACAGCAGTCTGCACCAAACAAGATTATTTTGTGTTTGTTTGGCTGATTATATTCAGTGGAAAATAGATTGCAAGCAAGAATAGCAGCTTTATCAGTGAGGCTGACTATAGACTCCTTTAGGCTTCCTGCAGAAAGTCACCTGAGCTGATTTTTACTCATACTATTTTTTAATTTTTTTTTTTCTTTTTAATACTGGTGAAGCAAACACATAATTTTGCATGTCCAGTTATGGTTGCTGAGTATCTGGCAGTCCCTCTGGTCAAGTGTGTCTAATTCACAACAGAATGTGCCAAGTGACATCTTGGACTGAATTTGAACTGGTGACCTAGATAGTGGGTTAGTTCAAGACATTGTGAAGAAAAAGAAAAAGAAAAAAAAAAAATATATATATATATATATATATATATATATATGTGGTTCCTTTCCTTGATTTTATTTGAGCAAATCTGTGCATCCTTGAAAGGTTGTCTTATTATATCTTTAAGCTCTCTCCTTCACTACAGTCATGAAGTGGCTGAGTTATCATTTATCACAGTGGGCTAAAATTGTCTCAGCCTAGGTTTGCCATTCAGGGAAACAGAAAAGGAAAGTCCTGACACAGCCATAGGTTCTTGTCCAGTCCTACTCAGTATATGAATTTTTCTGTTGTGAGAAGAGCAAACAGGCTCCTTCCAAGTAATGGAGAAAAGGATTTAAGAGATGTATGAGCCACCTCCACCCTTACCTCTTGCCAGAAGTACAAGAGGAATAAACTGGTCAGTAATAAATTGTGAAGCATCTCATCTTCTATGCAGAGATTGAAAGAGGAAGGAATAGAAGAGCAAAGATGGAAAAAATGGGCAGCATCCTGACTTGTAAACATACACTCCCTCATCTTAAACCCAGGATTAGATTGTCTGTTCTTGGAGTAGGGCAAGTACAACTGTCCTACGCATTTTCCACCATTCTATGGCAGATTCTAGAAAAACTAAGGCTTTTTTCCTAAGCCCTCTCAGAAGTCTCAATAGTACATTGCCTGTAAAATGACTAGATATCAACAGTAGCATGAAAGACCCACAAAATATCTTCTAAGGGATAGGAAAATTGTATTTGGAGTCATTTACCTCAAATCTGCTTTTCTGTGATGTAGTACAAGTCTCCTTTGCCCTAAGTCAAGCCTTGAACTACACCAGTGGAAAAACATTTATAAAGCAGCTTCTTGAACAGTCCAATACCTGTAATTCTGTTTCCTGAACAGCATCACTTCTATTCTTCTACTTATCTGCTATACACCATAGAGTTTTGGTGTTACTTCTGCTTTTCTTTTCTCTTTTTTTTAAGAAGAAAAAAAAAAAATCACTTTCAGAGACCACCAAATGAAAGACTGAAAACATCCAGTCAGGGAATAATTGTTAAAGGATGAAAAACAAACGCATTTTGATGTAGTCTTTCATATAGATAGCAGTATTTAAATGTTGACTGTTTTATGATCTCATGTTTTTGAAGTTCAAAACAAATCCTGAATGCAATGCAAATGAGCTCATTATCTCACCTCTGATCTTTATGTATTTAATTTCTTGATGACCTGTTTTATTTTTCCTTTGCCTTAAAAGCAAGAAATAATTCAGAGACGGAGGAATATTTTTACATTTGTTTTATCTCTCTTACACAAATCTGATTACTAATCACAATGAATAAATGACATTTAAATAAGTACTGGGTAGACACAAAAGACTGGCTATTCAATACACCTCAGAGAAACAAGGTGCACAGAAAAAATAAAGTTTTGAGATGTTAATAAAGATAAGCCTCTGTAGCATTTAAATTATATTTTCTTAATTCACCTAATGAAATGACAAAATTAAAAAAAAAAAAAAGTTAATTGTTATAACTATTTAGTTTAATTTATATAGCACAATATATACTAAAACGCTTGTTTTAGACATTGAATGATGAACTTCAAAAGTCTCCATCAACATGAATGTATCAGTCTGCTGCTTCTCATTAAGCCTTGGTCACAGCACCCACGTTCATCTCATTGTGTGGGGATTCACAAATGGAACCTTGTTACTGAAAGCACTTATGTGCAGTTTTTGTCAGTAATTGAAAAGTGCTGAAGATGAAAGAAGCTGACCATGAAACATCAAAAATATTGAAGTGGAAACCATGTTGCCAACATCTAAATGTGAAGATCTTGAATTACACACACTTAGAAATTGCTGCAGGAAGAAAGCTTTAATTTCCAGAACAGATTGGAAAAAGCTTGCATTCATACATCTACAGTCACCAGCAAATCTTTTCTGTTTCTTTTTTCCTAGTGCAACACACAGGCTGAGAGTTCTCACACTGAACTGGTAGATTAAATAAAGATCTACAATAGTTTCTGGGAAATACAGTTTGCATCAGGTGTTATCTGCTATTCACTGAAATCTAAAGTATGTATGTGCTACTAATGGCTGTGATTTAGCCCACTGAGATTCATTGCCCACCTCCCTGGCATTCAAGTTCTATGGATATTCTCAGAGCCAAATAAAGAGACATGGTTAAGTACTGTTCTAGGTGCCCTTGGGAAAAGGGAACAATGTACATGAGGGAAAAAATGTAGAAAATATTTACAGTCAATGTTCTCAGTCTGTTGGGTTATTAAGGGTTTCTACATAAAACTGTGTTTTCATGGCTACTACCTTGGAGTTCTTCAGACTACTACAAGGTAGTAGACTACTACAGGTATCTATGGAGAAGCAACATCTTACATATGACTCATATGTTTTTCCTGTGACACAGAACTCACCTGCAGATGCTAGTGCAAGCTCAGATGCAACCTTTGGAGTAAGCAGAAAAGGACTTGCAGAATCCTAACTTTGCCCAGCCTATGCCAGCTAACAGAGTTCACTGACCATGGTTGTATTTTGCACCCTCTTTCACATGTTCTTACTTAGGGGTGGATTCAGGTTCATAAAAGTTCATTTAACTTAACTGATGATTCATTCAAAAGACAGTTTTTCTTCCTGATGACTGCTTTGTTCTAGCACTGACATTTATTTCATATAACATGGTTGTTTTAAACCAATAGAAAACCACCTACTTGCTTGATTTGTTTTCTTCATGGTGGAAGACAGGGAGAAATAGGTAGGAAAGCAGTCACAGCTCCCTAACTCTTCGCTTTGACCCTGCCCTAATTTAGACCAAAATAATTATTTGTGGTAGTTTTTCACCACTTCATTAGAAATGTTTGTTTCCAACTATATGTAGTTTGAAGTACTAACAAAAACATTTTATGATCTCTGCTTTAATGCACAACAAGATATATCACTTAGAGACAAAATATTATTTGATAACTAAATTACCATTCTATCTTTTAAATTGACAAAAGCAATAGAGTGATGTTAGTGAAGAAACATTGCTAAAAGGTAGCATAATACTGGATATACATTAAATGCCTTTGGAAATGTATCAGTTGACCTTTTGATATTCGATGTTAGATACAATTTGGCTCTCTTAATATACCTACATCTCACCTCTGAAAAGCCAGTTAAAGTGATGTTTTATGACATAAGGAATATATTTCAGAAGTCTCTCTGTGGATCTTCACATCCCAGAAACAAACGGACCATCTGGCACAATAACCTCTGTACATGTAGTCAAAGTACAAAACTTTGCAACAGCTGAACAGAACAGGATGAGAAAGGTTGCTTGACAATTTCTCTAAGTAGAGCTCCAAATAAGAACATTCGTTTCTCACATTCAGAAGCACATCATTAAAATGAGTAATTGGGAATGAAATAAAAGGAAAAACCCAAGCCACATGACAACAGCACTGCTACAATGTATGAAAATACATTTACTTTTTAATTGGCCTTTTACCGTCAATTTGAATTGTGGATATGTGATCCAAAATAGTCACAGCATGCCTACGTGAATTGGCTAATGAGATGTCCACTGACTGCTGAGCCCTTCAATTAATCAAATAGCTGAATACATTGAAGGTAGCTAAATATTCTTCTCTCTGGTAATATGTTAAAAACCCAACATTGTATCAGACGTTTTCACTGAAGATTAAAATCTGAGTTCGTGTTGGGATAGCCTTCACACAGAAAATGACACTCGTTTAGCAATTTGAACATCTGCTTAATTATTTTTATTACCTTCCTATATCTTAGGAATAATATACTGAGAATTTGACTTACAAAATAAATTATCTTTAAGACAAAGAATGGCAGACTAGAACTGTGGTTAAAACACCTGGGAGAGAAGTAGGTTTAAATCCCAGTTCTGCCATACTTTTATGTTTGACTTTGACCATGACATTTAGCTGTCTATCCTTATTTTCCAAATCTACTCAATACTTACTGGTGTCAGAGGAAAAAAAAAAAAAAAAAAAAAAAAAAAAGAGAGAGAGAGAGAAAGAGAGAGAGAGAGAGAGAAAAGGAAAGTGCATATTTCTCTTTTCAGAAATCTAAGAGCTCCAAAGAGGGTGCCTAGACCCTCCATTTTAACAAGTTAGCAGGCTTGGGATCCTTGTAAGAATAGTGTTATAAAATGAGCTAAAAGGTGACCGACACAACTCAAATGACAAGCTACTATAAAGAAACAATTTCACAATGTTTCTATATAAAAACATTCTTTCACCTATGGAGGAACTGTTCAGGAAGATTTTCAGCCTCCCTGTCCAAATGGAATAGACTACTACTGAGTATATATAATTCTTTTTCTCATCTTGTGGTTTTCCCCCACATCCCCATTATTTATGTTTGCCAGTTGCATCCAAACCTAGCCACAGCCTGTAAGCTATTAGCAAAAAGACCATCTTTTCACATCTTCTCTTTTGAATCATGTAGAGATGTCAAACTAAGGTCTCTAGAAACAACTACAAATTAGTGGCTACTAACATTACCATAATAGCAATGATTTCTGCAAATTCCAATGATCAAAATTGTGAAGGAAAAGGTGGGGATTAATGTTTTCATTAAAGATATCATTAGCTACACATTATATTCACCACATAAAATTGCATACAGCTTCAGCCTTTCTCCAGAATGCTGCTGGGCTTGTGTTGTGGTTCATTTCCTGGACAATTCTACAATTGTGCTCTGCTGGACACCTCCCAGGCAAATGAGAATATATTAAAACCAATGGATCATTGTTTTTCCAGCATATGAGGTTCTTTGTGCCTCACTTCGGTGTTACTTGTTGAAGTGATCTGCTGCGCATACACAACCTAAAAACAGTACCTAAGTAAAAACGTAATAGTGCTCACACTGCACTCAATATTGATCAGTAATGACCTGATGAGAAATTGTGGTCAGTTGACCCCAATTGGCACCTGAAGTCCCAACCAGTTCTAACTCACTCTCTCCCGTGGGACAGTGAAGAGAATCAGAAAAGCAAAAGCAAGATGATCTTGTGGGTCACAGTAAGGACAGTTTAATAAGTGAATTTGGGGAGAGGAAAAAAGGCAAGTGATGCAAAGGCAATCCCTCACTACTTCCCACCATCAGATGGCCCACGCAATCTATGAGATTCATATATTTTGGAAAAGTTCCCCTAATGTTTTATTGCTAAGCATGGCATTACATGGTATGGAACATTTCCATTACGTAGTACAGAATATCCCTTTGACTAGTTTGGGTCCACTGTCCCAGCTGAGTCCCCCTCCATCTTCTTTCACCCTCTTAACCTTCTCACCATGGCAGGGGGTAAAGTGGGAAAGAGAGAAAGCCTTGACTCTGTGCAAGCCATGTGAAGCAACAGATAAGACATTGGTGTGCTATCAGCACTTGTTTAGTCAGAAATTTAAAAGACAGCACCATAGATGCATCATGTCAAGTTACAGAATTTTATTATTGTTTAGACTCTTCAATGACATTCTCCCCAGCTCTCCCTACAAAAGCTACACCCTATTTTCAATCACATAAACTCTTTGTTTTACTCCTTAATACAGTTTCCAAGTATGTAACACAAATATTTCCTGAATATTTGCATAATATAAGATTAAGTAATGGGATCTCCTTAGACACAATCATGATAAACTGCCTTTGTTTCAGTGGAGGAACAAAAAACCTTCTATTAACCCAGCATCCTTCCAGCAGGAAATTTCAGTGTTCCTAAGCCAAATTCAGTCCAGGCTAAGGACCAAACATCCTCCTCCAGGTCCCAATTCTTAAAAATCTTGGAACTTCAATAATGATGAAACTTGCTAAAAAAAAAAATCTTACTGACAAACTGACACAGGAGAATAGTAAACGTGAAGTTGCTCAGTTGACCTCAGTAGGTCAGTACATTTCAGCTAAAGAACTGTCTTTATCTGATTTTGCCTGACATAATAGCAAGGTGAACATGAAATATTGTGTCACTTGTTCTATTGGTATAACTTCACACCCAGGAAAAACCTTCCCAGCTGTTCACTTTGACTTAAACCCTATAGCAAGTCACCAACAAGTAACAAACAGGAGAAGAATCCCTCCTATACCAGCAACAGCCAAATTAAATGACATAAGAAACGTTCACATGAATGAGGATGATATTGGTTTAGGTAGCTACATGTAAGTCTGTACATCTGAGCCATTGTCTAGGTTTTCATTGCAGCTAACAGGTTTAGCCTGCAGGATTTACTTTTTAATTGTGGAACTTCAAGAAATTCTTTCCAAACTGAAGTAAACACAAATAATTATTTGTGTTAGTCTAGTTGCTTTAGCCAAAACTCTAGAGGACAAAAACCTGATATTTCCCATTCATTCTAACTCTGCTGGGAGAGTTAGAATGAATGGGAAGAGTTAGAATGGGAGAGTTAGAATGAATGGGAAATTCATTCTAACTAATTCCACAGCATTCTCCTCAAGAAACTGGCTGCTCTTGGCTTGGACTGGCGCACACTTCATTGGGTTAGAAACTGGCTGGATAGCCGGGCCCAAAGAGTCGTGGTGAATGGAGTCAAGTCCAGTTGGAGGCCAGTCACTAGTGGCGTCCCCCAGGGCTCGGTGCTGGGGCCGGTCCTCTTTAATATCTTCATTGATGATCTGGACGAGGGCATCGAGTGCACCCTCAGTAAGTTCGCAGATGACACCAAGCTATGCGCATGTGTCGATCTGCTCGAGGGTAGGAAAGCTCTGCAGGAGGATCTGGATAGGCTGCACCGATGGGCTGAGGTCAACTGCATGAAGTTCAACAAGGCCAAGTGCCGGGTCCTGCACCTGGGGCGCAATAACCCCAAGCAGAGCTACAGACTGGGAGAGGAATGGTTGGAGAGCTGCCAGGCAGAGAAGGACCTGGGAGTGATGGTGGATAGTCGGCTGAATATGAGCCAGCAGTGTGCTCAGGTGGCCAAGAAGGCCAACGGCATCCTGGCTTGTATCAGGAACAGTGTGACCAGCAGGGCTAGGGAGGTGATCATCCTCCTGTACTCAGCTCTGGTGAGGCCGCACCTCGAGTACTGTGTTCAGTTTTGGGCCCCTCGCTACAAGAAGGACATCGAAGTGCTTGAGCGGGTGCAGAGAAGGGCAACGAAGCTGGTGAGGGGCCTGGAGAACAAGTCCTACGAGGAGTGGCTGAGGGAGCTGGGCTTGTTCAGCCTGGAGAAGAGGAGGCTCAGGGGCGACCTTATCACTCTCTATAGGTACCTCAAGGGAGGCTGTAGCGAGGTGGGGGTTGGTCTGTTCTCCCACGTGCCTGGTGACAGGACGAGGGGGAATGGGCTTAAGTTGAGCCAGGGGAGTTTTAGGTTGGATCTTAGGAAGAACTTCTTTACTGAAAGGGTTGTTAGGCATTGGAACAGGCTGCCCAGGGAAGTGGTGGAGTCACCATCCCTGGAAGTCTTTAAAAGACGTTTAGATGTAGAGCTTAGGGATATGGTTTAGTGGGGACTGTTAGTGTTAGGTCAGAGGTTGGACTCGATGATCTTGAGGTCTCTTCCAACCTAGAAATTCTGTGATTCTGTGATTCTGTGATTTTAAGTTGCCAGAATGACAAAAAGACACTAGGCTTTTTGTGGTGCCTTCTGCCTCTGAGTCCTGATCATACCAAACATGAAGCAGAGCTACTACACGAGTCGTTCTGCTACCATTTGGGAAAACAAGGGTCATGGACCCTTGAATGGGGGTTGTGAGACTGGCCAATGAAAGAGCAGACAAAACAAGTTTAGAAATCAAGACTGTGATTCAACTCACATTTATGAAATAGGTTGGTTTCCTAGCTTACCTAGTTCCTCTGTTTCTTGCCAATTCCTTTTCTTTGACATGTTAGTAATATTAAAGTTTCATCCTGCAGTGCTGATTCTGAATTCATCCATTTTTCTTTTAAGCTTCTCATTCTGGCAGGAAGGGCTACTGGCTTGATCTTCTTTGAAGACAGATTTGCTTGTTGTCACAGCTGATTTAGAGATTCCCATGACATTTGGTTTTCCTTTTGTTCCCATATTGCAGATGAGCAAAGCTTTCCCTTTGGAGACACTGACAGGTAGAGCTGATTTGCAATTCCCGGTAATTGACCATCTCTTAAAGACTAATGATGTAGTTCGCACCTAACCAGCCTTGAAAAAAATGCACAAGAGTAAAGCAAATCAGAAGAATGTACATTTCAAACCTTATTAAAGGGCTTTCATCAGCAATTCTTTCTTAGGTTTTGAAATGTCTCACTCCCTTCTTTGTTGATGCAATTCATAAACCTAAACAATTGGATCAATTAATCATTTTTATTAGATGCTTTAGTACACAATTACTACACTTTCTATGGACTAACAGCTATAAGATATATAAAAGTTATTTTGTTAACCAGAATGTAAATTCCATACCATGCTTATTTTTATTTCTCTTCACTGGAATATAAGAATCTGTCACCAGTAACAACTCCCAATTACCAACATAATGTATTTAATTTCTGCCATATAATATTGATTGCTTTATTAATTATTTTCACACATAAGTCAAAGCTTAAGGCATTATAGGTATATAATATTCCAAGGACTTATACACCTGTAATGAAGCCTTGGACACCAGCCACAGACAATAAAATGATATTAAACTTAGAAAGTAAGCACAAGAAATAGACTGGAAAGTGTTAAACTGTAGCAGAAAACTAAGACAAATGTGAAACAGAAACACTAGGAGGAAAAAAAAAAAAAAAAAAAAAAAAAAGAAAGAAAGTAAAAAAAGAACAACAAGCCTTGAAGACAGAAATAGTAGCCAAAATAAAAATAAAAATAAAAATATTAAGGAAAAAAGTAAGGAGAAAATCCTGGGAAATTTTAAGAGGAAGAAAATGCCATTGAAGAAACAAATGAGAAATTAATGCAACAACAGAAAACTCCAGTAAAAGACTGGAAAAAAAATTGCAAATATTTAAAGGAAAATGGGTGAAGATAAAGAGGAGAAAAATACAGAACTACATTAATTACACACTTGTATTACTAATTTGTTACTTGGTTTATTTCACAAAAATAATAATCATCATCATCATGAGCATACACCTTCTACATGTTATGCTCCTGAGTTTGGTAACACTTCTGCATGTGCGGGTACATACAAATATTTGCAAGATTAAAGTTTTAGTTTCCCTCTATAATGAAGATGCCACATTCATCTGGAAGCACCATTTCTGGTGACATAGTATTCCAATCCTTTCTTGTTCAGCACAACAACAAAAAAACAACATCTCCAGATCCAGCCTACATTGCTGTAGCACCCAGCATTCCACCCTAGAATCTTGCCATCTTCTGGCACCCTTCTTGGTGATACACCCTTCTGAATTACATGAAAAATATTTCATCCAGTGTGTTTTCCAACAAAGTTCCTCTCTCCAACAAAGCTAGGTAGATGGCCATAATACACTACTTCATCTGCATATAGATTTTGAACTTGCTCCAGTCAGCTGGCAGCCATTTCACAATGCAGATACAAGAAGCTGATTCTGCTTAGCAGCTGTGCAGGTATGTTATTTACTCATGACTACCCTCAGACTACAAATCTTTATTCTCTTACAAGGAGTTCTCCCATATTTCCAAATTTGACATGAAGAAAGCACACTAACCAGTGTGCTTGAAGTGTTACTTCAAGCAAATTTGAATCCATAATTGCTAGTGACGCTGCCTTTGGGACAATCACAAAACACGTTAAATACTGATTTGTATTTTCCCTAGTAAGAGTATTTTCCTTCTGTATCTACCATAAGAGGTTTCTGAAGTGGAAACTTAACAAGCATGGGGGTGCTCAGTGCAATACCCCAAATTAGATGCCATTCATCTTTGTGTCAACAGCACAGCAGCTAACTAACATACAATTTCTCCCTTTTTTGATCTACTGAGGAGTTGCACCATGACGTATTCATGAATAAACTATTCATGAGTAAGCAGCCTTCTTTACTGAAATTAATTTTCCAGGAAAGTGTTATTTCAGGCATCTCCTCAGCAGATACTAGCAACCAGTAGAAATGCCACAGCTGTTGAACACTGAATACTTAATCTAATACCAGGATAGAATTGTCTAAAATAGGTTTAAAAACATTCTAAAACAGAGGCAAATACTTCCTATACCAAGTGCATACTGAGCCATTTAATGTGTCATGATTTATTTATGAGGATTTTCACCACAGCAAGGAAAAATCTTGGTTGAAAAATAAATGAAAACCAGCATGACAGTAATATGACCAGAGAGAACCTCTTGCTCTTGCCTTTGGGATATTATCAAAGGACTCACTTCTGCGGGTATAGTTCTGAAAAATAATTGTGTGTGACAGTTAGCATATGGCCCTGATCCTTAGTTGTACTTGAATGGCATTTGCCCCACCAACAGTGCAAAGCATGCCTAAAGACAGCACTCTTCTCCTGCAGCAGCTACTGAAAAAGGGGTTCCCCTTTTTCTAGACATGAAGGTGGAAAACATCAAGTCCCTCCTTATAGCCTGAATGAAGGAAATGAATGGGATTAAAGATGATCTTTTATCCTGGCCTTTAAGTAAACAATACCTTATGGGGACCCTGGGAGATGGACAAGATGGACTTGGGAGATGACAAGAAGTCAAGGCAGCGTGCAACCTCTAAGAGCTAAAGGAGAATAAAAGTATTTAATATATATATATATTAAAAAATAAAATAATATAAAAAATAAAAGACTTCCCTTTTCTCTTCAGTTGTGTTGTTGATTCCAGAGCCACCACTCAACTTAAGCAAGATACATAGAATGTGTAAAGGATGCCCTCCAAGATGCAGTCTATAGTTCCTGTTCACCACCAGCTGAGAACCTATGCAAAGCTGATTAAATTTCCCCCAAAGTTCATGGGCCCTTTCCCTTCAGTAAATTAAAGCACTGGAACAGGGAGGAAGAGTAAAACTAGTGCAAGACAAATCGGGAAAAGGTCAAGTCATGCACACTAATCCAGAAGCTGGAGAGTTACTCAGGTTCCACAGATGTGATGAAGCCTAGATGAGTAGGAAATTGGGACATACACCAATTCAGTGTATAAAGATTCAGAAGCTTCCAACTATTTGCCCTTGATAAGCAAATAATGTTGTCCTTATCTGCATATGCCTTCTAATCCTCCTTGACACATCCTTGTATCAATTCACTCAGCAATCAAGTCAGCACAAAGATATACAAGAGGAAGGTTCATGATGCAGTGCTCAACATAATACACTTTTCAACACAGTCTGCTAAATGCACTGCAGGTGAATGTACCATTGTGTGCCACAGTTTAAAGTAAAAATCATTTGCTCTTCCCTCTCAGAGCTCTTCCTTACAATTAACAATCCCACTGATCACCCCAAACTACCTTCTTTCTCTCTGTACCTTCCCACTGCTGCAAACAGCACCAGTCTTCTCATCATGAGCAAAAAAATAAATGTTTAGGTTTAGCCCCAAAATTCACAGCCATGTTTCCAAAACCCAATGAAAATATCAGGACTGTGATTTATTGTCACTGATGATAAAGACATACTTACACTATTGAACAGTTTAGTTAATTCTGTGTTTTATTACTTAAGAACTGTGATTCATCCCAAGAGAGTTAAATTAATGGTGTATAAATAGGTTTGTCACATCTTCAATAATTTTCATGAAGTGTTTTTACTTTAATTTGTGAAAATAGAATTTGTACACGTGATCAAAATCAATAATTTTTTTCATACCATTTAGTTTACATGCAGATATAAAGTATGGGGAGAGAAGATCTTTTCCACTTGTTACTTCACCTGGGACAAGGAAAAGGGAGCAACATTTATTGAGAATCAACATTTTAAATGCAGAAATTCTTCAGTCTACAGCAAGTTTACTGCATTAATTTCCCACACTCCTAAATGCAGTTCTATTTTAACCTCTATACTCTTGTTCTTATGAGTACTGTGAGCATTTAGCATGTCCTGAGATTGAGTCCTAAGTACTTTACAGCTATACTGTTTGTGCTTTTAAAGTTCCATTTAATAAGCTGAAGTGAAGGAGGCAAAAATGGATCAATTAGCTGCAAATGATATTCATAAACTGTGAATACTGCAGAAACAGTCTCCAAAGATTTTATTCTCTTAACTTTTACAGTGGACATGTTCCTTGTCTTTATTTTCAACATCTTTCCCAGTAAAGATCTTTGAATGCATAGAAATACAAATAGATATTCCACGTAGGTGTGCCATGTCCACATGACAAGATCAGTCCTGAAAACTGGTTATTTTTCATCTGTTCCTCTTGTGTTCAAAAATGACAATATACAGAAGCAACTTGAATTCCATACTATGAAAAAGCAAGCTTGTTTTTTAATATAAATAAATAAATAAATAAAAATAAATAAAAAGACTCTAGGGATATCTTTTATCTTCAAGGACTACTAAAGTACAAAAATAGAGTATAGATTTTCCTAGATAGTCCTAGATTTGAAAAGGTACTTAGGTAAATGATGTTCATTTCAAAAGCACCAAACACCCATGAGTATCTATTGTAGAAAATGGGAGACACCATATTCCCACCTTTGAAAACTTGAGTTGTTTAAACAGACTGAGGAATCTCATTTTAGGCTCAGTCATGGTGAGCAGCTGTTCCTTAGTCTTTTATTTGCTAGAGAAGCACTGACCTTCATTTATCATTTTGTACTTCAGATAGTCATTTGTGCTCATGCAAAGTGTAACACACTGTTGTTTTTCTAATCATTGTTCTGGCCAAAGGGATAAGTCAAAATTAGTGTTAAGTGGTAGAAAACCAGATGCACCTATTTAAATGTAATTAAAGATACATTTCAAATAAATCTATAATGTACTTAATGTAAAGCATGTTTGAATTATTTTTTGAAATAATATATTTTCCTGTTCCATTGAATTTCCCCTATGATATGCCACTCTTTGAACATGAAAACGGGGAAAGAGCAATGAGTATGAGGACTGGAACTTTTTTATAGAAAAAGTCAGCTGAAGCTTCCATTCAAGCTTTGAAATACAGTTACTGTCCTATGAATTTTTTATGAAACTTTGTGTATTTCAGAATTCCCACAGTGATTTTAGAAACCCACAGAGGTAGTAAATACCATGCAGATCTTCTAGGTGAAAAACAAATCAGATCAGAAGTAGAAACAGCACAAAAATAAAGTACCTAACTTTAATTTGCGAGCCACTGAATAAAGAGTAATATACATTTTTAAGGAAAAGAAACTGACTGAACAGCCAAAGAAAAAGGTAAATGAAAATTAAGTCCCAATGAGCTTCTCATTTTTCAGGTGGCCAATCTCAAGCTTGAGTTTGTCACAGAAAAATGTTTTGGGTGTTTGGTTTTTTTTAGAGCTTGCCAATTTTATTTTCAATCAACTGAACCAGAATATTTAATCTCAGGAGTAGAGGCAGATGTCTCTTAGATAAGACACCTGCTTCCTTTAAGTTAGAAAATATAGTCAAATTGCATTAAATTATCCACCTGCATGAGCATACTCTAGCTACACAAAGGGGAGTTTTTGCAAAGCATTGACTATACTTAACTTGCAGCAACTCAGATACTTGTTACTGCTTCAAGGGATGGATGCAGAGATCAGAAGAAGCAAATTCAGTGACCATACCCTGTCTCAGAATGTGGTACAGGAAACAGTTTTCCTTGCTTGACCACAGGAGACTAACATCACATGAAGCAAATTCACCACCACCTACATAAGCACAAAAGAACAGGCAGATAGGTGAGACCAGAGGTCTAATTTCAATACCAGCTGATGAAAGGTACCTAGGGAAGAGTATAAGAACAAGATAAATCTGTAGTGACATTTCCCTTCTAATTTCTAGCCACTTGTGTCTCAGGCATCTCCTCAAGCTAGAACATACACTTTCTGGAAAACAACACCCATTGTCTCACCTCAGGTGACTCAAGGAACAGAAACCCAACAGCTACGTCTACCTCAGAATCAGGAATGGACTCATTTGTGCCCTAAACTCACCAGCTTTGGCAAAAAGCAGTGCTAAAATCCTGAAAATATAGGATCCCAAATAAGTATAAAGGGCCAAAACCTCCTTTGCTTTACGCTATTGTAAATCATAAGTTACTCTGTATGTTGCACACTTCTGAAATGACAACTATAGACAAATCTGGCCTAGCAACTGACCTGTCTCAGTGATCAATGCAGGGAATAGGGAGAATCCTGGGCAACCCTCTCTGTTTTATACTGTACAGTAGACATGGCCAGTATTTATCAGTAGAATAATGATAAAGAATAGTTATAGGTTTCCTTCAAATGTCCCCCTCACGAACCTTGTACTTCAGTCCCTCATTCTCCTACACAGAACCAGGAACAGCTGAGCAGTCCTGCTGTATGTAGTAAGCCAAGGATGCATGTTATTTCTGTTGCATACCGCACATGCTGTAATATTAAAAAGTATAATAGACTTTATGTTCCATGTTCACAAAGGACGTGCACTCAGAGTATAACATATGTACTTCACTAGCCCCTCCAAAATAAATAAAATAAAAATATGTCATTTTGATAATAAAGTTACCAAGTCTTCTCCCCCAGACCTCTTAGCAGAAGGAGGAAATTGCAACTGTTGACAAGTACGTAATTTCCTCTTGATTCCTATTCACAAACTCCTTATGAACTGTAGGTCTTGTGTATGATTGAAATTAAGATTTTTGCCTGGCAATACTTGCTTCCTTGTACAAGCTTGGCCTACAAAGGCTTTCAGATTGTTAGAGTTGTTTGCATAAGAAAGGAAGCTTCACTTTATTGTGAGCCATGGCAGCCTGGTAGGCAGATAAAGCTTCACCCTAGACTGTTATGTTCTTTGTACTTCTGATTTCCCCGTTCATTTACTTTTTAAATAAAAGAGAAAAATAGATCAGATAGGTGCATAATTTACAGTTACATCCGTTTTCTATCATACTTATTGCTTAGTGGCAATCTCTCTTTGACTTTCAAAAGAGTAACATGGAGTCTTTCAGCCTTTCAAAATGTAGAATTTTGAAACAAGTTCTGCTTTAAACTGTGGTTATTGTGCAATTATGATTATTTTAAAAATAGAATTGTCATTTATTGTCTAAAAGAATAGGACTTCCCATAAAATAAAGGCCAAATCCTGCGGGGAGGGGGGAGGGGGAAGAGGAAAAGAAATCACAGACAAAAGTTAGAACATTGATGTAAGTCCTGTTAAAAGAAATATAAAGAGATGAGCTTTAAATGAGCTTTAAGCTCCTCTAGCCAATGGGATCACATACAAATGCATTATCTATATGTAACTGCCACCAAATTCAGTAGTTACACCCCAGATGTGGTGAAAGATCCATTAAAGTCAGTAGTAGCTCATGGCCTTGAACCTCATGATGCCCGTTTTCTGTGTTTGTTTGTTTGTTTGTTTGTGTTGTTTTAAATTTAGATGTGCCTGCATAAATCCTTTAAGTTTCTCCTACTGAGGGAAACACATACTACAGCCCTATAGGCATCTATGCACATTCCTGTCTACCTTGTATGAGCTCACACTACATATATGCTGATGGGTGCCAGCCCCTCATCTTTCCTCCTACAAGCCTCTGTCTACAGCTTGTCATGCTTTTGATAACTTCATCATGGGACCGACCACACAACTTAATAGGCCCTGACTGAATCTCACCACTTGCCAACTGAGTACTCAGAGTCAGAAAAAAAGGAGACCAGCCAGTGGAGGTGGCTATTAGATTTCCATCAGGCATTTGTAGCTGGTAGCACAAGAGGGCAGAGTAGCAAGCAGGCACCTATCTTTCCAGGGACCCATGCCAGAGCACTTCAGCAGACATTATTATCTATTTACATCATTTTACAATTCATGCCGGGATGTATTGAGATATACCTTTTTCCTACTAATAAGATCCAGAGTCAGAGGCCACCAAGGATAGAGAATACAAGAAAAGATTGGACACAACTTTCTTTGGTACCCTCAAAGATGGAGTAGGAGAACAGACGTTAGCAAGGCTAAGGTCCTTTCCCAAGTCAGATAGAGAGGAAATTAATCACATGTTAACATCTCACCATTTTTACTCCTCTAAAAAGCTTTATTGTTTTTCTAGACAAGACTTTTGTTCACTTCACTCCACACTTTATTCCCTTCACAAAGAATGTATTCTGACAGCCCTGCTGCAAGGACTGAGCACCCTGAGTGCTTTTCTGTGTTCTTGGCTCATCTGGAAGGCAAAGATGGCATTTATTGCAAAGGATTTTGTCCTTAGCCCACCCTGTAATATTTTGAAATGTGAAATTTCATGGGTAGACACTTCAGCTGTATGAGTCCTAACCTGAAAGCTCTGTCAAAGGCTGGCAATATTAAGAAAATCCTCTCCTGACCTGGACTTTTATAAAACCAGGCAAAATTAGTTGTCATTTATACATATTTATACATATATTTATACATATCCATATGCATGCATATATATGGTCCTTATGCTTAATTTTCATCCTAAAAGGCACAGAGCGCTACTCACAGATGGCTAGTCTGTCCTTCCAGGCAGGCGTCTAAATTAAAAATGATTATCATCTGACCAAGCAATCTTACCCAGTAATCTGGATTTTAAATAAATAAATGGATAAATAAAGCATATGAAAACATGTTAAGATATACTGCCTTTGTTACTGGCCTCTGGATTTGCCAAGAATGTCCTTCCAACACTCAACACCAAAGCCATTTCAAGACTGGCCCTTGTACTCGAGCCATCTTCACAGGTGGTCCTTTTCTCACATGTGTTCCCGGGACAGTCATCTGACTTGACAGGTTCATTTGGATGGCTTAATTTGTGGGCAGAGTTCTTCCTTCACCCAACAATGAAAGAGATGATCAATCTAATCCCAAAGCAAAGTTGATTGTCACATAGAGTAGCAATAGATGGTTTCCAAAAAGACCAAGCAGGGAGACTGTGATAGAGCAGAACCTGGGACAAGGGAGTGATGAGGCCAAACCAAAAAATCACCAACATGATAGCCTTTCACAGATTACACCTTTTTGACATTTTAGGATTTTTAATCGAATTTGTCATTCAATTGGGAACCTCGTAGGGATCGGCTACAGTGAGGGCTCCTGGCAGAGAGATGAACAAAGCCAACCCCAAACCCCCCAATAATGCGGAACAGAGCCGTGGCCCCGGCCCCCAACTCCCACCCCCCGAGCAGGCAGGAGCTGTGCTTGTGCCACCACAGGTGCTGACGTGCTGAGGACGGAGCCAGAGGTGACAACAGCCCACCCACCCCTGGTGCTATAAAAGCAGTCCCTAGGGAGCGCCGCAAACAGGACGCGCTAACAGGACTGGCTTGGCAGTTAGCGCAGGCAGTTCAAGTGGGGCAGGTCAAGTGGTGCAGGGAGGAGAACCTAGATATCGCCATGGTGGGCACCCGTCGCAGCAGTCAGTCCAAGGCAGCAACCCAAACAGAGGAGATGCTGCCTCTCTGGGCTCCCGTGGGCACCCAGGTGGATCCCCTGAGGGAGGAGGTGGCAGTCCAGACAGGTGACTGTGGGGAACTCCGGAATCTGGAGGCCCATCTGGGCCATGAGGAAAAAGAGTGCTGTCACGGGTGCAGGTGTGCCCTGCTTCAGGGACTCCTTGAGCAGGTGGCTGGGCTGCAGCGAGAAATCAGCAGCCTGAGGGAGTCTCTGAGGGTGACAGATAGGAGGGGTCTCCCCACCCCTGCTGTTGCTCGGCAGCCCTCTCCTATGTCCCGACAAGGGGTAGAGGCTGGCCCTGTTGAACACATGCAGAACAGAGGGCTAGACTGTCCACAAGAGACAAGGGGCTGGACCCTTGTCTCGGCTCGGAGCAGAAAGAGACATCTGCCCCTGACACCCACGGTGCCACCTTCCCCCACGGTGTCCCTGGGAAATAGATTTGAGGCTCTCAGGGAGGTTGCGGAAGAGGCTGAGGGTCCAGACAGTAGTCCAAACCCAAGAAGCAACCCCGAGAAGGGAGTCAAGATTGGGGGAAGTGCAAAACAAGGATCAGGGCTGGATGGAGCACCGCATTGTAACCTGTGCCACAGAAAAAGAGCAGAGAGTCCTGGTGATTGGGGACTCCTTGCTGAGGAGCACTGAGGCTCCTATCTGCCGCCCAAATAACCTAGCCAGAGAAGTGTGCTGTCTTCCTGGGGCACATGTCAGAGACGTTAGGAAAATTCTGCCAGGACTCATTCAACCGGAGGACTACTATCCTCTCGTAGTCATTCAGGTTGGATGCCGGGAAGCCGCTATTAGAAAAATGAAGAATATTAAAAAGGATTTTGCATCCCTGGGGAGGTTGCTGAGGGGATCGGAGCTGCAAGTAGTGTTCTCCTCTGTCCTCCCACTGGGTGACTGGGATGCAGATAGAAAGAGCAGAACAGGACAGGTAAATGACTGGCTGAGGGGGTGGTGTCTAGACCAGGGATTTGGGTATTTTGATCTTGAGCCATCCTTTGAGAGGCCGGGTATGTGGGCTACGAACAGACACCAACTGAGCAAGCGGGGTGCAAGTGTGTTGGGGAGCAAGCTCTCTGGGCTGATTACCAGGGCTTTAAATTAGGTTTGATGGGGGAAGGGGGGGGGTAGCTAAAGGTAACAGAGAAGGGGGGGAAAGGCGTCACTACTGTCACTGCTGAAGACAGGGAAAAATTTCTGAGCTCTCCCATAGGATTGTCTGAGGGCTCCTCAGAGAAGGTAGTGTTCCTGATCCCCCGTCCAGTATCTTCTTCTTGAATCCCCCCAGGCTAACCGCACCTGCTGCTTCCCTAAAGTGCCTGTACACCAATGCACGGAGCATGGGAAATAAATAGGATGAGCTCAAGATCTGTGTTCGGTCGCGGGGCCATGATCTCGTTGCAATCACTGAGATGTGGTGGGACAGCTCACATGACTGGAACGCTGTCATTGAGGGCTATGTCCTCATTAGTAAAGACAGGCTGGGGAAGCGAGGGGGTGGGGTTGCCCCTTGTGTGAGGGAGCAATTAGAGTGTACCCAGCTCCAGCTGGGGGAGGGTGAAGGACAAGTGGAGAGCTTGTGGGTAAGAATTAAGAGGTGGCTTGGTATGGGAGACATGGTGGTGGGGGTCTACTACAGGTCTCCAGATCAGGAGGAGGAAGTCGATGAGGCCTTCTACGAGCAGCTGCTAGTAGCCTCACGATCACAAGTGCTGGTCCTCATGGGGGACTTCAATTACCCAGACATCTGCTGGGTAAGCAACTCGGCCAGGCACGAGCAGTCCAAACGGTTCCTACAATGTGTTGAGAACAATTTTCTGACACAGGTGGTGGAGGAGCCAACGAGGCAGGGGGTGCTCCTGGACCTCGTTCTTACCAACAGAGATGGCCTTGTTAGGGATGTGAAGGTTGGGGGCACCTTGGGATGCAGCGACTATGAGATGGAGTTCCAGATGGAACTATGCAAAGGAAGTAAGGCTAAAAGCAGGATTGCTACCCTGGACTTCCGAAGAGCCAACTTCAACCTCTTTCGGGACCTGCTTGGGAGTATCTCATGGGATAGGTTGCTAGAAGTCAAGGGTGTTTGTGAGAGCTGGGCTACATTTAAGCAGCACTTCTTCCATGCTCAGGATCGGTGCATCTTGAAGAATAGGAAATTGGGGAAGGGGGGCAGGAAACGCGTATGGATGAGCAAGTTCATCAATAAGATCAAAAGGAAGAGGAAGGTCTATGAAATGTGGAAAAAGGGCCTGTCTGCTTGGGAGGAGCATAGATGTGTTGTCAGGGCCTGAAGGGACGTGACAAGGAAGGCCAAAGCCCACCTAGAGATGTGGCTTGCAAAAGAGATAAAGGATAATAAGAAGGGTTTTTTCAAGTATGTAAACAGCAAGAGGAAGACTAGTGATAATGTGGGTCCCTTGCTGAATGAGGGGGGTGTCCTGGTCACGGGAGACGCTGAGAAGGCAGAGATACTGAATGCTTTCTTTGCTTCAGTCTTTGCTTCAAGGACACTCCCCCGGGACTCCTTGACCCTGACAGTAGGACAAAGGGTCTGGGAAATGGAGGGCTCCCCCCTGGTGGACGTGAGAGTGGTTCGGGAGCATCTGAGTGGGCTCAATGCACATAAATCCATGGGTCCTGATGGGATGCATCCGCGTGTGCTAAGGGAGCTGGCAGATGTGATCACCAAACTGCTTTCTATCATCTTTGAAAGGTCCTGGAGAACGTGTGAGGTGCCTGAAGACTGGAGGACAGCCAATGTCACTCCAGTCTTCAGGAAGGGCAGGAAGGAGGATCTGGGAAACTACAGGCCAGTCAATCTCACCTCTGTCCTTGGAAAGGTATTGGAGCAGCTTGTTCTGTCCATTTCCAAGCAAATGGAAGAGAAGAAGGTTATGAGGAGGAGTCAGCATGGATTCAACAAGGGGAAGTCATGCTCGACCAACCTCATTGCCTTCTATGATGGCATCACCAGCTGGGTAGATGGGGGGAGAGTGGTGGATGTCATCTACCTTGACTTTAGCAAGGCTTTCGATACTGCCTCCCATGATATCCTACTAGCAAAGCTGAGAAAGTGTGGGATGGATGACTGGAAGGCAAGGTGGGTTGAGAACTGGCCGACTGGCTGAGCTCAGAGGGTGGTGATCGGTGGAGCAGAGTCTGGCTGAAGGCCTGTGACTAGCAGTGTTTCCCAGGGGTCGGTGCTGGGTCCGGTCTTGTTCAACATCTTCATCGACGACCTTGATGAGGGAATAGTGTCTGCCCTCAGCAAGTATGCCCATGACACAAAGCTGGGAGGAGTGGCTGACGCACCAGCAGGCTGTGCTGCCATTCAGCAAGACCTGGACCGGCTGGAGAGATAGGCAGGAAGAAACCAAATGAGATTTAATAAAAGCAAGTGTAGAGTCCTGCACCTGGGAAGGAACAACCTGAAGTATCAGTACAGGCTAGGGGACAACCTGCTGGAGAGGAGCTCTGAGAAGGACCTAGGGGTCCTGGTGAATGACAGGTTGACCATGAGCCAGCACTGTGCCCTTGTGGCCAAGAGGGCTAATGGGATCCTGGCGTGCATTAAGAGGAGCATGGCCAGCAGGTCAAGGAAGGTGATCCTCCCCCTCTACTCTGCCCTGGTCAGGCCTCACCTGAAGTACTGTGTCCAGTTCTGGGCTCCCCGGTACAAGAAGGATAGGGATCTCCTGGAAAGAGTCCAGCGGAGTGCCACAAAGATGATACAGGGCCTGGAGCATCTTCCCTATGAAGAAAGGCTGAGAGACCTGGGTCTGTTCAGCATGGAGAAGAAAAGACTGAGAGGGGATCTCCTCAATGTATATAAATATCTGAGGGGTGGGGGACGGAAGGGTGTAGCCAACCTCTTCTCAGTGGTTTGTGGGAATAGGACAAAGGGCAATGGATGCAAGTTAGACCACAGGAAGTTCCCCACTGACATGTGAAAGAACTTCTTCACGGTGAGGGTGACAGAGCATTGGAACAGGCTGTCCAGGGAGGTTGTGGAGTCTCCTTCTCTGGAGATATTCAAGGCCTGTCTGGATGCCTACCTGGGCAGCCTGCTCTGAGGAACCTACTTTGGCAGGGGGGTTGGACCCAATGATCTTTCAAGGTCCCTTCCAACCCCTACAGTTATGTGATTCTGTGATCCTGTGATTGCTGGATGCATAGCCCCGGATGCTAATTCAGAGCAAGAGTAACAGACCAGAGTAATGACAGAAGGAGTGATGTGGCAGCCAAACTGTCAGTGAGCTTTCTGTATAGCAAGGGAAAACATTGCTACTTGATCAAGTAGATGTGTCTTTTCAGGTGTGCCACTCACATTTTGTCCCCTGAATGACTTTATGCCAAAGTGGATAAACTAATAAGGGATTTTTTTTTCAAATACATGCACATGGAATGTATTCACTCCCTACAAAAGTGTTCTTTACTGTACCAAGTCAAAACACTCTATATAACTGATGAGTGCTTATAACCGAAGTTAGCTAAGGTTAACAGCTAACCAACAGATAGGCTGGGAAGGAGACAGTTCCTTTCAGGTCACACAGAGCTGCGTCAGATCCTTTTAGCAGGAGAGATCCTTTTAGCAGATGAAGTCCTCAGAGCCCTGGGAAAGAAGGAGAGAAGCCGTGTGGAGAGAGCTGGGTGGTCCTCACAGCAGGAACAGGCAGCCAAGCTAGTGACTGATTTTGCTTTACCCAAGCATGGGTGCAGACTGGCAATAGACAACACCAGTACATGCACAACGAAAGCTAGGACTGTTCCTAATGGTTGACACGAGAGGTAAGCAAAGGCAAGACCAAGCAGAAGCAGCCACAGACCAATATGGTAACCATGGAAAGACAAAGCAATGGCATACATACTCACTTGTTTCATGCTGACCACCAAGAACCACTGTAATTGTCTGATATCCTCCAAGGGTATGAAAAGTAGAAAAACACAGACTGTATCTTCCTCAATACTTAGCCAGCATCATACACAAACCCATGCAAAGCAGAAATATGTTTTCTTTCTCATCTGAGAACCCCAGACACATCTTGTGCTACTGTGGGAATGAGATATGCTCTAGCTGCAGCAGATAGAGTCTCAGATGGGACTCAGTGAGATGTAACCAAGGTCTGTCCTCATAATCTCGTAACAAGCAGTGGACAAACAGTGCTCCCCAGCACTAAGCAGGGTTATTTTGTAAAACACAACAGAGTTTACATTGAAAAAAAAATAGCCAAACAGAACTGTGACCAAACAGCAAGTGAAATTGACCTCTTACCGTCATTAAAATAGGACAAGGTCATTCCACCATTTTCACTGCTATTTCAGTAGTTTAAAATTTATCATAGTCTTAGCATTAAAACTATATTACAGTTGGTTTTACTGATACCAGAAAAGTATTTCCTCCTAAGTGCCTAAGGGCTGAATTGTTTCTCAGTAACCACTGTAAGTTAAAACCAGTCAGAAAAACAATGCCTAACCATTCTCTTATCCTACATAAGCCTTGCTTTGGATAGCACCTAAATCCTCCATGTGTCTTGCTAGAGAGCAAAGACCCTCATCTTTTGAACCATACAAAATTATCATTATCCCTCAATCAAATTCACACCAGTAAGCTAAGTAACAAAGATGTAAAGCGATATAAAATAATAAACAATTACCTTTGTTAGTTCTATTTTCTAGTTCAAATCCTCAGACTATTGCCTCAAGCTGTACTCAGTTTGAGCACTAGCTTGTCATGTGACTTTTGGTACTGTTCAGGTGTTTATATTTCAAGTTACAGAAGAGAAAAATGAGAGTATTATATTAATAAGTGTATTAGCATATGTTTGAGATATAAATTTGAAATTTAGTTTAAGACTAATATACAAGAATTTTTCTTAAGTTTGTGTTTACAGTTAAGGAAATAGGGTTTCACCTAGAGAAAAGGAGGCTCAAGGGAGACCTTATCACTCTCTACAACTACCTCAAGGGTGGTTGTAGGATGATGGGAGTCAATCTCCCAAGCAAGAAGTGATATGACAGGAGGAAATGGTATCAAGTTGTGCCAGGGAAAGTTTAGGCTGAATATTAGGAAAAATTTCTTCACTGAAAGGGGTGGGAAGCATTGTAAGAGATTGCCCAGGGAAGTGGTTGTATCACTGTCACTGGATGTATTCAAAAGCCGTGTAGATGTGGTGCTTAGGGACATGGTTTAGTGATAGATTTGGCGGTGCTAGTTTAACGGTTTGACTTGACAAACATGTGAAGAGCGACTGCAATCTGTGTTGCATATTTAAAATTAAGCATATGCTTTGGCATTTCACTGGGCTGGCACTAACAAGGTTTCCATTTCAGGAAACAAAAGGCATCAAATAATCCCTCTTCATCACTGTAGTAAACAATTTAACACAAAACCTCAGCCTGGATTTATTTGCAATGATACAACAGACACATGTAAATTCCCTTTTGTTTTTCTACTATTACCTTCAAAACTATGGATCAAGTATGTAAGTAATATGTAAAGACTTGCAGAGAGCTCAGCTATTCAGGCGAGGTCAGACACAGCAAAAATCAAAGTATCATAGAATGGCTTGGGCTGGAAATTCCAACCCCCCTGCCATGGGCCTCTCACTAGACCAGGTTGCTACATTTTTTGACATCTAAAGGCCCACTGCACAGCTCTGCCAATAGTAAGAAAATGAACTGTTTGCCATTCTTTGGCTAGGTCTCTATCAACAATGATGATCTGTGAATAGCTTCCTAAGGCATCATGAGGAATTCAGCTCTGGTGCTTTTAAATCCTTTTGAGTCATATTTCTGTGCTCTGGGGCTTTTATTACAGATGAGTTAGTTGCAAAAACACGTAATATCCCAAAACATCAATCTGAAATGGCATAATGAGAGCAGGATTCATGTTTTAAAAAAATCAATTACTGACAAATCAATATATCTTTCCGCTATTTCTGTCTCACTGTTTTATTCTTTCATGAGGTCTACAACTTCAATTAAAGACTAAATGTGTTGAGCTATCATACCATTAATTGTTCTCAATAGGTGGAATATTCCTACTTACATATGAATGTCCTTGTTCTGTTACAGATAGGACAACTGCCTCACACAGAGATATTGTTGCTATAGTATGAAGTCCCACTCAGCATCCAACATTACTGCTTATGTTGAGTGCCTGTGGTTAAAGTCTGATTTGCAGAGAACTTCTCTCTATCTCCAATTTTGCCACCAATTCTCTTGTAGTAAGTCAGACAAGCAATGCAAGTGTTTGGAGTTCAATGACTAAAATCAGAGGTACCCAAAACAGGTAGCACCTTTTACTACCTAATATCTGGGTTTATGGGTTTTACTGTGGGGTTTTGCTTGTTTGTTTTGTTGCTGCTGGTCATTTTGTTTTTATTTTTTAAAAAGCTCCAAAATCTTTGAATGAAAGACTTTCCTAAACTTGTCTGATGGCAACAGGGAGAATGCCCACTTATTTCAAGTGATGAGCTTTAGATCAGACTATGAATAGCATAGACAACTACTATTCTTTTCTATTCACATTTTTTTGCATTTTATAATATATTGGGAATACAGTTTATAATCCTTGAGGCTCTTCTTGTACTTTTTTCAGAAGGGCTGACAAAGAGACAAATATATAAATAAATAAAAAGAATCTTTACTTCTCCTAACCATGTAGTAATCTTGGTTATAGTCAGCAAGTCAGCACATATTCTTAGATTTCATTGACCTTAACAGGAGACTCATTTTAAATGTATATATTCTGAAAAAAAAAAAAAAAAAATATATATATATATATATATATATATATATATATATATATATTTCCTCTTGGTTAATAAACACATTAACTGTTTCTTTTAGACTCATAGGTTTGCTTCATATTTTCCTTCAAGCTGAGACATACTGTGAAATCTACAAATAAACGTTGCCCTCATATCTCTTATTGAACCTAGAAATACTTCTGTAAGCAAGGATCAGCAAAAGTGGTTGACAAGAAGAATTTCATGAAGATCGACCTTCTGCTCCTGTGTCTCAGATACAATATTCATCTTGTTCATTTATTCTGACTTTGAGTAGAAAACTGTGTGGTGAAATGCAATTTATGTCTGCCTGCACATAAGCACACTCCAAGCTAGAACCATTTACATTTTTGCACAGCTACAATCATACTAATTGTCCATTTAGAAGACAAGACTTCTTAGCTCAAATATTGACATTCCTAATTCAACTACATACGCTCAGAATTAGGGATGCTTCATGTCCCACCACCTCAAAAGATATGATAACCAAGCATATAGTTGTCTACATATGGCTATGCAGTTGTGCTCCAAGCAAGAGTAATAACCATGTTCTCTACAGTAACCCTTTACAGAAATCTCTTCTAGTTTATGAGATGCTGAGTTCCCCACTACCAGGCATAGTGACAACTCCTTCTGTTTGTAATATTAGAAATTATATTAAATGCTGCCACAGAAAACTTAAGAATATTTTTTTGTTTTTACGAAAATATTTTCATTTACTTCTTAATGTCCTCACTTAATACTAGAAGTCAGATCTTCTTATAGACCCACACGTATCCAAGCATGAGTGTTGGAAGTGGTTTTGATCATAATTCCACCATAGTAAAACATCTGTAATATCTAATAGTGGTCAGACATCACCTGCTACTTTCAACTAGGTGGAAGTAATTTCATGGTAATGTGTATTCAATGTGTTCCATTTATTACAGAAAAAAAAAAAAAAAAAAAAAAAGCCAAAACAGTTCATATAATCTGGTGTCTTGATTCTACCTATGGCTAATATCAAATGTGTCTAATGAAGTTGTAAATAATGCAGCAGCAAAAAGCATAAGAATATTGTTCGTACTCCAATGGAAAGAATATCTATCCTCCATACACTGAGCAAGTGTAGAATCAGTTGTGTGTAGAAAAGTTCATATTAGCATTTCACATTTAATGGTTTGTTTCCATCTTAAAGCATGACAACTCCGCTTTTAGAACTGCTTTCAGATCTGCTAGCCAATAGAGGAAACAACAGCAGAAGGTATGGACAGTCACATATGGCCAGATCAAGGGAAACATACGGACTTAATGCCTGCTGAAGCTCTGGCCAACAAACATTCCAGATACCCAGAGAGAAATCTGCATGCACCTGGGTAGTCTGATTTGTGGTAAACAAACCTCACACATATTCCCAGGTTTTATGATTAAAAAAAAAAAAAAAAAAAAAAAAAAAAAAAAAAAAAAAGCACTGTATCATTTAAATTCAAACTGTTTTTATCCATTCCCTACCCCAGCAGCAGGCACAGTGGCTCTTGCTTGTTTTCTTATTTATGCCAAATCTGTTACAAGGGTGATCTGTGAAAAAAATGTGTGAGATAAGCACATAAAAGTTAAAATTAAAGCCAAGAGAGAACCCTTGAACTCTTTTGCTAGTCATTACTCCTGTTTTCTAGTATTCCGTCTCTCCACTTTGCAACTAAGACTGTAGTACAAGATGTTCTGGCACTCTAAAAAACTTCTGTGTTTGATACACAGTTATTCTGTAAATAAATCTGCCACAAAGTGCTTAAAGGTTTACTTCTTACTTTTTAGCAACTAGGCATAAAATATTGAGCTATAAAATGCTTACAAAATTAGATTACTGGAAGTGAATAGAACACATTGTTATCTACTGAACCAATGATGGGTCAAATGGCAGTTTGAATTCTTGTGGTGAATATGACTGTGACCTTCACATATGCCATTGACAGAAAGCAATTTTATTTACATTTTTAAATCCACATAAAGGTGAAAGATGGTACTGCTACAAAATGAAACATTAAATTTTTTTGTCCCAAGGAATAACTAAGCTCTCCCAAGGTCACATATAGCCTAAAATGAAGCAAGACTTTCTCAGTTGTGCTACCAGTATATTTCACTCCAAACTGGTAGCACTGGTGATCTATTTTCATTTATCATTTGAGAAAAAATTCTTTGTTAACTCTCTATTTTAAAATAGAGAAATAAGAAATAAGAGACTGCTTCTTTTGTCCTTTAACTGCTTCTGCAGACTGATCACTAATTATGTTTGGAGCTGCTATAATAAGCTACATGTTTCAGTTGTACAGATTAAAAAGGTCTACCCATTGGTGGCAGGGTGAAAACACCTTATTCTAAAAGAAATTAATCATAGTCTTCTGAACCAACAGCACTATGATGTCTGTACTTCTAGAACAGTACATTCAGAAAATAATGAAAGCTATATATAATTTGATACAATCTGCATATTTAAGTATTTAAAGAACAGCTTTTTTCATTCTGTGTTTACCAAATGTGTCTAGCCACTGCTTTTAATTAAAAAAAAAAAAAAAAATCCATTCCATTCCATACCCAGCATTACCTTTGCTCTTTCTAAGCACTTCATGACAAAAAGATATTACTAAAAGTCTGGTCTATAACCACTATACAGTCAGCACTGTTATAAAAAAATCATAAATAATAACTGGATTTTTCCAACCATTCCATTTAACACTTCAAGTTTCTCCAAAGTAAAATATTGTGTGTGTTTTTTTTTGTGTTTTTTTTTTTTTTGTTGTTGTTTTGTTTTTTTTTTTTGTTTGTTTGTTTTTTAAAGCAAAAGGTATTTATAGGATAGCACCATTTTAGAGAATACTTTCTCACAGAGTGTCTAGGAGGGTACATGTGTCTATAAATTATAGGTGTTTCTGGTGGCAATGGTTATGATTAAGTTTATCTGAAACTTCCCATAAGACTTTTTTTTCAATTGCTTATAAGTTTGCTGAACTTTAACCACTTGAAGTAAAATTTTCACTGCAAGGTATCTGCCTCAATATTTGTTAAGTCTTTGTGGAAAGTTTTACAAAAACGGTTTAGAGAACAAGATTACAGGAAAAATATACCTTGCTTTGATGAAACAGTTCTTCTTTTAGAAGTCCTAATGATGCCTTTTTAAAGCATGGAAAATTTTTGACATGTGGTAGTGCATGGCCTTTTTGTCAGGTATATAATTTTTACAGTTCCTGAAATGCCCGTTCAAAGTCTGTTTGTTGGTGGTGGTTTTGTTTTTTTTTTAAAAAATCTCAAGTCCAAACTATTATTTTTCAGAGCCTTCACAGATTTTAGAGCTAAAATCACTAGTATTCTTTACATGCCTCCACGCTCAGAGCTATTTGTGTAGGATAGCCTATACATGTTCCAGCTCCACAAAATAGTGCTTTTTCTCAAGCCCACAGAATTAGATACACAGAGCAACAACGTCCCTGCAATCCTCATTCCTGGTACCCTGTGCCAATGAAATGAGATGCTGGAGCCTTGTTCTCAAGTCATTTTACTGAGGGTTCCTGCCAGTGAGGCACTGAGGAGAAGGCTAGACAGAAGGAGCATGTAGTACATAGAAGATAGATTTTTATGGGAAGTAATAGACATAGTTTTGCTACAAATCATTAAACAAAGCCAATTATAAGTTGTTTTTTGTTTGCTTGTTTGTTTTAAAAGGGCAGGGAGAGAGGGATGGAAGTACCTGACAAATTGTTAGCTTGTTTCAAGTTAACAATATACACCCACAACTGACCTTGAGTATTGCTTTTAGGGAAAAAAAAAAAAAAAAAAAAAAAAAAAAAAAAAAAAAAAAAAAAAAAAACACGTACCTGAGATCCTGAAGTCATTTAACAGCTTTCTGGGAGTCATTAGCTGTGCCATGACAGACTTACAGAGGTTTGTTAAAGTTTAAGAACAAAAGTTGGACTTAGATGTAGTTATGAAGATAAAAGAAGTCAAACAGATAAAAAACAGGAAAGTACATGACTGCTTAAGCTTAGTATTAGCAGTTTTCACAGAATCTTCAAGTTAGATCCAGAAGGTGCCTATAATCACCACAATGAAGTGCTCACATTTCTCTGTCTCAGGAACTCTAACATGTCCCTAACCTGGAATTAGGTACTCACATAACACTGAACAATGTTTTCTGAAAGCATGATTTACAGAAGCTACAATGTAAGCCAAGCTGAGCCACCAGAGGAAGGTGAGGAATTAACACTTTCTGATATTTCCTAGGCACACACTGCTCCTAGAGTTAGCCACCTTATTTTACTGGTACTAATATGCCCATGGATAGAGTAGGCAAGACAATGTAATTTCAACTTTCTAGTTCAACCACTTCTTTCACAACAAAATAAATCTGTTTTCTAGCACTGGGCTCTGAAGATCTGAAGTGATTCTAGTATGAATGAACTCATATGCATAAGGGCAAAGGGCAAGAAACAAAGACTTAATACCACCAGTGTTTCAGAACCCACCTACAAGCAGATCCTGTTTCCTGAATGGAGTCCCTGAGTGTATTTGACGAAGCAGAAAAAAAAGTGAATAAATGAAAACAAGAAAATCTCACATATTATTGTACTAGACAGTGGTTAAAGATATTGCCTCAGAAACACATATGTTACATTTACACTTCCTAAAACAGAGGATGAAATTGAGTCTCCCAAACCCATAGTGGAAGCTTCAGTTAGCAGGCTTATGAGGAAAACAGGGGATTAGAACAAAGGAAATCGAGACTGGAAGCATTCCATAACCCTCCCATGCCTTTCCTAAGGCATGCTACAGACCCACCTCAATAGCCAGTGCAACACTATTTTTTGCTTTCGTGTGCTTATATGAGTCAAAAGCAGGATTATTAAAGAAGTTACAGCACATTTGGCTACATGTGCATTTAAGCTCAAAAATAACACAGAAGTCTTAACTATCCCAGCTGATACTAATTCTGCCATAAGCTGAATGCAAGATGCAGTCATTTACCTGGGAGCTGAGTTTAGCTGCATGTTGTTAGCTTCTTAGAGCTGACTAATGGGATACTTGGATGTATGACTGAAGCTGACAGTTTAACTCAGAATGATCAAAGATAGCCATGGCCTGACATATCAGCTACAGAGAAGGTACAGTACATTGAGGACATGCACATAGAAGAGTGGCCAGAGGTGATATTCAGAGTGTCATGAACTGAAATCACCGCGCCAAGAAAAAACAAAGCTTGAGTGCATTGTTGATATGAAGTAGTTAATGAATTAAATGTAGAAGCTCTGATAGAAAACAATAATGAAAAAAAAAAATGCATGTAAGAGAAGCTTTCTGCACAGTAATTTCATTGGACAGTTTAATCAAACATTTACATTGTTTCATTACCGTGCTCAATGGCAGTAATGCTGCATGAGCAAAAACAAAAACTAGATGAAGAATTCAGCCTTGACCAAAGCCTATGACTGAAGTCTGTCTTAGGTTTGTGTGTAACACTGACTCGGTCACTATTGATTCTAGAGGTTGTGTAAACAATTCTTAAATAGCCAAGAATACAACAGAGACCAAGGTTTATAGGAAATTGACAGACAGAAATAGGCATCAAAGGAGCCAAACCTGTAAAAGATCAACAATTGGGACAGAAAGACTCTTTCTTTAATTTCTGTTGATTTCTCTAAGATTTTATTTTGAATTCTCAGCAAGAATTTGAGCTAGGATTGTCATTTGATTACTGTACTCATTTCTATGCAACTCCGTTGACTGATTCATATTTTAGAAGCAACAGGCTTTCATTGAAGATGAACCCCCTGCTCCTCTTTATGAGAGCTAATGACACACATTCCCCCCTAGCAAAAAAAAAAAAAAAAAAAAAGAGGTTGCCATCATAAACGTTCCTTAAGTATTTTTTTAATTCCTTAAACCGATCGAACCATGTGATGTTTACCATGTGATGTTTTTCAGAAATAGTAGCTCCCATATCATGTTTACTTGTCACGAAAACAGGGGGAAAAAAAGCATAACCTCGAGTTTAACTGCTGGAAGTCACTTTTTTGTTGGCATTCCTACTAGGACTTTTAAGTAGTGATACGTTTAACATCCTTAAATAACCCCTAAATGATTTCTATTGTCAAAGAGAGATATCTCAATTAAAAAGATAGTTGAGGTTGTTTTCTGCTAGGCTGTCTTTATGACACCTTTTGTTTCCTAAATATAGATTCAAAAGACATTGGAAATTAGAATAAATTTATCAATGTAATTTCACTTGGGAAAATTTTCCATTCCCACTGGACATATTTATTGGAATCTGACTGTAGCTAGCCACATTAATAGCACACAATTTATTTGATTAATTGACCCTACATTTCTGTTCATGAAATAACCTCTCCCATTTTGATTTCTGCTTTTTTTATTCATGAGTATTCAGTGAATGTTTTCAGCATATTTTATGCAGGAGTTTGTTAGGGAGCTGTTTATTTCATCTAATCAAAATGATTTTTTTCTTATTATTTTAAACAGGATATGGCATGACTTGAAGTCTTCAGAAAGCATTGTCTTTGTTCCCTACTTGACTTTGCCACTGTAAGTGCAGTATCAGGAACAATTCTGATACAACTGCTGAACATCTAGCATTATGTTTGAAACTCTGACCTACCAAGAGATGCATGAGTCCATGCAGAAGCAATCCTTATACAAGCATTCATTGGAAAAAATATATATATATTTACACAGATATACATTGAAAAAAAAAAAAAAAAAAAAAGTAGAGAATGAAAATATAGGAGAATTAAACAGTTCTGAAGATCAAGAACTTCTATAGCTGAATACTCATTCTATTATCCCTCCAAATGTCAAGCTATTCTCTTGTTTTTCTCTGAGATGTTTTCCAACACAGAAGGATCCTTCATGCCTTACTTCAACCACCACATGGCTAGCTGCAGTTAAAACATTAAAAAAAGGACAACATGGACCATAGTCCATAGATTATGCAAGCAGATCTCTATGAAACCAGAATTATGAGATGTACAAGCAATGAGTTTGTTATTTTACTTAATAATTTATTAGCACAAATCCACAGTAACTAGTCTTTTCTAAACAGGCAGAAGAGATAAATATTTAAAATATTTCTAAAGTCTTTTGAGATGCAGACAAAAAGGCAGAGCACAGCTGTATTTACTGAAATTCCTAAAAATTCCTAGAATTCATGGATTAACCTTAAATTAATCATTCGATACTCTAAGAGCTCTAGGTGGCTGTACTGTTGCAGTCTAACATCCCCAGTAGTGTACAGGGTTGGAGTCAAAACTAAACTTTCATAGTGCACCCTTAGGACCATCACTTTTCCACCAACAAAAAACTTTTCCTGACAAATACATGAGTACATACGCTTGATATTATCTGAAGTGTTTTAAAGCCTAGGAAGTTTAAAACACTTCAAGAACAATTGAAATGCAGGTGTAAATTTAGGGGACATAAAAATATATGAGCAAAAATGAGTCAGGAACATGTCCAGCTAGATGAATTTTAGCCTGAATCAACAGGCTAGCGAAGTCACAGCTCCACCTGTTGAGCTAAAGCAAATCATCCACCCATAACAGCTGACAGTACAGATTTTTACTTCCCCCCCCCCCCCCGCTTTTTTTTTCCAGACATAGATCACTAATAGTGTGCCACTTGGCTAAAACAAAACATAAAGATTTACATACAAATCACATGGTCATTATTCTAGGTGAAGGGGTACTGTATCTACCGAGCCATTCTGACAGAGAACCTGGATTTAAAGGAGGGGTCTCGTGGCAGACCAAAGACAGGACCTCATTCTTCTTGGCAAATTTACTAAAGCACACCACAGTGGCAGAAACATTGTTAAAAATGAAAGAATATAGAACCCACTCAGCTCTTTTTGACTTCACAGGAAATTTGCTTACACCGAAGACAATGAATACCACGAATGAAATACTTATATCTCACATCTGAAATACTTACATACTTAGCTCTACATACATGCTCTTCTACATCTATTAGAAATGTTCATTTCTTTCTTTCTTCTGTGCTAGCTATGAATAGCCACTGCACATAAAACAAAGCAAGATAAAATGTAATGAAATATTGTTCCCAAGCACCATATAAAAATGGAAATCAAGCTAATATCATTTTATGACCATAGATGTCAATGGCAAAGTTCTCATGAGTCTGAATGGTGTGAGCAATGAACATGCAATATTTTTGTGGAAAAAAAAATAAAACAAAAATAAAGTAATTTATATATATTTTATTATTATTATTACTTTTGCCTTACATGGTCATCATTAAAGTACATATATTTTTCTGAAAGGAAAAAATCTGCAGTGGTCTGCAAAAAATATATATACATCAATAGCAGTTAGACTTCAAATCTAGATCACAGATAGAATACTCCATACAGGTCACACATGGCTTCCTCAGATAGTCACCATTTGCATACCTTTGTAATTTTAGAAAACAGTAAGTGTTGGTGTTTGAACACTCCAAAAATACATTCACCAAAAAATATATATATAAATAAAGAATGTATTTGAAAAGCCTACTTTGGGTTTCATTTCAAAGATAACGATGTTTTGCAGACTATTTATACAGAAGTTGAATTAACAGTCAGAATCAGTCACAGCTTATGGTTTCAAATTTCAGAATTAAGCAGAAAAAATATATTGTTCAATAACAATTTGATAATTGTTATTATCAAATTACTTATTATCCAATAATTATTGTGAAAATATAATAAAGGGGATATGTTTAGGATAAGGTAGCGTAATGCTTGTTTGTAAGCACTGTTCTGTTATAGATCCTTAGTAGCCTAAACATAAATTCAGCAAGTTCTCAGCAAAATTATTACTCTGTAAGATTCACAAAGACATTGATTCATGATCTTTTCTATCATGGCAAAAGAAAATATTATAACCTAAAAGCAGAAATGCAAAATCCATACTGCATTCACTTTCTTATGTTCCCCATTCATTAAAACACTGAAACATGTGTGAGCGATTCTCCTGTTTTCAGTTAAGCATGTGTTTTGCTTCTAAAACGTAGTCACAAACCACTGGCATCTACCCTACAGTGTCTGGTGTGATCCCACAATTTCAGAACATTCCATAAATTGGGCAGAATAAGAGAAGCAGTCGTACCTCCTCTAATCTACTTAGTCACACGTTTCCATATTCATTTGGGTTGCATTACACAGAAAGACCGAACCATATCATTACAATCTGTTAACCCACCCAATAACTTTTCCAAGACTCACACACTGCTTCTAGCTAGCAAATATTATGTGCATTAAAGATGCAGGCACAAACTACATTCTGATACCTTTACAATTCTGTGGAACAGCATGTTATTCCAGTGACTAGTGTTAGTTGAGGCAGCAGAGCTGCTCACAGAGGAACCAGGTACACAGCAAGAGAAGGGTACCACCATTTGATTCACTATAAAAAAGCTGAAAATACAGCAGGTGATTCATACACAGCACTTTTTTATCAAAGGCTAGATAATGTTGTTCCTTACTCACTCCAAATAATCACACAGTGAAGTGGCTTCATAAAGTTATTCTTTGTGCAAAGAACCCCAGATTTGTGCAAAATCCCAGATTTTTATAATTCGGATATCGGTAGGTAGTGTTACGCTTGCATTTCTATTTGCAGATTGTACCACTCTACAACAAGCAAGCCAATGAAGAAAATGGGATTATTTGTGGCAGCAGAGAAAATAAATAAGTAGAAAAATAAAAGTGTGGATCTTGTAAAGGTAATATATATCACAAATTCGGGCAGCAGAACAGAACTCGTCTTTTTTAATACTGCAGGTTTTGATGTACTATTTATTATGCACATTTTTATGTCACATTTCTATATTTGTACTCCTGCTTATTTCCCCACTCTTTAAAGATCTGTGCACTGAGCAATTGTCATCCATAAAGCTACAATATTATTGCTGTTTTACCTAGCAGTATTACTTTAAAGAAATATATATTCTCAATGTTCAAAAGCATTCCCAATGCAAATATTAAGAAAACACTGTGTATGCAATACAGAGTAGCTGCAGTAAGTGCCAACAGAAGTTACTCTAAATTAGAGTTGAATTGCAGAGTAACATCCTGATTTTAAACAGACCAATATTTTACAATATTGCAATTGACTGTGCAACAACTGTGAGGACATGGCTTTAATATTATTCTTATTTTAAGTCCATGACTTCTTTTGAAAGGTCTCAAATGCTATGGATGAGATTGTAAATATATAAAATTAATGGACTGCTTTTTCATAAGTAGTTTTATATACCTGAAGGCCTACAATAACATTTCTTGACAAAACAGCTTAGCAAGAAGAATTATTTTTCAAAAGTTCAGTCAAGAATGGCTTATAAAAATGAGTGTTCTGATAAATACTCTGGTACAGGTGGTCTGAACTATCCATAACAGAAATTCCATTAGTTAGAATTTTTGAAGAGCTGCCAATGACACTTTAAATTTGAAGAGACATCTAAATAATGACAAGCAATCCTCAGTCATAGAAAGTACAGTACAGAATCCGTAGTCCTCACACTAGTAAACCATTGATTTACATAGGAATGTTATCCTGTATAATACTGAAGGATAAAGCCATACAATCAGCTCTATAGTAGCCTTTGTTTCTCAAGTGTTCAAGTGTTCTCAGCATGTTGCTAGTGTGTTGCTTTGTTTTTGTTTGTTCCCTCCTCCTCCCCCCCCCCCCCCTTTATTTTTATCCTGTGGCTCATCCATGCATCTCTAAGATAAATACAGAAAATACTGTTACAGCATAAAATTCTTTCCCATGTAATACAAGGCTTGTGTTGTGGGGAGGTGAGTTCCCATAAGACATGACAGTCACTAAATATTTCTAATGTTACTTATGTTATTTCTGACATAGGTATGCAGTGTGTGGGAGAATCTCTATACTCATGGGGCCAGATCTAAAACTACTGGAATTGTTGGAAGTCACCACTGTGTTCAGTGATTTCTGGATCAAAGCATCAGGCATTTTAACTAGGAAGGCAAGTAACATCTTCTGGTATTCAACCAAAGAAGCTAAATTGCTTAGACTTTAATTATCTATTTACTTCTCTTCCTAAATAAATGACATAAATTATATATACATATGAATATCAGATTTTAATTACAGGTGGTTCCAAGAATGGAGGCTACTAGATCACTTCTTTGCTAATATTATTTTGGCTGTCAGC
This sequence comes from Netta rufina, assembly GCF_964035555.1. Classification (NCBI taxonomy): domain Eukaryota; kingdom Metazoa; phylum Chordata; class Aves; order Anseriformes; family Anatidae; genus Netta; species Netta rufina. Next base: position 27,418,177 of record NC_140124.1, on the reverse strand, counting down.
TCTGCTGCTAAAAGAAGTCTGATGATCCTATAGATCTTGTCCCAGCAATCAAAATTTAAGGAAATGTACAAAGAAAAATTATATTATATTTTACTTATAAGTTTCTCAAAAGTACAGCAAAAAGCAGAGTGATCAAATAAGCACACAAAGACAAACAACTGGGATGCATGTAAAAAGAAACAGCCAGGCTCTTCATTCCTTAGATATGTTTTCAATAAATGAGTCTGTGAGATTTAAGAAAAATAGGGCACTGGTATTGTTATCATTTGGTAGTCACCCAGAAAAAAAAGCCTTATATTTCTCCCCTTTAAGCCATCCGATGTGGAAAGAGAAGGTAATCTTCCCATGCACTGGTCAACCTGTCGTCTAAGTGACAAAACAGCTAACAGAAGAAGTGATACCCCAGAGGACACTGGCAAAACCAACACGTGAATGGACAGGACAGAGACCAACCAGCAGACAAATCATTTTACAGCAGACAAAGGGGCAAGAAAGAAAATACTACTAAACTACCCCTTGGAGAGAAAGAGACGGGCCACCTAGAGAGATGAATGCAGTGTGAAAAGCAGATGAACGTTGCTGAGACATTTGTCACTAGCTGGACTGCAAGACGCTGACATTAATGAGGATGGCATTTGGAAGATAAAAGCAATATCTCTGAAGCAGACAATGCAGTTTCCAGGCACCATGCATGGGGACATGTTGTAATCAAAAGGGACTGGAAAATGTTCACATCTAGCAAAAGCACCACAATCACTACTGATATTTATGAGAAAATATGGATCAGGAATAAATGGCCTATGGTTTTGTCTGCAGGGTTGGTGGGGATTGTAGGTTGTTTTTTCTCTCAGCCCAGTCAATTCCCATCACATTCTGTTATTGAAGGTTTCTCCATCAGTCATCCACTTATACCTTCCGTGTCAATGGTTGGTGTTTCACCGACAAGTGCTTTTCAGGCAGCAGACCTCTAGAGGATAGCTCTGTCAACAGCAAGTGGGGATTTACAGGGGTGGAGGATCTTACTTGAGGATTATCTCCTCTTGAAAGCAAGGAGGGAGCTGGGAGATACCCTAAGCTCCGTCTGCGAGGCCACAAGCAAGTGGAGTGAGCCAGATCTGTCTGCCCTCACAGGTGTCCCAGAGCACCACCACCCTCAGAACGACATCAACATTTGACTACATATGACTCTCTCCCACTATAACACAGGAGATGGGAACTGTCACTATTAATTTATTAATCAATCATTCCTTGCTCTCATGCCTCAGTGTTAGTTGCGTCCCACAGTCCATTTTGACTCTGATGCTCTCAGATGTTCCTGATCTCTCCCAGAAAGGAGAGAATACAGTGGCCCTCGGATGGTACAAGACAAACCCAAACATGCCAGAGCAACCTTCCTGATCCCCAGAGGCATCCTGCTGGGGACCTTAGATAATTAAATCCAAGATCCCATGCCTCCTTCCCTCCGCACTCATGTATTGCCCCTCTGGCCAGTATATCCACAGAAAGCTAAGAGGCTGCTTCGCCACTAAAAGAAAGCCAGACCACAGCAACAGCTAATATATCAATCTGCTTGGCAGCCCATCTACTTCTTCCTCCAGGAAAGCCAATGAAGGCAGCCAAACCCCAAGTCCGGAGCAAGTTTTGGGTAAAAACTCACTCGGTACTGACCCGAAATATTGACTAGTCCGGGACAAGGTGTCCGTGAAAAAGAGGAGTTTGGAGTTTGGTCGGTGAAAGAGGAGTTTGATCGGTGGAAGTGGAGTTTGGTCCGTGTAGAGCAGTCGCCGAGGGCCCGGCCGGACAGAGCATGTGGAGGGGCGGCTCCGGGCGCTGTCCGTGGTGCTGGCGCCGCCGCCCCGGAGCTCTCCGAGGCGCTGCACGGCCGGGCCGGGCCGGTGATCGGGGCCGGGGGGCGGCTGGGCGAGGCGAGGCAGTCGCGGAGCGGAGCACCGCAGTGTCAGCCTTGCCCCAGTCCGTCTGTAAGCACTGGTCTGCTCTCCTCGCGGGTCTTGCGCTAGCTTTCCCCGGCTCAAAAAATATTCCGACAGAAGGGAGAAGAAAAAGAAATACTAACAACCACGTGGGCTACTCGTGCTCTGAAGAAAGTTTTGGACGCGGATCCAGTAACGAACAGAGAAATGGGAACACGCACTAACCCGACCGGGATGAGCACAAGCTCTTTCTGCTTCCTCTTTCATGTTGTGTGCAGGCAGCGCAGCTCCACGTGCAAAAGTGCTCTTGTCCTCAGCCTCCTGCAGAGTACCGAGCACCTCCCGATCGTCCTTCAAAACCGTCCCTTTCTCTCTCTCCACTTCAATTTAAAAATCGAAAGAGAGGTGGGAAGTGGTAGCAGAAAGCTGACTGAATTCCTCCTTTAATCACAAATAAGCCCAGCAAGACGGATTCTGGGAAAAGAAACTGTATTACGGAGCAGCGACCAGTGTCATAGTAGTTAAAATAGAAGAGAAAAGCCTCTCACAAAAATCAATTCTTATGTAGATGAGGCGACATAAGAGTCTCTCTCTCTCTCTTTGCGGGCTTAGTGAATTTCTAATTAGCCCAAAGAAGCCCTGGAGGAATGAGGAAGAAAGGGAGGGAATATTGGGATATCTAGTCATAACAAATATTGTCGTGCTCTGGATTATTGCCTGGAAATACACTGAAAATGAGGGGACCCAACACCATTGTCTCAGCCGAGTTATCTCCCTTGACCTTCGGCTTTGTCCATCCAGGCTGAACAAACTTCCTGAAATGAGCATCACCCCTGCTTGTGCCAGACACACAACTTCAGCCTCTCTAGGTCACAGAAAGGCAGAGAGGATGAGAGGCCGTTTCCCCTCTAAAAGAAGGGCACCCTCAGAGGTTTAAACAACAGCCAGAAAAACGTGGGGTTAAACAATAAACTAGTTAAAGTGCTGTCCTGTTGAACAGAGAGCAGTTTCCACTGCATTGAGAACCCGCCAATATATATCATATCAATAAAAAAGAGCTCTTCGAAAGCTTGCATAGTAATTGAGATTGGAGATCTTTTTTGATATGGGTTGGCATTTCCTCATATCAATCTGACAGAGCCAACTCAGGAAATTGCTGGTAATATTCATCTGGGGAGCACTTTCATTAAACGTAATTCATTCGACTTTCACAATAAATTGAGTGACATCCTTACAGCAGAACCTTTTTATCCTTGATGAAGTGCTTGCCAGCCTTTGGTTTTCCACTTTATTGTCACATTCCTTAAAGCAGAATCGTCAACATGTCAATCTGCTGCATGAAAAAATGCTAAAGCTGTATTTACAAAGCACCCAGGAGGTGGTTTAATGCTGACTTACAAGAAGAGCGAGTTGGGAGTTAAACTATCTGATAAATCACAGCATAACTTCACCAAGCCCAATCGGGGAACAGAAGCCAATCCTAAGGAGGGAAGGATGGCTCACACATTCATTTTCTCCAAGTGCTGGCTATTCCGAGCAATTGGTTTCTTAACCTGCTTCATCGCACTTTCCAAGACGACTGGGAAATTGGCTTTTTGTTAATTAAAATGGCGGTTTACGGATGCAGAGAAATATTAAAGAGCTTAAAATGGATACCTCTAGGTACCGACATGGAAGTTGTGGCTATTCAAAGGGAAAGGGATATTGGACTGTGCTTAGGTGCCTCCCTAAAAAGTGAAATCTATTCCAAGCGGCTTTCTTCAGAGATTTAAGAAGTGAAAATAGTACGTACTAAGCACCACAAAATATATATATGTATCAATGCGGGAAACCCCCTTCAGAAGCTCCTAGCACGGTCCTTGATAGTTACAAAGGAAGAAAGCCCACAAAAGAAAGAGCTATCTTCCGCTTAACAGAAAAATAGAGCACAGATAAGTTTTTTTCACCAGTTCCAAGTGATTCGAGTCCCTTTATTAATCCTGTGCTTCATCTTCCGAAAGGGTAACAATTTCCTCTACACCACCGGTCTCAAACTCCTTTACAGAGGGGGAGCAGATCATCTCAAGACTGCGTAAAGTCTCTAGCAGAAAAAGCCCTGCCACTTCTCTCCCTCTCTGTCAAGCGCTCTCCCCCCCCCCCCCCCCCCCCGCCTTGGACGTGAAAATTAAAAATAAAAATAAATAAATAAATAAATAATGCAAGAAATTGCTTATCTGGATTAAAAAAAAAAAAAAAAAAAAAAAAACACGAATGCTTTCAGCACCAAATACCTCTGAGAAAACACTGTGGGTGGTGATTATGACAGGACAATGCCTTCCCTCTCTTTTGTTTTTTGTTTTCTTTTATCTTCACTGCCTATAGAGGTTTCTTTCCTCCCACATCAAAGTAGGACACAATCAGCAACTATCTTTAAAAAGGAAAAAAAAAATCAACTTATCTTCGCCGGCACGTGATAGCTCTTCACGTTCTCCATAGCTTTCATTAACCGGGGTGAAATGGCCGCAAACAGTGCAACACGAAGCGAAATTAAATGTACACAAACTCTGGAGCCACTAACCCCCTGTTTGCCCCCTCAGCAAACACCGCATCAGGTGTGCCACCGCTGATGCACGCGATTTTAAACCACTATCATTCAGGACATTTCTGCGGGAGCGCTTCGCTCGGCTGTCAGGAGGCCTCCAAACGGCGAGGAGCAGACCTTAAAACCCCAGCCCGGCTCGGGGAGGAGGTCAGCAGGCTGTTTCCAAGACCCTTTGCCATTGTCCTGTAAGCCAAGGTGCCGGAGTGCCCCGCAGTTGACTGACAAAGCGCCGCGCAGAGCTGCACCCCCGCGGAACTACCTCGCAGCCCTTGTCGGGGTGGGGGGAGAAATCCCCCGCGATTTGCTCTTGCTCCACTTAAACGCTGCACGGAGGAAAAAATCCCTGCCAGTCAATGCTGGTGTACAGCCTAATTTCCAAACCCGCCGGTGAAGAAACTCTGTGCTGGAAGAGCACGGCAAGCCGGGGAGGGGGATGTTTGCCCTAGCAGCACGCAGCGCAAAACTCGGGTTGGTTTTAGGTTCACTCAGACGGTGAGCTCTAGCCCCTTTAAAGCAGGGTGAGCCCCGCAAAACAAGTTACACCTTGCTTGCACCGTGCGAGAAGTTCCCCCTGGAGCAGGCGGGGGCAGAGCCCGCGGGCACGCCGGGGACAAATCCTGCTGCCGCCCGGCGGGAGCTTGCCGGGGGCAGAACGGGGCCAGGGCTGCGGCCACCAGCCCGCCGCTCCCCGCCCGCCCAGCGTGTCCCCTTGTCTGCTTGCCCTTATCTTATCTGCCCCGGCCTTTTGCCCGATCTTGAGCTGGCTCCCCGAGAAATAAGTAGTCAGGGTCCGTGCCGCTTTTGCCAGCAGCTTTGTCGTGCGATTCGCAGGCGCTTCTGCAGCATGTTGCTTCTACCCGGGAAAAAAATAATAATAGTAATAATGAAGAAAGAAATGAAAAGAAAGTGCCTGGCGTTTTATTTCCTGTGGTGTCGGGCTGGAGATTCACCGGCAACTAGGCAGGAATTAAACGGGAAGGTTTCAATTAAGGGAATGGTGTAAAACCCCGGTGTCCTTATAAACAGACAGAACTGAAACCTCAAAAATAAAATACAAAGTCTACAATCTCTGTGTGGCTTTTTCTTTCTTAATATCTACGCGCTTCCCTAATGACAATTTTGAGCTCGACACAGCGCTGTTAGTTAAGAAAACATTATTCGTTAGAATAAGACTAAGATGTTCCTGAAAGAAAAGGAGGGGAGGTTCGAGGTAAATACGACCGAGCATGGCATTTTGAACAATCTCTGCTGCTCTCTAAATCTGAAGAAACAAAATACCTGCAAGCCTGTAAAGGTTGGCTCCTAATTCTACCAAATAAATACAAAGTTATTCGTTTAGGCCAAAAGAAACGCACTTCGAGTGTAAGTCAAATACAGCATTTGCAATACACTGCACAGCTCAAAACAAGGAGAACACGCATGTCTTGGATGTCTAGCTAATGTTCTTATCAATAAACATAATAGGGCGAGCCAGCTCTACCCCAGCAAAACTCTCACTCGTTTGGATCGGCCATGACCTCTATAAATTTCAGGCAATAAGGCTGAGTGGCATATGGCTCTATTAAAAAGGGGGAGAAAAGCAGAAGCACTTTTTTTTTTTTCCTCCAAGATTTCATTAGGAAAAGGTTTAATGGTGGAAGGAAAAAAAAAAAAAAAAAAAAAAAAAAAAAAAAAAAGAGCAGCGGTTTGCTGGGTGGAGAGGAATCAGAAGCCGGCGAATGAGGAACTTGAAGGCAGCCCAGTCTGGCTGCGGCTGTTCACTTTCTCTGCACAGCGCCTGGCTAAGGCGGAGGGGAAACATGTTTTCCCTCTGTGTTATCAACCTCCCTCAAGGAGGATCCTTTAACAAACTCAGTGGGAAGCTGTTGGTGTTGTCATTTCATTTCCCCTTCCTAACAGGCTGGGTACCGAAAATCCAACTCCTGCTTGGCGCTGCCCGAGTGATGCTCAGGCGGAGCGGCACCGGGGGCTGCACCTCGCTGCCTAAAGCCTAACCAAAACTTCGTGCTCCCCGGCTGACAAGCAGTTTATCGTCGCGCAAACTTTCGGATTCACTCCCTAAATGCAGAGCATAGGGAGAGGGAGGCTGGCGTAAACGTGCGAGCCGCGACTTAGGAAGTCTTGGGCTGGGCAGGGAAATCCTTTGGATCCCCCTCGAGCGTTTTGGCAGAAGACGCAGCCGAGCCGAAGAGCGCATCCCCTCCCCCTAGCCTGCCTTTTATTCCTTTTTTTTTTTTTTTTTTTTTTTTTTTTTTACCATATTCGCATTGTTTCGAGGGAAACTGAAAAAAAAAAATCGTCTCCTTTTCTCTAACGCCAAACACTCGGAACACACACACACACACACACGAAAAAAAAAAAAAGCATTCAGGTAATGAAGTCTGTAACTAAACGGTAATTGAATCAGCATAATTTGCACACTGAATGGTTTTCAAATGCTCCCAGTTTACAATTAAAGGAGAATTAATGCGCTTGTTGTTCAGACTGCGGCGCATTAGAATAAATCCAGCACTGTTGTTGTAATGAGTCGGGAGCAGTTTAACTGCCAGCAAACACATTTAAAATTTAACACGATGTATCGATCTCGCTCCGGCTTTTTGATAGATTATTCGCCGCGCACTTTTCTCCCCCCATACCCCCACCCCCGCCTGTAAAACCGCCGGGGCTGGAAGGGAAGGGAATTTGGGGGTGGGGGGGGAGGGGGATACCGAGGGAGAGTTCGGGCCGGCCGCGACCCCCTGCGCTGGGCTCTGCGCGGCCGCGGGAGGAGCGCGCAGGCGGCCGGGTCTGCCCCCCCTCCCCAGCCCCCCGTCGGTCCCCCCCACCCCCGGCCGGGATCGGCGGCCCGCAGCGCCCCCAGGCGGCCCGGCCGCGGCAGCGCAGGGGGTCGCGGAGAGGAGCGGAGCGGGCAGCGCCGCCCCCCGCCCCCGCCAGCCCCGCAGCCGCAGCCGGAGCATCCCCGGAGCGGGTGTCGGGGTGCTTGTGGCTCCTGGAAAAAGGGCTCCTTCCTTGCCCTCCGCCGCGGGGAGGATGCTCCGCAGAGCGCTCGGCTGATGAATGTCGCATCAGGCAGGGCTGGGAAGGGGCAGCCCGCCGGGGGTTGCTCCTGGAGGTTTTTAAGGAGGGAGAAAGTGGAAGCGAAAGGAGATAGCGCCGCTGTTTGCTCGCGTTCCCCCGGCTAATCTCAGGGGAGATTCGCCACGGAACCAACGGGACCGCACGCGGAAAACCCATGCAGCTCCGCTCCTCGCTGCGCGCTGCGCGCCCGGGCTTCGCATCCCGGATGGGCACGGTGCTGGAGGGCTGCTGGGGGGCTCCCGGGGGGCTGCCACCCCCGGCCGAGGGCAGGCGTAAGAAGTTGCCTCCGCTCCGGAGCCTGCCAGGGAGCCCCCCCGGAGGCGTTGCCGTGCCCGCACTGGCACCGGGGGACCCGGTCCGGGAGGTGGCACCGGGGAGCCCCCCGAGCCCGCTGTCCCCGAGGGGAGCAGAAGTTGCGGGGTTGCCCCCCCTGTACCATCCTACCGGCCCCGGGCTGCCCGGGAGGCGGCGGCAGTTGCCGCGAGTTTGCTCGTTCTCCGCCGGGCTGCTGCCCCCTTCCCCGCCGCGCTCCCCCCGGCACCGGGGGGCACTCACCAAGTAGAGGGTGGGCTGCAGCAGAAGGACCGCGTACCAGTAGACAGCCTGCATCCTCGCCGCTCAAACTTCCCCCGCGCTGCCTTCGCTGCCTCTTTGTTCCTTCCAGAACATAGATCCACCTGACATCCACTTTACAGAACGAGCGGAGCTCTCACCAGCCTAGACAAAAATGAAATTATAGACCCCATGACCACAAGACAAGGTTAGGCTTGAGACAAGGGGGGAAGAGAGGTGCGTAGGAAAGGGGGGGCGGGAGAGAAGGAGGAGATGGGGTGTGTGGATGGGGGTGGGGGGGAACAAAAAACGATTAAAATCGAGTTAATCCGGCGGCAGAGTAAAGTGGTCGCGTGGTCCAGGCTGGCTGCGGAGCGCCCTGTGGGCAGCGCTACCAGGCGCTCGCTCCTTTTGCCGGGCTGGGGAGCCCCGGGGGTGGGCTGGGACGGCCCGGGGGTGCCACCGCCAGCCCCGCCGCCCTCCCGCCCGCCTCCCTGCGCGCCCCCGCCGGGCACCGGGCGGCAGCCGCCCGCCGCGGAGCCCCGCAGCGCCGGAGCGCGGAGGAGAGGGGTCGGGGGTGCGGCGCCGGGGCTCCGGCGGCTTCAAGCCGGGACCCCCGGGCAGGCTCCTCGCCCCCCCGCACCCCCCGCAAGCCCACCTCCCTCCCCTCCGCCGCTCCTAAAGCACCCAAAATGCTCGTCCCGGGCCGGGGCCGCGCCGCGGGGCGCCCCGACGGGCTCCGACCCCCGACCCCCGGCCCCGGCCCTCTCCGCCCCCGCGCCCCGCGGACAGCCCCGGCGCCGCGGGGGGGCCGCGGCGGGGATACGTACGGCGTGGGGGGTCCGACGGCGGCCGGGGCTCCGCGGGGCGCTCCATGGGCGAGCCTAGAGGGGCCGAGCGGCGCGGCGCAGCCCGCCGCCCCTGCGCATCTCCTGGCCGCGCTCCGCGCCGGGCCGTCCCGCGGCCGCTGGGCATCCGGCGGTGGCGGGGCGGCTGGCAGGCTGTCCGTCCCCCCCTCGCCTCCCCTTCTCCGCACACAGCCGAGCAGGACACTTACGGGAGGAGGGAGCTGCCCGGGCTGCCCGCTCGCCTTCGGCGGGGGGCGCGGGCAGGAGTGGCGGCAGCGGCGCTCCGGGGCGTCCAGGGCGATTTGTCTCTATTAAAAATGCCTTATCGGCGAGGGAGCGGCGAGCGCCTGCTCTTTAACTTCAGATAAAATCTATCTGCAAAGCCCTTGGCCGAGCATCTCGGAATAAAGCGCCGGAGCCGAGCGCCGTCCGAGCCTCACTGCTTGGGGAGAGAGAAAGAGCGGCGGAGGGGGGAGGAGAGGGGGGGGCTTGCCTGGCGGAGAGGGGAAGGGAGGAGGGAGAAAGGGGACTTCAACGGCGTCCCATCCTCTCCTCCGAGCGGGGTGATGAATCAGAGCCCTCCCCGAGCGGCGAGAGCCGCCCCGCGCCGCCCGCCCTGCCTGCCCCGCCGGGCTGCTCGCCCTGCCCAGCGCCGGGAAGGAGCCGGCCGGAGCCTCGCTTTTTTCTCTTTCATTTCAGTTTTTCCGCCTCCCTCGGGGGAGGCGTCCCGTGCACCGCCAGCCCGGAGCAGAGCCGGCCGGGGCTGCGGAGCCGAGCTGCGGGATGGCAGGGAGGGAAGGAGGGATGGAGGGATGCTTCTCCCCGCCGGCAGGAACCTGTAGCTGGACGGCCCCGCGGAGGGAGACTGGGGAAGCTTGGCCCTGCCCCGTGCCGTGTCTAATCCCGCCAGCTGTCATGCAAAGAGAAAGGTCTCATCGACCTTGTTTTCCTTCTTCTTTACAAGTCCTGGGGTTTCTTCTCCTGCCCTCTTCCATCCTCCCCAAACCGTACCGTTACCACTGTGACATTGGGACAGGGTGAAGGGGAGGATACCAACAGCACAGGGTTGCCTTACCAGATCCCCGGCCTCGACAGCAAAGCTCAGATTTATCACCTCCCAAAGGGGAGCCAAGAAGCAAGCCAGAGTGCTGTACAGAGCAGGAAACGAGAGAGAGAGAGAGAGAGAGAGAGCGAGAGGAAGGACTTCACTTGTCCTGCCAAATCCTTGCTGCTCTCAGAGCATGTCCTTGTAATTAACATTTGCAATCTGAGGCTTCAATACCAATCTGTAAAATACTGTATTAAGTCGGGGGTCTGAGTCTGGGATGCTGTAATAAGAGGGGAGCAGGAAAAGGAGGAGGAAGGTAATGAATATTCCTTGGAAGGGCGGCACCATAGCTTCCCCCATGGCCATCGCTGCTCCAGACACCTGGAAGATGGACACCTCCATATGTCCCCAGCACCATCCCTCTGTTAGACATGTGGGACGCTCACGTCACGGCTTTGAACAGGAGCATGCAGCCTGCGAGGAATCATACTGTCATCCTGCCCCTCCAGACAGCCTCTGCAATACCATGCAGGCTGAAGCTGCCTAGGGACCTCTTGTTTCCAACGGGTAACAAATCAAAAATCACAGCTGACTTATCCCTCCTGCCAGCTGCCTCCTTTCTGTCTTTTCCACTCTTATTCCCCATAAGTGAGGGGCTTTGTCTGCATTTATTAATCAATCTATAGATAGAAAGATAAATGTTACTTTCTTAGCACAGAACAAACTTGCCACAAGCTGAGTGGAGCCTACTGATGACCTAGGCTATGGATCTTTGCAAGAAGCCACTGAGATACATATTTAGACCCAGCATGGTTGCTCTTACCTCAGATAGGAGATTGCAGGGTTGATATGGAGCAGGAAGAGCAAATGCAATGTCTGACTGATTTCCATAGGTCACGTTCCTGAGGAGGACAATGCTTGTTTGAGAAGGAACAATCCACTCTAGGGCCTGTATAACTTGATTCAGCCTCAGCAAGGTTTGATCGTTAATGTCTTCATAGTGGAGGTGACAATGAAGTAGTCCTTGGAGAAGAATTCTTCCTCCAGCTGGGCAAACCAAACATCTTCCCAGTCTTTCTGACCCAGATCCTTGTGTCTCATTTAGGGGAGAACTGCAGAGGAATGTTGGACTCCATTGGTATCACGAGAATGGTTACTCTTGACTTCAGCCCACTGAAATCTCCTCCTCCTGTGAATTCAGCGAGATCTATGAACAGTCTGGTCTGCATGCTACCTACCTGAGGCATCAGAAGGCTCTTGAGGTAAAGGTCTTAAGGGGGAGGAACCTATTTTCAGTTGTGTGGGGGCTGATCCAAGGCTTTAGTGAAAACTTCTTCATACTTTGGCTGACCTCCACAGCCAAAGGCACTGAGAAAACTGATGCTCCATTTGGACTGCTTCTCTCTATTGTGTCTCCAGAAGACAGGAGAAAGGATCATATGGAAGCCTGGATTGATCTTTTTTGCCAAAGAAAAAAAATATATAAAATAAAATATAAAAAAGCAGGCTACAACGTATTCCAGCTGTGAACATTTTCAAAGGGAATGCACTACTTATCTGACATTTAGGATTTTTCAACATAGTCATTTGACTTTTATCTGATTCTGTAATATTAGCAGAGCAGCTTAAGTGAAATATTAGATTTTTTAAAGTTAATTTTAATTTCAACCATTTGGATACTGTATGTAATCTTAGCAACAAGGTCCCCAGCAAGGTAGTGTGAGCTGGTGGGGCTTTAAAGAATCACAAATTCTGGGCTTACTAATGGACTTTTAAAAAGTCCAATTAGACTTTAAAATGCAATTGGGCTATTTTTAAAGCTTTGAAATATATTCTGACCTTTAGGTAGCTTCCCTGTTATTGCGAAGAAAGCTTCCTGGCTTGCAGAACTAAAAGGGTCACAGGCAGAAAATCCAAAGACAATGGCAAGTGATTAATAATTGCTAGGGGTTCCAAAAGAAGATGGGCACATGGTTTAATTGCTTGAGGCACTAGAAGAAGATACAGTGCTCTAATGATAAATATCAAATAAGTGGGCTAAATTTACTGTGCAATGTAACTAACCTCCCTGCACATGGGCAGTTATGTATGAAATAAAACTGGCAAATAGATCTGAATCCTCTGCAATACAATCCATAGAGTATAAGTGTCTATTTTGGAAAAACTGCTTGGGAGAAGAAAAAAAAAAAAAGTTAAAAAAAAAAAAAAGTAAATAAGAGAAACCAAAGGTGGGCCAGGGTACTAAAGGCTGAAGCAAGACTTAGGAGGTGAAAAGCTGATGCAGCTTAACCACCATTTTTCAGTCTGCTCTGAACTAGACTTTTTTTTTTCTCTGTGTTTCATTGCTACAATCAATGCCTGGGTCAGGAATTTTCGTGAAGTCAATAGAAGTTTTGTCCCATCTCTTTAAAGGATATATTAAATTGTTAACAATGGCTGTCTTCAAACAAAAAAATCTGCCTGTGCTATGAGCAAATATCATCTCATCAATATGCATGTTGAAGTACTATTGAATTCAAGTGCAGTTGCATATGCACTACAGTGACAGATTATGGCCTCCACAGCTTTTCTATATTTGTACTATACAGTACAGGCCAGATGCCTCATATCATTCATGTAAATAATCTTACTGAAATGTTCTTCATATTGCCAACCGCTAATTCATCAGACCTTCTCCTTTTATTCCTTCCCCTTTTCACATATTAAATAGATTTAGTTTGGTTTCAAGGAAATCTTCGTGTACAAACAGAGTATTTTTACTGTTAGTATAAATACTACAAACAGAATCCCTTGTCACATCTTATTTTCATTCTTTCAAGGTCAGAATATGACTGTATGTACTATTCATATATCTAAATATAAAAATATCTCTGTGAGACTCTTATTTTTATTGCATTGATTTCTGCCTACTTACAGTCAAAGACATACCGTGAAGTGGTGTTACTCTGTATTCAATATGGAAAAATACAGGAATACTCCAGGTACTACAAGGGAAGGGTCTTGAATTCATGATGTTTTTAATTATTTCTCCTGTCATTATGTCATGAGGAATCACACAACGGTGGAGTGAGCTGTGGCATTCAGTATCAAAGATGACTAAAAGGTAATGTACTAACAGTAATGCCTGGATCACTCGATGCTTCTGTGATATAAATGTGAGCAAGCCTACAGGCTTCACTGGACTTATTCCAGGTGACACTCTGTGTGCGCACACATACTCAGGATTTTTTCCAAAATACTTGAGATAAGGTGAGACATAAATTATTGCCTATATGAATAAAATTTACAGCCAAGTTTATCTACAGGACTGGCTCATTAATAATGCCTTTAAATCCAAGGGAAAAAAAAATCTCATGAATCATGAATGCAATAAGTAAAAAAGCTTTCTAATCTTCTTTGCATAGGGAGCTTCTTTTCTAACATAATGTGTATAATAGAGATTTGTATTTGCATTCACATTTATTTCATCCATTAGATCTTGACAACACAGGAAATAGAAGAGTTTTAATAATACCCATAAGAAAAGAAAATAAAAAAAAAAGAAAAGAAGGAAAAAAAAAATAAAGTAATGGAAGGTGTCTGTACTGAACAAAGAGTAATGTTGTCCAGAAAATACCACAACTTGGGTGATTTTTTTCCTAAAGACATAATTAGATTTCAAAAATACTGTAGGACTAAGTGATTTTTTAAATTAAAATCCAATTATTGGAATACTTCATGATGGCCACTCTAGGGATTATTAGCTGACAGCAACACTTGTTGAAATCGTAAAACTTGATAAAAAAAGTTTTATTAAAATCTCCTCTGTGTGTTTTTTTAATTGCACAGTAACCCAACACATATAATATTAGCTGGAAAGGCTTTGTGCAAAAGAGCTAAAATATGAGGGAGTTAAATTGTCTTAAAGTATAAATTGATCTGGAAGACAGCCTTTGAGGCCGATTGTCTCCACTTTCTGAGAGAAATAAAGTGGGGAAGACCCTGAAGGGTTTTTGGGCTTCTTGCAGGGCCAGAGGAAGCAGGGACAATCACAGCTGAAGGCACCATGAAAGCAAAGGCTCTTGGGCTCCTGGAAGCACATCACTTTTCAAGGTTTGGCCAAAAAGTGCTTTGTACAAATTCTGAGCATCCAGGACAGAAGTCAGCTCCACATAGAAAAAGAGGAAAAGGCAAAACTTCTCCCCAGAAGCCTGGCAGGATAGGACATCCTGGCTCTATATCACATGTGCCTTAAGCAGAAGTCAACTCCCTGACATAGCATTACAGCCACTGAAGGAAGATCTCCTAGTGTCTTTCCCTCTCTCATTTTTTCTCAGTCACACTGCAGCAGTTGCATATGCTCAAGCAGTGCCAGGTTGACCGTCCTGAAGACAGAATTTACCTGTTACTTTATGGAGCAGTTGCTGCAGAATGGCAGGATGCCAGGCTGTCAACATCTCCAAAGGCTCTGAGGGCAGCTCCTTCCTCACACTACTCCCTCCCTTGAGTTTTGTGCCAAGAACATTACAGAATGGCCAACAGGCAGGGCCCAGAGCAGTGCTGGGTCTTCTGCTCCAAGCTCGCTTATCCATGGGAACCTGGACTGGAGCTACGGCTTCTATGCACTGCAATAAACAACCTCACAGATCTGTTGACATCAAGGGAAGTAAAGGTGGTGAATGACTGGAACTGCTATGTCAAAAAGAAACCTTATTCTTTTTTATGGAGGCAGCTGATAAAGGGGCAAATTATCTCACTTTGAACAGCCCGAGACCTGAGCTCAGACGCAGGACTCTTCATGCCAAATACTGTTGCCAGTGGCTGTAGCTGAGATGAAGTGGGCTCCTGGGTGAGTTTTCAAAGAGATATGTGCAGCTCTAAACCCTTTCAGATTGTTTTTTCTTTGTGGGTAGCTTGTAATCTACCTACTATGATGATTTGGGTGGCAGAACGTGAGTGAGGGTGATAGTTTACCTTTCAAAATGACATAGCTTAGTATAGTTGGTTTTGTAAGGCAAGAAGAGATATTGTGGAATAACTCAGAAATTTCTGCCTTTCATGTTTTAGACCCTTAAACTTGGTCTAGCAGTCTATTCTTCCTCAGACAAATGAAAGTTTTGAGACTTTCTGCAAATGAGGTAGAGTTAAGCCTTTGTGAAAGTTCATGTTTGGATACCTCTTGCATGAAAATGTGTCAAATTTTATCTTGTAATAACAACACAATAATTGTTTTTGCCTAGCCAAGCCTACATCTGCTATGAAAACAAAATGAGATATTTTAGACCTGAACATTCTTAAATCTTTATTAGAAATGGACAAATCTCAGAAGAACTTTCACCTTTGATGAAAGGCTGAAATAGACTTTTGTCTTTGCTTTACAAGGGGAGAGAAGGCTTCAGGCAATTTATCAAATAAATTTACAATTTATCAAATAAATTACAGAAGAAATGAAATTCCTGCTTTTGCATGCAGCTGTTGCTGAGGTATGAATACTTGGCTGCAAAAAGACAGCTGTCAGGATCACCGGTATTAATGAATATATATTCAAAAACAAAGGAATGTTGATTTGTTGAGTTACTTTTCTGTGCTGATGCAATAGCTGTACTGCACACACATGCATTTCCATTTTACTCTTGAGAAAACTTTGTTAAAAATTATTGGAAAGTAAAGCCAAAAATCAGATGAAAGAGAAGTAACCAATTCCTTTGGTTTACATCATTTAATGTAAAAAATCATACTGTCTCTGTCAAAGATTTATAAGGGATGGTGGGGGGGCACGTAGGGGGGGGAGGTGTTAATTACGCTGGATTATTACAATCTTCCAGTGCCACCTTGTGGTTTAGCATAAGACTGCAAAATGCATCCAACATTAAACTTCACATTTGCCAAGCATAAACACCCAATTGCGCATGTAGCAGTCCATAAGTTAAGATAACAAACTGAGAATGGGAAGAGAGTTTTTCATCCTGTGTATTGAACAGCATTTTTCTCTGGCTACAAACAACATGCCAGCTTCTGCTGGTATAGAGTTGCACCCATTATGCCCAATGCTAACATTTGGGTATTACTCAAAGGGCGTGATCTAAAGCATATTGCAGAGAGCCTCTGAGGGGGGATTTCCAACAGACTATGTCAGAACTGATTTAGCATTATTTTGTGTCTATGCCATGTACTTTAGCACCAAGGATGTGCTTTTTGTTTTGAAACCGCTGTTCTTTACCATGAGTGTATCACCATACACGGCCTTACCACATGTGGGCCGCTATTCCAGTGCTACATCACTCCCACTTCCTAAACCTACTAGGACTTCCTTTGCTGCAATCTGAGGCTTCATTATTGAATCACGCTTAGAGCAATGGGA
Source organism: Netta rufina (assembly GCF_964035555.1). Lineage (NCBI taxonomy): Eukaryota > Metazoa > Chordata > Aves > Anseriformes > Anatidae > Netta > Netta rufina. Next base: position 27,401,799 of record NC_140124.1, on the reverse strand, counting down.
TAACAGTTCCTGAACAGAGACCTTAGACATTGCTACAAGAGCAAAACCTTGCATAAATATGCATAGTACCTTGGTGATAAGGGCTTTGCACCAACAGATAAGTGGACTTCTTAAAGCTGGAAGTGAAGAAATACACATCATCCAGAAATAAAATTGGCCCATTTCAGGTGGACATAACCTCTCTGAACAGGAAAAGCACACCTTTGAGAAGGGAAGGTGTACAAGACAGCAGCAATGGCAGTGACACTGGCATTAGCTGCCGGCTGGCTCACACTCAGACTGGTACTGTGAACTGTGTTTCATGGGTAAGACAGTACAGTTCCCAGGCTAACTCACCCCACATCCTAGAGAAACTGCCATTTTCAGCTGTACAAGACTTGGAGCGATGGCAAAGGCATTTAGAGGACATCAAAAATTAAACCAAGGGGAATCCAGTTGCTTGTTTTCAAAAAATCCATACAACTCACAGAAGGCAATTGTATGAAAATAATCTCTAGGTTGCTAAAGCTGAATTGACTACTAAGATCAAAATCATTCCTGGATAATTATGTCTCAAATGATCTTCCAGTGCCAGTCAACCATTATATAACAGCTCTTAAATTGTGATTCCTGTTTTGGAGAATGAACCATTTAGCCTACTGACAGAGCCATCTTTTACGTTTCAGCCCACACTCCTTACAAATCTGTGCTGACAAATCTGTTGTTTCATGTCATCTGTCGATAGTATATATTATGCCATTTTCAAAGGTGCTGAGCTTATGTACTGTACCACTCATAAGATAATAGGATCATAAAACATAATTGTAAGAAGCACATTTTAGGAAGATTCATCTTCCTCTCGAGGATATAAGATGTGTCCATGGTTTTATATCCACACATAGATTTAAGGAGACTATCAGATGCTGACAGAGGCCTGATTTAAACAGCAATGTTAGAGCAAGGTGGCCATGATCACTCCAGCTCCCCAGGTAATCCAGACTTGTAGATCTCATTTTGTCTCACAGATGTGGAGGACAGTCTCAGTATGAATGACTAAACTCTTTCTAGACAAACGCATGCTAACTAAACTGGCATCTATGTGCACATCAGAACTTGGATGCACTGTTTTACTGAGTTTGGATATCTCCAGATTCAGATATACAGTCTGAAATTACTCTGCAATAACAACAGACTGTTTAGAATTAAATCTGCATTTCCAAGCTGATTAGTTCAAACACAGAAAGAGTAAATTTGAGTTCTAGAGATCAGAATTCTAGAATTTATATGTCCCTAGTCTTAAGGGGAATTACATTTCAAGTTAAGTGTGTGTGTAGAGGAAATTATATAGTTAATTATGTTTTAAGCTCAATGAAATTTTGAAACATTGCCAGCATGGCAGAGTGCACTGAGATAAAACAGATGTAAGGAGCTCAGTTTTAGAACTTGTTCAGTATAAGCCCTTGTTGACTAAAATTTAGTAAATCCTGGAGCTTGGTAGTTTAAACTCTGACTTTGAATTACATCCACAGATTTAATGAACAATCTTTAACTGGATCAAGTATAAAGCTGGTCAGAGAAAATGATAAATAGGTACCTGTTTGTTTCCCATTTGAGTGCTGGGCACTGCAAAGATAGATTAATTACTCTTAATTAACTATCTCCTTTGTAGAAGCTTGAAGCAAACTATCTAATGAGGCCAAAAAAAAGAGTGGAAGCTACTTGATTCGCTTAATGTGCAAGAATCGTCTGCGCAATTATCTGCCCTCTGAGCAAATGGGGTGCACTCATAGAAACCAAGCTCCTGGCCCTGGTAAATGTGACAAATAGAAGGAACTTGGGGAGCTAGAAAACTATGAGTGCTCACAGAAACATCATAGCACAGTGTCAGCTGTGGGCAAACAGCCCCTGTGCTACCGAAGACAAAGCAAGTTTTGTGTAAGGGCAGCATCCACTGAACATCTCCAGGAAATGTGTTCCCTGAACCAGACAATATCTATATATTCTCTTGAACTAAAGATATCAGTCTGAGGACAAGAAATCTAGCTTACATTGTTAAGAAGATACCCTGCAGAGATTCAATTGTCAGGCACATGAATAATCCGGTTTCTGATGCCACAGAAAATGGTCCAAAGATTTGTCTGCCACATGTAACAGTGATGGACCTCTGAAGGCATCTAGTCAGCTTCTTACGCAATACCAAAAAGGATCTGATAGCTGTGGACCATGATAATATCAATATCAAGGGGAGAAGCAGAAAAGACAAAACATGACCTTTTAGGCATGGGGCTAAATTGTAGTCTGAAATGCCCCCTGAACCATGCTCATAACCAGAGAAAAGATACACCTGAAAGAATGGTTGAGCAAAGACAAAAGGGTAAATTTCTGAAACTCTCTGGAACAGACAAGATCTACATCAGAAGGAAAGCGAAGCCAAATGAGAACCAAGTCATTGGTTCATTCAGAAAATTATGCAGAACTTTTTAAATAAAACTCAAGGAAAGGCAACACTTGTGAAAAAGCACCTGCTCTTTCCAATCCTCTGTAATGTTATATCTCTCTTTCTTTTTAAGCAAGCCAAATGGCATTCCTCTTCACAGAATCCACAGCTCTGTCAAGACACCTTCATGGGGTGTCTACTGCCATGATATCTGAAGGGAAGCTCGCTTCCTTCTGTCCCTCCGAGGACTCATAAATTCTCATTAAGAAAGGACTTTATGAGTGACAACCCCTAGAAGCAGCGCTGCCTCATCTCCATGATGACATGCCAAGATTAATCAAACACCCAGAGTAGCTGTATTTCCCAGTCCATTCACAGACAGCAGGTACCCCATTCTTGACTTGAAGTACAGCTCAGAACTGTCAGCTCAGAGCAAGCTTCTCAGTGCCCACTTTCAAAGTACCCTTAGACAAGGTGGGAGCTGGAGCACCTGAAGCTTTGGAAGGGTCTTGATAAACAAAAGACATGAAAACACGGTGCTCTCAGGAACTAACTCGGAAGGTCTATTCTTTGCCCAGAGCCCAGAGTTAGGGAGTTAAGGAAATAACATACAAGGATTCCTTATTTGTAAGGATTTGTAAGGAATGAATGACTTCTCTCTCCTCATTGATCTGAATACACTGTGGAAAGACTTCAGATCCTAAATTTCCATTCATTTGACATTCCCTCCTTCTGCTCCAAGATACTGACGCTTAAATCAAGCAGACTCTTTCAGTAGAGTGGAAGGATGGAATCATATGTGTGTGATAAAGCATGGCCAGATAGCTGATAAGCATTATTAGGACTTTGCTAGAGGTACTCAAAGGTCCCAGGGGACAGCTGTTGTACAGAACAGTGTTAGAGGTGCCTGCTCTGTCCTATCCTCAGGACCGCTTTAGAAAAAAAAATATAGACATGGCCCACTTTTGATTACATATCATCATAGCTCAAAGAGTCCACAAGAAAAAAAGACAGTATTGACTCAGCAGCTCTAAGAAGTGTCCCACTTCAAAGAGACCTGCAAAAAGGCTGTAATATATTCTTATATTACATGCACAGTAACTATGCCCATAGGAGCAAAAGAGTTCAAACAATTAACATGAATTTTATTTGACTTCAAGAAAGTGAACTACTTAGAACAGAGAAAGTTGGGGAAGAGGAAAATAAATGTGACAGACAAAAGGGTGAACGTTTTTGTATGGTGTGGAAATTGTTTTAAAATGTCATATTAGAGGCTCTTGCTAAGCCAGCAATAACTACAAAAAAAAAAAAAAATTAAAGGAAAAAAAAATAACATGTCAGTTGTAGCAAACAACAGAGTGAAGAAAGCTGATGAAAGTAAAAGCAACAAACAAGAAGTTTAATCCAAGTGAGAAAAAAAAATCATAAACCTGGGAAGTTAAACTAAAAAAAAAAAAAAAAAAAAAAAAAAGGAAGCCCAAAATATTTTTAGAAGCAATTTGCTGAAGGCATAAAAGTGTTTCATAGAAAAATCTTTTTAAACACCTCAGAGGTAGGAAGCTTGCCAGCTAGTTAGTCAGGCAGATACATGATCAAGATGTAAAAGGAGTGCTTATGGAAGATAAGGCTAAAAATGTTTAATGAATTTTTCCACTAGTGTTCATGGTGGAGGATCTGAAGGAGGCTCAGGAAGCACAGTATTTTATATGGGGGAAGAATGTGATAATCTGTCCCAGACTGAAATGTTAGAGGAAAAAATTTCAGAACAAATGATATAATAAGTTGCAACAAATCAGGTTCCGGGACGAAATAATGTTCACTCAGGAGTCCTAAAGGAATTCATATACGAAACTGCTGAGCAACCAACTCCGTTTTGTAACTTACAGATACCAGCCTCACTGGTGGAGATGTTAAGGATGATGCCAATTTTTTTACAGAGTTGTTGACCTGAAACTAGGAAATCTGAATTCCATCTTGGGGAAATCGGTGGAAATTATATTGAAGAATAGAATTAATAGACCCAGGAATAAATATATTATGTTGGAGATGGGTCCATATGACTTTTGTGGAGGGACATCATGCTTCATAAATCCATTACCTTTCTTTGAAGAGTTGATTAACATGTAAACAAGGATACTGCAGATCATGAGCAATAAGTGGATTTCTTAAAAACTTTTGCCAAACTCTCTTAGTTAGGTCTTTAAAAGCAGTAAGCTTTCTTTGAGCAAGTTTGACAGTCCTGTTACAAATTCATTTTTTTTCCAGTGGGGGAATTTAGCCATGGGTCTCATAGAGATCTTTGCAGGCATTGTTTGCAGGCATTGTTTGCAGGCATTGTTGGTGTGCAGTGGATCTGGAAGGATCCCCAAATTTACTGATTTTACAGAACTACTCAGGATAGGAAAAAAAGTGAAGACGGTAGCGTAGAAATATTTCATTTACAAAATGGCTGTCATGCAAAATGATAATAAATTTAATGTGAAATTCGAGGTCAGAAAGGTAGAAGCTTATTTAAACATGTGCTCTAAACTAGCTATTTGCACTCAGGAAAGAGGTATGTGGAAAGTTCTCTGAAACTATCAGCTTGACAGTCAGTGGAAATTGTACAGACAAATTGATCTTTAACATTTTTTGAAGATAACGGGCAAACAAGTCAGAAAACATGAGTACACCACTCACAAATGGTTACTATGTCCCCATTGTTGACTGTGCATAGGCCTGATCACTATATCTGCAAATGACTTTAACAGAAGTAGGAAGGCTGCAGAGAAAGATAAGAGCAATCACCACTGTGCTGCAGTTCCCACATAAGGAGAGCCTCTACAAACCAGGCTCATCTGCTAGCAAAACCAAAGGCAAAGGGAGAAAATGATCTGGAGAAGGTAAGCAGGCAATGATTTTTCACTATTTCTCTCAATACAGGAATGCCTACCCAGTGAACTGAGAAAGTAGTACTTTTAAAGGAAAGTGAAGGTCAAGATGTAAGTGAATTCTGGAGCTTGTGACTGAAGGACGTGCAGGTTATACATCTGAAAGGATGGAAAAAGAGACAACTTCATGGAAGACAGAGCCAGTAGATGCTATCAAAGGGTAACAATAGTCCGGTTGCTCTCTCTAGGTCTGTCAATGTTTAAATTGCTGGTTACCTGAAGCTGGGAATTTTTGTTCTTATACACTTCCATATTACCTGTCAGAGGCAGACTTTTGGTCTAAACAGAGCTTTTATACGTCTAGCCACCCTTAAACCACGGGAACACAGACGCACAAAATATGACTAGAAGAAACAATTTGAATCACAGGGTCCAGTCCTTGGCAGGACAAGCCTCCAACAGCAGCTACCTGGCTCTGAAAGGATCTGCTGAACAAGTAGTCTCCAAGGGCCATAAAAAGCCACACTTAAAAACTAAAGTAAAAGGAGAAAAGACAAAACTGCAATGAATTACCAGAAGAGAACATGGGAGATTGAAGGGTTCCATCTTCTCGTTCATCCCTCCCAAGTAAAACAGAACTGCAAAAAGCAGATGCCTACCCAGAAAAAAAAAAAAAATAATCATAATCATAATTTTTGCTGAACTACTGTGGATTGAAAAATAATCTCTTTTGACTGAAAATGTATCTTTTTTTTTTTTATTCTTCTATTCCTAAAAATACAGATGCCTAGATGCCTAGGTGCTGTTTTTGAAAAGTCTGATGTTACTTTTGCCTTTCTGTATTGTAATTTATGTTTAGGTGCATCTGAGTGAGTAGGACTCTCAGAAGGCAAAAGAGGTGCCAATTTTTGTAAAAGGAAATGGAAGTGCTGTTATTCAACTCTGCTATACGATCACTAAATCTTAAAGCTTGTCTCATAGTGGAGGAGCAGTGAAGCAAGAAATTGCTAATGCAAAGTGTATAAGAGAAGATCCACTAGAGCAGGATTCAGGCCTCATCCCAAAAGCCACTGTTGCAAAGGAAAAAAATAAGAAATATGTGGGCAGTGGAGAGCACTATGAAAATACAACAACAACAACAACAAAGCTAATAACCATTTTACTACTGTATTCCAAGTTTAATCGTGTTATAATTTTGAGTGCAGTGTTTAGACTTCAGTAATGCACACAGATGACAGACAGCACAGTTCCCCAGAATCTAAACCACATCAGTACGTTGATTTAAGAGTGGGAGAATAATAAAATTTGTTTTAAAATTGGTGATTATCTACCTGAGAAGACAGGCTGGTAGTAGCACTTCAGATTTGAAGATCTGTAGCTGCAAGTTGCTTGCTGTCCATATGGGGTTCCTTGGGACCCTGCAGGCAATGCTGGTGGACAGTCACTGGTGGGATGTTTCTGCAGACTCACTCAGAACATGTCATTTTTCTATGAATGAAGATAAAAGGCTTTTAGATCTCTGTTAAATCTAGAGCCTTTAAGCATCTGTTTTAACTCTGCTAACTTCAGCACTACCTTGTATCAATGGTGCTGTTAGTACTCTTTAAATTATGCACATATTTAAAGTGTTTTCAGGGGCACAGTTTGTATTCCTCCAGGCATAAACTCAGCTGTGTCTGGCAGGTATAGGCATGTAGAGCTATGTAATATGATTGATAACTGAAACCATGTGGCTGCATAAGTCTTCCCAGTTTAAGACTGTGAAACAGTTCACGTGTGGACAAATGACATCATGTTTTCCTGAGGTGCTGTAAAACATAATATTCCCAACCAAAATTGATTTCACACTATTTGCTCAATCCAGCTGTTGTAATTTCTGCAGTGAATACTTTCATCTCTTCATTACACTGCAAAGGCATCTCTAAACCCAAAAGGGAATCTTCCCTATCCTACATTGTCTCAAGTGTCTTCTTACAAAAGGAAGGCTAGGAATCCTTCTACAACCCTACTGACTTGGCAAACGTGCTATGAACAAAATTGTACCTACATTTTAGATAAACTATAATATCATCTGGGTTTTATGTATTTACTTATTTATGGAAAACATGGAATCATTTGCAAAAGTAATTTGCTGAAAATGTAGCCTTCAGGATGTAGCTGCAGCTGTAATTGACAGAGCTGTAGGCATATTTATGTGTGTGATACCTATATGGCAATATTTTAACAGACCTTAAATACACAGTTATATAGTTCAGAGTACTTCACTGTCAGCTGTGTGAGATGTTAATGCATCTTAATATTCAGCATGTTCAGAGATTCACAACTATTGAACAATTCATTCTCACAGTAATAGCTGAAGCACAGTTTGGTTATACAAGAGAACAGTAAATTGGAAAATGTAAAAGATTGAACATATTCTAACCTTAGGGGAAAAATAATTCTAGTTATTCCACATAAAGCTATGACTAGCTCCAGTCTCAAGGTTAGGCTGTGCACTGTACTTGTTGAAAGCAACTAACCTGGTACATCATTCTGTCAATAGATGCTGCTATGGATCTAATTTCCAAAGGTTTTGCTGGGTTTGTGATGCAAAGCAAAATGCTTCATATCCTTTACATCCCCTTGTGCTCTTTGGGCATGAACCAGGAGCCTTTACTCTCCAAGGCACTGTTCAGCTGATCCCTCTTTCTTAAATATTGTTAACTGTATGGAGAGCCAAATATGCAAAAGGGATCTAATTTGGGCAGTTTCTATAGCTATCATTTCTGATGTGGGATTCATCACATCTACATGTAACCATCAAAAAATTTGGCCTGTACACTTAGCTAGCTGTCTAGTTTTCACAGAGGACTAGGGCAAGAAACTCCATAGGGCAATTCATCTTGTCTAGCTCAGACGTGAAGCTTTAGAGCATTTTGACATTTGATTTAGATTCCTGGCACCAATTAGGCACCTGCTTTAGTGAGACCATATTGCGCTTTGAAGATGCCATCTCTCTCCACTGGCTGCAGAAGAGGGGCCAACACAGATTAAATTCTGTATTTCAGGCAACCAGAGTTAGAGAGAATGAAACCCGTTTCTTGTGTCCTCTAACCTGCTGGAATCATTAATTGTGGATTTTAAATGATGGTATCGAGGCAGCCTTTTGCCTGATGTTGCTTTCAGATACATTATACGCTCACTAAAATGTTAACCTTAAAGTTCAAATTTCTTAATGTTCAAAATCAGATGCTATTCTCTAAAAAAAAAAAAAAAAAATGTCCCGGGATCCAAGACTGAAATCACCCTTGAAGGTCAAACTTCAAAGTCTTTTGCTTTTTCTCCAGTATGAATATTAAACAGTCACAAGTTAAGGTATAATGTAAAGATGTTGCTCAGATACAGCCATTTACATAATACCATTGCATGTATACAGGGAACAAACCAGGAGCATTTACTGTCAGAGAGCAGCAGTTATTTACAAACATAGCTGAGGTGCTTCCAGCAGTGAATTGTTCACATGCTGCTTGATGTAAATAAGCCCTTTTTACAAGCTCCCTGGGGCAGGGATCTATTCCTTCAAGAGGCTCACCTCAGCCACCTGGTTAAAAATAAACAAATAATACAATGCACAAAGATACTGGGAATACCTTTGCCATTTTAGTTCCAGGCAAAACAATTTTCCTTTCACTATTTAGCACAAAAAATTCATGGCTGAGGACTGTGGCCATACACCTACTCTAGATGCTTCCTTTGGCTGTACAGCGCACCATGCCCTAGACATCCCTGATTTCTGGATTCCTGTATTTGGCCATTCATTACTTGCTTAAACTGAGCTGTAGGCACCAAAATGAATGGATGACATGAAAAACAGTCTTGATATGGTAAAGAGCAGAGCGGTGGAGCACTAATTCAAATTTTTGTTGCATTTGGCCTCTTTCAGCAGAGGAATAATAGATTAATAGATTAATACTCACTGTGCAGCTCTGCTGGCAATGTTCCCTCCAGTTTTAACTGCTGCCTATGAGCAAACCCAGAAATAAAAGACCAGTGTACCATTTGGTGGAGTTACGCCCACTTCACTCATCCATTGTCCTCATTAGCAAAAGGCCTGAAGAAAAATGACTCCATTTGTATTAATTTCTTAACCAAAATTCCCACTGGATACCCAGCTGTCAGAACATCCCTGTGTTTCAAGGCATTCAAGCATTTCTGAAACAAGATTTGAGTTTTCCTCTGTGTTAATTACAGGAACAACATGCTGAGCTGATCTTCAGTCAGAAATCTCCTTTTTGCCACCCAAGAATGTGTCACGTACAGCTTATGACTGAAAGAAGTGAGAAGTCACAGCTGCATTTAGCACTCACATAAAATTGAACTTGCATTTTTGAGAGGGCATTGCAAAAGAATTTGAAAGATTCTCACTGGATCAAACACTGTAACAATAATCTGCAGCAGTAGCATAACTTTGAGCTTCTCTTGCTCTAACTTTGTGTTTTCTTCTACTGGGAGGAGGAGATCCAACATTCTGAATTTCCCAATAATCCTGCTGCCCATACTGCTGCCTAGGGGTGAAAGAGAAGGAAAAATGAGATACGAGACCATTTCCAAATGAAGAGGTAACAGCGATGAGATGTGACGGGACACAGCCCTTGCAAAGGAATAGACTGGAAATGGAAGAAGCAAGTGAGATGAAAGCAAGAAATGGTTTATAATTGTAAACAGGCTCATTGTAAAGGGAAGTGAAAAGGTCGTTGGACTGCAATCAGTGACTGACAAAGATGAAAAGTAATACTGTGTGATGAAAGGATTCCTATTATGTACAGCAGCGGGTTCTTGAAAATGGAAATACTGTACTCCTGTGTATCAGATGATGCTAGTCAAGCTGTTAGCAAAAGACTGTATGAAAGTGACATTACTCAAGGAGAAACAGGTTTTTAAAAGTGAATGAAAAGACGAGAGCACGTATGGAATTGCTGCCAAACTGTTTAAAGAACTAGTGAGTGATAGGAAAGTGTCTGCTACTGTATGCCCTTATAAAAAGTTATCTGTTCATCAGAGCACACTGCAAATGCAGCCACGAAGAAAGAGCTGCAAGAAATCACAGCGCAAGACTGTGTTCACTGTTCCCAAGAAAACAAGTTATTCAATCCACCGTTACCGGTAGGGCAACCCGTGAGAGGCTTGGCAAAAGGTGTGGGTGAGTGTGCAGTATGTCTCCAATGATGCTGGTGGTGAAGAGAGATGTTGGCTTGGAGCCGGTCATTATGTGAAACCATGGAAAGAAGGTGTGCCAAACTGCTGAAGAAAATCTCAGGGAGGTGCAAGCGCCTGCATGGGTTCAGATGTAGTGCAATATCTTGTCATAGAGGCTGCTACTGAGGTGTCTACTTCAGCTTCATAGAATCATAGAAGAATCACAGAATCATTAAGGATGGAAAAACCTCCAAAATCAGCTGATCCAACTGTCCCCCCACCATCAACATCACCCACTAAACCATTTCCCTAAATAGAATAAACCATGTCCCTAAATAAAATTCAGTCATAGTCAAAAAGAGCAAGAGTAGCAAGCAGTAAGTGTAAGAAAGTAAGACAGCAAAAAGGAATAGTAAATAGTAAGAAAAAAAAAAAATTAAATGTCTTTGGAGAGTTGTGCAAATGGCAGTCTTGCCTCTTAGAAAGCTTGCTGGTAAAAATGTGAGGCACTGGTAGGTGAGATCAATCAAATAACTGTCTGAGCAGATGAGTGGGGAAGTGGCAAGAGAGAGAAGTGTCAGCAGGCAAAATGTTGACTGCAGGAGAGGATACACAGACCTCCCAGGGCAGCCTGCAGATTGCCCTCTTCTCTTGCCTCCCCCTGGCCCTACCACAGAGCCTCAAAGGCGAACTGAAACCACCTCCTCTCCTTTTTCATCCCGCAGGAGGGGCTGCCAGAACAGCAGGTGCTTCCATGTGTGCAGATCCTGTCACTTACTCATGTAGCTCTTCATGAGCCTAAGTTTGCCTGCATGTTTCTGCCCACATAAAACAGAGGAGCCAGACTTCGAAGACAGATTTTCGTCTCAGCTAAGCTAAAAGAGTGAGAGATGCTAGCTAAAACGATGCCTGAAGGTACAGTGAGATTAGTTCATAGTGCTGAGCCTCAGCTGGACTCTCTGGAAGCTGCAGCTGCTGGGTAGTGTGGCTCTGAATATTAATAGGAAGAAAACACAGAAATGTCACTAGTATTTGTGCCTTATATAAAATGTATTACTAGTGTCAGCTAGTTATTTCCGTGCTGTACTGAAAGGGCGGTGACACCCTGAGAACCTCTCTGTCCTCCACAGGACTGAAACCTGTGTGCTTTTCTTTTCTTCTCTGACTTAGCTTCCCATAGTGATTCCAACTCAGAAATGATCTGAAATACCCCTTGGTTATCTTTTCATGGCTGAAGGGTGTTCTGTCCTGACCACATACAATCTAACACCTTTACCAGTTTCTCAGTGTTTGGAAGTTATGTAGAAAGTACCGAAAGGAACCTCCTGGATCACTGGCCATAGCTGAGACAAGTAGAGCTGGTCAGTCCACATTTCTTTTACAGGCCACCAGAACCACAAGTGAAAGCATTGTGCCTCCCTGGCTTCTGCAACCTCATGGAAGACAGCATCAGGGCTTTTCTAGGGATGCCACAGAGCTGCCCCTCCAACCCACGGTGCCAGACCCCATCCGCATGGCAGGGAAGTCAATCACTGGACCGTGTGGTGTAGCATGCACCCAAAGTTCTCCCCAGAGGTGTACATCCCCAGAGCTACTCCAGCTATGATGTGGGTGGAAGGCAGCAGACCTGACTGCAGCCTCTGGCCTGACTCTGAGGGTACCTCTGCTGAGTCTTCTCCCTTCAGGTCCAAGCTACCATGTAACATCTTTCCACGTTACACCTTCTGATGACAGCACCCATTTGGCTTTCCTGAGTATGTGTGTGATTACCTGGGAACAGCTAAGTGTCAACAAGTTTCTTCCCCTTCTCCAGTTTTTATCTCTCAGTGAGAGATAAAACTCTTAAAGAAGTTAATGTTTGATCATTATGCTTTAAAAGACCTGATTAGTTCCATTTATTGCAACTGACACCTGTATAAAGTGAAATTTCAGATTATCTTCAATCCTATCTTAACTTTGTGATTTTTTATTGATTTTAATTAGAATTTTCTTTTGCCTTTGCAGTTCTTCTTTCTGTATTCTTCATAGAACATATAATAAAATATGCATTACTGTAAACTCTTGGTTTGTTAAGTATCATAATGATTTCAGGATGATTGGTTGTGACAAATGCAAGATGCTCTGTGCTACAGCTATCTTGAGAGGGCTGTAAGCATTAGCTGGCATTCCCTAAGTGTATTTCTCATTACTTTCCATCATTTTACTGTCTTTCAACAATGATGTCCCTTGTCTTCATTCCAATGTTGCCTTGGGGATAAAGTAATGAGTCCTCAGACCATTTTCTTCTCTTTTTCTCTCTAAAAAGAAGGCAAACAAAGTACCAGACAGAGAAGAAGATAAAGTAGCTCACATAGTAGGGAAGAAGAGAAAGAGATGGGACTATATGTCAAAGAAACTGACGATTTGATTCACATTGGATTCAGGCACCACTTGACTCATCTGTAATATATACCAGCTTGGTATATTCTGCAAAACTCCATCAAAATCATTTTAGGTTTCTCGTGCAAACTAGCTCGTTTCTCACCACCTCAGCTGCTGGATTTCAAGTAGCCCCTCTGAGCATCAGATCACAGACAGAAAACAAGAATTTTATCAATTAGAGAATGCTGTGGTAGACCTTGGCGTTTATGAGATGGAAGGAAAAATGACTAAGTTATTATATTTTACACTGACAGTTGCTAGAGACATTTCCATGGTTATTACATCCTTAGCAAGTTCCAGTATGTAATATTGAAACTGAATTATGGATAGCACACATCATTTTCAACACCTTTAGCTTTCACCTTGAGGTAGTCATGTGAAAACCGTACATATTGGACTCTCCACCATCTTAAATATGGCATCCTGCTCTCTGCTTCAAGGCTACATCTCTGTTCCTTACCATGTGGAGATTATCAGGACCATTCATTTTCTTCTCCTTCTCCCGGCACATCTCCTTCTGCTTCTCACTTTTTACATAAGCTGAAGGCTTCAAGCTAAATGTTCCTCCTCAGCATAGAGATCACCTCAGTCAATGTTTTTGTGCCTAGGACCTCAGGGATCTTTATTTTTATTGCCCAATGGGTATTTCAGTTTCCACTTCTTTTGTTCAGGAAATAAATAACACTGGTTCTTCTCTATGCAATTCAGAAATCAATACCTATTTGAAATTTCCGCAGTTATCAGTGCTGTTGTTCTCTTTAAAGTGCAAAACATTTCACAGCTTTGTACCCTAGCCACACAAAGCAAGGCAGAATATTCTGTTTAAAAAACATTTCTTCCTGCTGGGGATGCACAGAAGCCGTTATGTGTGATACAACATACACATTCTTGTCACAGCTCCCCACAGCCCAGCAGCTTTCCTGACCCAAGAAACTCACATCCTGGGGAGGCTCGCAAATAGTTGTAGCCTGGTGTGGGAGTCTTGAGGGCCACCCATAAACAGCCACGCAGATTGCCTGGGTTTACTCAGGGAAGTCAGAAATAAATGCATGATTTATGGAAGAGGTCTGCAGAAAAAGATGTAGCTCAAGCTCGGAATATAGCTGTCGTGGTACCTGAGGAACCATTTCCAGGAAAAGACACTTGTTTTCCTTTCAAACTTATCCATAAAGAAAATATACAAAGCAGAGCTTCCTTAAAGGCATTTTATCCTTTTCATGTGTCCAAAGCACTGCTTTAACTGCTTATTGACAAATTATTTCATTCAAAGCTAAAGAAGCCACACAAACTTCCAGCAGAAGTGTATAAGCATGCAAATAAGAACAAAATATCCTGCCTTTTCATTTGTCCCCCACAAAACTGCATCTTGACCGAAATCCTGATTTCTTGAAACCAAACACCTCTGGCTGTAACTGGGGCAGAATATCCCTTGTTTCTGCTCCCCTGCCGTGTCCCACCCAATGCCACCAGGCAGGCCCTCTTGGTCTGAGAGGCTCTGCTCACAGGCAGCTGTTTGCACAGCTGCTTCTCTCCGTAGCAGCACTGAGTAATTGCTCTGCAGCCACACCTCCACGACAGCTCTCACAAAAGACAAGTGCAGCATGAATGCAGCAAGTGCTTAATCTTTGTCCTCATCTTCCTTCCTTCCAATTTCTTCCTTTCCAATCAAACGTGACCAAACCATACATTTTTGTCCCCATTATCATTAGTTTACTTTTTGTTTAACACCTTAAGGCCTCTTCGGGGTTACAACGTGCTATTTCTCATTCCTGCACCCTTAGCTGGTACCTTGAGTGCAAAAGCCCATTCCCAGATGGGGAGAGTTGTCCAAATGATCCCAGGACATCTAAACATTCCTAATCACTACAGAACCATGGATAAACAGGCAGATATGGGTTGTGAGACTCTAGGGAAAAGGAATAAACATTTTTGGAAGATAACCTTTCCTCTGGCATATTTCTGCGACGGCACTTTTAAACATCTGCTGCATCCTCCCACCTTGCATTGTAATACTGTCATAACTCATCAGCAGTGCCTGGGCAGTATTTGCATAGTGAACCCCTAAGGAATATCTTGATTCCTCTGAGAGGAAAAATGGTGATTTGGTAGCTTGCATCTTTCCCTCCAATGCTAATTCTCAGGCTGATATCTCAGGACGATGTGAGGAGCAGTGAGCTGCAGAGGATTCTGCCTTCCAGATAACATGTAAATCCAAGAGTCTGCTACTTGCAGTCACTGAAGATACTATGCCACTTTCCTGTAAGGTATTATTTCCTTCTACTGTGGGTGAAATCCCAGCTGTGAACCTTACATCCTGCCTATCTATTTGCTCCTTAAAAATAAATTGGATAGGATGGTTTTCATTTCCTGTCCCTTCACTTCTTCTGTTGTTTAGCTACAGGCAGTTAAACAACCACAGTGTTTCACCCTGGAGGTGCCTGTATGTCAGTAATGGGTGAAATAATCCTTTTATGAAAAGATTTACCTGCCTCATAGGAATGTTGTGAAGTTTAAGCCCCCCCACCTTTTTTTTTAAGAGGATTGAGATAAAAAGCACCATGGGTATACAGATGACCTGCATATTTGCAAAGAATTGATAAATTTTGTATGCAATTAACAAATACCATATTTTTTGAGATTTAAATTTCCTTCATCATTTTTGAGTGGAAGGAGTTGGTTTTGATTAAGCAAAATAAAAGCAGCTGAAAGATAATCCAGACAGGGAAGAAAAACCAACTACAGTGCTTTTCTTTAAAGGAAATAGCTCTCTCTGCCAGGCAGGATCTCTACAGGATGCAGAAAAACTATTGTGAAGGATGGCTGTCATATTAATGCATTTTCAGGTCTTTTCCTACAGCCACTTTCAGGACATGTGACTCAGCTGTATTTCTTTCTATTCAGCAAAAACGGTGCTTGGTTTGAATACCAAAGTCAGAAAAGAAGGAAACACAGAGAGATCTCTGTCAGCAATCACACAGGCAGTGCATTTTCTGATGAAAAGGATGGCAGAAGCCCAGATTTCATTGGTTCCTTACACTTCCATTCCTACTTCATTGAGTTTTGTAGATCTGGAGACTTGCCATCCAAGAAAAATTAACCCCTTGAGGTGAAACAAGGGAGTGTGCTTAAAATCAGGTGTTAACATTGATTTCAACAGACATGGTAAAGACAGGACGTGTTATTCCATGAAGCCCTGGCAGAGGGAGACATCAGAAACGTATCTAGTTATATTAGAGGATCTTCTGTCTTGGAAGGATAATGGCTATTATTAGTCACTGCTTCTGGCAGCATGCAACATGATTGAGAGACTTTCCAAGCAATAGAGACCAGTCCCTAATCTTACAATCTTAAATTAAATACCAAGTGGGAGGTAAGGGAAATAGTACAATGCACAGAAGAGTGAGTGCTCCTTAGGACAGTTTGAACTTGTTAACGTGAATCAGCCAGGAAGTCTCATAAGTAGCACTGGGGATTATCTTGAGAATCCTCCAGTCTATTTTAGTCATAGTGTTTGCAGAAACTGAATGCTTTACTCATGATGGATTTTGTCAAGTACCTCCTGTGAAAGTAGGTATACACACTGTAGAGAGAAAATTAAGTGCAGCCTATTCTCATTTATTTTCAGGAGAATTTCCCAACTTGCAGCTTAATGAGACTTCACTGAACAAAACCAAATTCTTCCTTTTTAAATTCTCCATGTAAAGTCTTAACTTTCTTTTTTTTTCTTTCCAAAAGTAAATATACTAACTATGGCCTGGCCTCAGACATCAGTCTACAAATGTTTTATATTAACCAGGTGTTTATTATGTTTGCATTATCTCATCCCTTTCTTCCCTGGATATTTGAGGATTAGCATATGTTATGGACGAGATCAAAGAGATCAATTTACAGTTTGTGAGCTTTATTCAGGAATTATTTGATTTTTGCAAACACAACACAGCTGTTGTGTATGCAAAAATGTACTTACTTAATGGTAAGTAAAGAAAAGACTTCTATGGAGTCTTTTGTTTGACAGAATTCACTCTTCCATCTCCTACAAAAATCAATTAAGATGAAAATACAACTGGACTGTGTATGTGTTTTTTTATTATTTTTTTTAATCAATAGACCCCCGTGTTCCCAGATTCTATTGAATTAGGTTTTCAAAGCTCTTTTGTTCTCACCTGTCTATGAAAAATCATTCACAGCATCCTGGATCTCAGTTCACAGTGTCTGCCTGAATCCAAAAGGTAAAGCACTCCATCCCCAGGGAGGGCGCCAGCTGTCTCATTGATTCAGCATGGCTCTTGGATGATTCTGAAGTAGCACTGGCATAATTTCCAGAGAGAGGTGTATAATGAGGTAGCGCCATGTTAACCATTACCAGGGAGAAGTAGAACATCTGGTCTGGAACAAAAGAGAAGTCCAGACCTGAACTATCAGCATCAAAGCATGCACTTGTGGGGTAGCATATGCCAGGATTCACTGCCTAGAAGCAACAGATTTAGGGATGAAATGGGATGTGAAGATAAGAGTAAAAATAATAAGGAGGAAAAAAAAATAAAATTCTCATGTATATATTTTTTTATAGAATTTATGTTCTTGGTGACTTAAAAAGTACTGTCACAATTCTTGTACATTGATAAAAGAAGGGATATTCAGAACAAGCCTCACTTTGTACAAATGCATAGTTATTTCCTGTATTTTTTTTTTTTAATCTAGCTGTCTTTACTCTTTTCACAGACTGAGCTGCCACTTTGATGTAATCCCACTAAAACCCCAGCTCAGTGCAATATTTTCTACCCTTTGCAGGTTCCAGTTGTACAGCAGGAAGTCTGGAAATGCCAGGGAGCCCCCAGTCTGTCAGCTGGGAGCAATCTCCCCATGCACTTCTCCCACAGTCTGGAGGGCTGAGGATGTAAACAGTGAAAATTCTTCATCAACAGTTGGTGGAGATGGTGGGGAGTGTTTTAAAACAGAGTCAGAGGGAGAGAAAAGGAAGGATGTCATCATAGGCAGCCCTTGCTAGCAGGTGCATTCACACCAGGAGCTGGCTCTGTTCTCCACTGATTCAATGAAATCTCTGTCTATAGCAGCAGGACGCTGGCAGCTTTGTCAGGGGTATACAAATGCCTGGGTATGTACGTGCTTTTTTAGGGGGCAGGCAGAGGGGGGAGACTTTTAAGAAATCTGGGGTTTATATGAGAGAAAGGGCAGGGGGGCAGAAGAAGCGTTTTCCTATCATAAGAAATAAAACAATCTCTCCATCAGCTTCCAGAGTACATCTCTCTCACTGGCTGCACTGTTGGGTACCCTGGTGAGCATATGGTACCTTCACAGCTCTCTCATCATCATTCTGGACATCTTCCTTACTGGCCTGAATTGCCTCCTAGAGGACTGATAGTAGAGAATCTGGCCAAGTCTCCTTGGTGCCAAGTCCTTGTGGCAGGTATTTTATAATGAAATTCATTATTCCCTCTCACATTCACAGAGAGGGGTGTCTCTGCCGGAGGTTTTCTGTTTGCTCTGGGGGATGTTAGGATTCCTGGCATTGCTCTGTCTCATGACCAGCAACATGGCTTCTTAGTTGTGCACCAAGACTTCTGTCCTTTTGTCTGTTCATCCCTGGGAACTTAGTAAAGTATTATGAGTTTGATTGCAATGTTATTGTAATGCTAAATACGAAATAGTTAAATCTACCAGGCACTCTTTAATCAATATCTCTAGCAATTTTCCTGCTGTCCCACCAGGTTGTTCATAGTATGGATTCAATGTGACGGACTTTAAATGACATAGTAAAGAAAAGTACTGTTGGAACATAAGACTTCTGTGACCCCTTCCAACCTCAATCAGGACTCCCCAAACTCCCTTATTTCACATTGCAAGGAGTCAAATGCACATCAGCAAATAATTAGCTCCTAAAACAGAATACCAATCCTTCATCTTCACCCGTTTTCTCCTCTTCTATTCACAAACTGCTCCAGGTAGTTTTCTACTGTGAATGGCCCATTGCTCTTCCTCTACTCCCCCATCTGCCCCTCAGAGCAATACATCATCTCCTTTCCTCATCACCATTTTCTATCATACTTTTGGACTGCAAAATGTTCTGTGCTTTTTTGGATTTGCAAAGCCATATTTTCCTGTCAGCCCACTCTGCTTCCTGAGTCTTTCAGGCCCACCCCTCTTTATATACCCCCACAAGATTGCTGGGGGATTAACATATATGCTCTGTTTCTTGATTTAGGGTTATGAGTTTGTATCTTTATCACTGGAGATATGAACTCTGTAAAACATCCACTCTCTTCAGCCCCTGATAGTTCAGATTGGCAGACCTGTTGATAGTTCAGATTGGCAGACCTGTGGGTGCACATTGTGCTCCACGTTCCAGCCCATGTATGTACGTATTTTTTGTTTGGACATTGAAACACAAACAGAAAGAGGTATTTTCCCCAAGTTTTAGCTCAACAAGTAGCCGGAACACTGTTGGCATGTGCCTCCACAGCCAGGAGCTGAAAAATACTCCCAAAAGCCAAGGTATGGCTATACCCAGAGGGGAGGAAAAAAAAAAAAAAAAAAAAAAAAAAAAGCCACTGCATTATAACAGGCTATATAGGCTATATAAAAAGGTTCTTTACAGACCCATCTGTACAAAAGTAAGTGGTTGATCCATTTCCCTATAACACTTCTGATATCAGTAGCCTGACAAGTTACTTGTGGGGAGGGGGGAAGAAAAAACTTGTCATCAAAATGAACTCCTTGAGTATTTCCATTTTGGTGTAGAGAACATTCGATAAAAAGAGGCACTTGTCATCTCTTCCTTAAACATAGTCTTCTGCCTCTTTTGTTCAAGCCACTATAAGCGAGATAGCATATGCACAGGGAGTAAATTCTTCACAGGCAGGCATCTGGATCAGTATATTGAAATTGAGTCTATTTTTAGACAGCTGATGCTAGCTTCCCCATGAAACTGCATATTTGTAGTTTTCAGGCTTTCTGAAGTGGATTTTTGCCATAAATTGATTGTAAGTCGTTTTGAGAGTATGGGAGGAAGGGCCTGCTCCAAAGTCTATTGAAAATATATTAGAGTCTTTCTATTGATTTGAAAAGCTGAAGATCAAGCCAGCAAGGACTCATTCTGTCCATGTAAAATACAGGCAATTTGCATTAGAAATGCAACATAAATGTATTTCTTACAATGCAAAACTCAGCTGAACAGCATACTTCACTGCCTATCTAGCAAATTCCACAGCTGGAAATATTGTTCTCTCTTTTATATCCTTATTCTTTTTATCCAAATAGTTAACCAGATATTTGGGGTTTTCTCAATTGTTTCGTTAGGGGGATAAATTGATGACAGAGTCTGTGATTGCTCTGGTACAACCCATTTTCTTTACCAGGAACAAGCATAAATCCCTGATGAAGCAGGAACAAGCAATAGAATGTCATTTTTTTTTCTTTCAGCATCCTAAATCTGTCTTTTTAACAATCAGTCTGTCCCAAAAGCTGCTGCTTTTTGCTTTGGCTTTCCTTCAGTCATGCCACAGTTATTTCTCTGTCTCCTGCTTTTCTGGTCCTTTCTGCTTGTTTTTCTCACTACCATTGATTCTCTGTTCTATTCATTTGATCCTCAGGCTCTGAGTCTGCTTTCCAGAAATCTGAGGCTGCTGGGATTTGCTGTCAGTGTCCTTAGTAGCAAACCCATTGTGTCCCCTACTTCATACCTACTATCACTTAACCATCACTCATTTACCTTAAGAAACAGTGATAGTCATGCCTGGTAATGTCAATGAGACATGTAATTGTATCCAAATGAAAAAACTCTGGTCTACGACTACTCTACAACATATATGTTGTTACCTTGCACTATCTGATCCACACTATGTGTCCAAATATCCATGTTCCTAGGCAATGTCAAATACATAGGAAATTCATTTTGCTAAGTCTGCAAAGAGTGTCATCCAAATCAAAATAAACTTCATGTTGATCCAGTTGTTCTCAGTCCACAGAGACTCACTGAAGACTATATGTAGATCAATAGGTTCACAAGGGGTCACATGAGAGCAGAATATGGATTGAAACTTCTTCAGGAAATATCTGAGTAACCAACAGAGCTATTCCTCATTTTGTGAAATTGTTTTACTTTGAATGGCCAAAAATTGTGAAGTAGATGACATATATTAAATTATTACCTTTTGTGAACAGTGTAACTTAGCTAAGTTACACACTGTTAGGACTGAGACTCAGTGTCCAATGTAATCCTATTATAAATATATATATTTATTTTTTTCCCTCCAGCTCATGCATTTTTATTTCTTAAAGTTTTGAAATACATGCAAAGTCATGATATATTCTTAGAACATATTTTAGTAAACAGGTGTGGTATCTGATCTTGAAGGGAGCCTGGTAATAGAAATTCCTAGGATTAATTCTGGGATCAATCATCAATTTATGGAGAGTTTTCAAAACTCTTTATATTTGAATTTTTAGTCTTGCGTGATGGCCTGGAGAATATACTTCAGTAGACTTTCAAATTCCCATTACTTTATAAACCATGTTTATGACTGCAGTTTTCAACATAGAATAAGTTATGCAAAAAAAAAAAAAAAAAAAAAAAAAAAAAAAAAAACAGACCATGTCTGACAGTCAGAACTAATTCCTGAGGTCTTTGTACAGCTTCTCCCCAGAAAAATAATTGAAGTCACTGCTTCAGCTATTAACTCCTAATAACTTCAAGCAGCAAGTTAAAAACTGGATGGAGAATGGAAACAACACAGAGGAAGGACAGAAGAAGAAGTTATTCAAAACTAGATTTTATAGGCAACCCCCAAACAAAAGTAAAAAAATAAAAAAATAGTTTAGGAAAGAGGGCCTGACAAAGAGCCCAGAAGTCCTGAAAGCCTTAATCACAGTATCAATGACCCTTTAAAAAATATTAAAAAAAAAATATTTTAAACAGTGGAATTTGTTTCAATTGTTCATATTTTCTTTTTCTTTTCCTTTTTCTTTTTAGATCTACAAGTCTTCTTTATTTTCCATGTCTTTCACTATTTGTATGCTTAAGTTCTTTTGTGATGGCTGAGTGTGTTTTGCTTCAGCAGTTGCAGAGCTCTGCAGTTAAATAGCCTGTCAGGGCTACCTCAGGAGGGCTCTTCTTCTAGACCTTCATGAAACCAAAACAGTTTCAGCTGAATATTATCAGGATAAAAAGTTACAAGATGCAAAACCTATTTACCAAGGTCTTCTACTGCCCAATGGAAGGTTTTTACCTCTAAACCACCATTTAAAGTTGGGCACTGTTCTCCCTATTCTTTCTCTGTACCTTCAGAGAAGAAACGGATGTAATTATTTGTTTCTAATTAGCTGGCATAAACAAAAGTGATCCCTACCCAAGGGGCTCACCTTTCTTCATATATTAGGCACCCAACTCCACTCCCAGAGTCAGTGCTGTCACAGACCTGGGCCTACAAGCCTGAGCATACGCGAAATCTCAGTATAAAAAATTTGACCAAGGTCATGTAGAAGACTGGGATGGAGCAGTGGACTGAAATTCTTTCCCTGAAATGGTTTCTCACCTTCTAGTACACCTGGAACAGCCTTGAGGACCGAAGCACTGCCTATTCATATAATGAATAACCCTTCTACTAAAAATTGCTCCAGACACACTTGGCAGCAGTAACATGGATAAGTGGGAGGACTAAGCTAGCTGATAACACTTGGTAAACTATTAACCATCCCACACATGGGCTTGAAAGGTTTGTATGTGTATATATTAATCTTTCCTGTAAACACAGAGGACAATTATGGACACAGTGGCTAAACTGCCAGTGTTAATAGATTGCTAACCCAACACAATTACTACTGCACTACTCCCACAGAAATCTGTCCTTTCTGCTCAGAAGGACATCTTAGTTGGTGGGGAGTGTCTGTGTATATACATGTATATACATTTGGTGTTAGGTTTGCACTGATAAATACTAGCAATATCACAGAAAAGTTCTTCATGATACCTAATATGGAAGATCATCTCAGGGAGTGTGGGACTTGCCCTTACTTGAACGTGGCAACTCCAGCGTGCAGAATGCATGGAGGCTGCCATTTGTTGGCAGTGGTTACAACAGCAGCATCACAGTCTCGTTTAGTGGCCACAGGTTAAAGAGAAAATTTCACCTCTGCAGACCACCTGTACTCCATCCAGCTAAAGTCCCAAAAATATAAAAGCAGAGCACCTCTTAGCATGGATGTATAAGTATCAAGTATCAAAAAAAAAAACGTACAAATGAGTGTGCATGTGTCTGCATCTGTGTACTTGTCCTCTGTGTCCTGGAAGACCCAAGATCCCAGCAAAACTCTCACATCCCTCTCCAGTTTCTCTCCGTATTCTGTCTTAATGGTTGTATGACATTGCTGGTGGCTGTGGAAAAGGTCTCTGTTCCACTGCAGAAGTACACACATACCAACTCTGAGAAATGTCATTCTTCTTTATATCAAAACGCCTGGCTTCCTTTTGCAATAAAAGGTGCTATATAAGGCGAGATATGACAATCTGAGCAATAAAACAAGAAATCCTAATCTCTTCATGCTGGGCACAGAGAGAAGTTTATTGAAGCACTGGTTTACTGTAGTATGTTATCAAATTGTGATAAAGCAGATAAAAAGGGAATGGAAATGGAAAAGTTATTAAACTAATTGTATCAGCAAGAATATTAATTTAATTTATCTCACTTTATTATTGCCATCAAGCTCAAATGCAAATCCTAAAGTGTGAGTTAAATAGATGATTGGATTTGGTTTGGGTGGAAAATAAAGGCTGAGAAATGATAAATGTTGTTTCATTACATTAATTTTGAAAAACAAGTCTTTCCTCTAAGTGATCCTTTGATATCCTTTTTGTTTTCTAGTCTTGCCAGGAACTGTTACACTTTAGAAAGACCCCTGAAGAGGACTAGGGGGTACAATTTTGCTTTACTGGACATTAACAAACTCGCCTGACATTAATTCTTAATTCTTGGGTGTTTCAGTAGATGCTTAGAAACATATTGAAATCAGAAGATATAGTAACCTCAAAGAGAAATTTGAATAGTTCTTCTGCTAACAACAAATAAATAATATGTTCTAATTCATTTTAAAAATGTATTAGGGTATTGTGAAGCTAGCGTACCCTCAAAAGTATTAAAAATTGAAATAAATTGTGGGTGTTCCATGTTTCCATTTCAGTCTATGAGATTCTTTCTTTAGATTTCATCTTTCTTTAAAGAGTTAAGGTTGGGTTGGGTTTCCTAACACTGTAAGTATTTAAAAGCTCATGTCTAAGGGAAAGCACAATAAACCAGTGTAGTCTCATGGATTAAAGAAAGTTCCAGGGTGTCAGTTAAAGTGTAAATATTGGAATCTGAGAGTTTTGTCATTCTGATGGAGGCTATATCTATAATATTTAACACAGTTTGAAGTTACGTGCCAAGCACAATTTACTCTTTAAAAGACCATTTAATTAGAACGACTGTGATGCTTCTGGTACCCCAGTACCTTGCTCAGAGCACTGTGCTCTGAAGATATAACCAGAGAACTATGGCAGAGCCTGCAGTCATCTACTTAATCCCTGTACCTTAGTTTAGATGCTGACAGAGTGGAGGCAAACACGGAACTGAGATTCAGGAAAAAAAAAAAAAAAAAAAAGAGGTAAAAAATATGGTAAACTTTGTTAAGTATTATGTAAATCTTAAATGAGAAGAATTAAGTTTAAAAAAAATAGAAACAAAATTCAAAATTTATTCTGTGAATTCAATCTCCTAGTTCAATTTTAACTTTTCCTCTTTTAATTCCTTGCATCTATCACTTCTCATCCCTAGCAAGTTATCTCCAGAAACAACTTCCTATGGATTTATGTCCTACAATTGGGTTCTCTGGTGTCTCATCTGCTATTGGGACCATGCTCAAACTGCAGCCTTTCCTTGGAGAAAGAGGAAGACAGTTCTTTCTGTCTCCACCCAGCCACATATTTTATAAAGTGAGTGAAAAATTTTCTTTGATATTACTGTTTTTCTCTCAGACTGGTTGGAATAGACCAAGAAATTCAATGGTTATAAGGGGATGGTAGAACAAACATACATCCACACACACATTAATCCAGCAATGATTGCAGTACCCTCCTTTTTTTAGGAAACTGAGCTGAAAATGGTTTTAAAAACTTCAAATAGTAGGTGAAGAAAAACAAGGAATAACCATTCAGAATTGCAGGGAAATTGATTCACTTCTGATAAAATTCACACTACAGTGTATTAGACCAAGTCTTAAAACATGTAATGCTTGTTCTTAAGGTAATGCGTTTAAATGGACTTCATGCCTAGAAGATTTATTAAGTTGCAGTCATACTTTGTCCTGAAAGTTCAGATTCAGATCTTATGAATTTCAAATAATAGCTAAGCCAAGTGTAGTCAATGTTTATTTTTATAGCTGTGAGCAGCATGGTAATCAAAACTGTGGAAATGTCTGCAGCTGTACCCACAACATCCCTTCTGCAATGATCCCTTCGCTAAGGAAGCTGTTGAACTAAGTAGATTGTTGCCTACCATGCAACATACACAGAAAGAATAGGCAGTAGAAAGCAAAATATCATTTTGGCTGCCATTTCTCTAAGTTAATAATCATTGTAGGAGCACATGTTGAGTTTTAGTATTAAAACGAAGGGTTTCATATTACAGATTATAGGGAGACTTATGTGAACAATGTGGCAGATATAGACAATCAAAGTGTCTATTGAGGCATGGAGCTGCAATACAAAAGCAATCAGTGCAGAAAGCAAGGCAGTGACAATACAATTTTAAATTCATTTGATAGGCAAACTATATCTGTTGAAATTTCTCAGGGTGAATGAGTATAAAACTCATTATCAGTATTGCAGCATGTCCCATGGCACCACTTTATTTATTCAAATTAAGATTGGAGAAAGTGAGTAAATACAGCATCCCTGTACTCTAAAAATTCTTTGCAGATAAATCCTTTGCTTATATTTGCTCTTTGCACACTTCCTATGAGTCTCTCATGCAATGTTCCTCCCAGTGCAGGAAAACAAGCCTTATAGAAAGTACAGCGCATACGCCTGTGAAGTGTATTTACCATTTAGAATGCTCAGTGAACACATTCAGGGGCTGAATGATAGTGGAAAGGACTGAATCCTTAATAGTGGCTTTTATCATTTAATATTCTCAGCTGAGTATCTAAGATATCTGTGAAGCATCACAGACTACTCAGTCATGCTTTTAAATGATGAGAGTTATTTGGCTGGCAGAGTCCACCCAGTCATGCTGTATGGTAACTTCACATCTTGACACAAATGTTCGCTTTTTACCAAGAACTTTTCACATACTAATTTTCCCCCAAGACCTGTGGATCCCAAACAGTTTGCAGCCCATTTCAATCCATGTCACTGGTCAGCATCTTGGATCCTAATGCAGAGCAATCTTCTCCTCCTATTTGAATACATAAACTAACATTCCTGAAATATTTCAAAGGCATACAACTAATCACTTTTATACATTTTTTTCAAGACAGCAGAAATTTTAGAGATCACGGTGTCAGTGATCACCAGTGTTTTGGACTGTGGGTGTTTAGATTTTTGACATCAAAGCCAACACTACCCCTGATACTGTATTATCCAAACCCCGAAAGATCTCAGCACTTCTATGTGGGGATGTATAATTTCCATTTCGGTTTGTATCAGACTCACATACAATAATTACTACAGTTTGCACTGTAGTGAAGAGCTAGTGAAAGATTCAGACTATGCTTTCTTTTTATATTTTTTTCTCTTCTCATCCTTGCTATAATCTCTGTAATTGTGATGATAAGTCTAAACTACTCTGCCCTTTTCATTGTTGAGTAATTTGATTAGAAAGTAATTCCTATCCTCAAGCTCAGTAACCTTAGGGAAAAGGTGAAACAGAGAGGTCATTCAAAATACAGAGACTATCAAAAAAGGTTTAAATAACTGAATCATTAAGATTCTATAGCCTCCTGTCCACGACAAAGATGGTAATGAGAAGAGGAAATAGCATTCCCAATGTATTCATTGGGAAAATTACTGTAATGAAACTTAAGCACAGGAAATAATGCAAATGTAGCCTGTTCTCATTATATGTGAAAGATTGACATTTTTGTATCCCTTTCTTCCTGTCATTGTTACTGTTGTATGAAAATCAAACCATGCTTTCATCTTAAAAAACACATTCTACTCAACATACAATACAAATGTATCACAGAAAATTATAAGAACAGATAGTCAAGTGGTCAGAGTATTTATTTACAGTTCATGCAAAACAGGAAATAAACCTTATGCTCAAATCTAAATGCAGTATTTATCATTCATTATGACTGCATTCATTAAGTTGTATTAAGTATAGAATAGCTTTTGGAAATACCCCAAGTAAGTTTCTATGTGCAATCTTTTTATGGATCACTGAGAATGGATACTGATTCTGGAGATCTACAAAACCCAATGCATTCTGTAAGAAAAAAGCCTTACAGGTTAATTTATGATTTAGTATAGAAGAACTGAAAAAGAAATGTATAACTATCTGTCCAGTTAACAGGGCTACAGCTATCACCTATCTGCCTGTTTCATTGGCTATCACTGAAAAAATACTGCTCCTGACATAAGATTTTCTTTTTACAATGAATTAATTGTTCTAAGTTATTCCACCCTAACTCAACTTAAAAATGAAGAAGTCATTTTTCTCCTCAGATATTCCAAAGATAACTCATGCCCAAATGTCAGCCAGAGCCTAGTTCTGAAATCCGTACCTCCAAAGGTGAACATTTTGAAAAATATTGAGCAACTTCAAAAAAATCCCAACTACTACAAACAGGAACACATGAATAAGATTAAAGGCAGCAGTCACTAGAAATCATGTTAATTCTTTTCATACTGTATGGTTCCAAAACACTATAAATACTATACGTACTGTTTCTCTAAGTAACAAAATGCAGTCAACAAGATGAAGGGTAGAAAATTTTAAAAGTGTTTTAAAGTTACATAAACAAATACTTCACAACAGCTAGATAGATGCCCGAAGCAGCAAAAAAAAGAAATAAACAAATAAATAAAAAGCATATAACTGTGGTTGCTTCATAACTACAGGAAATAGCAAAGATCTTTAGCAGTTACAAGTATTTTTTCTAATTTATTTTGACCATTTTCTGTAAAATACAGTTAAACTGGATTTTGAAGCCATCAGATTTAAAAGGGGTTTTGTCCAGTCAACCTTCTTTTTCATCAGTCTAATTCTGAACCAACAATGAGTATCACTTCAGGTAAATTGAACCACTTGAGCCTTTCTGATGATAATCCAAACTGTTCCTTCTGTACTGACTAGAGTACAAAGATCATTATCATAAAATCTACAGCCCTGAATTCCTTTCTGATCTAAACCAAGGCAACTATAACAGCACCAAATTAAATCATTTTTCCTTAGGAGACTTTCATAGAGATGATTACTCCAGTTATCCACAATACTCATGGACTTATCATCCACAATGCAAAACGAGTAAAATGTCACTGATACTTCCATAGCTCACTCTCCTTGTTGGCCTTGATCTAAACCCTTTAAATCACAGAAAGAAGATAGTGAAGTGGGGCCCAGTAATCCTCACTTCATAGAATTGTATATGAACAATGTGAACTCAGTACAGAGTGGCATACTGTATGCAACTTTTTCATAATTTCATCTAAAAATCGATTAAATGAACAGGCATGTGTCATCAAATGATTCTTTGTGCGGAGGCACTAACAGACATGAAGATGCTACTTATTCTTTAGACTCACCTGTAGCAAAGTGACACTTGGCAGCTTGGGATTTCTTTTCTCTTCCCATCTGGCTTGCTTTCTTTAAGCAAAATTCTAGCTCTCCGTTCCTGGTGGCCCCCACATCAGTAAACATCCTTATGTTGCTCATGTTACATCTTCACTTGACATAACAACAAATGAAAGTGTTCTTCTGTATATCCATTTCTTTTCACATAGCTTTGGCAACCGCCAGCTGGAATAGGAAAAGATGTTCTGATTTCAATAGCTGACAACTGATATGCAGAGAAAGCCAACCAGTGCCAAAAGAAAAGGAGCAGGGCATTACAGAAATCCTGTATGTTAACACCAGAGTCCAAGGCCAAGCAAACCACTAAATAAGATTCAAATTCTGTCCTTTCTGTCCCCAGCTGTCACCAGGCATTGGACCTAAACAATTGCTAAATTCATGTTTTTCCTCACTGTCTCATAGTCAGTGCTTCTGTACGTGGATGGTGCAGTAGTTGTCACAGCTTGCTTTGAATGCATTCTAGAAAGGAGGGAAAATGGAGAAATGAAAACCAAGTGAAAAGACCTGAATATTCTTCATGACTTCAGCTGTTCTCCTCTTCTCCTATCCCAGAGATGAGGATTATGAAATAAGGGAATAGGGGCATACAAGAGAAATTTTGAGAACTGCTAGTAGAGTCTACAGAAAGCATGAAGTATAACATTTTCCTCGTGTAAAGTCATGTCTTGTACTGGAATAATGTTTTTCCCCATTTGAATTCATGGCCCCTACTGCATATATGCCTTTGTCCTTAGAAGGTGCAGGTAACACTGTGTAGGTACATCTAAGGACTTGGGGAGTTGGGAGAAAGGGTGTAGGAGTTGTCATGGACAGACTTGATGTATGAAAACGTCACGTTTTGATTTAAGTGACATAAAAATCCTCTGTAACTCTGATAAAACACACAGAGTTTGCTGCTGATCTCACTTCTACTAACTTCTGACTTCCTAAAACTTCAGTGTAACAAATTCCAGGGCAAACTCATCTACAGAAGAATTTCAATGTATACAGAAACTTATTTCCAACACTTCACATGATATTACCAGACATGTGACAAACCCTGGATGGAGCATTTATGACACCTGACATCTAGAGCCTTTCCATGCCTTTTCAATGACAGCTGCTGAGAAGAAATAACATCCTCCAGCTGCACAACTTTATCCTTCCCTCACTTGTGAATTGAGACATTTTGCTTTAAAGTGGCACTCTATACTGTACTCTTAAAACTGCAATTGTCACTTGATGAAAGGAAGCCAAATGCTCCATCAGTGACATCTGACAGCAAATAAAAATCTCCTTCCTAAGGGCATAATGGGCAGGATGCAGCCATATCATTCTTTCCTCTTATTAAATCACACTATCAGTGGGATTAACTATCAGGCAGTAGACACAAGGGCTCCATGAGAATATACAAAACAGAAGCAAGGCACAAAAGAGCAGTGCATGCCCCTCCTCAGAACTGAGCACCGTGACATTCCATGAATAAATTAATGTGATTAGTCCTTCAAAGAAAGCCTAAGGAAAACAGTCGGCACTAACACAAGGCCAGGTACCCTATCACCTTAAGCCTGGCCTTCACAGTGGGATGAAGCCACAGGGGAGGAAAGAAACAGCAGTTCCTCACTAACCAGATTCACTTGCAGGCTACATTTTAAAGAACAACAAAAACATATACAGAGTAATTGCCAGATAGTTAAACAGGGATGAAAAGCATGACCAGATGAACAAAAAGTCTGAGCTTGTTCATTCTTTCCTCCCACAGCTGCTGTCTGACCACAATCTCCTTCTCAAGTCTAATTAGCAGGCCAAATTAAGCCCTCATGTTACTCTGTTCAGTGGAGTTTGCATGTGGCATACATTTGCATTAACGTGCTATGCTAGAGATTTTCTTAAGTGACTTTCTGGTAGTACGAAGATGTTAAAGGAATCTGATTTCTGAAAGGGCTTGAGTGTCCCTACGCTCAGATATTCTCTTTGTATAAGGACTGAGGTGTCAAAGGCAATCCAGAGTCAACCAACTAGTTGCAGCTCTACAGGGGCTGTGGTCCCCATGTCAGACCTAGCAGGCACATGTCTACTGGCACAGCATCTTCAATGACACTAGACACCTGTGGTTAGGAACCTTAAAAATTCCTCATAAGTCAAATCAAGAGGTTTCTGATTCATGCATGCTGTATAAAGACACAATGACCCTGAGTTATCACATCTTTCTTCAGCCTAAAAACCAAAACAACAACAAAAATAGCATTAATAAAAATCAAATAAAATAATAAGAGCTTTTTGGTTTTAAACTCTCTTTTATTTATACTTATGATGCCATTTTCAAATTATAGATAATTCCAAAGGATCCACAGGGGCTTAACAAAAAGATTCCCTCTTGAATACAAACAACTGCAATACCAAGGTCAGTACGCCTGTCTCCTCCACTACTTGGTCAAAGAGAAGCTGCTTTGTTGGGAGAACCTCACTATAAAAACATCCTGCCCCAAGAGACTATCCATGTCCCTGCTACTCCCACCCTGCAGAAAGGCTGACCATATCTCCCCTTCAGCGTAAGCAAGAAAACATGGGAGGCAACAGAATCCCTCTTTTCTTATCTGTCCTCACTGTTGAGGAGTAAGGGGTCATCCCTGTGAAAAGCCCCCATTTCCTTTATTCGGTGGTACAGCTTGGGCTGCTAAGACACAATGTTACTGTTTCTCTCTTGCACAGAAAAAGCCAGATTCTGTGTTGCATGGTATAAGTGATGAGTGGATTTGGGCTTTCCCAGGCAGACATCTAGTGCAGACCTCAGACTAGAAGTGTCTCAGATAAGAAGTACTTACACATGGGGTGAGGGAGGAGAGGACACACATCACTGCACTATCTCTGACTGCACAGCAAGCCCGGACCTCCCCGATGCTCCAGTCAAAAGCACCATGCAAATTACCTTAACTGACCCCATTTTATTCACAGAGCATTTTATTCTAGAACATACATCCTGTGAATCCCCTTGGCAACTAGCTAACAGCCAGCAAAATATTCTCTGGCAAATGCCCATTAAACTTCACACAACGTTCCTACACCAAAGAGGCTTTATCTCTAGTTTGTAGTCTCATTTTTTTAAGCATCCTGCAGTACCAGATAAGCTTTATAAAAGCTGTTCATTATTTGATGTTTCCTTTGTTCAGAAAAAATGACAACAAATAAATTTTGGGAAAAAATAGGCACCACTTTGATATTTTCAGTGGTGCTATTCAGAAGACAAAGAAAAGATACATTTTTAACATCCTTGCCCAGAATATTAAAGCCCTGGGTTTTGCCAGAGAGATGGTTTGGGTATAGAGAGCTTCATTATCAAAGGTCTCAGCAGTTCTTCTTGTCTGTACCTTCCCCAGCAGCATCCTGGATGTCACAATCACTTTCTGGAAAACCAATTTTGATCTTTCACAGAAAGCTGTTAAAAGTAAGCTGGATCTTACGGATATAACACTGTAACCTAAGAATTTTAGAAAGCTGGTAGCCTTTCTTAATTGTTTAATGAAGGTTTAGCACTGGGTGTGTTAGCTCCTGGGCAGAGCTGTATGTCAAGTATATGTCATACGATTTGTTACTGAAGGATGAACATTAATGTCTGTTGTCACATTAGGAGACAGGCTCAACCTGGGCAATACTTTACTAATAGTTTGCAGGGTGGGAGGACTTTGAATTTCAATCATTTTAAATGATTCATTTGTGTTTTAATGCGGATCCAGGTTCACTTCACATCCTTGGGCCATTGCAGACATTTTAGCCCCCTGAGTTAATCCTGTGTTCATTCTCCAAAATGAATATTCATACCATTCAAATGCATTTTTTAATTAACTGCACCAGCAGCATTATCATTATTGCACCTGAAAGATCCAAAGCCAGATCAGAGAAATGTTGCCACAATAGAATTCACTAAATTCTGCTCACATTCCCTTCTAAGGCTGATCACCTTTAAAGTAATGAGAATAAACTGTGGGATAATATGAGACAGATCTAATTAAGATAATGAACTGGAGATTATGAACATTGCTACTCTGTGTCTGAAGAATTTTAATATATTAGTCTAACAGAAGGTTAAGGATTTACAAAAGGAAAGATATAGAAATATACAATGTGTTTTTGTTGGACAAAGCTTGAGATTCAGCACCTAAAATGTATAAATGAAAGAAGGATAGAAGGAAATAAAGGAGCATATTTCAGGAAACACATATCATAATTTATTTTAATTAATTTACTTAACACTTGCTTAGAACACAGGATGAGAGATTTCTCCCTGCAAAGTGTGGAATAAAAAGAAAGCGGGCAGGGAAACATTATGACAAGCTGAGAGGCACTTATAAGGCTATACTGTGGAGTTTTATCCTAGCTTCCATCTGATATGGCTATTATGGCCTTGGATGAATTTTTCTTGTGGGAGCAGCCTAATTAGCTTGCCAGCAGCAGCAAGGAAGGGAAAGGGAGGGAGGCAGACAGAAAGGAAGGGGGTAAATGAGCTGTTAGGTAAAATAGAGTTGATATCAATAAGACCCACTGTTCCTGTGAAGCTTCATCTTCCAAAACAAGGCAGCAGAGAGACAAATGTTTGAGGCTGAAACTAGAACTCAACAATTTTCTGCAATCAATAGCAGACTGTCAGAAATCGTCCTTCTCACATTTGCAGAGGTACATTCTTCAAAGCCAGTGCCTGGGAACTGCTGCCTTGGAAAGGTACCCCCAATTATTTCACTGTAATTATTCTGCCATGGATAAAATTTCACTCCAGAAAGCATCACTATTATTTTCTAGAATAGAAACATCGGTTTATAAGCATATTCATTACAGAATGAATAAAGGAAAAAAAAAAAAAAAATTAAAAAAAAAATCTAGGCCAGGCTGTGCTGACCCAAAGCTGCATACCGGGTAGACACCCATGTCCTCTGTTGAGATGGGAACATTGAGAAAACTGAATTCTTGAGGTGTACGTCAAACATGAGGCATGACTGCAGCACAGGCAGGCATAAACAACCCATCACTGACAGTGACAGCAGCCTCCCTGCAGCTGCACAGCTTCGCTCAGACAGTACTGCCCACAGCTGTAGGTAGGTGCTGGGCTATGAAGCCTCAGCTGCAGTCGAAGGTCTGCTCCTTACACCCAACACAGGAAGTACAAAGCCCAGGCCCCCGTGTCCCAGGAGTCCTGATGGTACAAGGAGGGACACAGCTCACAGAGAGCTTTTTCTCTGTGTTGCAAGATGTTACTGTAGACTAGGAGATCCTTTGGTGTGCTCCAGTACCTGTGCAAGTATAAACGAGTGAAAATGTCCATGGTGCCATTCTGACTCACCACAGGCCCCTTCACAGAGCTCAACTAGCATTGCTAGAGGCAACAGGAGGCACCAGACCCTGCACTCAGGGGGATGCAGGGTCTGTAGCACAGACTGATCACCTGGGTGTAGGTGGAAGTAGTTGGGGTCAGCCAGCCCAAAACGCCATTTCATGTTGCGTTGCTATAGCAATATGATATAAGGACAATGGAATCAAATTTTGCCTGATTAAAGACCACAAGGTTTAGTTTAGAAAAATACCCTTTGATGGAGAGACATATCTGAGAAAATAAAATGACAGTAATCTCATTCTGGTCCATTTCTACTGCTCCAAACAGGATGCCATGGACAATACGTAATGGCTCCGAAGTTCATTTCCAAAAGTACAATTTTCACTGCTGCTTCCTGTCCAATTTTCATCTTGTTCCAGAAGCAAAGACTGTACTATAGATAAGCATAATTGTCATTGGCTTCACTGAAATAGCAATGTTTTTTCTCTGTATTTAGGAAAATACCCTTTCCTTGGAAAAATAGCCATCTATGGATCTGAAGACAGAGAAATTCAACTTGTTGGAGCTTTCCTTCAGATTGCTCTACTAAATAAATAAATAAATAAATGATCGGCCTTTTCTCCCTACAGCACCAAGAGACAATATCCATAACATATTCTCTACAAGGAGGAAAGCCTGTCTGTGAAGCAGACAGATATTTCCTGGAGGTTTATTCAATGCTTGAGGTAAGCAAGAAAATAAGGACATAACCAGTCTCATTGCTCATGCTCTGAACACCAAGCACATTGCTTTTACCCTCACTTCTCTCTTATTAACACGGTATTAAAAATAATTCCAAAGGAAAACATTCTGCTGTGCACACTCGTCCCCCTGAGGAGAGGATGAGAGAACAAACACACACCAGCTGTTCGTTGTGCTGCTCTGTGCTCTACTGCATGTCACTCTGTTTCTTTGGTCATGAGCTCAATATAAAACCCCAAAAGAATAAACTGGAAATCAAGACTGTCCTAATATCACTGAGCAGAGCCTGAAAAAAATCATAGCGAGAACACTGAAGCAATTGCTCAGAGGTCTGTCAGCTGTGTACTACACATCAGCTCACTAGGAGAGGACAAACTAAATGAGAAGGAGTCATCTTTACTCCTCAAATTTTAAAAGAGACTCTTAGGGAATGTCTTGTAAAAAATCAGTAGACTTCAAGGGTGGATAAGCCTGGTCTTTTAGAAAAATCTGGTTTACCCTAATGACTTGTATTGACCAAGGCACTGTAATAATTGTTAATACTGGCCCAATACATACACATTTAATACAGGCATTAAACATTATATACCTCCCTCGTGATTTTTGTTAGACAATATGGTGTTTGAACAACAAGCAAGGTGGAGAATCAATGAGAATTTAAGACACCACTTGGTAAACACTTGGGCGATGTGAGGTTCCTTACCCTCAGAAGGACAGTCTCAGCCTAACAGTGATCCCACAAATTGTCCTCTGTACACTGAGAAGACAAAGCAATTCTGAATGCATAAAAAGTTAGTATCTCTATTCCAGGAAAAGGCACCTAGAAATACAGGGATATGTTTAAGCAGATATTGTCTGGAGGTAAGTTGAAGGCAGCAGGTCAGTCTGCCTTTAAAAAAGGAAACTTAAATACATGGGGACAAAGATTTGTTTTAAAACCTTTTTCTCTAACTGCTGTATTCTTACCGCCACCTTGGAAAAGAAGCAATCTAGACACTAAATTCTGTCTAGCCACTGTCCACGAGATCAGGACTTGGTCAAGTGAGGGAGAGTCACTAGATTTTATCCAAAGAAAAATTATAGATGCAAAAGCTAAAACATGAAACCTGAGAAAACAGAAAAAATAAAGTAAAGTTGGCCTTCCAAAGTGTTACAGATTAGTAAAGGAAACAAGGAAAGATGCCAGAGAATCTTATTTTCCTGCTTACTAATTCTGACAATTTTTCAGACAGGTAATATAATTATAGCTTGACCATTTCTGATGTAGCTCATAATCATCATGGAAAGATAAGATAGCACCTGTCATCTCTGATTTGCAGAGCTAAAGTGTTTTTACCCATATTTAAGAGATTTGTTCATTCTGTCAAGGATTTGTTAGCTTTAAAATAAATAAATAAATAAAAATCCAAAGTGATCTTAGCTCACACAGACACTAACTTACCTCTTGAATTCTGCCTCCATCTTCAGGGAAGAGAGAGAATTCCTTCACAAATGGAGAACAAAGACCTAGCTGGAGAGTGACTTGAAGTGATTTCTTCTGATTAAACTGGAAATAAAATAAATTATTTGTTTTAAGAACACAGTCTTGACTCCAAAATTGTTGTATTACATATTATTTGTCTTTTACCGTCAGTGTTTATTGTCTTTTCATTATCACTGGATTTCAAGGATATCATCGTTTATAGGTATTTTCCTTCCCCAATATTTAAATCAATAGTTTCAAATACTCTTTTACTCTCCATTATCCTTCCAACTTTTGTTGCCCTCAGGACCATATTTCTATCCCATGCATATGCATGGAGATGAAAAGATCAAGAGATACGAGCTCATTCAAATCTCATCATCTGTCTTATATCCAATGTACCGTACATTAATGGAGCATTAAAGTTTTTGAGTTAAATCAAGGTAAAAAATTCAGTTATGATGATAAAGACTGCTATGATCTAGCCATCACAATTTTAACTGCTGCATGAATACAAGAGTAGGACATATTATTTGAATAACAATGGGAATATTGACAAATATTGAGTAAGTGTGAAAGTATAACGTTTAATATAGCAGCTGTATTATTCTTAAAAAATGTAGGAAAACAGACACATCACCTGACCAAGAACAAGTCCTGATTTTCTCACTACTTCTATACTGATCTTTAGTTACTTCTCATTCCAGGTACTGAAGTGTACTACCTTAATCATGTTTTAAAGGCCTTTGTTATTGCATTGTTCTATTTAAAGTGAAACAGCTAAAGGAATAATCATTTAGCAAAAAGACCAAAAAGTATTCCAGCCAAAAAATTCTAGAAAACTATGTCACTCTCTTAACAGGGCTTTAACTTAGCAGCCGCCAAGACAATCTACATCAAAATCACCAGGACAGTGAGATGCAATTCCAACCTGGCACGATAAGTGTGGGGAGGAAAGCATTGTCACTCTGACACAGCAGCCTCTGAGCAGACAGCTCTTAAGAGAAAGTTTCCAGAAGTCTGGACCTATGTTGTCATTGTAGAGATGTTTCTGGATGATGTATGGAAGACACTGTAGTTAAAACGAGTCATTTTCTGCACATGCACACACACAAGCACACATACACACACAAAATTCTCACTTCTAAAAACTAAAATGACCTAATAGAAAGTCAGGTATCCTGTTTTTTAATTCTTTCTCCTAATTATTTATTTTCCAGAATCCTTAGACATCCCCAGAGAACTCTAGACTCATCTCTGCTGGGACCAACACTTGGAATAAAATCCAAACACAATCTAAAAAGCTTACAATTTAGGGACACGTAAATAGAAAAGCATCTTATACCTGAGACTTAGAGGGATTAAACAGAAAAGCCTCTTCTTTACTCTTATCCATCCTAAAGGGGCCCTAAAAATCCCTTACACCAAGTCAGTTTTCCTCAGCAGAATCACTACGAAAAATGCAATAAGCCTTGTTCCTAACATCTTTTCTCAAGGTCTAGTGTAAGAAGCATGCTACATTTTGGAGTGAGGACAAGAGGAACAGCATTATGGCTATTTCAGCCATGACATTTCTATTTCATGCAATCCTATTTCACATCCCCTTAGGACACTGCAGAGGAACCACAATTTGAGCTGAATAGATTACACCAGAGCTCTCACCAGACCCCAGGGCAATCCAAGGTGAAAGGAGCACAAAAGTATCTTGAAGTTACTTTGGCCTATCTTCCTATTGGGTCATGACTTCTGCGCTCCTACTCTAGAGACACAGCACAGAATTTCACTCTGATTTGCTCAAAGGTTTCAGTTCCAGAACGGATTTCAGGTGTCCTGAGTTCCCACTCTGCCTGCTTTACTCTGCAACAGCTGGGGCTGCTCAGCCCAGAGAAGAGAAGGCTTGGGTGGGTCTTATCAGTGTGTATAAAGACCTTCATGAGTGTGAGTAAAGAAGTCAGAGCTAGAATCTTCTCAGTGATCCCAGTGACAGGTCAAAAGGTGACTGAGACAAACTGAAATAAAAGAAATTCCATCTAAATGAAAGGAAAACCTTTTTTATGGTGAGAGTCATCAAATCATCAAACGCTAGAACATGTTTCCCAGAGATGTCACAGAGCCTCCATTCTGGGAGATACTCAACACCCAGCTGGCTATGACCTGAGCAACCTGCTCTAGCTGACTCTGCTTTGAGGAAGGGCTTGAACAAGACAGTTTCCAGAGATGCCTTCCAACTTCAGCCACTCTGTCCAGGCAATAACTTTACGGTGACTTTATTGTCAGGAACTGAAAGGTATGAGCATCTGGAATGCCTGCTTCAAAATATATGCTTCTCTAAGGGAACACAGGATGTGCTGACATTGAGATGCAAGCTGAAAAATGCAACTAGGAGCTGCTCTGGGATACCAAAGTAATTCGAAACTGTTAATTAAGAACTGCTAATGAAGAACACAGTGCTGGATCAATTTCTTCTAGGTTTTATTTCTAACTGCTCTAGCCTGATTCTCAAGGGTGTCTGAGTGAAAGATGGGCAGCAGAAACTTGGAACTACAGGACTCCCATATGCTTCTGTGTGTCTTCAGCAATTCTCCAGCTTTAATGCTTAGTTATACACAGGATTTCTTAGCACTAATTTCCACTATAAATTAATGGCAATTTGGACATCCTTTTCTTTGGCTGGTGAGGAAAATGCAGCCCACTATATTTTTCTCTTCTTGTGTGTGGCTCCTTGCAATGTGAGCTACAAATTCAGTGATGCCAGACCATGAAAGTTTCACACCCTTCTAACAATAATTCATTGTGGGCCACTTTATCCCATATGCTTCTGTCCAGTAGCTCATGACTTTGGGAGCCACGGACCCCCAAGTTAACAGAATGCATCAGGTAAGGAACAGAAATTCTTTCCCAGAAAAAAATAACCAACATAATGATGTTGTTAGTTGTCCTAAAATGGTATCATTCTACAGTAGCAGACGATGAATGTATCAGATTTTTTTGCATGGCACCAGGAATATCAGCTTCCTTCTTACCTTCCTTTTTTTTTTTTTTTTTTTTTCCACAGGCTCTGAGGCATCAGCTTGTACCACTATTGTTTCCTCACCTTGACAAGCTGTCACAGAAAAAAACAGGAACTATATGGAGGCCACTATATGTATTTTACGTGTAGAAAAAGGTTCAAAGGTTCAAATCTTCACTACGGCTTGCCTCAATCCTAACAAAGAATTCCTACCTTTCACTTTCATCTCAAACCAATTATCTCATGCTAGCAAAATTTGAATTACATCTAGCACTCACATCCTGGATCTCCATGTCCTAGAAAAGCAGGACCCATAAGAATGCTTACATAGCCTTACTTTAGCCTGACACTGGGATCTGTGAACCCCATATTAAATAAAAACTGAACAAACAATGCAGTCTGTCAGGTCTGCCCGCCACAGATAGGAGCTTCTTTGACACTGCTGCAGAGCTAACAAACAGAAGGGACATTCATGGCATGCGTGCACTTCTCAGGGGCCCCTGACTCTCATTTCTCTGAAAAACCCAAAGCTCTTTGGATCTTTACTGCACACATAGCCTCAGTGATGCTCAGTTTCTTTGCTTCCACGCTGATATTTTGCAGATTCTTAATAACCCCTTAGTAAACAAAGGAGTGCCGTTTCATACATGTTAATAAGAACATAATGTTAGTTCAGGGAGAAGGAGGCACTCTCTTGCAATGAAGCCAAAACTTTGCCGAAATACCTCGGTATTCCCATGGGCAGGTGAAATACATACTTGAGGACAGAGTAATAACAAAGCCATATTCACACGCAAGGACATCTGAGCATACATGGCATATAATGAATATGTGTTTAAGCATCTGAACAGAGTGCCTCTGCATAAAATGCTATGAAGGGATTAAGCCAAGAGAGTCATGTGGCAGTGACTCAATGAGAAAGATAAAGCGCAATCATTTAGACCCCAGTTCCCCCAAAACCTTAGCTTCAGCTGCTCAGGCTTCATTTACATTACCACATCTTGCGCTTCAGCTATTAACAGCATACTACATTGTGAGTGGGCTTTTGTGGGGGCACAAAAAGAACGAGTGGTCACAAGGAAACCTTTGTGCCTCTTCCACGGTTGCATAGGAGCTCCAGTCCTTGCAGTCCACAGCTGTATGGGGAGTTTCAGAGTTAATAATGCCAGCAGCAGAGCACTTTTCAAAGGAAAGTGGAGCAGAAGGGAGGGCAGCTAAAGATCTGCTCTCTTTCTCTCACATCGGCTACCAAACTAAACAGAGGGAGTTTATGCTACGTCTCCACAAAGGAGACGTACAAACTACTTGTCATTGCAGAAAGCCTTTCCACAGCACCGAGGCTTTCCATCTGCCCTTGAGAGCTGACAGGCACGATGCTTTCAGGCGTTACCCGTGCTGCAGTGCACCTGCAGCTCACCCATGCTTTTGCTGTGCCTTTGCTAGTGCCTGGAGAATAGGTATACAGGATTTACACATGTCCTGTTGCTGGATTTATTTTTGGTGTTTTTAAGCACCAGGCATATGCATGATGCTTAATAAAACATAAGCTTCAGATAGCCTCTGCCTGGAGAAGATTATTTGTTACATATTCATTCTGTGACTCAAAAAGATTGCAAAGTATATTTTTAAAGGGAGGCAAGAAGCCTTATTCAACCTTAAATAAGGGTGTCCATCAGCATGCCTAACTAGCCACATTTTCAGCACTAAATTTTTCCTAAATATCAAACTTTATGAATGAGCAATCATAAAGTGTGAAGTTAGAACTGAAAACCCAAATTCTGAGCATGTTTTACTTTTCTTCCTTCCTTCCTTCCTTCCTTCCTTCCTTCCTTCCTTCCTTCCTTCCTTCCTTCCTTCCTTCCTTCCTTCCTTCCTTCCTTCCTTCCTTCCTTCCTTTCTCTTTCTTTTCTTCCTTTCTTCCATCTTTCTTTTTTTCCTTTTTTTATTTTTTTTCCTTTTTTCTTTTTTTTTTCCTTTTTTTTTTTCTTTTTCCTTTTTTTCTTTCTTCTTTTTTCTTTCTCTCTCTCTTTTTTTTTATTCCCCCCAAGGTTTGCTTATATTATGCAATATCATCTATAAGCCCCACAGAATAATTGCTCACAACCTATAGAAAACCAAAAAAGAATAAACCGAGGAAGGGGACGATGCTAGAACACCAGGAGTGCCCTGATGCAGGGAGGATGCAGAGGGCTGGCTGAAATGGAGGCGACGTGCCCCGCCTGCAGAAGCCGGGCGGCGGGCAGCACGGCCGGCAGGTGTCAGCCTTGCTTTGCACAACCCGCGCCTCCCTAGCTCGCAAGCCAACGCTGGCAAATTGGTTTGATCTGATTATTAATATTGACAGTAATTTTCTCGTGAGGAGCAACAGTCGCGCAAGTTAACCGCGTTATCGCAGGAGCCTATAGGCAGCGATATTTATATAGGTTCCAGTGTCGAACGAGCTGTTACCGTGGCAACTGCTCCATCGGCTGGATTATAACTGGGCAAAGGAGGGGACGGGAACAGCTTCCTGATGAGAAATTCAATTAATGTGCTGCTGTTCGCAGGCAGAAGCTAAACAGCAATTCCTCTGAGCGGGCAGTCACGTCTCACATGCGATGTTTTGCCCCAAAGGGGAAACGCTGTCCACTGTATGCTTTCTTCACGCTTACCCTATGCCCATTTTCAAGGCATTCACTTGCGAGTGAATTCACTTGCAAAAATTTTCCTCCTACCAAATTATGTGCAGGTTTCCGTTCAACATAACCACACCACACAGATAGCGTTTTGTAACGCCAGGTGTCCTTCTGCCATGTTGCAACATGCAAACAAAATATTTTTAAGACAGCGTTTCCTTTATTAAAAATGCATGGAATATATCTTTTAAGGTACAGCTTCACAATCAATCAATCAATCAATAAAAATGCTGTTACTCACTCAGTATGCTAAGAGGGGGAAAAAAAAGAGCCCAGTCCTTGTGCAATTTAGTTTCTGAAAGACTCCTTATCTCCTGCTGTGCTGTAATTTTCACAGCACTCTGAATTCACAGGGATGCTGTCAGTCACTCTGATGGGTGCAGCACCCAACCCTGTTCATTTCTAATCTTATTTCTTCCCTCATGATCTTTTAAATCTCACCTGTACAGTCCCACCCACAGGAAGCACCTGCGGGGAACAGTTCACAGAAGCAAAAATTGTGTCTGTGGAAGAATCCTGACTCTTCATTTACTTATCTGCATTAAATCACGCTATAATTTGATGTAGGGATCTGTAGTCATTCTTTCTTCTGTAGTAATTCTCTCTTCTGAGATCCCCAAATCATTTTTGGCCTATGCTCATATGAAAATGTCCTTTTGGTTCTGTACTTTAAAAGCCTTTGATCTACTTCAACCACAAAAAACCTTCAAATGCTAGCTAACATCCAAGCTATCTTATTTCCATTTGAAATAGAAATGTAGTACCTGACTCATCCCTTTCTTAACAAATGAATGCAAAGAACATCAGTAGGAAAATATATTGGAAAAGTTTCCCACTTACAAATTTCCCAATCTGTCTTTCCAGCTAATCATTCACTTAAAATAAGCTTTCCCCTCTCTCATAGTACTTCCACCCAGCGCTACACTCACAGATTCCCTAGGTCTCTGCTATTTATCTTCAGGCAGACATCTGCACCAAACTGATGCATCAGTCCCCAGAGTTGTGGTCAGTTTTGAGGGAAATCCCCTTGGCTGCCAAGCCAAATATTCTACTTGGGCTTTGTCCAGTCTAACTCCAGTTTCTACTGCTTTATCTGCCATTAAAAAGAGTGAAAATCAGGGACTTCCTCACTTAGAGTAAAGCAGAAATAACTGTAGTAATGCGCACCCAAAAGCATCTTTGAGGTCAGCCAAGAAGCACCACAAGAAAGAAGAGTAATACCCTTTCACACAGGATATGGTCAAACTTGTTCATAGTAAGCACACACCTAACATGAAGCTTGCTACTGTCACAAGTAAATCGGTGTCAGCAGATACCTATACGACCTCTGAAAATATCTGTTTTTCCTTTGAGATTGTGTTATTGTTTCATTATCAGTGCAACTCTGTGAATTGGGAAGGTTTTCCATGCAACCAGAAGGACTGAAAATAGCCTATAAAATTATCTGTTAAATTGTGCTTGGTGCAGATTGCAGTTAGGTGGGCTCAAGGAGCACGTGAGTGGCAGTTTATACTAATAAATAAGCCACTGGACTGAGGCTCAGATGGATGAGACTCGAGAGACTTGTCTCTTTCAGCTTTCTCACATATCTGATGGGACCACAGAAAACTCACTTCCCTTCCCCGTAATTGTTTATATTCTGCTATCCTTTTTCTTTCTTGCCTGCTAAGATTATGTAGAGACAGAGACTGCCTTTCATTTTATTTATATCATGTTTATACAGAAGGAAGTATATATTGTCTGGATGTCTGAGTACTCAAGCACTACAGTTGTGCTGCTAACAATTACAAAAACATTATTAATAAATCATAGATACCATGGCAAATGTCAACTCACTGAAAATAGCTTTGCAATATTTGTCATATAAGCAAGGCTATCCATCTCAGGGTTTATTGATTTTTTTTTTTTTTCTTATAATATTGCATTAAACATTTCCTGAAATCAGACAATTTTTGGCCAACTTCCTTTTTCTATTCCCTTTACCTAATAAAAGAAATATGCAGAAATATGTTTTATTATTAAAGAAATCATTTCAAAATACAGTTATACTGAGATTCCATACAGGGAATTGCTGTTAGTATGTTAAATTGCAATAAACAAGTTAATTGTCATATTTCAGTGTCAATGCAGTTTCACTCTATCTAAATTTATGGACCTTAGAAGTGAAAGAAGTTGATTTCAATGACACTAAAGTATACTTGGGTTTCTTATTAGGCAGGTTATTATGAATGTATGTAATTTGATATGGAATTATACACAATGTAAGTCCAGAAAAGAAGTCGAATCAAATCAAATAGGCAATTTTTGTGAAGATAAAGTATTTTTATGCCATGTTGGCAACCATGTTAATGAATTAGAGGATAAATGTATAAATCCTAACTACTCCTTGTACATATTTATACCACACAGCTGGGAGGCTAAGAACACAGAAGCAGCATAACTAAATAACAGAGTAACCAGAACAGTAACAGGATGTTATCAGGACATTGCTTCTGCTTTAATTGGTCTTCTTTTACTAACTTGGAAGCGAGGCCACACCTACAGGATTATAGCACAGTCAGACATCAACAAATATCCCTCACTTTGGTGCACTACAGAGTTTGCACATGAGCACAGGCCAGCACAAGAATGGGCATTTCCAGCAAGATCCACTGTGCTTTCTAGACTTAGCAAAAGAAATGGTTTTGCTGGGCTGTTGCTATGGAGTACTGGCTTAATAACACAGAGTGACATTTACTAACACTTCCCAGTGTTTATCAAAAGAAAAATCAAAACTGTTGTCTTTTATACTTGCTTGTTCTTGTCTGCTGAAATGCTCCACAGAGAGTAATGCAAAGTGTCTGTAGAAATTCAGGCACTTGTTAATAGGTCCCTTTAACCAACTGCATCGTTTCAGACCAAAGATCTTTCATAATCTACTGCCATTTCCTGTGCTGTAATTATAAATCTTACATCTTAACACAA
Organism: Netta rufina; assembly: GCF_964035555.1. Classification (NCBI taxonomy): domain Eukaryota; kingdom Metazoa; phylum Chordata; class Aves; order Anseriformes; family Anatidae; genus Netta; species Netta rufina. The sequence continues at coordinate 27,356,918 of NC_140124.1, read as the reverse complement.
CCTACTGCTCCAGCTCTCTCTCTCTCTCTCTCTCTTTTTTTTTTTTTTTTTTTTTAACTAGATGTTTTTCAGAATTTAGTTTTCAGGAATATGTCAGCATCCATGAACCAGATTTTTCACCTTGCGTAAAGTTCTGTAGGTACAGGATGTTTTCTGTGGCACAAATTGCTGGGAGCCTTAGATTTGTCCTGGGAGTTGGTTACCTAACTGTCCTTTGTGCCTTAGAAAATATCCCGTGGGGCCCCATATTTATTTTTCTAATTATTTAGAACACTTTGGACCTGAGCCAGCAAGCTTCTTTAAGAGGCACTCAACCAGTTTCTTCATGTAAATTGCAAACGTCTTTAAATACATGAAAAGTAAAATACATGAAAGTAAAGAAAATAGTTTCCTCTGGACCAGCCACAATCCCCTCTGAATTAAAAATAAAAAATAAAATAAAATAAAAATAATCCAACCAGAAATAGAAGACCGCTAATTATTTTTATAATGTTATCATTTTCAACAGTACCTTGCATGTGAAAACCCAAAGCACTACACTGAACTCGTGATTCCTCTACGACTCTGTGATCAATAAAAATTATATGGGTTTTATATTTTGGAAACACAGTTACAATTAATGAAGTCCAGAGAAGGGGAAGAGGAAGTGTACAGAACACTGACCAAAGTGGATGAATGGGTGCTCTCACAGTACAATGTTAATAAAGTCAGTAAGAGCAAAAACGAGTTTCGTGGTAAGGTGGAAAAAAGTTTAATTTCTGTTTAATGTACATCTCTTCTCACAAACCCAGACAAACTGGCAACTAGTGTGAGGAAAGGGCTAGACAAAATCACCAGATGAATTAGAAGGCTGATGGATAAACCAAAGAAATCACCTTCTCCCTTCACTGGATGTGCATCCAGTCACCCACAGTATCTCAAGACTGTTGCAAATTGGGGGAGAGTGAAACAAAAGAGAAAAAAAAAAAAAGCGAGAGAGAAAAGTAGTTTTACAGAGAGAGACTGAAAATACTAATACTGGTTTTCTTCAAAGGAAACAAGCAGAAGAGTGACAATAAAAGGAGAGTTCATTCTAAGTCCTTTTAATCTTACCCATGTCTACACACTAGTGGCATCAGGGTTGTAAAGGTCAATGAGAATAACAGATAAGTAGAAAGAAGAAAACTTTATGCTTATGGTCTTAAACTGAGGGATCAGGGATTATGTAGAGAGCTACATGTGGCCTCCAACTAACTCCCATATATTGTTTTGTGTCTTCCCCTAGTGCTGGCCATGGTTAGATAGAGGACAGCATACAAGCCCAGTCTAGTAGGGCAGTTTCTTTGTTCCTTTATCTACTGGACACATTCTATGAAAATGTGAAAATGGACAGGATTCCCAAACCTATTAACTAGAGTCCTTAAAAGGAGGAAATTGCAATTACTACACTACTCAAGTCTGACTTTCATTCCTGAAAACCGGAATGTGAAAGTCATTCATAATGCATTCTGCTTCCATGTTCAGCACAGTCACTCCTTCTAGCTCTTTATCTCCAAGTTGCCTTGGATAAAACCTGCAGGAACTAAAAATAACAGCATTAGCTCATCACCACATTCTGGTCAATGAGTTGAGTAATGCAGACCTTATGAAACTGTACGTTTAGAGCTCTTTCAGACGAGCTGCATAACACAAGCCATTAAACATAACTCTATTGATCTAATTTCATTATTTTCAGCAGACTGGAGTTTAGAAATTATGAGCCTTCCTAATGAATACCAACCACAAGAAAAAAAGGCTACAATTTATTATATCTTACTTGAAAACGCCTAAAATGAGATGTTTGTCATTATGGATAAGGGTTTACTGCAATATAAGTCTATGTTACTGCAAAATACTCGTAACCTATATTTTTTTCAAAGAACCATTATGAAGAAAATTGATTAATTCCTTCATGCTAATACCTGACTGCTTTCTAGTGATAGGGTTAGAAAATTTTATCTTCCTGGAAACATATAAAGGGCGGTAAGTTTAACAGAATATTATGTCCGCATTTGTTTATTGAAATAGAAAAGAGGACTTTTTAATGTTGTTATTAACTAAGCTGTTTTTTCAGTACAGGTGGAGAGAACTAGCCATACAAAGCAAATACTTCCTTGCCACACAACAGCGGTATTTCTTCTTGGCAACAAGGGCCTCATGGGCTCTCCTTCCTTAGCCACAGATGTTGGCTGGGATGCACCTAATCTGCCTCTTATCCATGCCAAATATCATGACTTTCATTGAATTCCCACTGAGAATGAGTACAGATTTTACAAAAGCAAGACCTACCAACCTCTTTGGGATTCACCATGGCAGCCAGACTTGCCTGATACATTTAGGACTTATTGACTATTCTGTCACTTAATTATTGTAGCTTCATGGGTCATATTCCAGCTTCAGTTAGAGACAAACCTGAAACTCTGAATTCTATTCATTTCACATTGACAGCAATGTAACAGAATTTGGCTTTGATATGATGGAAGAGGAGCAAGTAGCAGTGCTTACATGTATCTTCAACACTGAAATATATGTATTTTTATGACAAAGTTTGTTTTTATTCTGTGCTTTAGAGCAACATATGAGGTTAATTTGTGCTATTTTCTCCAAAGGCCGTACCCAGCTGACATGATGTAACAGTAGAAGTAAGATCCTGGCACGACTGAAGTTGGCACAAAGATATTTACATTACTGCTCTTTGGAAACCTGTCTATCAAATTTGACTTATACCTGGGTGCAGCACACCTGTCTGAAGATGCAATATGTGGTAGGTGTTCTGCTCCGTATCTTGAGTGCCAGGCAGGGCATAGCATCATTCAGATTTGAACCTTGTCACTGATTAATAGTTCTATTACACACAAGTAATGTCCCTACACTTAAAGCAATTTATCATAATTAAATCATATTGCAGAATAGATAATAGACGTTATATCTGCCCTGAGATAAGTCTATGTATATGCATCTACTCATTAAGACACACACATGTTAAGCAGCAAATCAGCCCTAAATTCCATGGCCAGGTTTCACAGGGAGTGCAAGAGATTTATTTCAATTTATTTTCTTACTGAGGGAAGAAAAATTTGCCATTTCCCATCTCCTTAAAAAAATAGAAAATTATATATATATATATATATATATATACACTATTTTGTTAGAATCATTTAAAAAGTGCTTCAGTGTGAAAATACAACTGGCTGTCTTGCTCATGTAGACTGAAGTCTTGGAGGGATCCTATTGAGACTAAGCGGATGTGCCCTCTGACATTTGCACAATAGTGACAGAATTTATAGTTAAGTGGGTTACAGCCCCTAACCAAACTATCTTTGATTGCTGGCAGTAAGTATTTTTGGAAAATGACCTTCATGAAATCACAAAAAAATATAGGTTGAAAGGCATCCAGGGAGGCCCTCTAGCCCAACCCATCAGCACAAAGTATGGCCTAATTCAAAGTCAGAAACAATTTTAAACTCAAATAATAAATTATATGTTTGATTATATGTTTATATATTTTGCCCAGCCAAGTCCTGAGTATCTTCAGGAATGGAGATTTCAGAGTTTCTCCAGGGGCCTGTTCCAGTGCAATAAACTTGTGTATGTTCAGCATAGATTTCTCTAAGGATGTTCACTCAGCCTTTATCTATCATGGGTCATACTTCCCTCCCTGCATTTTTGCTACAAGACTCAGGACATTGGGAGACCTGCAAGCAGATCTTGCCAACAAAGACCAAAAAAGATATTCAGATATTCATGATTCTGAGAGCTACAAGAGAATGTAGCTCTCAGAATCGCTTTATAAAGGGAGATATAAAAACAATAGGAAGGGAGGAGGCTTTTTTTTTTTTTTTTTTTAATTATTGTTCATAATTCATAGTTCCTGTTTGGCATGGCTAAATAGCTCAATGTCTTCAACATTACTCAGCATAAACTCTTGGCTCTGCATTGTTGTTCCTGGTTCAAAACAGAATTGTTAACATGAGAGATGAAATTATAGGCATCATAAATGTATCTTGGTTTAGTCTGGGTTACAGTACTAATGTTTATTTTAGACCATTTAGATTGCATTCATTTTGGTTTCAAGGAACCCTTGAGGGCAGAAAAAAAAATAAAGTCTTGTACCCTACTATGCAGAAATATTAAATCCCAATTATATTTTTCACTGCTCAGCTTCATTGGATGGAGGATAGAGCTCTCTTTTCTTGACACAATTGTGAAGGAACCACCTCTAGAGGACAGACTAAAATGAGCTGTTGGTGTAAACCAGTGGGAAACAAAACTGTAATATACCAGAGAAGAGTGTCTCAAGTCTCTGACCTAATTTTGAGCTGAGCAGATTACACACCATTCACAGATCAAGACTGTGCTGAAACAAACAGTCTAGCCCTGAACATTGCATTTTTCAGAATTCAGTCTAATGAATTCTTTCACTATAGGGGCAACGAATAGTAATAGACGTGAGAATATGACTTGTTTTGCATTTCCCCATGCAAAGGAATTTTAAACTACCAAAAACATATATTACAAGCCAAATTTTATCCTGATGGGAATTGAAATGAATGACTTAGGATCCTCTCCGAAAGAGACATGATAATGCAAAAGTTGACATTTTTCACTGCAGCAGATCAGCACAGTAAACTATTGTGGTATGTACCACTGAGCTGAGAAAATGGCAAATTTTAGCAGGCTTTATCTCTAAAGCATAAGATGATCCACATGATTGGTAACTCGAAATGACAAATAATCAATCTAGTGTGCTTTCACAATAAACTTAATAATGTGATTTCTCTAGAATTACATGGACATTTTAAATCTTAGTAACAATATCTGTGAAGTTTAAGAACCTTTTACAGGCCCTTCATTGAGATAAAAGCTGAATCTCAAGATTTTTTTTTAAATGTATGTTCCAAATTAATGTAGATTTTTCTTCAGCAGTAATGAGTGAATCTACACTGTATCAACCTAGTGAGCAAAATGGTTTAATTGCCTATGACATTTTCAGCTTTGTTAAATGTTCTGAAGGTCCTGAAACACTTCTCACAGAATCAAACTGAAGATAATGTCATGAACAACATGCAAGAAATCTACTCAGGTTTAGTTATCAGGGATATACATGTATGCAATAGAAAAAAAGGAACAGCACAAACAGCAAATATTGAATCTCTGTAAGAGTACAGTTTGTCTCCTGGGACAAATGATCCATGTTGTTCCAAAAAGAGGAGGAAAAGAGAAAAAAAATCATTTCATTTCTGAATAAGAGAGGCTGCAGTATTTTGAAGAACACTTTCTTTATTTAAAAGCACAGTTCAACCTTTTTTTCTTGGTCCAACTCAATAATACTCCTATGGTGAGCTGAAGTGCTTTTCAAAAGCATAGTATGAAAAGGGTTGGAAAATAGAATTTTCAATAATAATTGATATTTCTCATCACTTTACCAAAAAAAAAAAAAATTAAAAAAAATCTGCTTCACGCTGTAGAAAATTAAGAGGTTTGTTTTTCAAATGCAAAGATGTACTGCAGTTGCACTAAACAGTATTTTCAGAATAGCAGCCTCCAGGGCTCTTGTTCAGGTAAGGAAATAAAATTTAAAAAGAAATAGAATGGTAAAGATATTTCCAGAGATAGGAAATCTCGGGATAATAGGACATGAAACTTCACCAGTGTTCTGTTCCTCAATTTCAAGCAGTGACAGATTATTATTTTTTTCTATTAAAGTGTAAAAATAACATAAATTTCTTACGTTATCTATCCTTAAGGAACTGAAAAAAACCCTTCTATCTCAATGTGGTTATCTTTGGACAACCAGATCAGATTGCCTGGGAGGCCAAAGGGATTATACAGCATGGGAAAATCTCACTTAACTTGTTGAAATCTCAGAGATTACTAAAAACATGATGTTTGGTTTTACTTCGGTTTTATCACTAAGATGTCTTTGTCACACACGACAAAGTTTTAGCAAGCACGTTGACTTCATTTTAGTTTATTTTCAGGCAGGTATCAGAACACGACAAAACTGAACATTAACATGTTTTGGGAAGAATCAGATATTTTAATGAACTGCAGTTTGGATTGTTGAGGGTGCTCTCAGGAGGGACCTGAGATACCAAGCCACAGTATTACATGGCTTGATATCGAATACCTATTAAAGGTAACACCTTTAGAAAATTCAGTAGGTATACATTTTATTATAGAAGCAATAGAGGAGCAGTTGAAAGCAAATCAATCTCTTTAGCAGCATGCAATAGTTAATGGGCTACAAGATTTATTTTTTGACATAGTAGAATTATTCTCACATTACTGAGAGCACGCAGGGTCTACAATTCACAGCATAACAGCTGTTACATTTTTTTTTTAATAGACTTTCATCCTCCTAACATATGAATCGTCTCCAGGAGATCTTTAAAACTGGTATGACTCACACTTTTAATGGGCAAAAATATTTCAATAATGTAATTGTTTCAAAGTTTTATTTTAAATGGAAAAACTCTCATGGACACATCAAGGAGAACACGGTAACAATCAGGAGCTTCAGCTCATATTTCAGCTCTTTATTATGTATTTTGCCTTCTCAATAATTGTATTTTCCAGAAAATATGTCATGGAGTTCATATTATCATCATGTGAATCTATTCAACGAACAACTATTTTGTTGATACAACCTCCACCCAAGCAGTTTTTGTTTGTTTGTTCATTTTTAAGTACCCCACTTCTTTCTCATCCTTGACCTTCTGGAAAAAGCATGTGCATTTCTAGCCTCTGAAAATATTGGAAGGAAGATGGGATGGTTAAAAGCAGTGGTGAATGACTGTAAGAACCCTTGGCTAGCTCTGCCATTGACTTTTTTGACAAATCACTCTATTCATTTGTGTCTCAGTTTCTCATTTACCAAGTGGAAAAAATGATCCTTGTTGTCCCTTTCCTATTTTTTTCATTTTCTTTCACACTGTAATCCTCTTCGGGTAAGAAGCTACTATTTGCAAACTGTATGTACAGAGCCTAAAATCTCCAATTCAGAATACAACTCATGACTATGGGTTGCATTTGTGTTCAAATTAACATTTTCAAGCAGATGCTTAGAAAGATTTTTTTTCTTTTTCTCAGATGGAAATCAGTGCAAATCACCACCATGCTAGTTCTCATCTTCCTGCTGTGTACTTGCCTTTATTAAGGATAAACCTGGCTCTTGAGCGCTTCACCAATTCTCTAGTGGATTTCCACAAATACCAACTCCATCTAAACAATGGATTAATTAACACGGCTCTTTGATTCAAAATGTCATGTATGAAAAATAGATGGTCACTCCATGTGCTTCATTCCTGCTATTCTGATGCAAAATATGTGACAGAAAATAATCATATGCTGTTTGCAAGGGTATCCAAAGAGTTTGATAATGACAATTAGGGAGAGAATCAGTGTAGGATAGTAGAAGAAAGCACAATAATAGCAATGCTCAGTGTTATCCAGACAAGGAAACAGAAGTATTGCACACTTCATTGATCTTGAATTACATAAAAAAGTATCCACATTAATCTCCATTTCGACAGCAACATTAAAAGATAGGACGGTAGACAATATCTAGAATGAAATCAATCCTGCATGCAGAAAGATCCCAACACACCTATGCTCACACCTGTTTCATTTTCAGTCCACAGAAGTATAGGAAAGCAATGCTGAGTAAACTCATGAAAGCTACTAATTCGGGCTGACCCTCTGCCATTTGGCAGAGTTTTGGTCCAAACCTGAATTTCAGAGATACTGGCATCACTCCAACCAGAGTCCTCAAGTTCTAAACCTGGCTTTCTATTTCTGGGGTTTCAGTACCCTAGTATTTTCCAATCTGTGCACACTAATTAATTATTTGTTTCCATTTTCAATCTCTGAAGCTGCCGATAGGCTGAAGGGTTTCAGCAGATAACTAAGCTGTAATCGTATTTGCCACAGACAGAAGTGCCCAAGCAGTCCTTACATTAACATAATTTCCTCAGATGACGACTAGAATTCATCTACATTAGCCTCTCACAACTGTTTGTTAGTAGGAATTGAACACTCTCCAGAGCCTCCTCCATTCTGTGTGCTGGCTCCTACAGTTCCTAATGCTACTGCCCAAATGAGCATGCTCTACTTTTTGCTGACTTTTCATCTGCAGGGCTATCACACAAACAATACATGTTAAATGTTTTACAGAGCTAAATTATCTAAATATAGAAATTAATACAGAACAGCATAAGGCAAAATGAAGAATTAAACATGATTAAAGTGGATAGATATATTTTACTAAGAAGTTTGGAAACAAATTAAAGATTGAAAAGCCATTTGTAAACAGCAGTGATGTTCCAGACATTGTAAGCACTGTGGCAAGACAAAAGACCATCAAACAGATCAGAGATGACAGAAAAGAGTAAAAACATTTATATAGGACTGAAGGGACTTGAAGGGAAGTGTCATTCCATAGAACACACCATGAAATGTTTGCACTTCCTTATGTGGATGAGAAAAAGAGAAGGCAAGCGTAGAGTTACAGGAAGATTACAAAATACTGATGTCTGAAAGTTCAACCATCAACTACTACAACGTTAAAGTCCAGGCAGGATGAGAAATCTTCAGTGTCATTTCTTGGATACTGTACAATACTATACCATTTCTTAACTGACTAATTCAGAAATGCAACTAAACAGAGGAGAGAATTAAAACATACATAAACCCGAAGAAAATATGTAGAAGGGAAAATGTTCACTCTTACTGTTTCAATTGGTAAACAGCTATCACTGTACTTCCAAAATACTTTAATTTCTAGTTTACTCCCTCCCTTCGGATGGATTTCCATTTCTTATTTTAACTTCTTTCTTACTACTAAGAGAAATGTAATATCCTGGATTTGGAGGAAAAAAAGCACAGACATTTGCTGAGATTAAACTATATAAATAGCATAGAATGCAGATGCAGGAGAATGTACCAAATTAATGACAAAAAAAGGATATCTCCTAGTATGCTTTTGTAGTAATGCAATATTGTAAACACAACGGGAAAGTGAGTCTCACACACTCAACATATGATTCCAACCTTTATTTTTCCTTTTACAAATTAAATGCAGCTAGGGCATACTGTAACACTAAGCTCAGATGTAGAAAAGATCTTACAATAAGAGGGATAATATTTATTGCTAGTTCACCAAGTGATAAGACTTGGCTTCAAGTTGCGCCGGGGCTGGGGGTTAGGTTGGATATTAGAAGAAATTTTGTTACTGAACAGGTGTGGCATTATTAGAACACACTGCCCAGGGAAGTCACCGTCCTTGGAGGTCTTTAAGAAAAGTGTAGATTTAGAACTTAGTAGCATGGTGGGATGGACTTGTCAGTACTAGGTTAAAGGTTGGACTAGATGATCTTGGAGGTCTTTTCCAACCTGAATGATTTGATGATTCACCCTTTCAAAGAGCTAGGTTTGCATGACAGTGGCCTTGGAAGTCCGTTCTCTCCCCAAAAACTGTGACCTTTCCAACTTTGGTGTGACTAACAGTTACACCTCAGAGGGCTGTATTTATCTTCACTTGTATCTTCCAGCACTTCTGATGATTCTTTCAGGGAATCAGTTTGCATATGGAGCTCTATAAAACAGCAAAAATAGTGAGTCTGGACATTTTCAAGGCCACCGTATCAATTGGTCAGTTAACGTGAGCAACTAGAGTGCTTTGATGCCCCAAAGGGAAAAAAAAAAAAAAGCAGTAACAGAATGAACGCAGACCATGTTTCAGGGTGTTTTATGCATCCATTCAGCTTTGGTAAAGAACGAAGTTTGTGAAAAGTAGTGGGTACACCTCATTTCATACAGAAAACAGTTACTGCAAGTGATGTATTTCTGCTGCACTAAAAATATCTCGATGGGAGATAAGAGAGGTGCTAGAACAACCAGATGGCCCTTGCTTATATTTATAACATTCATGTCTGGTGATAAACTATATGAAACATACTAAAAGACTAAGAAATGCTTGCAATATAGTAAGGAATAAAAGTTTAAAAGTAATTGTTTAAATTTATAAAGTGATTTCAGCTTATACTTTAAGAGATTATCATAGACAGTCTAGAAGGTGTTTGTAACTTGCAGAACGCTAGGCTCATGTAAACAGAAATGAGCCAAACTCAGACCCTCATTTTAGGTATATTCATAATCACACATAACCAGTGCCATAAAATAGTTCCTAAATTAGAAAAGGATAATGTTTTTCAGAATCAAGGTTTATTCAGGACCACTTGCCCTCTGGTGCACCTAAGAAAAATATTATGTTTAAATTTACCAAATAAAATCTCTCTTTGAGTCTTGGTATTGCTCCTACAGTGCTTAAGGTACTTGGTTCACATGCTGTGAGGTTTTCTTTGTTTATCCTTCTACCATCTGGGTGATTAGCACACATAAACCCCATTAAAAACAAGAAGTTCTTCAGGTTCACTTGTAAACTAAAAATACTAAATACCAACGACAGATCTTGCTGAAGGGATCCCAGATCCTTATCCAAGGCAGACAGACTTGTTGTCCCTCATTAGCACCACTTCCCTTTGGAGTAAAGAAGTAACTCTTGTGAACAGCTTTGTCTTTAAAACAATAGTACCAATAATCAATTTGACTAAATCAATAATACCTGTAAGGCAAGTATATACATCCAAGCCTGTTACCCTTTCCTTGCCATGAGAACTCCAGTCAAAAGAATGATTAAACTCATTGGAAACTAAAGTCAGATAAACCACACCCTAACAAGTGCCTTGTTTTCCTACATTTGGTCTAAAAATCTCTGGATGACCACAGCACAGACTGGGAGGGGGGCAATCTGCTGTTGGCGGTCAGACCGGTACCACAGAGGGAACCACACAACCTCCCACGTCTTACCGGGAATTCCTCAGGTTATAGCCATCACTATCTGACAGTGGAGTCCCATTTCTGCTTCTAGATGTGTGACTTCCAACAAAATGACTCTGCTACACCTCAGTGAAACAGAGGCAGTGACGTGACTGCTTCAGACCACTAAGGTTCAGTCGATCTCCATTAGTGTCCTCATTTCCACCCTTTTTCTTTTCTCATTTTCCACAACACTGCAGTCCACTCCTCATCCCTTCAAACTCTGCCTCACCTCCTTCACTCCTGCTTTCGTTTGGGCTAAACTTGCTGCTCCCTTCGCGGGCCCCATGTCAGCAGGAGAGCCCCCGACTCCCATTCTTGCAGCTCCTGTTTCTCCTTCTACCTCTTCAGACTGATGTCAGCTGCCACCTCTGAACTTCTCCCTTCACTCCAGGCTCAGAATTCAGCTTAAAATCCAACTCAGGCACTTCACTCGAAGCAGCCCTCTCCAAAATCCTCCCTGAGCCATTCCCGACCCAGCTCAACACCATCGCTCTCCCTCTGCCCTTCACCGCTGCCACCTGTCCGCCCTGTCAAGGAACCCTTTTCCCTCACGACTCCGCTCCCTTGTGCCAACAGCTGATCTGGGCAGCCGGAGCCTTTTAATACTGCCTCGTCTGAGCAGAGGGACTCGCTTGAGGGAACCCCCCAAGGGCCCCAACCCGTGCGCCTCTCCCCGCCGCCTCCCCTCAGGCCTCGGCCGGCAGGAGGAATCGCGGCGCCTCCCGCCCGAGGCCACCTCCGGGAAGCGCCGGGGGCCCGGCGGCCGCCACCCTCCCGCTCCGGGCGCTGGGCGGGCGGCGGCGGCTCCGCTCCGCCCCGCTGCGGGGGCCGCCCGCGCCGGCAGAGGCGGCTCCGTTCGCCGCTGTGACGCCGGCGGCGCTGGAACACCTGGAGGGGCGGCGGCGGCGCCTCCGGCTCGGCCCTGCCCTGCCCTGCCCTGCCCTCCGCTGCTCGGCCGCGGGCAAGGTGAGTGCCGGGAGCGGGGACCCGTGCCGGAGCCTGGACGGGGGGAGCGGGCTCCGCTCCGCCGGCGGCTGCCGCGGCCGGGCTCGGGCAGCGGCGGGGCCGCGGGTGGGGGGAAGGAGGCGGCGCGGTCGGCGGGCCCGAGGCGCCCGGTGCCTGGCAGGGCTCGGCGGAGGGGCCTCCGGGGGTGAAACGGGAGAGGCGCAAGATGGCATCTGCCCGTCCTCGCCGCCCTTCCCTCCCTCCCTCCTGCCGGCGGCTGTCTCGCCATGATTGCTGCACGCATCCGCTGCTGCCTGCCGGCCGCCCTCCCTCCCTCCCTCCCGGGCATCCTCTCTGGCCGCGGGCCCGCAGGGAGCGGGGAGGAGGGGGGAGGGCGGCCCCGCCGGGCCCTCACCTGCCGGCCGGCCGCGGTGGGCCCTCGTGCCTCGTACCGGCTGCCGAGGCGAATGAAATGGGAATTAAAAGGAAAAATACATGTATATACGTGCTTCTGGTTCAACACCTCTGTTTTGGAAAAGGTTGATCTTGGTAATCGGATTTGACCTGCATCCATCTATACCTGGCTCCTGAGTGTTGGTCACCGGGTGCATTGTTCTGGAAGACAGAGAAGGAAGAAAGAACACTACTCGCAGTGGTAGCGCTTAGTAGGAGGAAAGGATGAAGGGCGCTGTGCTCTTTTATTGCCAGCGCTGTGTACACCTTCAGCACCAAATGTAAATAATCTCCTGTTCCGTGGTGCTGTGCCCTGTGCTGGCACCCCAAGGTCCTGCATGGATCCTCCTCAAGCACGCCTTCAGTTCACCTTGGGGGATCCAGGTCTAGTTCCTAAACGTGGAACCGTACCAGATAATCTTAGGGATACATCAGTTGTCCCCCTGCCCCCAGTTTACACCATGGATGTTCTGGAAGGTTGGCGTTGGCGTTTCCTTCTGTTTGGCACTCTACCCACACGCCCTGCTTTAAACCAAGGCAGTAGTTTATTTCTGGGAAGCACCTGTTTGTTTTTTGTTTTGTTTTGCTTGCGTTTCGTTCTGTTATCCTCCTCCTTTCAGTTTTGGGATAGTCAAAGGGTTTTATTTAATTTGCGTCTCAGAAGGTGGCTGTGACCCTTGTTCTTGAGCAAACTTCTTGGGAGTAAGCTGCTCATGTCTAGCAAGGACATTGTTGAAAAGAAAAATGTATGTTTGGTTGCTTTGCCAAAGTGTTGAGCAGAGAAAATGGTAGGCAGAGTTTTGGAGTCTGTAGTGTGGTTGGCTTTGGGTATGGACTTTCACCTATTTTTTGTTGTTTTTTCCTGGTAACCAACTCTTTTTTCAACTCTGTCCGTGCAGGGTTCCCAGGGAGTGAGTAGAAATGTTGCTTGCTAGTGCTGTCTTCCTGGCAGTGATCTAGGAGTTGCACTTCTTGATGGTGCTTAGCTTAAAGTCTGGGAACAACATCTCATTGTCATTGGGACAGTAGCATTTTGAATGAGCTATTCAAATAGCATAGCCTATTGGTTTAACCTGAGTGACTTTATGATTTAAGATTTGTGTTAATACCACTGCAAAAGGAATTTAGCGTAAAGCCACGGAGGTCTCTGGTGTAGTAAACTGTCATAACTGGTAAAACCAGTCAGGTTTTTCCCATAGCAATTTCTCCTAGAAGATGGTGTGGCAATTAAATGCTGCCAAACGTTGGTCTAAAGTTCCCCTACTGTTTAAACTTCATGAGTGAAACATGTTTACTTCCAGAATGGTTTGACCAACAACAAAGTCAAAAGTTAGATCCTGGCAATTGGAATTTGCTTTTTAATTGAGAAAGGATTGGTTTTATGTAAAAGTGATTTTCTCCATTCTTTTTATAAGAGCTAAGATTTAAATAGATATACAGCTGAAGGTTGTAAGTTCAAAAATCAGTTATGACTGTATAGAAGGGAAGAGTTCTTGAACTTTTTATTTACTTGCTTTTGACAAGATTTTTACCATTGTTGGAGTGAGGTAAGGAGTCACTTTTAGTGCAAAGTAAAATTCCTGCTGAACACTATTGCAGGGCTTAGTAGAGTCTCAAGCCAACCAGTCTTGCCTGTTCTGCTGTGTACACTTTACAGGGCTGCTAAATTGTTCTGATGAATTCTCAAGTAACCTTTTCTGGAAAAGCTGAATAATAATAGCTCTTTTCACTCTTAAGCTAGTGTTGAAAGCTGTTGGTATGAGTTGGCAGAAAAATGTGCTAATATCTCAGCTAACAGTGTCTAGAAATGTCCTCAAAGACTCTTCTTAATACTTTTTTTCAAAATCTTCTCCAAGTGTTGCTGTGAAGCAGTTGGTTCTTCAGGATGTTTTGCCATTGCTCAACTGTAAAATCACTCTAAAGACAAAATTATACCACATGATGCAGAAGCATTAAAAATACAAAAGCCCGGAGAGTGAAGAATGTTAAACAAAGAGCCAAGCAGTCAGGAACAGTAGAAACCTTTGACCTTTTATGTGTTGCTAGTAATAGTCTCACAGTAGCTTTTCCTGCGGCTATTGTTAGCCGTGGCAAAACGAGGGGCATTTTGGCCGGTTATGCAATCACTTACGTCAACCTTGGGAACTGCCTGTTCCAAGTCACTGAAACAGTGCTCAGGTCTGTCATGCGAGCAGCTTCATAGGGATCACCGCTGCTCAGGGAACTGTCGGCTGGTGTGCCAGGGTCTGAGAAGTTCCTGCTTCTGTGGCTGAGGAGCAGAGGTTGCATGTGGACTGTGCATCTATCGAGAATATGCAGCCTGTATTGATCGCGTTGACTCAATGTGCAGTGAAAGAAGATCACCCTGTATTGCTGTTTCTGTGCATGCTGAAACTGTTTCGTTAATCAAATTTCTTACCCATGGATGTGAAATGATCTCCTGAGGGATTCTAGAGAAAATTATTTTCCCTGTTCCCTCCCCCTGCATTGTTCCCCCTCAGGTATAATAGCGTTGCTTCCTGGCTTCTGCACAGATGAGAAGGGAGGCAGACTCTTGAGTGTTGACTGTGTCAACAAATAGGGTATCAAAATAAGAGAGAGATTGGTTTGAACTTTATAACCATTTTTATAAACCACATTTATGACAACATAAATGTGAAAATGATTTCATGAGTATTTGTACATCCACTGTTTTTTTCATCCATTCTGCAAGGGGAAGCGTTCCTAAGATTAAGACTAGACTGATTATGGATAAAAAGTGTCACACAAACCATCTTCCTATTGTCTTTTATAATCTGTGCACAGCAGGTGTTCCATATGGCACTTTCCTTAATAGTATTTGGCTACTAAGTTTAAAAATACCATTTTGAAGCTGGAAGAATAAATGTGTATTACAAAACAATTTGATAGTCATTTCGGAGAAATGAAGCGAGTCTGCATTTAGAGTGAAATTAAATCCTGGATTGTATATATCCCCAGTTTTGCTCATTTGCAGAGAGAGATTAGACCCATCACTCAACTTCTTTTGTAAGACAGATACAGTACTTATTTACAATACCTATTCCTTCCTAAGGACATTTGCTTGGTGTTCTTCACATATATAAATGGAAAACTAGTAGCTGAGTGAAAGCTGTTACGTAAGGACAAACTAATACTATGTGCTGTTCTTAAATTATTTCACAGTCACCTGCTGAAAAGTCAGTATTACATGAAAAAGCAGCCTAAAATTAGTTTTGCCTGTGTTTAAATACGTGTCTTTGTGTATATAAATAGTGAAGTTCTGCATGCAGTTTATTGAGAAAGGACTATCATTTGCTTGTTAATCTGCCTACTGTGAGTTTACCAGCATTTATTTGAAATATTTTGTTCTGAGACTACATGTACTGTGTTATGACTACATGTTCCATTCCCGTCAGTGGTCTTGAGATAAACCACTGTTTATAAGAATTTGTAGTTCAACTGTTTGAAAAACAGCTCAAAGTTTCATTTCAGTGTATTTTATGTTCTTGCAGGACAAGATCACTTTGCCTTTAAGTTTATCACTTTGGGATAATTTGGCAGGCATATAGTGCCCAATATACACCAAATTGTTTTTTGAAGAGGAATACTAACAGCTGATTTCATCCTTGTACTTGCATGGGAGCAAAAATAGTTTTTTAAAAAAACTTGATGACATAGTGCCAAATTTCCACATCTTCATGTTGGCTAAAACTTACCTCTAGCAACTCAGATATTGAAAACTGGTGCAGCCCAGATGGATTTATACTCAAGTTCTGGGTGTAAGTGTATAGTAAACTTCTATTGTGCAAATTTGCTGTATTTATCTGCCACTGCCTTCTATTAACTTGTACACAGTGGGAATAGAAAAATAAAAGACTCAAAATGATAATAAAAGAAATGGGACCCTGGCTATCGTCCTCTGTTTTGACTGCATCAGAAAATTAAGCAATTTCCTATGTTAATTGTGTATTCTGCGGTAATTATTCCACACTAGAAACATAATAATTGCTTTTGGAATAAAGCAGCTCGTACAGTACTCTCTGCAGTAGCTATTGGTCATCTGCCCTGTGGAGAGAGTATTAACAACGAGTTTAAAACCGAGTGAAAGACAGATCATTTTATACTTAATGACAATAGTGCTGCTCATTTTGTTGGGTGTTCTGTTCACAGACAGGTCACTAGTTAATGCTACTAAATGCCAGAAAGAACACCCCAAGCCTCCAGATTTCTCCATACCTTGTGCATAGTTTCTAATGGTGCAAGTCTTTAATCACACGATCTTAGTCATTCAAGATGCCTGCTTGTATTGCTGTGCCTTGTTCTCCCTGCAATTGATCAGCCTGAAAAAGAAGGCAAAGAGAGAGTGATATGGGCTCAAACTGGAAAACAGACTCCAATTTCTCTGATACTTTTGTTGTTTTCAGTTCACAGCTGTTGGTTCATTTTCCTTTGCATGTCTAGTTTTGTTGTTAGTGTTTCTTTTCTTGATGCTTTAAAGGATCAAGACAAACAAATAAATGGAATGGAATAAATGAAGTTTTTGCTGGGATCTTTCATAAACCTTGATAGACCAGCAAACCTTCTGTTGGCTGCCTTTGTAGAGGTTTAGTGTTGAGAGACTTGTATGGTAATTTGGGCACCACAGTTAGATGACTGGGACCAAACAGCACAAATATCTTTCCCTCTCAGTACCCACCCAGGAGTATGGAAACTGCGAAAGAGATCCCCTTGCTGTATAACCTTCATGTTTCTGTTAAAATTGCATGAAATGTCTTTGTAGGTGTCAGCTCCTGAAATAGGTTGAAAGAGTCATTTTGTTGATGCATCTTCTCCCCTCGTAAGACTGCAATATTTCTACTCCTGGGAAGTTGTGGGTAACATTTAACATCTGTCTTGGGACCAAGGAATAGACAAAAAGTTGTGGTGGATGGAAGGAACTGGTAATGCAGCACTTTCACAACAATTTTTAAACTTTTTCAATTAATAAATAAGTGCATCAGTGTGTAGTCTAACAATGAAAATATGGATATGAAGCTAAGCATGGATGATTCAGCAGGATTAGAACAGCAGTGATGAGCTTTAGAGGAAAAATTAAATCTTGTCATTTGTCATATCAACGTAAACTCTAGATTCGTTTTATCTGGATTACAGCAGCACCTATTCATGGAGTTAGATTAGGTATTATACTTGTAAGTCTATGTATAACTGTGATGCTAAGTGCCTATATAGACCCTGGCTTTGGTTGTCAAATGCAAGAAGAGTGAAAATGTGGATAATTCAGATCAATAGACTGCTCTATTCACTTTTGCTTGTGAAAGGCAAAATGAAACGTGGTTTGAAGCCTTGACTCATTGGGTCTGCATGTTTGTAGAAAGACCATAGGAGATATAACTGTACCTTGCTTGATCTTCCCCTTGCAGTGAGACTGCTTCTTGCTTTGGAGACCCATTTACTTGATTCAGTTTGATCACAGCTTTCTGGCAGTAGAGGAGAGGAGAGAGGTTGTGAGGCAAGAGCTGTTAAAGAGGCACAGATGGCATTGACTCCCTCACCTAAGCACATCACAGATTTTCCTCCCATCAAAGTATTTTACATAAATGAAACTATCACTGTTTTACAGCTCTTTAAAATTCTTTTTTTGTTGTTGTTACCTAGTACCAATGTACTGTTACTGTATTAAGTTTCTTGGAGAATTACTGATTTTAATAAAAACATTTAAGTGAATTAACTGCAGTGCATGATTCTGCCATTTTTATAGTTATAAGTTGTGGCGTTTTTAAGGTGAAGAGAGTTTGAGGACCTTCCAACCACATTAGCTGCTTTGAAAGGACAGTAAACTGCGAGGATAGCGCTAACTATCAGTGAAAATGCAAATCCATCTGTCTCTTTTGATAAACACATTACTTTCCCATCAGGCTTGCTGAATTCTGCTCTGCCTCTCATTCTGTTCCCTTTTGTTGCTTTTGAAGGCATCTCAGAGGAATTCAATTTACTACTTTCCTATGTAACTATGGTAGGTCATCTTTGGATGCTACATTTTATCTTCAGCATCTATAAAAGCTTTGCAAGGATTTTGGCTTACCTCATCGTTCTAAGATGTGATTGGATCAACAGTTTGTTTTAGATATAATTTCCATGGATGAAAGATTCTTGTTTGCCAAGTCCTGCTTTCTTCTATGGGATCTGCTGGCTACTTGTATTAGTGTAATGCTCAGTCAAGAACAGATACTTGAATGAGGGGAAAATATATATTTATTATTATTTTTTTCCAGTAACTAGGAGGGCATTAAGATCAGAATTTCACTCTGCTACATGACACTTGTTATTTTTCTTTTCCAATAAACATTAAATATATCTGAGTGACATTAATACACAGATAATGTTGTTCAGCTCTTGGGAAACCAGACAACTTATGCTGCAACAAACTATAATATAATAAAGCTAAAAAAGAGGAGCAAGGAAGTATGAACGTCATACAGAGGATGAGCTGGAAGGAAAGCTTAGGGAATGCTGGAGTTCTAATCATTCAAAACACCAAGCTAGCATTTTCCTTGTTTGCACAGGAGGATGTTGATGGTGTATTCAAATGGTTTTGGAGGGTGCAGAGAATCAGAGGATTTTTTGTAGTCATGTGGAGTAGAAGTGCATTGGCTAATGAAGATATTCTCTATCAAGCCTCCTTCGAGCATCATGGCTACTAAAAGTTCCTGATATGAAAGCAGGCTGAATCAGTATGCCAGAAATATTATCAAGTCCTGTAGCATTCCAGCTATTATGCCTACTTGTGGAAATAATTTGTGGATAAGTAGCCCACAAACCAGATAAACTGCCACAGATGCGAAGGTGCCCTAGCTGGCCATGTGCAGGGCCATCTTGGTTCCAGCATGTCTTGTTAGCTCTGGCGGAGCGCTGATGAGTGCAGCTGTCTTTCTCCTGAAGCCAAATTGAGCCGTGAAACACTGGTTGTATTTCAGGGTCCAGGCCAATGACTGTGCCAGACTCAAGCTGGTTGCATGTAGTCCTGTCTGGTATCTGTCTGCACACAGGGAGGTTTGTCAAACATGGTGCTGAGGCTTCTCAGCTGCTTCTCAGAGGGCCAGACAGGGATTTTCAGGGGGACAGCAGAGCTGATGGGCCCAGCTGGTTCCACGTCGAAATGGATGTCTTAGTGCTGTGATCCATGTCTTCCAGGTAGGCTTGTTATGATAGGGCCAGCTCAGGTTTAAAGCTGAAACTGAGGTAGCATCTGTCTCAAAACACTAGAAAGCACGTGGAGAATTAGCAGCGTGTGGACATACCCAGACAACTTCAGATCCACTGCTACACAGCTATAACCATGGGTTTGTGTACAGTCAGCTGTAGCATGATGCTGTTTTCCGTAGCAGGCTCTACAGCACCTATGTTTGCTGTCTCTTTTTTTTTTTCCATATTATCTAGATTATCCCTACCTTTTGTTAGTCAAGATAAAGGCTTATGATAAAGAATGACGCAACATGCACAAGTGATCTCTATGACAAAGCTAATGGAAACTTTCTGATAGAAATGTTTTCCAATGAGGTGGTGGATGCTGTTGTTTTTTTTTTCAGTCATGTCAGTGTAACATTATTTCTTGAAACATCTTTTAGCCGTAATACATTGGAAGGAAAAAGAGAACAGGAAAAAAATAATCCTTTCACATCAACTCACCTCTGGCAAATTAAGCTTAGTTTTATATGTAAAATTCTATGATAAAAGGTCAATTTTAAGTTTGACTGCAGTTTTCAGGTCAGGTATTGGTGGGCTTCAGTCAGTGTCATGTGTTTTCTATTGTAGTCAGCTCTGGCAAAGAGCAACTCTTGTTACTTCTGTCCAGGATATTCGGGCGTTATTCTTTGAAAGCATAAGAGTTCAAAACCTAAAGTAGTTGAAGGTTGTGTGCTCATTCATTCATGTCTTTCTGCAGCCTCAGGGTCTGCCTTTCCTGACAGTGGGGTTTCTTTGTTATGTGGTTACGAAGTTTCCTTTTAATTCCTTGATACTTCGCTGGCCTGTTTCCAGTCCCTGTTTATTAGCATCTCTCACTTTTTGTGGCTAGACTTATGACTTTGGGTTTTCTTTAAAAAAAAAAAAAAAAAAAAAAAAAAGCTCACTGCTTTCAGCTGTGCCAGATGCTTTCAATAATCTCCTTTGTTACAGCTGAACCAATATCTTAACCCTCTTTTGTTCCCGGAGTTGGAATAGGCAGTAGTAGCATGTGAAGTTAGAGACTATTCTAAAAATAAAAAAATTGTGTCCTTTTTAAATGACTGCAGGAACAATTCACGCTGTGTGTGTAGTGATATCTGAAGAAATGAAAAATGTTAATCTTCAAAGTTTTGGATGTGAATGAAAATAATACAACTAAAAGCTTAATGTGTTGTAGGTAACTCTTTGAAAGCTAACATAAAGTACTATTTTTGTATGTGTGTCAACAGTGGTCATGGTACAATGTCATTCCACTGTCCGTTTACAGCATGTTTTTAAGGAAAGTTTTATGCATTAAACCAAAAGTAGCAGCAAACTGTTGCTCACCAGTCTAATATTTTACATTGTACAAGTTGTCACAGAATCACATAGGTATCACATAGGTATCACAAGAACCTGTAAGGTTTCTGTGGGACACTATGACAAAGGCATTGCTAACATCAGCACACAACATCCCCTGCTCTCCCTTCACTCACTCACCAGAGGCAGTCACCTCATTGAAGGCAGTCAGCTTAGGAGTGACTTAAATTCATGTAAATCCATGCTGGCTGTTCCCTCTCTCCTTCTCTTCTTTCATGTGTCTGGGAATAGTTTCCAGGAAGGATTTCTCCAAGATCTTTCTAGGAACTGTGAGGTTGATGGGCCTGAGGTTTTCCTGATGCTCTTTTCTGTGCTTCTTGAAGATAGGTGTGATGTTTGTCTCACTCGAGGCATCTCCTCTGATCAACATAACCTCCAAGAGAACAGGGAGAACATCCGAACAATGACATCAGCCAGCTCCCTCAGCACCCCCAGATCCATCTTACCTGGTTTCTTGAATCTGTGTACATCCCAATGGCCTACATACCTCCTGACTGAGTCTTTCTCTAGTGTGGTTAATGCTTCATATCCCCAGACCCTGACCAGTAGGCTTTGAGAACTAGAATGCTGAAGGGCAGATCTCCCACTGAAAAACACAGCAAAAATGCAAGTCTGCCTTTCCATATTCTCTGTCACAGTGGGCCTGTGCCTTCTGTAGCCTTTCTTTTGGTGCCACTATCTTTATAGAGCCATTCTTGTTGCTCTTTGTATCTGTTCCTAGTTTCAACTCTAGAGCACAGCTTTGGCTTTCCTAACTCCATCCCTACATGCTCTGGTAATACTTTTGTATTCTCTTGAGTAACCTGACCATGCCTCGGTCCCTACGTGTTTGTTTTGCATTTGAGTTCAGTCACAAATCCATCAATGCTGGCTTTCTGCCATAGGTGCTCAGCTTTCTGTGCATTGAAATGGGGAGGTCATGTTCTTTCAGGAAGCTGATTTCAAAGATCACACAGGTGTCCTGAGCTCCTCCTGAACTGAAAGACCAGTTTAGGATATAACATAATCAGTAAGACTGTGTTCCTTAAAAGAAAATCCTAAAATCAAAAGCTAAAAATTTGTATATTTGCGGTTGCTCTCAGATACAAACATGAGAAGTCCTTTAATAGCACATCTGCTACATCCAGCTCAAGTAAGTATTCCTATATTACATTTCCCTCTATCCTTGATTCTGATTTTAATGTCTACATTAATAAATACTGTTTCCATTTCAGTCGAGCTTAACTATAATGCTGAAACATGAAATGTAAATTAGTATACAGTACTATAAATATCACACAAGTGTATCTAACTTGAAACAAGTTCTGTGTGAATGGAATCATTTAGGGTACCACTGAAACCAGTGGGACCCAAACTGAGTGCACTTTTGTGGTCTAAATTAACAGCTAAAAATGGCATAATAGTAGTGGGCATTCAGGTTTTTCAGAGCATTCTCAGTCAGTAAGAAAGGTGAAACTCATCTGGGACTTCAGAGGCATAACTGGTTTCATTATGAATGTTCTTTGAACAGCATCTGGAATGAATGGGATCCAGGAACTCTTCATGATGGAAATTGCAGGTGATATGGCTTTTGCCAACGCTTATGGTATCTGATTCTTTTCAAGCAACCACAGTTCTGTTTATTCAGTGCCAGTGCTCACTGAGCCGTCTTTGTACAACCTGAATTCTCATTTAGGACCAAAAGCTAATTCCGTATGGGTAATAAAAGGGAGCCAGGGACTAAGCTTGAGCACCGGGCTGTTTCTTGTTCCTGCTGTTTAATTGCTGTAATCTCCCTAGAGTGGTTTTTGTCTATACCACCTACAGTTCTCTGGGACCCTCTATTTCTTGGCATGTTCTGGGGGAGATGGCATGCCAGGAGGCATATCCAGTAGACAATATGGGTAAGATTCCAATTCTGTTTCCTTCCACCCTATATAGCCATACAGCACTATCTCAGTAGCCTTTTGGCCTCAAACACCTCATGTGCCTTCATGTCACACAGCAGGGCCAGGAGAGCATACCCTCATTTTCATACCATGAAAACACTATCCTAATAACTGTGACACAGTCCTCACAGGTGCTCTGAATTAAAAAAAAAAAACAAAAAAAAAAACAAAAAAAACACCATACAAAGAGTATCCTGTGGGGATGGGGGGGGCACTATGTAGATCTCAAAGGAGTATAACTAAGAAGATCCCAGAGTCAATTATAGTTATAGGAAAAAAGAATGTGAGCTATGCATGTAAGATGAGAACTCTTTGTCACCATGACCCTTATGTCTTCTTTTTTTAGGGACATTGGTTTCCAGGAGAGTCAGGTGAACGTGTACAGTGTTTAAGGTCAGTGCCTAAGACCTGTTCCCCTTGCTGAGCTACACTTTGTTCCACATAATACACATTATTTCACCTAGATGGGCTGTTCTCTGCTTCCTGTCAAGCCAAGCATGCTGCTCAATAACTGAGTCATGGATGTGCATACAAGCCAAATCCTGTGTTCTTATCTCTCGCACACACCCACTGTTGACTTAAGCAGAACCTGTATTAAAACAATGAAGTCAAGCACATAGGTATTAGAAAACTGGAGTTAACGTTGTCTGTGCCTCATGGCTCTAGAAATTAAAGCAAAGCTGTGGCTGTTGCTCTCCATTCTGCATATTGTCTGACATAACAGTGCTGTAATACAAACAGCAATCCAAAGCAGTTCTTCCTCTTCATTATTTGGCTGTTGGCCTTACAATTAAATGCTGCTGAAGACAGGGTTATGAATTTACTTATGATCTCTTCTGCAGTGCATATGAGCTCTTCACAAAAATTCCATTTCAGGAAAGTGTCCTGCTCTGATAAAATCTTCCAGCATCTCATGGAACTTTGCCAGGAAGTTTCACAGGTACAGAGAGCAGAGAGGCTAGAATCCAAAACCTGGGATTTGGCTTCAGTTGGCTGTAAATGGAAGTGTATGTGCTTCACAGTTGCAGGAAGCACTCAGGTTTGCATTGCCTTGTCTGAGTCCCTGCAATCTGTTCCAGTCCCCATTACCATCCAGTGTTTGCCATACTGTCTTTAGGCAGCACCTTGTTAGACGTGTTGCCAGAGCCATGGCTCCCCATTGCAGCCCCTTTTTTCTCTCCAAGATTAGTGCCAGAGAGTCCTTTCTGAAAGCAGCAGAGGAGAAGCCAGGTGCTTGGTTTTTTGCAATGAGTGTCTGGCTTGACTAGTAAATTTGGCCTGGAAGGAGTGTGCTCAATTACTGGTGATGTGTGCACCATCTGGTCAGCTCATTGTGTATCAAAACTGGAGATATTAACTTTTAAAATTTAAAGTCCAAACACATGCAAATCATATTCTATTCACAGGAACTGCGATGTCCCTCTGAGAAAAAAACAACCGGTGGTTAAATTTTGCATCCATTGCTCAAGACATAAAGTAGCTAATGCTTTTGAAAGGTGGATCAATGAGACATTGGTGAAAAGAGTAGCTGAAATAGGTTGTGGTTAAAATTCTGGTTTAAAAAACAAAAAGAAAAAGAAAAACACACTTGACTGGGGATTATTCCTAGATTATTCCTAGCATGTATGCTTTGGGCTTGCCTTGTCAAAAATCACTGAATTTACAACAGGAAAACTTGCTAAAATACAAAAAATCAGCAACACCACTTAAATGTGTTTGTCATGGATTTAAGTGAGAATTGTGTGTTATATGAGAAAAGCATTTGGTCTACAGACGGAAAAAATTTCTTTTGTAACATATACAAGATGATAAAGTATGGTAATTTTTATATGTGAAAAGGCAGGAGTTTTTCTGTTGTCTAAATTGAGAATTATATTTTAGAGATGTTTATATTAACTGATAATTTCTTATTTTATTTAAGTGTTTGAAGAAAATAAGAAACATGGAAGGTCATAAGTAGTAAGTACCTTGGTCATTTTTTATTATTCTAAAGAGTTAATGGTGTTTGGCGTGTTGATTTGTGACTGCATAATCATGCATTATGTTCTGGCATCTAGTATTTATATGAAGTCACTGGTAGATGTTCTGTTTAAAAAGAATAAAAATAGAAAGTGGAAAACTGCCAACTTATCAAAGAATGGAAAAACAAGTGAATTGATGAGATGGAAAAGTAGCATATGTTATCAATTTTCTGCATAATGGCAAAAATTGTATGAGTGTCTCATTTCAATGGATTTATCTGTGATCATCAGCGTTAGAATAAAGTAGATCCTTCTTCTAGTTATATTTTTGTGTTGTTTTTTTTTTTTTTTAGTAAAATTTAAATATATCTATGATTGCTTGACAAAATCCACTTTTAAAGGTATTGACAAGGACCTTTAAACCTCCAGAAAAATTGTCCACCAAATATTTCATTAAGATAATTATTTATAAGCACATTAGACATAAACAGGAGCCAGAAATTTCTCCAAATGAAATTGAAAGTTGAGTTTGTCTGTAGTGGTAAAAGATTGTATTCTTCACATTCTCCCGGTTTGTTTATCTGTGTCTAATTCAGAAATCTCTATTAATCCCAGGACTTTTTTGTGACCTCACATTAATGACTCATTTTTATTTTTTCCACCCAGTCCCTAGAATTTCTGGTGACCTCAAGCAAGGTAGCTATTAAGGCTGGTTGACAGCAAATGAATTACGGTGTTTTCTTCGTTTGATCACTGAACTGAGATATCAGTTATTTGCACAGCTGTAGCACAAGTTAAAGCACACAACTAGCCAGATAGCTAGGGTCTTAATACTGCCACATGATCAGTTTGATTTTATTTATTTATTTTCTTTTAAAAGTAATGTTAGTTTTATTAGTTAAGCTCACATATTCTGCTTTATCATAATGCAGGGGGATTTGGGAGATATCTAAATGTTCTCCTAATTTATTAGAGGTACAGCAAGTCAGGTCAATACAGGCTTCGCTTAACTTGATAGGCTGGAGTTGTCAGGGGATGTGTAATATCTTGTTTGTGCAAAGCTGCATGTGAAATGTGATATGTTTTCCAAGTGTTATTTTGTGCCTTGGCACCAAAAAAGTGTCTTATTCTAAGCTTAATGAAATTCATAAACTAAGGACTTTGGACTGATGCTTTGGTAAAATTAAATGGGTGAATACCTTTTCTTTTAAAGTTTGGGGAAGAAGCCAGGAGGTGCTGTATATATGTGCATTTTGACTTTTGTCTTTGCTCATTTTACACTGCAATTTCTTCTTACCATCTCTTTGGAGATTTAAGTCACTGTCTCCTAACTCACTGATTAGAAATAACCAAAGCAAATAACAAATCCCTGTCAAGCAGATTTTCTTTTCAGGATGAATTGTGTCATTAGTAACTGCACAGGGGAGAGCTGCCTCTCTTGGTGAATATGTGTGCCAATGGCTTTCAGAACATCCGAAATATTTCACAGCAAGTGTATATATCTGTATGTCTCTCTGCATGACTTGATGTGTATGTTGAGTCTGAGGACTCTTTGGGGTAGTATCAGTGAGTTACCCATGTGTTATGTGAATTGAGCTAGTGAGCAGTATCTCAGTAATGTAAAACAGATAAAGAGCATCTTTACTTGAAAAATAAATTCAACCACTTTAATTTTCTCGGACTATTTAATATAAATTTAAGCAACCATGTATTTCCAAAAAAAGCTGCAGTGATTTTGAATATCTTACTTTATACACATAAGGGAAATTAATAGTGGAATAACTATTACTGAAAGAGATCAAGATTTCATTGTGAAACTGTAATTTCTATTCATATGGTTTAAATATTGTGGAATGTGCTGGCCAAAAAGGAAAGACCTGTTGCAGGGGGTGAGGTGGAGTGAGCTGAGTTAGGCAGCCTGATCTGCTCCCAGCACAACAACTGGTGCAACTGAGAAGAAGTGACAGGTGACAGGTAAGGGGCTCTCTTCTGAGAGGTAGAGACGCATCCTTTTGCCAGCCTGATCCACTCTTGAAGGAAGTCAGCTGCTTACCAGGGGCTTGTATCAAGGATGTCACCTGGAGACTGCCAAGCCTCGTACTGGGCACCAGTGATGCAACCAGGAGTAGTCTGAGGGGTATCGAGGGATTACAGAGCCCTGGGAACAGCAGTAAAGGACTCGTGAGCACAGGTAGTTTTTTCATGAGTCCTCCTGGTCAAAGGGAAGGGGACTGAAAAGGCAAGTGGAAAGTGTCAAATCAATGAATTTACAGGACTGGTGCCACAGACAGGGCTTTGGCAACCTGGACCATGGGACTGGCTTTGAGAGCTTCGATCTGCTGGGGGCTGATGGGCTCTACCTGTTGGAGAAGAGGAAGAGCATCTTTGGTCATAGGCTTGCCAAGGTGGTGAAGGGAAGATGAGGAGGGATCGTCACCCTCTATGTCAATGTGCAGCTGGAGCACATGGAGCTCCTTCATGGGGAGTGTGAATCTCAAGGGTAGTCTTGGCTGCAGTGACCGTGAAGTGGTGCAGTTTAGGATCCTGAGGGCAGTGAGGAGGCAGCATGACAAGCTTGCTACCCTGGACTTTGGGAGAGCAGACTTTGGCCTCTGCAGGGATCTGCTTGGTAGAATACTGTGGAACAAAGCCCTAGCAGGAAGAGAGGCCCAAGAAAGCTGGTTAGTGTTCAAGGATCATCTCTTCCAAGCTCAGAAGTGATGCATCCCAACAAAGGGTCAGGCAAAAATGCCAGGAGGGAGGCCTGCAGGGATGAACAGGGAGCTCCTGGCCAAACTCAAACCAAAAAGGGAAGCATACAGGAATGGAGGGTGGAAGAAAAAACAGATAACCTGGGAGGAGTACAGAGAAATCATCCAAGCAGCCAGGGATCAGGTTAGGAAAGCCAAACTTCTATTACAATTAAATTTGGCCAGGGACATCAAAGGCAACAAGAAAGGTTTCTGTAGGTACAACGGTGATAAAAGGAAAACTAGGGAAATTGTAGGCCCTCTCCAGAAGGAAACGGGAGACCTAGTTACCCAGGATATGGAGAAGGCTCAGTCTTCACCAGCAAGAGCTCCAGACACTTAGCCTGGGCTACAGAAGGCAAAGGCAGGGACTGGAAGAAAGAACCGACCACTTTAGGAGAAGATAAGGTTCAAGACTAGGTAAGGAATCCTAAAGGTGCACAAGTCCGTGGGACCTGACGAGATAACATCCACGTCTCCTGAGCTAAATGGCAGATGTAGTTGCTAAGCCACTTTCCATCATATTTGAGAATTTGTGGCCATCTGTTGAAGTTCCCACTGACTAGAAGAGGGCAAACATAACCCCCATTTTTAAAAGAGAATAAAGGAAGACCCAGGGAACTACAGGCCAGTAAATCCCAACTCTGCCAAGCAAGATCATGGAGCAGATCCTCCTGGAAACTTTGCGAAGGCACATGGAAAATAGGGAGGTAATGGGTGACAGCCAGCGTGGCTTCACTAATGGCAGATTGTACTTGACAAATCTCTGTTTTGCACCTACATTTATCACTTAGTGATTGCACAGTGAAAGAAATGGGCTATCTTGTACATAGTGTGCTCAAAAGAGATAAGTATTCTCTTTTTTTATTCAATTAAAAAAAAGTCAGTGAGTAGTCTAATTTCATTCATAAAATGTACTTTGTGAAATCCTGACAGTACTAAAATTGCGTGAAAATTGCTGTCTGCTTAAGCAATTCTACTAGCGCTCTTTAAACTTTCCTAGTAGCTATATAAAAATAAAGTTTTAATTCCAGGAGCTGTAAATCATTCCATAATGCATTGGAAAGAATTCTTTGCAGTTGATGATTTGGAAGTACTACACACTAAATACATTCATATTATATGCAATGTATTATTCTCCGAAGGAGGATGGGAAATGTTAGTGGAAATATATTACTATTTTAATGGTTTGTTACTAATGCATAATGAGGAAATACATACTAGAATACATGTGTCTGCATGTAAATGCAGTATTCCCAATAGGGGTGTATTAATCTAGCTTGTTAGTCTTATTTTTAAGTATCCTATTGACACTTTGTAATTTTCTTCCTTAATATTTTAGTAATTATCCAAGGGAATTTTATGATCAATATGCTCAAAGCCAGGAAAAATCTGTGGTCAATAAAATGCAACAGAAGTACTGGAAAACAAAACAAACCCTTATAAAAGTCACAGGAAAAAAAGAAGATGAACATGTTGTGGCTTCAGATGCAGATCTGGATGCAAAGCTAGAGGTTTGTCATGTCTACGTAACGTGTGTTCTCTGATAACTCTTAAAATGTTTTCATTTCCATAAAGTTGCTAAGATGTGTACGTATAGATACCAGATAATAACATATATAAATATTATCATTGCTTTTGTGTAATATCCTTTCTAATTTTGGACAAATATACTTATGCAGATGCAGGGAGTCTAGTGGAAGTTTTGTAACACAAAACTTTATTCAGAACTTAACATTTCTCGTACCTGTTTTCAGGCAGCTTTTTTTCTTTTTTGGTGTCAGGGGGAGCAGGACGTCACCCTTTGTATTAGCTATCCATATCCTTTCCATGTATCAGTTTAAATCATTTTTTTTTTAAATACTAGACTGTAGTATACATAAATGATGTTCTTTTTTATAACTATGAAATGCCATATCGTAGCATAGACCATAAAAATATGGAGTATGCAAAGAAGGAATAGATGCACATTGCAGTCTGCTCTCTGAGGCTTTTGTGCAGATTCATGTTTTTGACGTGACCAAAGACAGCTTCTGAAAGTCTGTGAAGTGTGACTGAGAGAAGAAATCCTACTGGGTGATATCTACAGTCCTACTGTCAGTACCCTCAGCCCCACTGGAAAAGAATTAAGGTTCTACAAACTGAAGAGCTTAAACGTCTTTGACACAGATCAAAAGACAGAGAATGGACTTCCAAAGTTAGCATCTAGCTAAATTTTACTTCTATCATTTTGTTACATAAGGGTGAATATTTTGTCACTATTTTTCTTAGAAAATTGTTGACTTAGGAATCTCAGTTTCATACAGATTTTAGCTGAAATACAAGAGGCGCTTTTACAACAATCAAATCTTTGTAGTCTACCTATTGTAAAGACAACTTATAAAACTTAGATTCTAACTGTGTGTGTGGCCTTCATGATAGATTTTAAGTCAAAAGTATTGGTATTAAACAAGCTGAAGAAACTGAAATAGTATTTTATAAATACATACCTGATTTCCTATTGTGCTTGTTGTGTGGCAGATTAATCAGGAAGGATGCTTTGTTACTTCATGTGGGATTAAAAATAGGGCAATTTGTGTTTACCAGGTAGAAAATGAAAACATGTTTTCACTTGAACAGTTTCAAAACTGCAAGTCATGCTCTCTCTTGAAAAGACAAGATCCTAGTAAACATACAGGAGGTTAAGCAGATGCAAAAGGATGACAGTTACTAGCAGTCCATTTTACTAATATTTTCATGGTACTTGATATAGTGGAGTTGAGGTTTAAATTACAGTCTAGAGGTTTTATGTGAGCAGAAAGA
Source organism: Netta rufina (assembly GCF_964035555.1). Taxonomy (NCBI): domain Eukaryota; kingdom Metazoa; phylum Chordata; class Aves; order Anseriformes; family Anatidae; genus Netta; species Netta rufina. The sequence continues at coordinate 27,326,597 of NC_140124.1, read as the reverse complement.
AAGTAGTAATTTCTGTTTTCCTCTTAATTCTCCAAACTTAGTCAAAAGTGACTTTTTTTCCTCTACTTTCTTTGGAAACTGCTACTCTGTCAGTTTGGTTAGAGTACCAGAGCTGTGACAGTAAAAAGTCCATTTTAAAATCAAAAACCTTCCTGTTTGCATACCCATACAAGTTTCTTGCACTAGATTTTGTGGTATTAAAAATTCAGTATACATATTGCTGCTGATCACACGTCATTGAAACTACTGACAGCCTTTTGTTCCATTGAGGGCTGTTCAGAATCAAAGACTTATGCATCTTCGTATGTATCAAAAGATAATTTAAAAAAAAAAAAAGAAAGAAAAGAGTATTTTGGTTAACTGTGAGCTGTTTGGAATAGATCTGTTTCCAAAATTATTTTGTCTTTGTTTATCTTTATGTTTGGGTTGTCTGTCTGTAGTTTCAGTGGACAACTTGATTGAAAGAAAAGCACAATTAATAAGGAAAAAAACACTTTCAAGCTTGAAAGATTACTCGCTGTTCAAGAAGGAAATGGTGATCCCTAATAATTTCTACAAAAATAAAGACAAGCTCTTTCTTGTGTCTTAGTCTTTACTGTTTCTTACATACACTTATTTTTTTGTATTCTGTTTCAATTTCAGCTCTTCCATTCTATTCAGAGAACATGTATGGAGTTGCTGAAAGCAATAGGACTTTATCAGAAAAGGATTTGTTGTAAGTATGAACAAATACAGTAGTTGATAAGGAACTCTGCAATATGAAATCATCTAAAATGTAAAAAAGTAAAAATGAAGTTGGAGAACTACTAGTTTCTTTCTAGTTAAAATTAAAGGTAACATTCCCTGCAGACAATTAAATGTAGACTTGTTTAACTGCTTGAAGATCTCCTAGTTTATGTTAAGCTTTATATTTGATGTTATACAGTGAAAAGTGGCAATTATGGGAGAAAGCTTGATTTTTTGGGATTTTTTTTTTCCATTAGTTGCTATGCCCATCTAAATTCAGAACTTTTGAAATTCTAGCTCTCTTCTGAACTCCTGTGTTTTTTAATTGGGATTAACAATGAAAAGATTACTAGTCTTATTACTAGTTTTATAATTAAGTAACCTGTGCGATTATGATGAAATTGATTATGCTGACTTGGCTGCAACAGGTGGATGTTAATTAGTGGCAGTTGTTAATGAGAGAGAGGAACCTCACTTGGGAAGTTTCAAACAGCAGGTTGTATTAAATGACCTAAAGAAATTGTTCCCTCTAATCAATATTTTTGATTCTCTGATGCTGTAACTTCTGTCCTGGAAAAGAGAATCAGCTATGAATGTATCTTTTAATTTACTTTCTTTTTGTTGAATTTTATGCGTATTTTCTCCATTCTTTCCCTTTTCTTTTGCCTGTCCAAAGAGGTTCTGAGCTGATGTTTAAGGATACTGAGGTAAAATTGTAATACAGAATAGAAATATGAGTTCAAGAAGTGTTACACAACAGCAGGTAAAATCTCTTATGCAAAGATGTGTGTGCATACTCTGGCAAAATGTGCTATTAGACTGCAATAGATTTGACTGTCAGCATTTTAAAATGAAAAGAGGACTTAAAAGATCTTCTTTTTTTTCAGTATACTACACTATTCTCCTCATTAAGCCTGGGAAAAAATAGGCACCATAGGAGACAGCCACTTAAAAAGACAAATAGACGAGGCCACAATGAAATGCTTTTGTAAGGACATGAGATTGTGAAGACTTATTGTTCCAATTTGGAAGTAGCCAACATATAAATGTATAAACACTTTTATTTTTCTGCATCCTAGTTTAAAAAATGAATTCGTAAATAGTATTTTTCATATAAAAAAAAAAAATCAATATTGTAATGGAACATGAAAAATGGAGACCAAGAGAAAAAGCAACTGAAAAAGTTTTGGGTAGTATAGCTAAGAGTCAGCTTCAGCAAAAGTATGCTAACTAAAATCAACTGAGGTAGTCCATGTGCTAAAAAAGGATAATGAAAGACAAAACAAAACACAAGACAAAAAGATACTGTAATCAAGCCTTAAGTGGGCCCTTTATGTAGTCTAACCAAGCTACTTTTTTTTTGTTCAAGAGCAAAGTAGCATGTTTCTCCTACCGACTTTAAGCACTGACAGAATTTTGTGATTCTTGTTAAGTACAGCAAACCTGTCAACAAATGTCTTAAGTGAATCATAATTTCTGATTGAAGATATAAATATATATATAAATGCAGGAATTCAGTGGAATTATTTTTTCTGCACTGCTTGGATTTGGAGTGATTTAAAGTATTTGATATTAGGCCAGCTTTAAAACTGTCAGAAACCTATTAAATTACATTTGACCACTCATTTATTTTTCATTAGTTCTGTCTCAGGAAGAAAATGAATTGGGAAAATTTCTTCGATCACAGGGTTCTCAGGATAAAACGAGAGCAGGAAAAATGATGCAAGCCACAGGAAAGGCCCTCTGCTTTTCTTCTCAGCAAAGGTATGTGTATCAATGTTACCATCTGATTACATGGGAATAATGGTAGTTGATTCATTGCCACAGTTCATTTGAGATATGAGGAACCAATTGATACAAAAGTTGTTATTTACCAAATCTGCTACAATATTGGCAATATTACTGTGAGTAATTTTGCCTGATCCTGGTTTTTGTCCATGAATCTGCTATGTCTTTTGATCTGCAGATTTCCCCACCTATGCCTGTTCTGATCAGCGTTTCTGAAGCTGTACAGGTGCCATCTGCATGGCCTTTCTAACAGTAGGACAGTAAAGGAGCTGATATCAGGTCTCTCTCCTGCTTGATGGCATTTCACACTCTGAAAAGAAATGCTGCTATAGCAGGCCTCTTGTAAAAGTGTATTGGTCCTGGGAGAGTAGGAAGTGTCTTTTTCTGGACTCATGCATTAAGTAGACAGAGAAGAAAGGAGTCTGCCATTTCCTGCTTTAACCTTATACAAAAGCCTCCAGGAGAAGATCCTAGGTTGCAACTGACTTCATGCAGATTGAGTAGGGGCAAATTGGTAAAAGGTAAGGAATACAGAAGAACTCATATCCACATAAATTCTTGCTTTTACCTAGAGCTCTTTGACACTCTGACTCTGTGTTCATTCAAAGAGTTTAGAAGTAGCAGTACTTGATGATGTTATGGATTTTACTATATAAGGGTTTCTTTCGGTTTTGTGAATTTTTCTTGGTTGGCTCCATATTGGTACTATGGAATCTTGAATTTCTCCATCATTCAGAAAGTAAAAGTCAATTCTATGACAAATTACAAATTAAATTCTATGCTTTTACAGGATTTTGGGGGGGTTCTTAAATTTGGAAAGTTTCACAATAATTAGCTTAACAGCGCAGCTGTTTGGCTCAGAATAAAACATCACATACCAAGCACTGAGAATTTCATGTTTATCTTGGGCTAGATTTTGGTTATTAGCACATCCAGTAAAAGCTATGAGTGGGATCTTCAAAATACATGTAAAGCACCATTAAAAACCCTAATGATTTGCTTCTTTAAAAAACATATTATTATTATTATTTAGAAATCCCACTGTATGACTTGTCTACATAAGCTGAATTTTTCCTTTAAATGGCTGTTTGTCTGCTTGTAGAATGTGAAGAAATGTGCACTGCACCTACAAAAGCCTCAATAAGAAGTTTGCATTTTGTCATCTGTCTTACTTGATGCATTTTTAAGGCATCTTTATAAAGAACCAACCATAAAAATAGAACCAGTTGTTTGTCTTCCTTCTCTTCTTGAGCCATCCCCAAGCTCATCTTGGAGTCAGGACTGCTCTTATTTATGTTGTATGCCAATAGCAAGCTGGAGAGCATGTAGATGAAATTTGCTGGCTATTGGAGCTGAAATTAAGAATTCTCTCATGCCTAGGAAGTCCCTAAGTGGCAAATTAAACTAGCTGTACACTGATGTGGAGCTGATTGAACCCATTCCAGTGAGGTGGCTTCTGGCAACAAACAGGAAAGCAGAAGCAGCAGGAGGAAACAGCAAAAGTTGGAGTAATTCTGTCTAGTTCTGAGATCCTGTTAGGAGCTGAAGTGATGGCATAGGGAAGACAACAGTGTCCCCTACTGCCTCTCCAAAATGTGGTGTCTGGAACAAACATGTAAGAAAATGCCTAAAACTTTCCCAAAGATAAATGTCCTTCAAAGGAATTGTTCAGATTCTTTAAAAAGAAGAAAAAAAAAAAAAAGATAATTATCCACTTGACAGATGACTTCTTTATTTATGTGTACATTTGAAGACTAAATGCTAATAGAAGTACTTTTTTTTTGAGGCTTAACATGACAATTCTGCTGCATCAATGGTATGTATCCAGTAACAAATTATCTCAGGTATATTCTTACATTTGTTAAATGCAACCGACAAAGAGGAATTTTAATAGCATAAATACAAGCAGTTTGGCTAAATAAAATATACGCATTAGTAAAAGTTCCTTTTCCATTCATGTGTAGGAGAAAGGAACTGTAAAAGGTAACTCTTTGAACAGGAGTGTTGCAAGCGCAATATATTTGTAAAATTACCCCATTAATGCATACCCGCAACTAACCTGTAGAACTGTCTGAAGGCAGAGTAGCAATTACGTGAATTCTTTTAACTGTGTGTCTTTTGATTGCTAGCAAAGTATCAGGAGTTGTATTAATATGTGTGCTTTTGTGGAACAGCTTTAATGTATTCTTTTCTTCATTCCTTCCTGCCTTTCCCCAGATTAGCACTGCGTACTCCTTTGAGTAGATTATATCAAGAAGTGGAGACTTTCAGATATAGGGCCATCTCAGACACATGGCTGACAGTGAACCGAATGGAACAGTATCGGACTGAATACAGAGGAGCTCTACTTTGGATGAAAGATGTGTCTCAGGAGCTGGATCCAGATCTTTATAAGCAGATGGAAAAGTTCAGGAAGGTATGACGTTTCCTGTAGTTTCCTAGAAGGGGATGCCTGATGAATGACAATGGAGCGTGATTTTGATTCTTCTGAGGAAGACATAACTCAGCAGCGCTAAGGATGCCATTAATCATAACCAATCTTTTCTGTGTGACAGAACTCCAATTATTCTGATATGGAATACAGTATCCTTCACAGAAGAGTGGGCTGTAAGGGAAGATATGATAGTAAGAAATAGCATTTTTCAGTAGCCGATTCAATTTCAAGCTAAATCTTCATAATTTAAATAAAATATATGGTTTAAAGAATGTTATCTAATTTTAAATACTTAGCTGTGATGCCTGAGTGACTAATGGAAGAAGATACGTCTTCTTTCAGCCGGAAAATGGAAAATTGACTTTTGTAACTAAAATGGACAGAATAGCAGAAATGCCATGGCATCAGCTGATAAATCTTTGGGTGCAGTCAAAGGCCAGTATTTCAAAATTGACTGTTGTAGGATTTTGGGGAGGAGTCGCAAAGTTGGAATTTAAGTTCCTCATGCAATTCAGCATAACTCATGGGCAACCACTAAATACTGAAATAATTAAGAATGCACTCTCCATAAATTGTCTTCCCTCAGTGTCTCTCAAGTTTGCTATAACTCTTCCCCTGCCAAAGGGCTTCCAAAAATCACAAGTTACAGAAGATAGTCTGCAGATTTTCTATCAGATGTGAGGATGGAATTTATTTGGGCTGATTCTGTTCAGGAATGCTCAGACCTTTGCATTTGTTAATGAAACTTAAAAGCTGTGTTTTTTTTAGACTATAATGTTCACAGTTTGCTGTTTATAAGTGTTGAGTATTATGAGGAGTTAATATTCTAGCTGTAAGTTGGTGGCTTGTGCTCTGAGTAAATGCAGTAAAAAATAAATTACGAAAACTGCGATAATTGAAAACAGAGGCCTAATAATAGAAATTGCATTAAAGTACATGCATATGTATGTGCTAGAGGCAGGTAACATAGAAAAGAGAATCCCTGTTCATTAATGTCTTCCTGTAAGTGAAAGTGTTTGGAGATGAAAGATGCTTAATTTGGGATTTGAAAAGCTTGACTAAGCCATCCTAACGGGAAGGAACCTGTATGTATACAGACTGTGCCATTTTTGTAAACTGAAGTGGTGACAATAGCAATTAAGAAAGGAGTGGAACAGGTGAAACTCCAACTAGTCATCTAATCTTTATTTAATATCCTTCAGTACAGGATATTCCTGTAAGTCTTGTGGCACCAGACATGTATTTTATTATGCCTTGTGGGAAATGTTTATAATGGCAAGTTCTTGCAGGTAAAATAATTGGTATGGTCTTGGCCTCAGCCGATTGCTTATGTAAAATGTTTGATTTATTAGAAAAACACTTAAAAATGGAATGTTAGAATGAATAAAGCAGTGCTGGTAATGGTCATACAAAACTGATTTATAGCTTTCTTGCAAAATAAATGCTATGGAAGGTATAAATTATATAAATGGCAAAGTAATTAAAATAATGTATGCCTTGACATGTGAGCTGCTGTAGTTAAAAAGTTACATGTGAAATTTCAGCCCTCTTGTGTTGCTGTGCTTCAAGGTCAGCAAAAATGACTTTTTAAGCTCTCATAAAACTTAGTAGCATTTAGAATTTCCCCATTTTTACCATGTTAAGTATATTTGAAATATTTCTTGGTCTAAAATGAGTTATGTTCTGACATAAAGAAATGATCAATGTGTTAGATGTAGATTCTGAAAACTTATGTAGCATTTCCTTGAATAGCTCAAAAATATCTTGGAGAAGGTTTTTGAACCTTTCTTTTCTCTGGCTGTCAACACAAAACCTTTCAGATCATGTTGTATTGCAGAGAGCAAAAAACCTCTATTTTGTAGCCAACAAAGTAAAAAAATGTTTTTGGTATCAACTTTCCTATGTATTTTAACACCTGTAAAAAGTAAACTTTATTTTACTCATTTTGGAAAAACTTTACAAAAATAAAATACTAAAGCATAACATACCTAGATGGCTGTTGCTGAACAAGGCACAATAGTATGTTTCTATTGCTTTATGAAAGTAGTAGACAAACATAACTAATGATGAATACTGCCATCCTAAATAGTCATAGGAGTTCTTTTGTCTTTTTGTTATATTTTTGCTTGCAGATCTTAATTGTACCATAGTGTGGCAGTGTAATGCTGGGCTTTTAAGGCTTATTTTGGATCTCTAACAACAATTTAAGTCATGCTAGCTTTGTGTTGCTTTGTGTTGAGAGAGATGTTATAACTACATATGTAGGGGTTTAAATTCTAAAATATACCATCACCAGGGAGAAGTGTTTGATCTGGAGCTGCTTATGTAGTGATATACCAGCAAGTAGTAAATGAAGCTGGACCTGACAGAGCGCTTGAAAAAAAGTTTTCTTCAGACTTCTAGTTGTAAAAATCCTAAGTATTACTTCACTAAACATTTTTTTTATTTCAAGTAAGCATTGCTAGTTAAGAGATTTTTAATTTACCTTGTGCATCAGCAGTATTTATATCACTTGGTTATAGGACTGTTCTTCAAGTTAGTAGCTTTTTATAATGTAATCCTAAATATATCACTATGTATACAGATATGGTACTTGTTTTAAGAGACCAAAGCTAAATCAATCCAGATGGGTTTTTCATACCTTCCCTCAGAGCAGCTCAGGCTAAAAGATCAATAGTTGAGTCAGTATTTTCAGAGCTGATAAAATCTGAGTTAAAACATTGACATTTTTGTAGCTCTCTTTCCAGACAGTGGGGTACTTGAAAGAATTTTCTACTGCTGTTCCCAAGGCATCTGTGTAAAGATGCTAGTTCCAACAATATTACAACTTTCAAAGTGTTCCAGTGTTGATTTTTCAGCAATAACCTGCAGAACAACCCTTTTACACTATTATTTTAAGATCCTTGTGATTGTAGCTGCTTGAGTCAAACCAAGGAAACAGGTAAAGTATTTACTTCCCCACAGAGTTCTCTAAATGCTATGTACCTCCCATTTGGGGTACATTTGTTGTTCTTTTTGGTTTTCCTGTAAACGGATTTTATGGATGCTCAAGTGTAGTACTAGTTATAGTCACTTGTCATCCCCAGTTTGGAGTATGAAGTGTGGTTGGAGAGAATCTAACCAGTGCCTTGGTGGGCGATGCTGTGATATTTAAAAGAATTTGAACAAGTTAATATCCCCTTACCAAATTCTCCACCTCTGATCAGGTTTGTAAGGCTCTTAAGTTTAAGCTGTTCTATTGACTGTACACTACAGCATGAGCTCTGCTGTGATACTGTAAAATTACAGACCAAGTAGCCCAAGTGACTTTGGTCCCTGAGTCTCCTTGCCATGGTTCTGAAAAACATGCAAAATTTTCCATGCATTTCCTGAGGAGGAACATACTAATGTGCAGTAATAGGCTATGCCACCAGGCAACAGCTCTTTCCTAGGAGCTCTGCTTCTGTAAGAACCAAACAAAGCTTAGGTGCGAGGAAGAAAAGTTGGAAACTGTGCAAGGCTAAGGAGCAGCACATGGTCTGTTGTTTGCCACAGCTTTGTAAATGCTATCAGATTCATCTGCTTGGAATACAGTGCAAGTCCTACCTCTGTGGTACTGAGATTTTGCAGCAATAAATATGTTTGTAAGGCATTGTGTATTAGGCAGGGGTACTATCTGGAAGAGGAGCTGGTTCTTGGTCAATATATTTGTGTGGCAGCTGGGGGGAACAAGAAGTGTGGTTTGTGCTGGGCCTTCTTGTTCTGGGAGATTAGACAGGCCCTACCCCACAATGCAACACCCCAAGCTACTTCAGTGATGCTGAGGAAGTGGCATAGATCCTACTATGGAAGAGAAGTTTCAAGGATATTCCCAGTTCCCCTAAAGATCCTAAGAGTTACAGGACCCTTAATGTCTAGATGTTACTTTTCATACAGCTGTGAGAAACTTGCAAGCTTGCTGCTGAGCTATTTGGGAGCTGTTTATCTCAGGTTCTTCCTAGATGTAGCACTCTATATACTTGAAACAAAATTAATGCCCTTAAATGGCATTTTAACGTTAAGTCTGGCAAAATAAAAGGCAAAGCAGTAAGAAAGGGGAAGGCTCAACAAGAAGGATTTGTAAGGACATAACGATCGTTTAGACTTGTTTTTGTAAATGTACTCATGTAGGGAGTGGCTGGTCTGCACAGTTCTCTGTTAAATGTCTTTTAGCAGTGAAAAAGTTAAAGCTTGTGTGGACAGTTGGGGAATAATGAGGATCTAAATAAATCCATTGATCAAAAGGTCAGAAGGGAAACATGTAAATATATGTATATATTGTAAAGATTTCAGCACGTATGGATAAGATACATCTGCCACAGCCTTACAAGGAGGGCTTAGGAGACTGTGGTCAGCCCTACAACTTTATCTCTCTGCTGCCTCCCTTGCCTATCAACTGTGCCTGCTGTGAGTGCACTTTGGCTTGTGTGGTGCTGAAGGGGCTGCACGATGTTACAGCATCATCTGCAGCTCTCCTTCTACCCCCCAGGCCATTGACATCACAGCTGCAAACAGCCCTGCAAACCTGGAGGCACTATGGAAAAGTGCTTGAGGATTATTTTTTTAATTGTCTGTTACATTTTAAAACTCCTGGAAAGCTGAGGAAATGCAAAAGCCTAGGGAGGGAAAAAAATAATATGGTACTGATCTTTGAAACGAGACCAGACTTGGCAGTTCCTATCCTTGTAAACTTAATTTCAGTTCATGGTAAAATGACGAAAAGAAAAATCTGTAGGCATTTAGAGGGTAACAAAGTGAGGTGTAGAAAACAACACAGGTTTATAAATAACATTACAGAATTTTGTGATGTTATTTTGTGTTTTTAATTCAAATTATGAAATTGGTAGAAAAATACATTACATGTCATAAATCTGGATTGTTCAAATGTATTTGTTGCAGTTTCTTAGAGATCACTGGGAAAAATGAATTTAATCTTGCTGAAGTATTAAGTACTCTCAGAAGTTGAGAATGTTGATTGAGGAATGTTAAAAACAAGTTTCTGAAACTCTTAGAAAACAAGGATGGAAAATACTATGAATATCAACTAAGCTGTATTCCTGCCAGGACAAAATTTTGTGCTTTGTAATACATTTTTCCAAGTGTTCATCTAGTAAATATAATTCAGTTGAGGGTGACGGTCTCAGAATTTTTGTGGGTATTGGTTGTGTTCTAGTTTAATTATTTAAAAAGTCAACCAAAATGTGATAATGTTAATTACTTCTGCAGATGACATTGATCTGGGAAGTGTTTGGGTTTTCCAAGCAGTAAAGTATACCAGTACCTCAAAGAAAAATGTCTTTGGCCTTTGCAATCACAGTGGTGTAATCAATAGACTTTCAACTGCCATAGTTACAAATAGCACTGTAAGGGATTCAAGTTTAGACCCAGCTATGGTATTCACTGTTTACTAACTTTTGATTTGTTTAAAAAAAAAAACAAAAACAAAAACAAACAAAAAAAAAACCACACAACTAAACTCTAATTACCTCTGTTTCTTTTTTGGTGATACTCCCACGTTAACTTCCAAGTTTAACTTCTTCAGCAAAATGTAAAGCTCTTTTGCCTTTAGGTGACAAGACCATCTTTGCGTGCGAGAGAGCAGATGATTATTGTCAGAAAGATCTGTGTAGCTTTAGTAGACCACACATTAGGTATGAAGTGTTTGTGGCACTATAATGTGAAAAATAAAAATAATGCTGGCTTTTACAATACCTATTAGGAATGTGAGGTGGTAGAATCTGTCACTTCAGAAGTCCATCTTTATTATTCTTGGTTCAAAACCTTCCTTGACATATATAAATCCACTCAAAAAAAAAAAAAAATCCAATCTATTTGCTAATTTGGAATGCTGCTACTCATTAGATGAACAGGTGAGCTTCCGGGAGACACAATTTTGCTGCAAGGTAGCTGCATACACCAAAATTAGTACAACATTGTCACTCTGCACTCAGAGATCCGCATCTCAGTGTAGCAAGTGATGGCAGAGATAATAGCATATTCTTATAATATGATGATAAACAATACCTACATACTTCACTTCTTGTGAGGTGCTTGTAGCATCAAGACTACATTTGCTTTCATTCTGGTAGAGAATAACAGAAGGAGCGTTATTTCTTTTTAGCATTTTTTTTATTTATTATGGAAGTATATTATTCTGGAAGTGTTAAATTTAATGATTTACCTGTAAATCATGGTAATGAAAATCAAAACATGTAAATAGTGCTCTTTGTACAAAATCATAGCTTTTGCTTTGTCATTATTGTTTCTCCTTGTGAAGTCAGGTGGAGTTTAAGTGCTGAGAATGTCTTCTTTGTGCAATTCCTGCTGTAATGTTTTTTCCAGGTTCTCCAATGTCAATTTCAGTAGCATTAAGTGGAGAAACCAAAGCAGTCCAAGATACCTTACATACAAAATATTTAAGCATTTTTAGTTGGTTGTAAAAGATGTACTTTTTTTGACAGCATGACCTTAAGCAGAAATGTTTTTCACAGTGTAAGTATTTTATAGTCTTATAAATTTAAATTACCATTTCAAGTACTATTTGTAAGGATTGCTGTAGACAATGAGATAAAATCAATGATTTTCTGAAGCCATTTCATGTATATTAAATATCACTGATGATTGTTACCGGGTTAAAAGCAAAGTAACAATTTGTGATAGAGATGCCCTTTTAAAAGCATGATAAGAGGATGCTATTTAAAAATAGAAGCAAGCTTCTTGGAACAGATTACATCATCTTAAGATGTATTGCTTGTAGAATATAGTTGCTTCCAGAGATTGATGCTTGCCCTTGAGAGGTGGTTCATCATCTCTTCAATTATTTTTAAGAAGAATCTGAGATATAAGAGCCAGCAAAATGGCTGTAAAAAGAATAAAATGAAGTGTTAGACTACAAATACAATATATTTTTGGATGATCTTGTTTAATGTAACCTAGCTGAAATGCAAAAAATGGTGGACTTGGTTTAATTCTTGTGCAACTTCAGACTTTTATGTATACCAAGAAAAAGCAGGCTAAAATTGCTGTTCTTATAATCAGAAAAACTTGTAATGCTTCAACAGAATATAGCAAATAAAAGTATACAATAATAATTTTTAAAAAGATAAGTGATTGAAATCAATAATGGTGTTAAGTCAAACTTTAACGTTGGGGTTTGCAACAATAATTATTGCATTAAACAAGCACTCTCAAATATGATGTGAAAAACATTGTGCTCCAACAATTTTTCTTAGACTTTATTTTATTAGACTTTTTCTGAAGTCCAATAATTATTGAATGTGTAAGCATTCAATGTAATCTTCCTTTTTTTTTTTTTTTTTTTAATTTCAAGAAGAAAGGAACTACCAAATGCTGTTTTCACTTAATTATCCTGCTCTGTTTTGATCTTAAAATCTGAAGGAAATTATGATTGCGTAGGCAATTTCAGATGCTCTAACCTTGCAAACCAGTCTGTGTGGGTAAAGCCCCTAACCCACATGGATCATTATGTGAATTCAGAACCTAAATGAAGTGTAAAAATGTAAACAAGATAGGTTGTGAAAGGAGAAATGAGATTTGGAAAATTCTCTCAGTTTTAATAATCCGGAAGGCTAGGAGGATAGCTAAAGAAATATTTTTAAAAAATAAATGAAGTACAGATGTGACTGAACTGAGAGAATTCTGCAGGAGAGAAGAATAAACAGGAAGGGGAATACAGCTGTTGGGGAAAACATTGTTTACACAAGAGAACAAAGTTTTTCTATGGTCGCCACTGCCCAGGAATTCCTTTTTATACTTTCCTAAAATGCCTGGGCACATACATAATGTAGTCCATCTGCTTTCACTTCGTAAGGCCTTTGCTGTTCAGTAATGTGCTACATAGGCTTTGAATCTTTACAAAGATGCTAAGTTTGATTTTTCTTCTTAACATAATGAAACCAAATTGAAGATATGAATGAAAAAGAAAAAATAATCTAAAAAACACAAAACCATTCTAAGCAGAGAAATGGCTAATGTGACATTTCATCTTTTTATTTATTTTTTTTTATTTTAGGGATATTCTGCCTGAACCGTGTTAGATTTTAAATGTTTTCTGTGATAGGACAATGTAAAGTCAAAAAAGCAATGCAGTAAGATTGTTTTTTGTTTTGTTTTGTTTTTTTTTTTGTTTTGTTTTTTGTTTTATAGTAACTAAAATCTTTCTAAGTTTGCATCTGGACAAAATATAATTAAAGTGTTTTGAGGTATACGAGTGAGGTATACTCACCGGTGTATTAAACACCAACCATGAAACCTATTAATCATCGTGCATTTATTTTTCTATTTAACAACATTGCCATTTCAGGTAATATATAGCTTAGTTGTGTTTCTCACTGGAGCAGTAGTAGTGTACAGGATTACGTACAACAATGCAAATCAGTAAGTGTCATTCTATTATCTACGCGGAAAAAGATTAAATAGAAAGCAAAACCTGAAATTCAACTGTACAACTTCTTTTCTTGCATTAGCACTGTAAACTTCATGCTCACAACAGTGAGAGCATATAGGGAGTAAAAATTAAAGGCAACCTGGTCATCGTGGTGATGTTGCAGGTATTTTTCTTAGAGTGTTGGTGTCATACTGATAAGGTCTGCAGTGTGTCAGTTGCATTCCCCAGCATTATCTCGTATCCACCCATCCCAAGTATGCTGCCATCATTTGTGTTGGCCAAGAGGACCTTGAAGGCCAGCTTAGTGTATTACGGTGCTTTAACTGGGGAAAATGCTAGTGCCTCTAAGCATGAGCTTTTCACATCCCATTCCAGTTGATTCATTTCCCCTGTCCGCCTACTCAAAAGGGACTGGAAGTCAAATAACAGTCTTGCTCAGACCATGAAGAATTTAATCTGGAGGCAAATAAATGAAAAAATGTAAATGACACTTTCTAACTGTGAGGATATTGCACCTAAAGGATTCAAGAAGACCTCCACCACATCTTCAGTAAATGAGATGGAAACTGAACTGTATAATTACTAGGTGAATAAAATCTTGTGCATAGTAGAGAGTTTAGTTTTACACTGTATTGCAATTTTCTTTACATAACCCCTCTTGCTGGTCTTTCAGTCCTGACAACCTTTCTCTGCCTCCTGTGGGGGGTAACTGCCTAATTGCTCTCCTCTTGCCAACACCTCCCCAGCTCCATGTGTGCCAACCATCCTTGGTTCTCAGTTTCCATAATATAATCAGCACAATTGACTTGTGGAAAAAACGTGGAGCAGTTCTCAGTACATTTAATACTAAGTCCAGGTTTCTTCTGGTTTAGAGCTGATGAAGATCTTTTATATCTGAAAGCTTATTTCTTTGCCTTTGCCATCTCCTTTGGTTGGCCCACTTCTTGCTAGAAATCTTTACAACCATTTTTGGCATCTTGCAGACTTGCATCATAGTATCCCCAAAATGACTGCATTCAGACTGTGTTGAGTTACATGCATGTGTGCAAAGAACTGTTGGATTTTATCAACTCCCTCACAGTCATTTGAGGAGATGTTCTGAGTTTTTGGTTACCAGGAACAACATCTTCCCTAAAGAGGATGTATATTCTTGTACAAAAATGTGCACCCGTTTACAGTTAGGAATAGTATGTGTCCAAGCATGTTGTTGTGGTAATTACTCACAACTGCAGACTGACAGATGCGTGCTTACTACTGGAACTACATTTGGGCCTCATAATGTAAAAGTCTATCCCAAAACTATGAAGTAATGCTACTTAAGTGAGTGTTGTCCTGTTTGCAGTTAAGAGTTTCTTGGTCAACAGAACAGAGAAATCATTGGTAATTATTTTCTGTGCATTGTCATTGCTTCGAGGTCTCCATTAGTGTAAATACTTTTTTTTTTTTTTTTTCTTTCAGCTTAGTATAGCACACATCCTGAGTTTGACTAATACTGAAACTTGTCACCAACAGAAAGCTGAGGCACATATGTAGGCTGCTTAAGGTAGAAAAAGCAGACCTGCTAGGAAGGTTAGATGCTAGATGGTTACTGCCTTCCCTTCCTTTAAATTGTCATTTTCTATTTGTTCCCTTCTGAAAACAATTTCTGTATTGATCCAAGCTAAAAATGAAGTACTGTGAAAAATCTTTCCATTGCAATTGCTTGAGTGATATGTTATGTGTTGGCTGATAATCAAAGAGTAGCCAGAAGGTGTTTACCCTGTGAGAGGTAATGCTGCTCTCACACAGTTTATGCCTGTGAACTCCTCTCCTGGACTGGAGATTATTCCTGTCGCAGGTTTGACAGGGATTTGGTCAGGCCAAGTAAGAGGTTTGAGTGAGGCTTCATCTGCCACGTGAATCGAAACAAAGTCCATCTTCCCTTTACAACAAAGCAAAAGACTTTGAGGGAGGATGTGGGTGTAGAAAGTTGCAGCAGGCCAAGGCCTGCAGTCATGCAGACCTAGCAGTTGCATGAGTGGCTGTGTTCTGCCCCGTCAAGGCTCTGTGTGTCACTGTGGCCACCCTGTGTAGCTACCCTGAATGTGCTCCTGCTTTGTGGCCCGTTCACAGCTGCTGTTCTAGGTTGTTTTTTTGTTTGTTTGTTTGTTTTTAACAGTATAAAACCCCTTTTTGTCATGTAAATACCAGATGGCCAGGGAAATTGCGTTCACCCAATGTGAGCAGGTTTTGAGGAGATTCCACTGGTGTTCTTGCTCTCAGCTGTCATGTACCTGACTGCATGGCAACTGCTCCTTCTTTGGCACAGTTCAAAGTTATACAGATTACTTTAACCCTAAGGAGTTTGTCCATATGCCTAACCAAAATAGAGGAGAAGCCTCATGCATCCAGCACTGGTGTCAGTGGGGATGGAGCTGCTGACAGCGCCCCAGTTCTGTCCCATGTCCTCATCTGGCACAAGGGCTATGGCTCATTGGGTCAAAGCCCCTGAGGTCAGAGCATACCCTACATACAGTGTAGGCACATTTGTTTGGAGTTCATTTCTTTCACTCTGCACAGGCAGGAGATGGGGAAGTTGGTATGTACCATGTAAAGAGCACTGAGCTATGTATTTGAAAAGTAGGGCAAGATTTTTGGAAAGAAAAAGCCAATAGTACTAATAGGAGTTGTTGAGTTTTTTCTTCTGGGAATAGGAATGGCTGTACAGATGAGCTGCTCTTCTGAAAGATGTTGCCTAAATGTAGTTTAACTGGTGTGAAACTCAATGCAAATGTTCACTGTGTTTTGATAATAGCATATATGAACTTAGCTTAAAAATGTATTCTTCACAGCTTAAATCAAGTAAATAAAGTCTTGTTTAAACATGCTTAGCAAGTGTTTAATTCAAAGTCATTTTTAAAACACTTCAGTTAAGCTGCAGAAAAGTAACACATCTCCTCCATCTCTAGGACTGAACTTGAATGTTGTAAGATGGTGTGACTCAGTCATGTTTTTTGCTTTGCCTGAGTTTTAGTGTGTGGTTATGTTGTGCTGTGATCTTAATTTTAGTAATGACTTTGTGCATCTGATGGATTGAAGACTTACTGTTGCTGCTTTTTGCTTCTTAAATTTAACAGACTTTTCCCTGTTTTATAGGAAGTCATGATTGGAGTTATGGAAGTGACCCACCTCTCATGCCTGAGTCAGTTGCATCCTGTATTTGATAGATCTTTTTCTTAAAGCTGGCTTATTGTTTTTGCTTTGTGTTGTGTGTTTTGTTGCAAATAGTTCATTGCTAGTAGAGTGGTTGGATTCATATTCTGCAATTGCGCTGTGGTGCTCTGTTTGTAAAAGCTGTTGTGAGGCTTACAGCTAAAGATTTGTTCTCTGGATTTTGGCTGGTTGGACTTGCTGGATTGTGCTGAGAAATGTAACTTTAGCTAGGGCTGTGTCCAGCTGCTGGTTATGTGAAAAGGATTCAACAGAGGCTGCTCTCACCAAATAATATGACCATGTCTCCTTGTGTTGGGCCATGCTGGAGGGGCATGGGAAATTGGGAAGGAAGAAGAACATATCTCCAGATCTCCTTAGCAAAACAAACTTAAGAGTTTTTCTGTTGCTATTGGGCTGTACCTCTCAGTCTGTTGGTTTTGTTTTGTTTTTCCTCTGAAGGGACTAAATTATTTTTTAATAATGGAGGAGAAAGTGTATTCATATTGCTGCAGGGCAGTTGTTCAGAAAGTTATTTTGCACAGAAAGCAGCAATGTTACTCACCACAGACTGTTTCCATGTCTCGAAGATATTTGATTTGGATGTAACAAAATTTTGCTGCTGCAAAGATGCATTTGGATCCAGATCTTTGCACTACAACAGTATTAATAGTAGGGTGGAAAAGGTGTCAGATTCAGCTCAGAAAGTTAAACAGAGAAGGAAAAGAAAAGGACTCTCCTGAGATGTATTCAAGCAGAATACCTTGTTGGTTGAATACCGTGAAGACCTTTGGCACATGAATTTGGGGTATCTTTAACTGATGGATCGGTTCTGACTAGAATATCTAAACCAGTAGTAGGGCTCCTCTAACAATATTTGTTTTTAGCAAACTACCTTGTCAAAAATTATAAAAAGGAGAAAAAAAATTAGCTGTATATATGCTTTTTCTAGAGGATTCATATCGATGATATTACTGTTCAGTGCACCACTCCCCTTTTAAATATCATGAGTACAAGTTTCACTCAGCAGAAAACCCTGTAGGACTTTAGGACTTGAACAAGAAGAGAGGAGTGGTGCCTGCATGCTTGGGCAATGGATACTGGAAACCAAGCTAGACCTATCTAGTAGGTTTTGGCAGTTTGCAAAATTGAAACCCCATATTATATTCAGACCTGGGGTTTCAATTTTATATATATATATGTGTGTGTATATATATATATGTATACGTAGACTTAGGTGGAGTGGTGTACAGAATTTTGTGAAAATAAAATATTGAGGTCTGGGCTTTTCTCTGCACTACAGATATAATTGTAAAAATGTTGGAGTGTTTGAAAATTGCTCCCATTCCTTCCCCAAATGAATCTGTGAATGCAAAGCCTACTTGCTGTCATACAGTTACAATATAGGGAGTATTTGTACATGCTTTCTATTATTTAGGCATGTTTGGGCATACACAGTGCTTGAATACACCCTGGCAATTGAAGATGAACGCTCTTAGAGTTAAAAAATTCTTTAATTCAATGTGTTTTTGAATTTTCGTAAGGGAAAACCTGCTATTACTGCAGTAAGAAAAGAGATTAATACCTTTTTGGAAAAACGGAAGTATCCATGACAGAACAGCTCTCAGGCAGCACCATGAGAAGGCACCAAGCCAGTGGGAGTTCAGCACAGCACCTTGCTCACAAAGCCACCTTGACCTGCCTCAGAGTTACCTGATTCTTAACAATGGATGCGTTAGCTCAAACTCATCCCGCCATCTGTCCAATATCTTTGTTTGTGACCAATGGTAGCAACCAGTTGCACAGAGCAAATATATGTTGATATTTTCTTATACTGTGACCAATGGACGCATCATAAGCTGCAGTGTTGTTTTTTTCTATAAAATTGACCATTTGCCTTTTGAACTCTGGTTCTCACAATGTATTGCTATGATTGAGAGTTGCCCTACTAACACAGATGTTATATAAAGATCCACTGTCCTTCTGTTGACCCAAACTGCTGGTTTAGTATAATGCTCTCTGCTTCCTGCGTTGGCCAATGTATAGTCTTTCCCAATGTTTGTATATGCGATCTGATGGCCTCCCAACACTCTCCTTATTCAGCTTTTTTTTCCATACTGAAAAACCCTAATCATTCTTCCTATAGAAGCTAGTTACATCTTTGGTCATACATTTGTTCTATCCTGCCTTTTTCCCTTTCCAGAGTAATGTAGCTTTTTTCCCTCAGTTCTAAGGCCAAACTGGTACACTTTTGCAGATCCATCCTGGCTCTGGGCAGAAGAAAAATATCCAGTGGGGAAAAAAATCTTCATGCCACTGTATAATATTCATGGAACCAAATACACAATGTGTGAGTAGGTACTTGTTTCTCCACATACCTAAAGAGACACAAGAGAGGTACAGTGCAAAACAGCAGGAATAAACAGGGCTAGGAAGGAAGGGAGGTGGTAGGAAAAGGGAAAGAGAAATGAGTAAGGTGTTTGTGTATTTGTATAAACCAAAGAGGAAAGCTTCTCAGTAGGATTCAATTTCCATGATAGCCATCTTTGAATATATTAGAAGATGGTACAACCAGCCTTTGTTTTTTGGGGGGAAAAAAGGAAGAATATTCAAGTCACCCATAATTTTATATCCTCACAGGGGTCAGAGAATTGCTTACATCTGCTGATTGTCAGTGGTTATGAAGCAAGCAGCCTTGACCATGGCTTAGTCATTACTGCCAGGCTGGAGTTACATGGCATGTAAGCCAATAGACTCTAGGCAGTAAAATTTTTACAGGCTGAGTACTGAAAAACTTAAGAGGGAGATTAGACAGAAATGTGACACAAACAGCAGATTTCATATTCCACAAAAATGGTGGCTTGAGTCCATGACCTTGCTGTTTTGTAAATATGGTATTTGTATAATATCCTTTAGAAAAAAAATCCTCTGTTGGGATTTAAAAATAGCACTGTTTCCAATAACATATTTTGTTACCTTATATATTGCTCTTAAGGAAAAAACAAAATACAGGAAGGTTCATTAAGCACTTTGCTTCTTGCCATGACGTTGTCCTTGACCTGAGTGGCTTACCACAGAAGAACATGTTGCAGACAGCCAACTAGGTGACATGGGTCTTGAAACAGGAAGAAAAAGGCAGGTATCTGACCCAAAGTACTGGGAGGATAGGGGTAGGGATAGAAATTAGGAAAAAGCTACACAGGCGGGGAAAAAGAAAGAAAAGTATTAGGCAGTTAAAGAGAAAAAAAAAAAAAAAAAAAAAAAACAGAGAATGGAAATCGTAGTTTGGCATACATTTGTATCCTGAGCATAATGGAGTCCTGTATTTAGGAGCTCTTTTGTACACTTAATTGTAATTTCATCTCTTTGTATATCTTTCTTTTCTGCTCTCAGGCAACTAATTGCTAATTGCAGCGATGCAGCTGCATTTGCAAGGTGTCTGCGCCAGTTTTTGTCAAGATCTTCTGTGAAGGTGTAGCTTAACCAGCAGCAGGATTCCTAGGAAACTGAGACAGTTTTTCTGAGCAGTCCACACTTCTGGCCTGAAAAACTGGAGGGGCAGAGAGATAAAGAGAGAGAGAATCAAAAACTGTAAGAGGTAACTTGAGGACTAGGGGAAATTGCTTTAGACAAGGTGTTTCTAGGTCAGTCTGTCTCACTTATCAAAGAGAAGATGGAGAGTTGGCTTGACTGTGGTATATAAGTTCCCGAAGCTCCTCAGTCCCCTTTTCAGGAGTTTAGCAAGAATCATTTATTGGAAGCTTATCCTACATGAATTCAAATAGTAAATGAGCACATATTTAAATAGTTATGGTTGTTATTAGCAATAAAGGAGCTTGTTTTATTTCCAGACATCACTTAGGTTAGGATTCCTTGCCTTTAACTTCTGATAGTTGCTATGTAGATGTCTGCACTTAAGCTAATCATCAAAAGCTCCCTTTTTAGTTCAATGAAAGGAAATGGGTGGTTTTAGGGTAACATGAATCAAACTCTAGAGTCAATAGTGGATGCAGAGCTGGCCAGCACAAACTAAAAAAGACTGCAGAGTAACGGTGTAGATGTCAGTGGCTAAACTAGTTGCACCTAGTGTGTCTTTCTGGAAGATGTGCCTTAGGGCAAGCGCAGGAGAGATGTTATGTGATTGATCTGTTCTGTCCCTAAACTCTCTAGGCAAATACAAAGCAACTATCTAGGAACACTTCAAGAAAAGCTACAAAACTTCTCAAAGCTGGATAAGGTATGAATGATTCAGCTATGCATAAGGGAAAATTTTGGCAAAATAGTGACTACAACTTTGAAGATTACTATGGGAGTTACAGTGGCTTTCAAAGAATTGCTAAAATGGGCCCTGTCCTATCAGGATATGTATTGACAATCGCAGAATCACAAAAAATAATGGATCTCTCTTAGTGCTTCCTGGAGTTTAAAGGTTTGTTACCCACAAATACCTGGACATTTTAATGAAGTGTTTTTAACATATTAAAAAAAAAAAAAAAAAAAAAGAAAACAAAAAAAAGAAAATGAAGTATAAATTCGTTTTATTTAATATCCAAAATTGCAGTATTTTTAAAATTAGTAGTTCAGCTAAAGCTAACGACAAATCTGATTTAAAAAAAAAACAAAAACCAACTCTGAAAACTTAGTATATTTGCACCTGATTAAGCTTCACCTATTACCTAATTATGTTGTTTTCTAGGTAGCTAAGGTTTTAAATGTTGTAATTGCCGATGGGTTTAAAGTACAGAATATTATCATCCCACCTTAAAAGACTTTCAGGTTGTTCTGTTCCATTCTGGGAGATGATAATGATCTCTAGTGATAAATATGTATATGTATGTTTGTATATTCAGTTTAGGTTCTAAGTAATGCAACCTTGCAAAGTTTCTTAAATATAGCTTCTTAAAAGGCTCTTAAAATTTTCCTTTTCAAATTATAATATATGTAGTGCCTCAGGTCAGCACGGCATGTTAGAAGCAGAAGTAAGCTGTGAGAGTACAATCAGTTCCCTGATGAAAAAATAATTAAAACCCCAGTTCTGTGGTGTAGCATCAGAGCCACTGATGGGAGTAGAACACAAAAAGCATTTTTATTTCTATTAATTTCATGGGCCTAAGAAACTCCGTTGTATTATGCATTGCATGCTGCACACTTATTTAGAGCTGTACATTGTGTCAAAGCTATCATGTGTCGGTGTAAAGTGTCCATGTGAAATCTAGTTCTGTCATGTAATCCTTTCCATGCTTGGTACACAGAAATTTTCCTGTCTGTAGCATCTTCCAGAGGGGGACAGTAGGAGAAGAGAGAGGGAAGTTTAAAATCCTATGGCCTTACCCATGAGAAATGGTACACAGTGTGCAAAAAAAGCCCCCTGCAAAGCATGAAACGTTAAGCAGTAATTTGAGTTCAGTTTTATCTTCACTTTAGTCAGGATATGTTTATATTCTTATTACAAAACAGTAGAAGCAGAAGAAAAATCCAATCCCTTCAAACTCTCATAATTCTCAGATCAAGAAGCACAGTTGAAGGCTGAAGCTCATTTGAATGTGTTTTGTCCAGACACCCTGTGGCAGCTCTGATGCTTTTTAGCTGGTAGGTGTTGGTGGTAGAGCTGTGCATGTGCGTGCACATGTACTGAAGTGTGTACTGCACTGAAGGTTTAAGAGAACTGTACTACCCAAGTCAAGAATAGCGCACGCTGTTCACAATCATGGCTACATGATAGGGATGTTTAGGTGGTAGTGTTTGTTTTTGTTTTTGCTTTTTTTGAAAATAGGAGGGATTCCTACCTTGTGAAGGAACCTTTTAATTTCTTCTACCTTCTGTGCTTTGCTTTCAGCCTGCATTACCAAGTGCCTGACTCCACTACTTCGGAGATGCCCAGGGTGGTCTCATCTCAGGGCTTCTGTGCAAGTGCATTGCATGGTCTCTTACAGTGTGTGCTGGTGCTGGACTTGGTGCTAGCATGGCTGGCATCCATGCTTAGTGAAACTTAGAAAAGTTTTACCAAGGCTTGTTTTCCCAGCGCAGCCCCAGTTTAAACATCCATCCTTCAAACAATGGGGCTTGTACTTCAGTATTGCATATCACTGGGGCAAGACCTGTAACTTATTTGGTGCTTTTTGGTGTCTGATGCAGTGGGATTCCTCTCATTGAAACCTTCAGTACCTGCTGCAATACAAATTTTACATAATAATGAGCAATAGTATTGAAATCAAAGGGGATAGATGAAAATGGGAATTATCATCAAAGACTATTGTTCTTATGTGAGAATTAAAACTAGTACAGCTATTACTTTGTCTCACATTTTGATTACATTTTGTGAGAAGGAAAACTGAGTGTAAGAATGATGCTAACACACAAATTCAAATAGGATGTTATAGTGAAAATGGGTATAATAGAGCTGGTTTGAATGACAGAATTTGCATGCAAGCTACCAGGTTTGGGGGAATAACATTTCAATTACAAAGTGACTTTCTACTAGTTCTTTTCTTTAGACAGCTTCGTCAGAGTAAAAGCACAGCAAAATATATATCAGTCATGGAGATTTAATTGTTCTGACTAGAAATGTGATTAAAGAAAAAAACAAACAAACAAAACACTTTTACCAGCATATGATGAAGATTTTATGGTCACCTTGTTTGTACACAATGTTTCAGATCTAGCTGTTTGACAGAGAAACATGGTTGTTCTTTGTCCCAGTAAATACAGCAAAATGCTGCTACTGGTTCACTAACCCATATTAAGCTGCATTTCTCTGTATTCTGCTACAGAATGCTTTAGCATTTCTTCTGCTTCCCCTACTCCCCCTCTTCTTTCTTTGCGGTACTTCTAGCACTCTTGCTTTATTGTGTACGTTCAATTCCAGGACTGTATGAACATGCTGCAGTGAGAACTCCGAACAAGTGAATTAGATATTCCAATTAAATCTAAAATTTCTGGGTAATTATGTCAGGTAAACTGCTAGTAGGTATTTGCAATTATTTGAATAGAGATTGATTTCGTCATGTTATGTTGGATATCACTGTTTCAGCTGAATGTTTGATGTTCTCACTATAAATGTTTCAGCTGCTAAAAAAAAAATGGTCTTACATTGCTGAAAAGTCTTTTTGCTGTGTTCTATCTTATGATAGACTTGCCTTGATCAAGTCCATACATAATGAGAGTTTTATGCCCCTTTGGATACCAGAACGTTTTCTCAGTCTCCTTTCCAGAATCTTTATAGCTTACAACACAACTGGCCTAATATATGTTTAATTTAGCTTTCACTTACATCTGTTGTCTTTTCTCATGGATTTTCTAATACACAGAAACAATCTTGAAACAGGACATTTCAGTTTTCAATAACGCTGTTCCAAAGCTTTATTTGCTTGTACTGCTGTAGTGACTGGGATCTGAGTCATGGGTAGCAATTCTACTCTGCTAGTCTTGTATAGGAATAGAAGAAAAAGGCAGTCTGTAGGGCAGGCATATCTGCATTTTTTCCACTCATCACACAGAATTAACCATTACTTCAGAGCTGATATTTCTGCTGTTCTTCTGTGGCAGAAAGGCTGACGATATTTTTCTTGCTTTAAAGAGTAAGACAGGTAGACAACTAATGGTAATTAAGTCCTTTATAAGAATTGCAACACGACTGTTAATCTGCTTAATCAAGCTTAATAGGGTGAGGTGCCTGGGAATGTGTGCTCAAGCAGGAGAAATTGCAATTAAGTCCAAAATGTCAAACTTGAGAAATGTATCATTGGAACTTACACACTTTTTTCCAGGTTACCTAAACTCTTACCTCTTTCAAGAATTGTTCCACTTCTTGAACAGATTTGGTGTACGTCTGCTTAGCTTCAAACCTGGCAGATATTATTAGGATCTATTACACTGTCCAAGTGGTTTTCCTTTCTAGGTAGCCATTTCTCACTTTGTAAATTTCATCTCCTAAAATTAACTTTTATCAGTGTTTCTCATCGGTTCATAAATGAAGGGCTAAGGCAAACGAACAGAAGTTCGCTACCTCTTTTTTAAACATTATTCTTATGTGTTATTCCTACAAGTTCATGGAACAGAGATTAATACATGCAATAAATACTATTCCCACTCAAGGGAACAGTTGAGCCGAAGTATAGCCTGCAAAATGCAGAACATAGTGAAGCACACTAAAATCAGGCTTAGTACTGTGCAAGACTTAGGAAGTCCGCATGTTGCACATGGAATAGTTTAGTTACAGTCATTATTTTGTATAAAACATTACCTTTTATGTTCTCAGATTATGTGGCATCAGTCTTGACTTTAAAAAAATAAATAAATAAAAATCATCATGTGCTTGCATGTGTTGGTGTAAAATTGTAATGGGTGCTCCTTTTCATAACTTCGTAGCTTGAATGGTGTTCTTACAGTTCTGTGGGAACTGTGATAACCTAGTTCCTTATGCTTTCTGTGCTGTATGCTACATAATTTGTTCTCAAACTGCAGTCTACTTTAGTTTCCATTTCAGTTTCCCGTAGTCTTTACAACAATCAGGTATGCCAGAAGGTGCTACACTTACTTAATGCAGAGATTTGTGTCGATTCCATCTGCTGGTGGAGTTTACCCAGAGCCCCCAGCAGGAAGGTTTGCTATATTCCAGGAATTCTTCCCTCTTGATTTACTTCCCCCCCCTTTTCCACCCTGTACACACACTGTGCATGCTTTTCAGATCGAGTAAGTGAGAGGCTGGGTGACAAATTAGACTGAAAGCATCTGTTTCTGCTTCTATGCTGAAAGTGCTGAGACAAAAATATACAGTATATAGAATGAGTTAGTGCATTTATCTGATTTAAGTTCGGTTTGGAGATGATGCCTCACTAGCTGTATTCTCCCTGAAACTGGGCTACTACTAGAAATAAATTTTCCATGTTATGATAGACTGAAAGAAAGTAGTAATATAGAAGACATAAAGGTTTCTTGAAAACACGTGACAAATCCATATTTTAGTAACTGAATGTACTGAACAGGATTTTTGATTGCATCTGAATATTATTATTATTATTATTATTTTTTTTTATGATAGCACTCTTGAAAGCTGGGCCTTTTCTGTCTGAGATTTAGGAACCTGTGTTTGCAGATATTCGCCCTTACAATCAAGCATGCCAGAGTCTGACTTTCAAACTCCCAGGATTTAGGATCTTAACACTGATTATTTATTTCAATCTATTCAAATTATTTCAGTTTTATCTGGCTTCTTAAAGTTTATCAAGCTATTGATTTAATACTTTGTTTTCTCATGTGTTCTCTTTAAAGAATTCTGTAATATTAAATATTACATATTTATATTGTAATATTGTACTTTGATATTTGCATTGGAAAATTAAAAGCAGATTGTTTTTCCTTAGAAAAAGGAAAATATGGAGGGTAATGGTCTTTTTTTTATGTCAGTGCTGCCATGGTAAGATTTTCTTGTACAGCATAAATCTCATAACTAGCACCTATCGCTTCAGATGCTTCAGAGCTCTTTTATTGTAAAATGTCTGCCTTGCCTTTGCTTCAGTACAATTCTCTTAGTAAACTCCCAACACTTCTCAGACCAGGATTTTGAAGGAATTTTTTATGTTGTGCTCCAGTGAAACAAAACATACAAATAAAAATTTGCAGGATAGAAACCACAATGAAGTCCTGTTTGTAATGTCTTAGAGTAATTGAAGGAAAAGGAGAAGATTAATATGTATTACATTAGCTTTCCCTTGAGTAGAAAAGCAAAGGTTCATTCTTATAACTTGTGTGGTATTAAGCAGATTACACTTCGTAAGCGTAAAGGTTTTATACCTAATTCCTGAAGCCACAAGTAGTTTTAAATGTTGTCTAATAATAATTCAAATTGAAAATGCACTTATACATGAAAGGCAAAAGCTTGTGCTGATGCATTAATGTGGTGGTCTTCCTGGGCTGTCCTACATTGCTGCTGTAAAATGGAGAGTGCTTCTGCTGAATAAACCTTCAGGATATCAAAAAAGCTGAAAAACATTCTTCATTTAACAGTTCTTATACTTTTGCGTCTTCCCTGGTTGGCACGATAAATGTGCGTCATTTGGTAATGCAGCACTGTATTAGGTATTTTGGGTCATCTATATGGACATATCAAGCATATATGCTTGATATTCCATGTTGTGTTATGAATCCTTTTTGTCAGTGTTCTAGGTTTCAAAAGAGGCACTAATTGCATGTTAAGATAAAACGTTGATGTTGTTTCTTGCTAAGTGTCGCTGAAGACTGCAACTAGAAACTCTACAAGTTTTTTTTGTTTTCTGGCCTTTTTACTTGTCTTTCAAGGAGTTGGAGACATGAGGTAGACACAAATCCCGGTCTGTTGCATGAAGTGGAAACCATGGATGCAATTTCCTCCTTTCTAAGAGAATTCAAATCTGTCTCTGCCTCTCCAAAACATATCCTAACTACCAAAGAAATCTTCCAGCTATGGACAGCCCTCTTTAGTTTGAAGTTCTTTCAATATGCTAAAACAACACAAGTAGAGTGGAATTGTAGAATCACAGAGTAGCTCGGGTTGGAAGCAACCTTAACGATCGTCTTAGTTCCAATGCCCCTGCCATGGGCAGTAGTCAGTAAAATGCTGTAGTCTAGTGTTTAGAGTACTGGATCAGGCCAGGAGTATGGGATGTAGTTGTGTGACCAGAAGTCTCATGTACTATAAGTGAGTTTAGGTAAATGTGATTGGAAATATGGTAACCCTAATGCTTCAGGTTATGTTATGAGGTATGTCGTTGTCCTTCCTGTGTAAATGAGCACAGGTACTTGCTGCGAGGTGCTGGAGTCACTTCTGAAGACCAGAAGCATACAAGTTTGTCGTATCTTTTGTGACTGAGTCTGTGTATTCTGAACAAAATAAGTTTACTCTCGGAATTAGTCAAGTAAAGAAAAAGAAATGTATTTGATTTGAGTTTGTGTGTTGTTGTTTTTTTTTCACTGATTTTTTTTTTGGGGGGGGGGGCGGTAACCATTTTATAATGACAGTGAAGGAGTTATAGGAAAAATTATCGCATTTTCTGCTTTGATAATTTCGTATTTACTTGGATGAAAACTAGATTTTGTGTACGAATTTTGCTGTACATAAAGTTCTCTGTTAATACAATATTTAGCGTGTTGTACAAAGCTGTTTTAAAAATGAGCTATTCTGTGCACAAAATGCCTTCATCAACTGTGTACCCTGATACATGATTAGAATACAAGTATTTTTGTATAAAATACGAGTATTTTTGTATAAATACTTGTATTACAAAAAATGCAAAAAAAAATGTGCTGTTTGTGTAACAGACAGTATCGTGTATGCACCTAACACATAGGAGAAGAATCATTTGAAAAACTAAAATTCTTTGAAACAGAAATTGATTGTTGGGCCTTGATGTTTGTGTTTTAGCAACGAATGGGGTAAGCACTCCTATTTCAAGTAAAATTTTAGTGAGAACTTTTTCTGCCAGTTCAAAGTTATTGAAGTGCTATACTGTCAACAAGAAATTCAGACTGCATTTTAAGTTTGTCAGTATAATTGGTTTCCTACTGTACATACATGGAGAAGTCTGTGTGTGCATGTATATTGTGTTATAAATTTAAAATTCCAAATCTGTTGGTCAGGATTTGGATTGGTATTTCTATAGAGAAAAATAAGTGTGTTTTCTAGTTATCTTCCTGGTGTATATACAATAAAACTATTCATCTTATAAACAGGTTAGAAAAGTCTCTTCACTGAATATATTAGAAAAGTAGTAATATAAATGATAGTAAGAACCATATTATAGCATGTTAGCCTGCCATAGCTTATTTTGTGTTGGACTATAATAAATACTATAATACTAAATACTATAATAAAGTTCTGCATAATTTTTAATTGAGTCTGTTCAGAATTTTGATTTTTCCCCCGAAAGTTGTATTAGTTTGCTCTTTCATGAGGAAAAACAGAGGAAAAAAAATCACTACATAAACAATTTTCCTTTTTTTGAAGGTTCAAGCTCAAGTGCGACATGCAAAACTCAACTTTGACAAACTGAAGACTGATGTCTGTCAAAAAGTCGATCTTTTGGGAGCAAGCAGATGCAACCTTCTTTCTCATGTGTTAACGACGTATCAGGTATTCAAAACCCTATAAGCCTCCAAAATAAGATTTCCCGTTAAGGTGTTTTTAACAGGTTACTATAGCAATTTTTAAATACAAGAATATGTAACTAATACTGGAGGGGAGATGTAAAATCTGTAAAAAGCAGATTGGTGTTTAAGCTAATATTGCCTTGAAATTTTACTCTCCCTTACAGACAACACTTCTTCATTTTTGGGAAAAAACTTCACACACGATGGCAGCTATCCATGAAAGTTTCAAAGGTTATCAGCCATATGAATTCACAATGCTAAAGGTAAGGAATACATCAGTGTGTTTGTCTGCCCAGTGATAACAAATAAGAGACCGTATAACCATGTAGAAAGCACACATTCATATTTTGTCCATATGTTGTCTGGCAATTTAATCCCTGTCCCGTCTTTTCATTTGAATACGTGCTTTCTGTCAAATGCATTTCTGGCTAGTAAGATCAAAAACTGCATGTACAGTGTAGTGATAAAGGACATATTTCAAAGGAAGACAATATTCAGGGCTACACTTAAGTATGTGTTTAAGCGCTAACTGGGATTGGTTTTGATTGTTCCTGAAGAATCATGAAGTCCAGCATAATTAGGGATTTATGCTCCCCTCCAAAATTCCACAATGAATTAATGCTGCAAAGCACTCTGTACTTGAAGAGGCGGCTCAGTTTGAAAGCAATTAGGAGTCATAGCCTCAGTCTGTGAGATGTTTGTGCATATGACATGCAGAAGTAGAAGCTGGGCTGCAGTGTGCTGTATAGCCTGTGGCTACCCCAGAGCTCCTGGAGAACAAGCACCTGAAGGTATAAAGTTTAGTTCACCCCAGGCTACCATACTTGCTCGTACATGACTATGCTATATTTAAAGTTGTTTTCTAGAACGTGTGTTGGGAGGGAGTGGTTTCTGATCTTTGAAGTGCATAAAGAGCTTGTGGAGACTGTTATTCCGGCAGCTTGAAACACAACAAAAGAACCGGCCAAACACATTTCAAGCTTCAGTCTCTCCTGACCAGAGGACAGAAGGAAAAGGAAGTTCTGCTCTGGACAGCTTTAAAGACTCAACCTTTTCCATCTTACCCAGTCTGTCCTGCCGGAAAAGTCTGCATTTGCTATGAAGCTCACAGAACTCTGCGCTTCCTTCTCACATCGTCCGTACATGGGTTCTAGCCAGAGTGCATCTCCAAATTCCAGCAGGAGACAGTTGGGAATAGTTATCTTGACACTGCCAGTAATTGCCTACAGACTCACCAGTTAAACTCTAAATCAGTAAAAAGGTCCTCTTTGTTTCCCCATCATCACTTCCCATTGCAGTGACGGCTGGTTCACAGCCTGGGTTTAGCATGGCCAGAGTCCTGTTGAGGAGCCTGGGAAGCATGCAGTGGGGCTGTTCTGCTCCTAACCTCATGATGTTTGAAGTTTTCTGAAGATTTTTTTCTCTACGCTTTTAAACAAACTCTTTCCAATCTAATTTGTGCAGATACTCAGAAAAAAATATAGGCTATTTATTCTCTTTCATATCTAAAAACATGATTATGTGAACAAGACATGTTTTAAAACACATAATGTTTAGATACCTTGTAAAGAAGCTTGTATGGAAAATGCACCACTTCTGGAGCATGAAATACCCTTGTGATGGAGAATGAGAAGTACCCTCGTGTTGGAGGATGAGAGAGATTTTGGAATGCCTGTTATCTTTTGAACTTTCTCCTGTGAAAGATTTTAGTATAATCTAAATTTGGAAATAAATTGGGAATCTGTGATGGAGAAATGCAATCTATATTGCGTGCACATATGCAACAAGCACTCCCTGGAATAGAAAGTAACTGTAAAAATGATTGTGGATATTGTAGTATGTTTAGGGTGAAGCCCTTTGTTATGAGAATCATAACCGTTTTTATTGCTGGCCTCCTGCTCTGAAAAGATGTGATTTCCTGCTTGTGCAGTTATATGTATGTTGAGAAATAATGCTAATCAGGGGTTAGTTTTATACTACAGAATTTCATGGAAGTCTCTGCTTGCAGAAAACAGCTGCTTGGGGATAAGACTCTGTTGCTGCCTTTTAGTATCAGTTCTTTATTTCTTTTGGTCTCTGGAGTGTGGGATTATTTTTTTTTTTTTTTTAGTACATCAAAGTTCAGTCTCCTATATGATCTCTTTTGCCTCAATTAGTTTCTGTTTGTTCACATTAAATGGTTGCTGAGAAGATTCAGTTAAAATCTGTTAATTGCATCAGGTGAGGTTCTGTTGCCTGACAGCTTGGGTGTCTACTGCTGCTTCAGGGACATTCAGGTCAGTCTCCAAACCTCCAGAAGAGTGTGGACTCCCTCAAGTCCCATGCCTTCTCTGCTAGACGTGCTAGAGTGTGGAAAAACAAGAGATGTTTATGGTTAGGAACTGATCCTTACCAGTCATGTCATGTGCTTATGCCAGAGTTTAAGGAGTTGCAACCTACTTCAAGTATTACTTTTTTATAACATATAATAAATGGCTATAGGTGATCTTGGGTAAGTGTAGTTTCTAGTGGAGAAACTTCTGGTCAAAAAAGATATCATGTCTGCTGTTTATGTGTTAAAAACATACAAATGGGATATATAATTGCTTAAAACATAAAATATTTTGATGTGCCCATTTCTACATGTTTAATTGGGAGTTCTCTCTTAGATATAAGACAAGGAAAATATTCTTTAAAGGGATCTTTTCTAAAATAGTGAATGAAGCAAATCATTTTTCTTTTGTGATTCTAGTTCTGTTAGCAGCTTACTACTAGCAGCTTAACTTTACTCATCCTTAATTCAGGAGTGGTCCTGCCGAATTAAGCAAAGCTTATGTGTATGTAGGGTCAGCATTTTTACTTCAAAACAAGAATTTAAGGAAACAATGTTAATATTTGACTTAGATGTAAATTGACTTACTGAAAAATTAGAAGGTGCCGTGTACTGGAAAATTACTATTTGTATTTTGTAGTATGAATATATTAATGTACTAGATTTACCTCAGGAAAGAGACTCTTAAATGCCTCTCGGGGTTGTTTCTGGAAAGAAAACATTGTCTTTAGAGATGTTTGCCAAACTCCCTTAATGAAAAGCAGCCCATTTGTTTTCTTTGCTTCAGGGTATATGCTGAGAGTAGTATAATTGTGCTTTTGCAGCTGTATTTCCTAACTGCTAGTTTTATGCTTGATGAAAGATGATTATTAATGTGCTAACAGATCTATGTATCACGATGTAAAAGTATCCATTACTGCAGTATTAAAGATGATGGGCTGCTGCTTTGGTAAAATCTTTAAGGTTTCATTGTCTTGAAATCACTATATATCAAAGGAATTCAAATTTATTTCAGGGGCTACTTTTCATGAATGGTACCTATTTCTAATTTCTGTCACTGTTTATTTGTCTTCGGTACTTCATGAATCTTTAGTCATATTGTTTACATTTCACTACTCTAATAATAAACTTCCTAAAGAGTTCAGATGAGCCTAGAAACAGTATTAGCACTGGCGAGGGAGTCAAAAGGCCTAAATCTCAATGCATCCATCTATTTGTGTGCAAAGTGGAGCACTGCTGCTTCTGCTGATTACTTGGTTTGGAAAACCCTGCCCTAACACAGCTACTTCAGTACTGCTGCCTTCTGCTGACACTTGCTGTGGACCGGTATCCTTTCTCATTTCCATTTTGTTGCACCATGACTTTATTGCCTAGGCAGAACTGCATATAATCTTACATCTCTGTTCTTTTCTTTTTCTTTTCTATTTTTTCATAAATCTCCCTGAGGAAATACTGAAGCTACCTGATTGTCCTCCTCCCTCTCAGCCCTCTCTTAAAATGAAGCAGATCCAAACTTTTGTCTCTTCAGTGGTGTTATGCATTTCTGGATGTTGTTATGATGTCCTGGGATGTATCGCTGGTTCCTGGAGCTGCCCTTAATCATGTTACTTTGATTCCTTCCTCAGTAAAGAGGAAGAGCATAAGTTGTCCAAGGCACTTGGGAGGAATTGTGGGCAAGCTGAATGCATTGTCAGCACTCTGGTGGTGTAACTACAGAGAACAGATTTTGTGTGCAGTCCAGGTCATCTCAGCTAGTCTTGAAAGAAGCTATAACATAAGCGAAGGAGTTTTCATGAGTAGCAGTCAGCTTAGGAACAGTGCCTGAACTGGAATCAGAGCTGCCTCCATGGTGGAGGAATCTCACAGTTAACTGGCTGGGGATATCCAGTCTGAGTGATGGTAGCAAGCAAAATGTCACTGGGTGACTTTTGGTTGCAGAGTCAGGATAAGCACAAGGAATGACTGTGAACTTGCTTCTGTAGCGTGTACGGTCTTATCCTGATTTTTATAGTTTTAAAAAAAAAAAAAAAAAAAAAAAAAGAGAGACATAATGAAGCTAAGAAGAAAGCTTTTTAGACCTGAAACCTTCAGTCACATACATGTGTGGCTTACATACATGTGTGGCTTACAACAAAGTCCATGTGAGTTCTTGCTAGCATCCAGACACATGCTGTGAAGTTGCACATTTGTCTGTTCAGAGCCAATGAGGTCAGTGATGCTTTACACACCAAACAAGTATGCTTGCTTTTGTCTGAATTCAGTCTGTATCTCACAACTTTGTTTAATCATTTTATTTCCTAGATGATGGGAGTTCTTCCTTTCTTTAGATCTAACCTGAAACAACAGAATGTCAGTGTCATTTCTATGCATGTTGACAATAGTGATCACATTACTGTGGCTTTTTGTTTAGAAAACAGTTGAGAATGGCTTTTTAACACTTATTTCATACCCATTGTCTAGATTTTGTTTATCCTTTTATAAAGATACCTCAGTTCGTAGTACACACTGGGCTGCAGAGTGGAGGAGGCAGGGGAGAGGATAGTAATTTAATTATTTGCTGTTAGAATTGGAGGAAATATTGGCTATATGTCAAAATAATTAGGTAAATTGAATTATTGTTTCTGCTAATTTTCAACAATTTTATCATAGTCTCTACTTAAACTGAAGCTGTATTTCAGAGCTATATTTATTTTTCTAATACAGGAAATAGTAACTCCCATTATTATCGTGCTGTTTCCTTCCCGAGGTACTCATGAACTCCATTTCTATATGCTTTTTCCGTGGGTTGATCACAGTCCTTTAAAAATGGATTTCCTGAAACACTCTTTAACAATGAAGGAAGCATCATAATATAGTTTCTTGAAGAAGGATGCTGATTTCTCTGTATTTTTCATGAAGATGTGGAAGGTTTTACTTCTGATAATTCTCTAAGTTGCACAAATTCTCTAACTTCTACAAGTTAGGCTGTAGTTAACGTAGCTGTTTGTTGTTTGAAACCATTACATCCTTCTCAGGCAGGCTCAGTGCTGCTATGCGTAGCCACAGAGCACCACACACAGTTGCAGCATCACCTTCTGAGTGCAGTGCACGATGTGCTCTACAGTGGAGGTGTCAGAGATGGGTCAAGTGCCAGAAGCATTGCTGTCATTCTCTGCGCTCCAGTTCTGTGCGTATGTTTCTGAACTTTAACCCAGGTCCTCACGGAATCAATGGAATAATCCCCCACCAGTTTTAGTAGTACACAGTGCAGTCTAGTCAACAGCTGGTACAAACACAGCTGAAGAGTAACATTCGTTCATAGGTGATCTAGCTGACGTGGCTTGTGTCCGTTATTCAGAATCCAAGAAGTACACTTAGCAGTGGTTCTGGTTAGCACTGTTACAGTGTTAAAGGAAAAAAAAAGTGGCAACCATAGATAAGGTACATTTCTTTAAGGCCTCTAGTTGTTATTGCTGCCTTTGTGATCCCTCATCTTCTGACACATGATGTCTGCAGTGCTCTAGGTGCTTATGACAAATTAATCCGTGGCACTAGATAAAGGCATTAACTTACTGGGAGGAGAAAAAAAAAAATCCAACTGCAGTATATGACAAGTCCATTCGTTTGGTTTCTAAAACACAGAAGTATACATCTCCACGCAAGTACTAACAGAAACAGAAACTGGAATGCCCCTTCTGGTGACTAATGCATTCTGGTTAACAGGGCAGTGCATACAAGAGCTACAACATGTGTGGGAATATTTTTCTCACAGCAGGTGAGCTGGGGACTCTAACCTTTATTCAGTAGGTGAGACAGACTTAGCAAACATGTTAAGTAACCTTCAGTTATTTAAGTTTTCGTGCAGCAACCATAATTAATGCATAACATTAATGCATAACATTAATTATGGGGAAAACTAGTAGTATATTAATACTTCAGTAGTCTCAAACAGTCACTACACAATGCTTTTATGTGTTGGCTTGTTCACTTGCCCAACTTTGGGTTATAAAAGTGCAGACCGTGAAACTGCTCATTGTTATCTTATAGCCTGGTCTTTCACATTGCAAAGGGTCAGCAGGCTGTGGTAATATCACACCTGGCCTCTATCAGATTATCCAAGATTTTAACCCCTGCTTTTGGATTGAGGATATGAGCAGTACTGTCCTAGTGGCACTGCAGCTGCTAAGGTTCTGTGAAGAGTTGGGTCAGGGAAAAAAAGAGTAAAGAAATAAAGAAGCAGTACAAGGAACAAATAGGTTTAAAGAGTGCATCTATTCATTCTGTTTGAGTCAGATATGCTTTTGATACTAGACTAATTTATATAGGCTTTATAGTCTGGTTTGGCCTTACATGACACATTTTTGCTTCCCTGAATCTTTTTTCTTCTCTCTTTTCATTTATAATGATTATGATCTAGAGCTTGCAAGATCCTGTGAATAAACTAACAGAAAGAGCAGAAAAGGAGGACCTGCAGATTGAGAGCACCAAATCAGTAGAAGATCAGCAGAGTCAGTAAGTCACATGTCCTGTATCTCAAAATAATAAGTAATTTTATCTATAATCTACTTTCTCTTTGCTAGTCACCAAATATTTAAAACTAAAAATGTAGACACTGGTAGTCGGACCACACTAGCAAACAGTAAGCTTAATACAAGCATTACTGAAATTATGTACTGTGTGTATGAAAATTACTAAACTTTATGGTGAGTTTAAGAGCTTAAAAAGGACCCATTTAACCTTTATATGTTACTCATTTTTCTTAGCCACCTCTTTATTTTTCTGCTTTTGCTTCATCTTTTCTTTAGTAAAAGAAGTGCTAAACAGCATCACATGGGAGAAGATATATGAGCTTTGTATTTCTCCCTTCAGCAGCGTCTCCTTACACCTGGGAACAGGATATGGATTCCTGATTGCTTTGGGCAGCGATTAGTTTTTGTAATGTATACAGCATTGGTTAGTAATCCAGCAAAGCAGGAGGTACTTAGTAAAAAGTACATCTAAGTGAACTGATGCTATCAAGGTTTGGGTTACCTGTAGCTCTGAGGTGAAAGAGAATTATGAATGGGCTGCTATAGAGAGAGAAGAA
This sequence comes from Netta rufina, assembly GCF_964035555.1. Classification (NCBI taxonomy): domain Eukaryota; kingdom Metazoa; phylum Chordata; class Aves; order Anseriformes; family Anatidae; genus Netta; species Netta rufina. Next base: position 27,290,536 of record NC_140124.1, on the reverse strand, counting down.
CAGGAGAATGAGATGTGATCCCTCTCCTATGGGACCATCAGGATTCAGTTGCAACGAGATGCTACATTGATACAATCCTGCTGCCACCTGTTGTTTTGACTATCCATGGTTAAGTAAAGCACCCAGCTAAGGATCAGTTGTCAAAAAGCAGAGAACAGCTTGGCCGGTAATTAGTGTATTTTGCTTGGCTATTTATGGTAACAGTTTTTGAAAGAGTTCAGTTTTTCAGTTGTTTTTGCTTGCTTAGATTCACATCCACTGACCAAAACCGGTTTATAAATTGGTCAGGTTTGGGGCTAAGCAGATGAGAAATGACTTGGCCAAGTACCATTTGGCAGGTGGCTGTTTTCATAGCAGTTCATTGAGTCTGATGCCTCTCACGTGACAATAATAGAGAATTTCAGAAACAATTGTTTTCTTTAGTGTTGAAAATAAAATTCTAGAATAAATGCATGATTTATGCAAAATCTGTGCATTGGCATCTACCAGCAAATGCGTCAGATCCATGTAATGGTTTCACTGCTTTTTACTTATGGATTATCTTTTTCCTTTCATTAAAGTGGGGAAAATAACATTTCCTTACAACTTTGGTGTATCCATCAAAGCATAAACATGCATCTAAGATTCTAGAAGAATGATACAAAGTAAAATAAAGCTTTTCAAATCTTCATGATCTTTCCATTCACTCTAAACATTCATTATACTAGAGTTTGGCCTGAGTAACTTCCCTTTGTGTAAGAATTGCTTGTAAACCATTGGTGTTTTTTTGTGTGTGTGTGTTTTGTTTTGTTTTGTTTTCTTTATTGCAAGAGCTGTTTCATCAATAGTGCTGATTTGGTTCTTTAGAAACCTGCTGTCATGGGACAAAACTCACCTGACAGTTGTTTTTATTTAGTCACTATTACAAAGTTAAAAAGAGGAGTGCAAATTGTTTTTCTGTGGACCAGTTATACCTCCTTAGTGATATTAATGACAGCATATTGTGCTTTTCCAGATTTGGTCTACGCTTTTTATTATAGATATGTAGGTAGGTGGTAGGTTTTGACAGTTGGTCTTCAATATTATTTTGGTTTTCAACAGACTTCTGCCAATGAAGCAATAAAATTTAACAACAAACTAGCATATACAGCAAATGCAGGAATCCATATGAATTAGTGTTTGTTTATTGTCAATATGATTCTATAGTGATGTGACCAAAAAGAAAAATATATGATAGCGGTAGAATTGTTTCCTCATATTTTTTTTTTCTTACTCTTTCAAATTAAGGTTGATTTCATTAGATGAGGAGAGCCATACCAAGGAATCAGACTATTCAGGTATTTTATTTCATGTGTTCATAACTTGCTAAATGCTGTAATTCATGTTGTTTTCATTTCTGTTATTTAATATACATTCAGCTTCAACAAGCAAATCCATATAAATGCATAAAACTTAAGGCCAGGAAGATCTGGTAAACATAATACCTTATATATTGTATCATAATGCATTTCACTCAATTACTCTCAGACAGGTCAAATAGTTTGTCTTCCAAAGTGTAATTCTTACACTGGGCATGTCCTCAAGGAAGGGATTTTCTGATTAGTTGATGTCAAGACAAGGAAAGTATGCCACTTAGCTTGCTAGTTTATCCCAGTGATTAAATATCCACTCTGTTAAAAACTTGTTAAATTTGGTGGAACTTCTGGCTAAGTTAGGCAAAGTCCTATTCAGCTGCTGCCAGTGACCTGGTGGGTGGTTATTACCCGGAGACACAGCCAGGCTCTAATTGGAGGTGTACAGTGAAAGAAGGGGAGACAATGGACACAAGTTACAAGAAGGAAATTCTGGTCAGATACTCAGAAAAAAGCTTCACATTGAGGATGGCAAAGCATTTGCAACAAGTTCTTGGTGAAGCTGTGGAATCTTCATCCCTGCAGATATTCAAAACTTGACCCATCCCTGGGAAACCTGATCGAGCTTCATAGCTGGCTGTACTCTAACTACTCTAGCTGGCTTGGACAAAATGACTCCCAGACATCCTTGTAGCCTAAATTATGCCATGGCTTTATAGTATATTTTTATCTAATAAATTAATGGAGAATCCATCCAATATGTAGTATTTCAGCCTCCATAAAGGTTCTTAAAAAGTACTACATTAAAATCAAAACTCCCCTCAAATCTTCCTCTTGGTAGGCTAAGCATATCAATGTCTTTAAGACATCTCCTATAGACCTTTAGTTTTGAAGCTTTTGTTTCCATTCCACTTCCAACATTCCTTTTAAAATTTGAAAAATACTACTGTAAGAAACATTCCTGATGTTGGTCTCCCCAGTAGTGTTTCTAGAAAGTAAAATCACGTTCCTTTTTCAACTCATCACCTTCCTTTTTGGATTTCCAGGAATATCTAATTTTTCAGTAACATCACATTAGAAGCTCATATTTGATTTTGTTGTTGTTCATAAAAACTCAGTTCATTTTGGTCACAGATTTCCATGACTCATTCTTCCATTCTGGAGCACAGCTTGTATTCCGTATTCCTTGAGATATAACTTAAGGCTTAGTGGTAGTAAATTCTCCCAGCTTGACTATAGAAACTCAATGACTGGCCTGAATGACCACCTCTAACAGTCTGTTATAGTTGTTTGTACGTTTTATTCAAGAGGGATTCTGTGTTTACTTCCAGATGACTGTTAAAGCCATTGAAGAGCAATGGAAATAACACTAAACCTTGCAGATCTAAACTAGAAACACTTCTACTTTGCAGTTGTTTCTGCTAACAACTTTTTTTGACATCTGTTAGTTGTCATGTTCCTAATCCATTCAATATGTTCCCTATAGTTATTATGCAGTGCTAACTTTTTAGCTGGAAGGCTATGCAGTGCAAAGTCAACTTGTTTCTAAACAAATATCTTTACTAAAATAAGCTCACAGTTTCATCAAAGAATGGAATTAGTCATTTTGTGTTTTGTTTCTTTTAAAAAATTAAAAAAAAAAAAAAAACTAAGCATGCTTTCCATAAAAATACCTTTTATTATAGGAGCATTTATTATGCTCCTATTCTTTATTGAATCAGTTAATGTTTCACCTTGGAGTAATGATGAGCTATGAGCCCCTAGTTACCTACAGTTATTTGAATCACCCTGTTAATTACTGTTGTTGTTCGAGTGTTTTTTTTAATAGTGGCACCATAATAGGACTTTTTTGGTGTTCTGAAGTTTAACCCATTTTGCAAGTAATCAGTAAGATCAAATATCTGTTTTATCATATATTTTAGCGTTCCTGGATGCAAAATCTGACTTTTAAGATACTGTATTAGCAGATGTTTTCTAGAACCTTTCTCAGTTATTTACAGACTGCAATATATTTCAGCATCATCCGTAATGTAAATACCTTGTTCTGTCTCTTTCTGTGTCACCTTTAAAAGGAACTGAAGTATTTTGTAATACCTCTGCTAAATTTTTCCATTTCCCTATACTAGTGAGTCTAAGTTTTGTTGTTTTTTTTTTTCTTGAAGTACTCTGTACATCCTAAAATAATAGGCAGCACTGCTAGTGCTGTTTCTTCATAAGAGCAGTTTATGAGGAATGCTACTTCATAACTTCCAATTTGTATCATTTGCTCTGCATTTGCCTTTAATGTGCTATGGATGTTTTTAAGATTGGCTCCATCATATATGCCATTCAACTGATGTATGGTCAAGAATGGCAGTTTAAGGAACAATGAGGTCCTGGGCACTTTTATGCTCTCTCCTGCCCTGTGCAAGTACAAGCTTCTGAAAAAAAATAAAATAAAATCTCTGCTTCTGCAGAAAAGCAGATACCTGTCTGATTCTTGCAGTTGCCTCAGCTGGGTGCACCTAGCCTGGAGATGGGCTTCTGTGGCAGGTGGTAATTAAAAGGAAGATCAGAAATTTGACATCCTTTAAAGTGCTTGTATCTAGGCTGGGTCTTTCATCAGTTGCAATGAGGTTAATTTTAAACATGAATACCAACAACTGTTGCATGTTGAACTTAGTGACATTGTTTATGAACATATATTCTTGTGCCAAGTGCAATTTGACATGTTTATGGATCTTGATTACAGCTGCCGATGGCAAGGATGCCCTATCCAAGTTACAAGGAAATTGTAATCACAAGCAGAACTCAGGTGAAGTGTCTTAAGAAAACTACCTCTAAATATATATATCATAATTGCCAGTGTACTGCAAGTCTTCTTTTGTTACTTTCTAATTATTTTTTTTCCTGATCTTAGGTGCCATAGATGACTTATTAGACCTACAACCTGAAGAAAATGGTATGAAACGTTTGTGTATATCTCTTTCATTTGCCTTTCCATTGTAGGTTTCAAGTATAATTTTAATCCTAGATGTTAATTGTTTTCCTAATCTAAAGGGTTCATGTGTTTCTGAATGAAATTGTTCAGTTAGTTTTTAAATAGTGTTAAAAGAAGCTCAACTTCATAAACCTACAGAGGCACTATACCCGATGTTAGAATATAAAGCATACCTTATTGGTATGCCAGAGGTGATTCAAGGGTATATTGCATTTTCCCCATTAAAGTAAGTTCCACTGTAAACCTACCTTTCCTATAACTTTTCAAAATCTTTTGTTTTTAGTTCTCTTGTTGTACCCCAACCCTTCACTTGGCAATACTTTGTAACCACAAGATTTTATATCATAAATGGACATATAAGAAACAAATGATTAAATCCTCTTAGAAAACATGTAAGAACAGGTAACATTTTCAGCCACGTAGTTAATTAAATCTGCTGTGCTTTTCTCAAATACCCATGCAAAAGCAGTCTTTAATTCTGGACTCTACTCCTATTGTTAAACTTCTGTTAGATTAGTGACAGCTCAAGGGGATATGCTGTACCAAAGGGGCTGTTTTACCATGTAACATATGAAAGATCTAGGCAAAAAATTTGTATCGAGTTCTCGCATGGAGTAAGGCTATTGCTCGTAGTTTCTTGATTTGCTCTTCACTTCATTCATCGCAGAAGAATGAGCAAAAGCTATCTTAAGAACAATGAAAAGAAAAACCTGTGGCAAGGCAAAAAAAGCAAGCAAAGAAAAAATCCCTCCCTGTGGTTTAGTCAGTCAGCCTTAGTGTTATTTGGAGTATTTAAGGTACTGCCTTCATGTTAGGTAAGGAACAGTGGACTTGCAAACACTTTGACTTTGGATTTGCCACAAGCAGTCTGTCGCACTGTGGGGAAATTACACCTCCACTCACGAAGGCAGAAAAAGGGAAAGTTTCCTCGGGTACCTGTGCAGATAGTCCTAATCTGTGAACAGATAAGGTAGTGATTACTTCGTTTCTGTGGTTAATAACAAAAAGGTCAGTGTGTGGCCTTTTTCCTCCTGGTTTTCCCCTTAATCATTTGCATTCTTTCTTGGACCTTCTTAGAGCAGGTACAGATAATGCATACAATTACTGGTCATACAAGTTTAGCCTTGTCAGTTAGAAGTGCTTTCTTTTTTTCTTTTCTTTTCTTTTTTTTTTTTTTATAAGTGAAATAGCTATGTCAATATGAAAGCAGTTGTGGGACAGCTACATCAGATAAAGATGCTTATGTTAATGTTATGATATCAGCTGTCTACCCTAATTTCACACAATAGCTAGCTTTAGGCTAGTGAATACTGTATTATTTTAATTGCTCCCAAACACCCTTTTTTGTGTGTTTCAGAAGGTAGTACTCTTTATCCTGTATTTCAGACCATGTATCACTGTAAACATTTTTCGCTTCTCTTCCTATGAATATTTTTAAATACCAGCAAAATGAGGTGACATTGCAAAGGAGTATGAGGGTTGTTAGAGGCTTGTTCATATAAACACAGAATATAGTGACATTGGTTTTTTGGGTGTTTTACTGGAAGTTTTTTTTTTTGTGGACATTTATAAGATGAGGGGCAGCATGTGAAGGCAAAGAAGGGATCTTGACTGTGAAAATGGGCAATGAAAACAGAGAAACAGGAAAAGAAAGAATAGAAGTTCTATGGGTGAGGTGAGAAAGTCCATATCATTCTAGTAATCTAGCAGATACCACATGAGTAATGTCTTGATAAGCAAGACTGGTTTCAAGATAACTTTTATGTCAAACAAGTCAAGCTTACTGCTGTTTACTTGGGGTAGTCTCAACGTAAGCATCACCCTGTCCTCCCCTACTCTGTGTGCGTTTTCTCTCCAGGGAAACCAGAAAGACTGCTGAGACATTAAATGTGTCACTCTTCTTTTCTGGTGGTCACGTGAAGTACAGCAAGATCTAAGTGCTCTTCAGATGTAAATCTATATGTTTTGCTTTTTCACACAGTAATAATGGGACTACTGCAATGGGATAGCCAAATGAAGCACAGTTTTGCTCTGAGCTGGGTTGCTGCAGAACTTCTGTTCCATTATAGTAAACGTAATTTGTGGTTAGGCACACTATTGGTTTGTTTCAACAGTTCTGTTACTAAGGATGCTCACTTATGCATCTCCTTCCAAGTTCATGAAGGGGCCTAGTGCAAGCAGTTTTGAGATGGTGCTGTCCAGTAAAAATCAGTTCTTACATGTCTTAGAAATAATAATTGTCTTTTCCCTGTGGAAGGATTCACCCCTCTTCCTCACATGATGGAACAGCTATGGGCTTGAGAGAACTATAGGTGCTGGGAGAACATTCACATTTATTACTATTTATCTGAAGTTTGGAAAGTGCCTGAAAGTTCGTGAGAACAAGTTGTTTTATATGGTTTTAGTTATAGTCTAGTGGAAATATTAGAAGAATTGATTTGTTTGTAAAGTTTCTGTTTCCATTTTTTGGTCCTGTCAGGGAATATAAAATGTAAAATTAGAAAGGAACTGAACCTCAGTGTTGACTTCAGTGTTGACTTAAAAAAATCCTTATATTATGTGTTGGCTTGTTTGTTTCTTAGCATGTAGGTGTGTATGTTGACTCATCAGCCTATTTTTAAAACAGTTTTGTACTTTTTTTTCTCCTATGACTCAAATTCAGCCATTTCATTACAAATGATTACAGCTTTTATAAGGGAACTTTCCTGAGAAGGTAGTTGCATTTAAATCAATAAAAATCATCTGTTGCTCTGATAGCAGACACTTTGCTGCTATCCATCGTTTATCCCAACCCAGAAGGGTTAAAACATCTTTGCAAGCTGTATGCAGCTTGGAGAACTCAGCTGATCTACCAGAGCTTTGGAAAACTGAAGTTGTTTCTGCACTTTACCACAAGTTTGAAATGATTGTAATTAAGACAAACTGATCTGTGTTTTAGTAACAAAGCATTATCAGCATTGTTAACCACCATTTTTGTCCTCCACATACTCCCACAGTGGAGTTCTAAATGTTTCCAAGTAAAATAACACTTGGGATTCCTTGATAGTTCTTGCACTCTCCAAACATTTTGTAAGCTAGGGAAAGGGATTGTAATCCTGGTTACAAGCTTCATTTATTTTATATAACTGTTTAACGTTTCTAAAATAGGAAAAAAAATGTTTTTAAGGAATGTCAGCATAAGATTCCTCTGCTGCAGTTCTGGAACTAGGAAAACTAACAAGGGTAATCAGAAGGAAAGTGGCCCCAGTTATTTCTCAGTGGCCTAAGAAAGAAAAAAAAAAATATTACTATAGCATTGAACAGTGTAGAAATCTCACTTTGTGTGGAATAACCTGTTCATGTGGGGAAAAAAATACAAATAAACAATGAATAGAAGGTCATAAAGGCTATCTGAAATACATTCTCACAAAATTCTAGAATCATGCCCAACTGTTCTTTATTTTCAGTTTGTACCAATCGGCTTTTTTGAGAGGAACTTCATATGATGCTTCAAAAAGTTTCTTCGATGCTTTTAAGTATTGGACTATGTAATGGTTTTGGTGGGACATTTAATAGATTTTTAAGTATATCTGTATTTTTTTAATGGGAAATTAGTCTGAACAGTGAAGTTATCTAAGGTAATCAAGGAATAATTTGTTGCATAAGCTACAGCCCAGCTGTTCAAGAGAATTGGTTCTAAAAAAAAAAACAACAAATATTCACAGAAAAATATCCCATCTCAGTTAATATATAAAAACTAGATTGTATATTTTTTAAATGTTCCTTCTATTCTTTGATTGTTTAAAAGTTGATTTATCTTTACTCTCTGTTTTGCTCTGAGACAGCATCAAAGGATCAGTTTTTGAGGCCCTTGGAGTCAGAACCTGGTGATAAGGATGACATGGTGTTACTGAATGAGATCCTCAATGCTTCCTCCCTGGATGAGGGGGAATTCAGCAAAGAGTGGACAGCTGTTTTTGGACAGGTTGCACTTACTGATCTCACCATGAACTCTTCAGCTGGAGATGAGGAGACCACTTCATCGTCCATGACATCAACACCATCAGGCTATTTGCCCTCACAACTGTTAGACCAAAACATGAATGACCTCCAGTCATCTTTACACGGTGAGAGCTCATCTTGGTTTGTTAGATCTTTGTTTCTGCTTTTGGGCTTTAGAGTATGTCTTTTTGCTTCTTGTAAGTGTGGTATTGTCTTACATCGTGTCAGGAGCTGCAGAAACCCTGAAGTTAAAGTAAGGTGTGGCCTGGAGAAAAATATGTGTATTTGTTTTTCAAGTCCTGCTCACTCAGTGTTGAATGAATTAGTCTAAAGCCTGAAGTACAAATAATTGTCTTGAATATTTTCATTAAACTTTCTGAAATATTCTGTAGGCCTTTGAAATGTTTTTTTTCTGTAATAGAAAATATGTTTTGGTAGGTTTTACTGTTTAAATCATAGCTGCTGTGACAGTTAGGGAGCCAAAGAACCAAAAATGATTACTGTATTTTGTCTGGAAATAACTATTTTTAAACAACTTAATGAAAATCAGGTGCATTCATTCGCTGCCTTATTTTTAATGCATCCAACACTGCTGCAATGTAGGGATATGGGTAAGGTAGAATGGAATGTTTCTCATCCAAGCAACAGGTGGATTCCTCTTGTGGGCTGCATATCTGCCTACCACTGCAGGTAACAGCTCCTTCTCTCCCCCTTGTTCTGTGCCGATTGTTTTTTTGGGGCTTTTTGAGTTGCTGCTGTGGGAAGGGAAAAGGTGGGAGTGATACTAGGAGAAAACTTTCCTATTGCTTATGTGGCTTGGGGGAGGGATGCAGATGGTATTAAGCCAACAGCAACTACCTTTGTCCTCCCCACCATACTCGGCTGCCAGCCTAGGTTTCTCTGTAGGGCTAGGGGAGAAGCTTGGCGTTTTGGGCCAAGCCCAACAGTCATTTTCATCTCATTTGGGGAAGAGCAGAGTAGGGAGACTAGCAGACTGATTTCTTCCTGAAGACTACTTCTTGGAACCCATGAAACTCACACAGTCACATGTGATCTGAAGTGAACTGTGCCGTTTTGGCAAAAATAAGACAGTTTAAGTTATAATTAATTCAGATACAACTCCTTCCCGCCATCCACCCAAATGCAAATACTTAGGTTCACTGACTTCAAGGATTAGATGGGAACTGGGCAAGTGACATTTGCAATGCTGCACAATTTTGTGACGATACATAGGAGGATATATCTTTTACATATATATATATATATATATGTATATATATATTTTTTATATATATATGTTTATATATATATATTTATATATAGTGATACATCATACAGGAGTATGATTAATAGAGTAAAGAGGGACTGGAGAGGATTTGACTCCATAAAATATGAAAAGAAAAAAATCACGAGGTTTAGTTATTACATTGTAAACTGAGCAGTTTCTGACCAGAAGTAGACATGCTATCTACTGAAAGGAGAAAAAGGAGCAATGAGAAACACCTTTTTTTGATATAGAGACATAAACAAATTTTAAGCAGATTACTAAAAATAGCAGATATATTATGAGATTGGGTTGTGTTTTGTGTTATTATTGTTATAGCTTAGTTTTTGCATGTTTTTAAAGGTAAGCATTATTTTGAAGATAAAATATTTTTAAGATGTAAGTGGCAAACAGACTTGTGTATCCTTTCTGATGTTACCTCTTTTATTCTCATGAGACCGTGACATCGGCTGTGTTTTTGCCACTTCAAAATCAGAAGTCAGATCTATGGCATTCAAGAAACACCAGAAATAGAAAATCAGTTCCAGTCAATATAATATCCCAGAATTGTTTTGAATAAGAAAAATGTAAATATGTATTAAAAGAGTAAAATATGTTGATGTTTTCAAAATGAATTTCCAAGGTTTTGGCAGAAGATCATAGTAATTGATCTACTGGCATTTGAAAAGTCATGGCTAATCAACTCCATGATTGTATCTGATAATCAGCATGTTCCCAGATGACTCTAATTGCCAAGTGAAATACATTATTTAAACTAACTCTTACAGAATATTTTTAATTTTTTCCATATTTTAACTGAAGGTGAAATTCTGTCCATTTGCGTTTCAACTTTAATTTTAAACTGCATTTCATTTCACAGCACTTCTTTCGTAATTTGACCTTGCTAATAAATTTGGGAACAGGGACTATTTTTTAAAAAATAAAATACTAACTGCAGAGTAAACATATCTAAACATTAAAGTTGAAAAGATCAGACAATATGATTTATGGGTATTTTACTGAGGATCTGTAATACATATTTTACACTGCTGTACTCTTTTTTACTCTAATTGATAATGCTTAATAAATATTCAGTGTGAGGTGCTGCAGTAGAGCCTAGATGGTGCATGCTTCCTGTGTGAATTTGGCCTTAAGACCATAAAGATTCTTAAAACTCACATGCTTAACTTTAAGCACATTAACTTTTCTATTAACTTCAGTGGGATTACTTACTTATTTTACGTTAAGCACACTCATAAATCTTTGGGGCTTTGTTTTCTCTCTGCCTCAGATCTTAATCTGTAAAACAGGCACAATGCTATGCAGGTTATAAACTGTTATGGTCAGGAATTCCCAGCTCCGAGTTTTCTCTGGCTGTATTTATGGACAGGATCTAGCACAATGGGACTTTGAGTTGCTATGGGACTACCAGGTGCTGTTTTTAAAATATGTATAAATATGTATAAATATTAGAAGCAACGCATGCTCACAGCAATTTTTTTTTTTTTATATTCCACTCCAGATACAGTTTTGTGATTTGGTTGCCTTGCCATTTTTTTCAGACAGCACTGGCTTTCTCTTTCATAATGTATATAGCCCCCTTTACACCACTGAGAATTCCTCTTTATATTACCTACACATGGTCGTGTTCTGATTAGTACGAAAATGTGCAGTGCACTGGTTCCATTTCTAAATGTAATTGTGGTAGCTTTTGTGAAGATGCTAACTGAAAAGTAAGCTGTTTGGTTTCCTTGCTGTCTCAACGATAATCTTTTGTCTAGTCACGTAATGAATCCATCCTGTGAAGAGGCAAACCAGAGTAGGCGTCAGGCCAGCAAGAGCTTGCGATTTGATAAAGACTGCAATTTTGTTTTGGAAGGCAAAGCTTTTGTTCTCTGTAACTCACCGTGAGCGGACACTAAAAATAAAATCCATGAAAGTATTTCATAAAAAATCAGTGGTAATCCTTCCCAAAACCTTCATTACGAAAGCATCAGCTATTTTGAGGAACACTTTGGGCATGGATTTTTTTTTTCCTTGGTTAAGTCCTTTTTGTTTTCTAAGTGGTGCTTAAGCTAGCTGTGTTTCAATGAACACAGAACTGGAGCACAGCATCTCCCATGGACATGCTGCTTGCCAAGACTCAGGCCAGGGAGTCAAAAGGAAGGCCCCAAAGGAGTTAGGTGCCCTGCAGAGTTTTGCCTCATGGCTTGCTGATTGCATCAGTGCAAACTCACCTGGGTGAGTCCTTGGAGAGACAGCTTCTGACCTCACTGAAGGCAGTGGAACTTGCACAGAATGTCTCTGAGCAGTGCCCCCATTCACTTATATGAAATTTGGATTTGGCTCTGTTCATTTCAGCCACTCAATTTGTCTGTTGCCATCCATGATATATAAAGCACTTTCTTGCAATTTATCTGGAAAGAAAAAAAATGCATTACATGTTTTCTCTAGTTGTTTGTAATCTCTGCCAGTCTTCTCTTGTGTAACACAAGAGACAAAATGCCTGAAAAAAGCATGTCATTCTGAAGTGGTAATGCATACTTTTTTATTAGTTATGATTCAGATTTGCTTATTTGAAAGATTAAACTCTTAAAACCTCATTTTTAGGAGGCACAGGCTGGCTTATAAGCCATTATCAACTTTGCCTAGAATAAATGTTTGTGACCCCTCTGCATCCAGATTTTGAAAAAGGTTTTGTTTCCTCTCCTTGGAGATACAGAGGATGTTTGTGGCTTAAAATTCCCTTTCTAAGCTATGTGATTTTATGGAAACATTCTTCTTGCCCCCTTTTAACAACACTGCTTGGGCTTCGAGCCCTTTAGAGTCAAGGCCAGATCAGAGAGTGAAAGAAATAATCTGTTAGAGGAAGGAAGGGCTCCTGTGATTTAGCAGCTGTTGCAGGAGTTCTCAGGAGGCTGGGTACCAATATCTGACAGCAACCTCAAAAATTGAGAAAGTAAAGGGAGAAAGGAAGAAGAGAGAAAAAAATGATGTGAGAGCATGAACTTGTAGACTGAATAAGGAAATGCTAGCTGTATGTACAGATTAATATCTTGTTTCTGATACTGCCAAGTCAGATATAGCAGCTCCCTGTGATGGATAGATAATTGACCAGGCAACACTTAGAGGAGACAGAGTTGAAATAAAACATAAAAGCTATCTATACAGGCCTGTATTGTAACATTGGTGTTAAAAATGTGACTGTTTGTCCTCTAAATGTGATAAAGCATAGGAATTTAAATACCTTAAACCAGGGATAAAAATGCTCCATTATTTCCTAATATGTATCCACACTATGCCATCCCTAGTTCATTTTGCCAGCCTAGAGCATCCAGCTTCAATAACTGTAGTTATCATTACTCTCTTGCGGATGGAGAATATGCATGTAGGAACAATAAATTGTGAGTAGTTTCAGTTTTTCCCACATAGTTGCTCTCTCCTGCTGAGAAGATTCTTACAAATGAAAGATAACAAAAAAATATTCAATTAAAACCTAGTTTTAAGTTAACAGTAAATAGTGCATCTAGAATTAAATTCTTCAGGGTATTTTGCAACAAATGAACTTTTTCAGAATTCTTCGTTTTAAAATTAATTTAAAAAACAGGGTCACAATTTTTTCTGGACCAGTTGGAATGGAAGTCTTTGGAATTGTAAAAGTAAAGGAAGGAGGAAAAAATGTTTAGTATGTGTGATATTTTTGCCCAAATGTAACTGATATTCTTTGCTCTACAGCTATGCTTGACTTGATTACTGTGCTGGCATTTCTGTGAACAAGTATTAGCTGTGATTGGATAAAAGAATTGAGAAAAAAGTCTTTGTTTAGACATATTAAAGGTTTGAGAAGAGTACAGTTACTTGGATCTGGAGATGAAGAAACCACTCCACAGCTACTCTGTTCTCAAGGACAGTGGTTGTCTGCAGAATCTGACTGTTGATTTCTCGTGTATGAGGAAAGATACAAATAGCCATAACCAAAACAGAATACTCTGCTCCTTCACCTGGTGTGAGTGCTGTGCTGCTAGATAGGGTGGCAGAGTGGACAAAGTAATTCTTAATGCTAACGCTGTTATATTATTGAATTCTAGGATGGGCAGCTAACAGTGGGAGCCCTCCATCTATACCACGGCCAGCACAGAAACCAAACAGCCTGAATGTGAATGCTAACAAGACGCCAATGAAAGGTGGTAAGTCATTTAGTTCTTCAGTTATTTAGCTTTTCCTGTTTAGCTGTGACTCATGCATCTTTCTAGTCTTCCCATCTAATCTACCATAATAAAACCTATTTTTGTAGTAGTTACATATCAGGAGTCTTGTGCTTACTGCTGATTACTCTTTCGGTGTCAGTTACACATATAATATGTGTGTGTCTGTGTATTGTGTGTAGGCTTCAATGCTGGTAATCTGTCAGAGGAGTAGCGTGCTATATATATAACAAGGGAGCTGAAACAACAGTTTCTTCTACTACTTTAATTTTGAGTCATACAGAATAGCATCTGCATGCACTTAGTCTAAGCTAAACACTGTTTTGAAGCTCTGGGAAGACTCTGTGGCTAAAATACAAGCTACTAATAAGGCAGAAGAGACCTGATTACAGATTTCATTGATAACACACATCATATCAGTAGTCAAATGAAGCAATTCACTTGTGGCAAGTGAGCCAGGAGTCCTGTCATCAACTGATATCGAGCCCCACTATTTTGACTAGTGTTTTATGGGTAGGCAAACTAGGAGCACATTGCATCCTTATTGCCAGTTTGCAGTATATTTTCTGCATTCATATTCAAACAAAAGCTATGTGAAAGGTGTTCAGTGCAGAAGGAAGGAGCAATGTGTATTCCTTCCCCTGCCCCCTGGGATTAAAAGACTGACTAATTTCAGCCCAGTAGAAAAAGATGGTTAAGATGTTTTGGGAACAATTTTGGGAAAAGCGAGATGTCACAGCCACAATAGCTTCACCAGAAAAAGGAACAGCCTTCAGCTATTTCAAAATCTGTTTGTAAAAGTGACAGATCTTCTAGCCTTGCAGACATGAAGATAGAAATCATGCTAAATGGAGCCTATTCTGTCCATGAATTCCTCCTAGCACAAAGGGTGCTTTCATTTAACATGCAACGTTATCTTTCTGAGTAGAATAGCACATCTCCATATCTTATTTCTCTATGAATATAATGTGTGTTAAGCATGAGATCACAAAAAAAGCAAGTGGTGATGTAGCTTCTTTATAGCAGCCAAACTCACTTCCTCTTTAATTTGAAAATCTGCCCTTTTGGAACAATCAGGTTCCAAAGGAAGCAGGAAGGCAGGAGACCTCTGCAACATCTATATGTCAATACAGATACAATAGATGCAATAGTCCAACTGTTGCTGGTATTCAACATATTCCTGGTTCACTTTTTTTTTTTTTTTTTTTTTTTTTTTTTAATATAAATCAAAAAATATACCCTAATACCAGAAGCCATACTTGGGACATGAATAATGATATTGTGTGGTCATATACAGGGGGAACAGGAAAGTCACATGAACTGGATTTAGGTTAAGGAATTCAGGACTGTAAGATGGTAAGGTAAAGTAGAGTTTGCTTAGCTTTTGGTCTTTCACAGGCCTACAGGTGCACACACAAGTAAAATACCTTTCACTAAACAAAGCTAGACAGAGAGAGATTGTTTCTATTTTTAATTAAAGTGTTCCTGTACTTATCATGGCAGGAGGTATATAAAGCACACAGGCAGCCAGATGTAAAACATTCATTCTTACTAAAGTTCCATATTCTGTTAAAGGTGGTGTTTTAAAATGTAATCACTCATTCTGATTTTCTTGTCAGAAGTGCCCTTAGTAATAAATTAAACAATAGCATGGCGTTTGTTTGACCTTAGTCAAACTTTCAGTCACTTTTGTTTTAAAATAGCTGACAAGCAAGAATTCCAAGTTTGTACTTTTCCTTTTTCTTTCTTTTTTTTTTTTTTTTCTCTTTTTCCAGAACCTACAAGGAATCCTAAAGACTTGACTGCTTGGTTCAGTCTCTTTGCTGACCTTGACCCATTATCCAATCCTGATGCTGTTGGGAAAACTGATAAAGAACATGAATTGCTTAATGCATGAGTCAGCTGCCTATGGTAACTCACATTCTTCCATTCATCAATGCTATTTTTGGGTTTTAAAGAAACTAAATGAAAACTAGTATGCTGTTGTGAAACTATGAAGTATGTGCCATGATAACAAAACTAAAGGGAATGAACCCCCTTTTATATACGTACAGTTATTTGCTCTTGTTTTGTATAAAGACTTAGCATTTATTTTCTACGTGGATTTACAAAAATGAGGTTAAGAATTAGGGCAGATTTCTTGCCAAATAAGATTATCTGCTGAAACACTGTCTTTGCCTGAGGTGATGCAGAGCTAATACTGGAGTGAAATACAAATTGCAAACCTATTTTTTTATAATGTTTCTTGAGTAAATTAAAAAATACATATATCATGTAACTGAGGAGGCTGCATGAATCGAACATCTATCACATCTATAATATATATATATTACTGCTATGTTAAGACGTTAACTGAACTTGTTTTGTTAGTACTCACAGTGAAAAATCTGTGCTGGAGTTAATTATTGAAGAAATACATTTGGGTCTACGCAGCCATGGAAATTGTGCCCTTTCTGATTTAAATTATTAGACAAACTGTACTACCTAAACAGAAGTAATGCCCAAAAGGCTTCTTTTCTGACTTTTTTTTTTCCATTGCACCAACAGAATTTGCACCTGTTTGCAGAAGTTTCTTGCAACTGATGATTTACCATGCCTTCAAAACGTATTTCTGTTCAGAGTGTTTTTCATCAAATTTATTTCTGAAGCATGTGTTATTTTGAGCTTGTTGTGACATTAACTCTTTAATAAAATGATTTTGACAAAAAAAGATATTTTATTCCCCCTGGAATGTTGGTGTGCTGTTGAATTGGTATGTAACAAGCATCTGAAGATAACATATAACTAGCTTTTAGAGAGTATCTGATAATTCATATCATTAGCTCACACTGTTTCTGAATAGTGATGCAGTAGGACAGTAAGAAAATCTGAACTTGATGGTCTCTCTTTGCCTCCCTTCTCTCCTTTTACAGTGAAGGAAGGTGAAAAGGATGGCAGCAGCCACAATATCACAAGTTCTGCATGTTTGCTATATGTGCTGTATAGGATCTGCTTTGCAGTTATTATATTTGGCCTTTTTTAATTCAATTGATTTTTGTTTTATGTTGATGAAGTTTTTCATCCCCAGTTAATTTGTATGCTCAGGTAGTTAGTCAATTTCTCATGATCTATTAGATAACTACATACCTACACTGTAAGCCTCAAAATAACCATGTAAATGCAGAAGTTATCTAAACTGTCCTGCTTCTCAAGCACAGCAGAACATCATCTGGAAGCTGCACTGAGCAGTATTAATGTGTGTTTGATATGTTCTAGCTAAAAAGCTACGTGCTACTTAGTGGACGCACAAGCTGGACTGACTGGGATCCACCTGACTGAACCCTCAGCAAGTTTTAATCACCTCCGTACAAATCTGTAGTGTTCAAAATCCTTCTTAAGGTGCCACATAGCTGGAAAGTCTCAAGGTACTTCCATTTTTTGCCAGAGATGTTCTTCAGCTGTTATTATACTGGATAATGGACAGCCTGGTCTTCTCTTTATGGAGTTCCCAGCCCACTGATCCCCAACAGTAAGACCATTCTATCGTGTGGCAATTAAGACATGGAAGTTGATACAGATGTGGATACCTAACTGTTTGCAAAGATCACTGTTTCCTGCTGTTTGGTAGTTGGCAGCTTCTTGCTCAAAAAGCTGTCACCTGTGAAGTCTCTCCTGAGACATGTAACTTCCTTGAGCATTAGGGCTGGAGCCTGAGGTCCTGACTTTGAGCTGCAGTCTCTGGCATTAAGGAAGGCATCTGCAAAGAAGATTAACTGGAAAACACCTAACACTTATGCTGAGGTGCATTTACACTTATGAGTGTTAGTTTGCACTCAAAACACTAGATGTTTGCCTGAAATCCTCTTCATCTCAAACAGTAATTATCTGCAACACCAAAAATGTTAGCAGCTCTAGGAATAGACAGGCTGCTGGCATTTTCAGCCCAGCTTGGTTACCACTGAAATCATCAAACAGATTCTTGCAACGTTAAGCAAGTCTGTGGTTACTAAACTTGTTTTAGATTATGTTTGTCTCAATACTTCTTAAAACACTTCTGGATGATCTATTCTAGCATTTTTAATGGCTAAAGCAGTTACAATAAAAGCACAGGTGAGGCTAAAATGTGGCCTATATTCAAAATAGCTAACTGTATGTTAAGTTAGAATTAAGACTCAGAAAATGGTTGTTTTTTAGGTCACAGATTCTAGACTTTCAGGATGTTTAAAACAAACAAAACCCTCCTTCTTGATTGGGAAAATTAAGGACATTGTACAAGTTTCAGCTAAATGTGTTGTGAATCCTTGTCATGTTTTTAGGTAGAAAAATAGCTGAATAATCATCCTTTTTACACCAGAGAAACCATAGCTGCAGGTTTTTTACCTCAAGCTGCAATACTGATTGGTTCATATTATGCATTTTCTTGTAATATGTGATTTTTTTAAATTAAAGTTAGCTTTGAATTTTGTGCTTTCTGCCTATGCATTTTTTTCACATTTTTCAATTAAAAAAAAGAAGCCAGAGGTTTTTAATACATGATTAAATTTGCTTTAAGAAAAGCAAGTGAAATTGCCATGTACAATGCATTACTATCGTGATTATTATTTAAGTAGAAAACTAGAGCAAGAAAAGAAACACCCTGCAAATAGCCATTTTTTTCGGCAGAAAAAATCTTAATTGCAGTTACAAACAATACTTCCTTAATCATAGAGAAGTGTATGGCATGCACTTCTCTGTGCAGTCTGGGCTGCAGAGTAACTCCAAGCCACAGTGCCATTGTTATAGGATTTTCTGTGATGTGTGTGCAAGCTCAGCAGTAATTGGGACAACAGGGTAGTTAATCATCCTGGTAAAATTACAGATTGATTGTTCTACACACATAATGTTCATCTTGATTTAATATGCTTCATTCCAATTGCATATTCTTGTTTAGTAGAGGATTGTCTTAAAATAAAAACAGCTGCAGAACCCCTATGGCAGATGAAAACAGTGGTAATTGATTAACTGTCTTTATCAGGAAGTTTATTAAAGTTGATTTTGGTGAGTCTAGGATTTTGCAAATCTAAAAACAGCTACTTCAGGAGAATTCAGGAGAATTGGACTGTGCACCTTGGGAAGTTGAATAGCTTATGGAAAAACCAGTAACTAAAAAAAGTAACTTTTCTGACCTCCTTAAGTGATCAGAATTCACTTCCACCACAGTAATATGATGCAGCTTGTTCCTTTCTATTCTTTCCATATACAATATTGCATGGGCATGAAATTGATGTACTTTCTTTGAAGCAGGGCCACCTGGCCATGACAGCTCCAAGCCTGAAGGGCTCAGTGGAGCAGCAGAATGATGTGAGGACACAGCACCCAGTCACTGTCATGCTTCAAGCTGAGTTTTCCCAGGGCCTTTGCCATCTACCATCACAAGCACCTGCTAGTGATACTGGATAAGCAAAGTACAGTGATGAAGGGGGGTTGTACTGTCCCTGGTTGCTGAGAGCATCCTGGGCCACCTGCAGCGACACTTGCTCACCTTGCAGGCTAGGATGAGTTGAGGAGCCCGTACTTGTGCCGCAGTAACCTGTAGACATCCCAGGGGCCCTGCGTGTTTGTAGGCTTTTGACCCTCTGGTGTGTAATTATGTGGATGTTGAGTCCTCACTGAAACCTGGGGTTTGCTGTACCCCACTCTGGTTGGCCTACTTTTACAATTGACGCTCTTTGTCAGTGCCTTATTTTTAAATAAGGCACCATATGGGAAGGCAGGAAGCAGAGCAACAGCTCAGCTTGCCAACAGCCGGCAAGCAGAGGGTTTGCCTCAGCTGAGAAGCAGCAGTGCTGACAGTCTAGCGCTATGTTGGCGAGCTGGGCCCAAACGGGCTGTTAGGGCTGTGCTGCCATCCTCATTCAGCCTTTGCTTGGTGTACAAGGGAGAGGAGTCTGTCCTGGTACTCTGTGCTCCTGAGACCCCAGCGGGAGTGCTGCCTTCAGCTCTGGGGCCCCAGCACAGGAAGGATGTGGGCCTGGTGGAGTAGGTCCAGAGGAGGGCCAGGAGGATGATCAGAGGCTGGAGCACCTCTCCTATGAGGACAGGCTGAGGGAGCTGGGGTTGCTCAGTCCTGAGAAGAGAAGGTTCCAGGGAGACCTTACAGCAGCCTGCCTGTACCTAAAGAGGGCCTACAGGAAAGCTGGGGAGTGACTGGGTCAGGGAGTGGAGGGATAGCACAAGGAGAATGGCTTTAAACTAAAAGAGGGTAGGTTCAGATAATGCAAAAGGAGGACATTCTTCACTCAGAGGATGGTGAGGCACCAGCACAGGTTGCCCAGAGAAACTGTGGATGCTTCATTCCTGGAGGTGTTTAAGGCTAGGCTAGATGGGGCTTTGGGCAACCTGATCCAGTGGGAGGTGTCCCTGCCCATGGCAGGGGTTTGGAACTGGATGGTCTTTAAGGTCTCTTCCAACCCAACCCATTCTGTGATTATCTGATGATGCTGTAGAGTAAATGAGGCTCACAACCACAGGTGTGGACCCAGGGCTGCACCTGGGTGCCCCAGCATCAGGACCTGCTGACTGCCCAGTACACGACAGGCACACAGGCCTGCAGCTACATAGTCACTGTGACAAGGAATGACTAGTCAGAAATCTAGGCCTCAGCCCTGTGGCAAAAGTTTCTCAACTAACAGGAATCCTTATTTTCTGCCACTTGGCTGCATTTAGTCATTGTCCCTGGGAGTGCAGCTGTGTTTACACATGCCAGATATGACCCAGGTGCTTTTAGGGCGATTCACCTGCACACTTGCCCGTAGCAGTGGACAAGGACACCATGACCAAAGGGGCCAGGCAGGCTCAGCACATTTTTCCCCTTGGTGACCACCAGCCCTCCATCTCTTAGGCAACCTGGCTTTGCAGTCAATCACTGTGCTAACCAGGTGGTTATTAACAATATTCTCCTCAGCATTACACTGACTTTTCCCCTCATGCAGTAATTATAAAACGGTCTAATTATGCAGTTAAAGAACACAAGGTATTTGTCTGCACAGGAGCCACCATGAAGGGAGGATGCTGCCACTTGCCAGGGAGCAGCATCCAGCTCCTAGAAACTACATCAAATTTTAACTCTTCTATCATATTGGAAGGTTGTGCCTGAGCTCGTACTGAGCCATAGCAGAAGGGGGGGGGGGGTTGGAGTTTGCTGCTTTTAAAAAAAAAATATATGGAATTTAAAAAGGAAAAAAGAAAAAAAAAAAAAGAGAGAGAAGCATGCATGCTATAGCATGGAAGTGAAGGTCTGTCTCATTCTACCTGCCAGCTGCTTACATGGGTTGCTTTTGAAATCTTTATGGGGTAATGAACACACACACAAATAGATAAGGAGTTTAAGAAATAGCTAAATGCCTGCAGACCTACCTAAGCCATTAGGCACATTAGCTGAGCTCAGCCAGCCTTCTTTTTAAACAAAAGTTCCCAAAAACCTTCTCCGTAGGGTGTTTCTTTTATTTTGGACTTCCATAGCTATTAAGGCAGCAGGAAAAGCCCCAGGACAGGTGCTGGAAGCCATATGCTTCATGAACAGGCTGGAAATTAAAAAGAATGTGCTATAATATGAAATCATCCATCCTGTCTCCACCTATTTGGGTAGATGGCTGCAGGAAACAAGCATGCTGAATATAGCAGGAGCAGGATCCAATGAGGAAAACAAACAAAAACACTACTCTTATTCCAAGTGCAATCTTCACAATAAATACTTGACACACAGAAAGTATAGAAACTAAATTCACAGTCCACTGAAGTAACTGCATTGTTAATGTAGTTGCTTGTTTTCCTGGACTGTTCAGGCAGTCCATGTGGTTTTCTGCAGCCTGCCATGAGCGACTCTGCTTTGAACATGAGTACCAGGGCTTCAAAACACCAAAGTCTGACAACAGAGAGATGGCCTCACTGTAACAGGGTTTAGTCTGATTCAGTTTTGTGAAGAAGACAACAATTCTGATAACGAGACACACCCTGAAGTGATTTTTCTGATCTACATTACAGCTCAGTCTTGAGCCAATCTGACCTTTCTGTGAGGCTGTCCCTGAATTTGGTGACAGCAGCAAGGGCTGCAAACAAGCCATAGATAGACAAGTGCTCCAAGGCTTTTTCTCCAAAATGGCTGCCCATACTGTTAAGTCACAGAATCCTGCCCAGGGGTCAGATCAATGAGCATCCCCAACCCATAAAAAAGGGGGCCACCGCTCTCCTACCATCAGCCCCATGGTCTTATAGCAGGCACTTTCCAACTGCTAAAGAAGCATTTGTAATCTCGCTGAAAATCTAGGGAAAAGAAAAAAAAAAAAAAAAGAAAAAAAAAGAAGTTTGAGCCACTGCAGCTCCACACAGGCACATGAGCAGTGTGGATTGGCAGCAGTGGCACCAGAGCCTTTGGCTATTTGTCTCCAAAGCGCAGGCAAGTTTACCTGCAAGGTGTGTACAGCCATTGCTGCTCTTCATGTAGGGAAATAATAATTATGAAAAACCCTAAAATGAACAAAATCTCACTGTTAGCCACCCTTAACCCACTCCCATGCTGAGTGCTTTACAGCTTTTTCTTTCATTTTTAAGGAAATGGATCCAATCCAGGTCTCCTTGGAGGTAGAGGTGCTCCTGGATTTGCTGGCCTTTGCCACTCATTAGTTCTTTTTGCTGTGCTTTGAAGGCTAGAGGGACCTCAGAGAGCATCTGTCTATCTCGTAACTTGCAGTTTAAGCAGTGGGAACTTCGCCAAGACAAAGTAAAAGGGAAACAAGATTAAAAAGCAAACAGAGACTTTCAGGAAGAAAGGTTGCACTGCCTGCTTCAAGTCGGTCCTGTTCCCCGCACTCCCCTCCAGGCTAACAGCCCACCCTGTTAGCAAACAGGGAACACAATTGGAAAACACACAGAGTCCATAATGGGTCATTTTTCTACCTGAGCTTTTAAGGAGCAGGTTGAATAGCCTGTCCCGGGGTTGTTTTTAGAGAACACTACAGCTTGCCTGTCAGTGTTTTGGCTTCTACTTCCATTCCCTATAATCACACAAAGTATGTAATGGAGGGAGTGCTGAATTGATGTGAAGGTACATAATGCTGTTTTCTTTGATATGCTGTTATCCAAGTGAAAGAAGGAAAGTGTTTTAAAATACAGGAAAATGCTTTTATGATCCTAAAATCAGTCCTCCCCTTGTGCAGCACTGCCAGAATAGCAGAGGTTCCTTTCCACAGGGCATGCTGCCAAAATGAAGCAAGTTCCTTTACACAGGGAAGACTTAATGCAATGTACACACCATCAGCATTGACAAAAACCTCTATTAAGTTTCTGCACCAGCACATACGAAAAAAAAAAAAAAGAAAAAAAAAAAAGGAAAAAAAAAAAAAGCCTGACCCATGGCAGTGTCGAGTCCCTTGGAGGCCAGTTGTACCACAACTCACAGGTGTGATGGTTCCTGTCCCCAGCTTGTCCCTGGAGCCTGAAACAGTGCTGAAACTGCTTAAGTCTTGAAGACTGCTAGTGACTTCTGGCACCAGGACAACAGCTCCTGCTCCACCTTCAGATCTGCAGCTCCAGGACAGCCCCAGTGCCCTGCTGACATGCCAGGGGATGCAGCTATGTCCAACGAAGCACCCACACCAGCAGAGCCATGCAGCGGTACCAGGAGGAAGCAGCAACTGAGAGCAGAGACAACTCTCTGCTGCCATCCCGACCTATCATCTATCGAGATTTGCAGCATCCCAGGAACTTGGATCCTGGATGTCATGGAAAGCCTGCTGAGGCCTATCCAGGCCTCAGATCCCCAACCAGGTGACAAAGTTGCCCAGGTTGTCAAACACAGGGTGTCAGGCCACATGGACAAGAGAGACCTCAGGGATCAACCAATGCAGCTGAAGAAGGCCCATCCAAGGTGTAGATACACCAGTAAGGAAAGTGCCAAGACAACAGCATTACAGGGAAGATCTCCTACCATTTCTGGGAATTAGGGGTGGTTTCTTGAACGAGCTGTATGAGGTGAAGAAGCTTGGGATCCTGAAAAGAGGGGAAAAACAAAACAAAACAAAACAAAACAAAAAAAAAAAAAGAAAGCTGGATCATAACCCTGGACTCCAGGAGAACATCCTTTGGGCTCTTCAGCGACCTGCTTGGAAGAATCCCATGGGATACAGCTCTGGAAAGGAGTTCAGAAAACCAGGTTGATTTTCACGTCCTCCAAGCTCAATAGTACTCCAACCCCACAAGCAGGAAATCCAGCTAAGGTGGCAGGAGGCCTGCATGGATGAACAAGTAGCTCCTGACAAAACTGAAACAGAGAAAGGAACTGTACAAATGATGGAAGCACAGTAGGGGACCTTGTTCAGTCTGGAGAAGAAAAGACTCAATGGGGGTCTTATCCATGTAGACACATGGACAGGGAAGCAGGCCTGAAGATAGGCAGGAAACAGGGTGCCAAAAAAAATTGGAGCCAAACTTTTCTCAGTGGAGACAATGGGCACAAACTGAAACACATGAAATACCATTTAAACATAAGAATTACTTTTTCACTGTGAGTGTGGTCAGACACTGGAATATGTTGCCCAGAGGGGTATGGTCTCCATCCCCAGAGAGTCTCCAAACCCAACTGGACATGATGCGAGCAACCCAGTTCCAGTTGATATTTATGACAACTATGACATTTATGATCACCAGGTTTATACCCAAAAATTGACTTGCCATGTCCAGAATAATCTTCCAATTCTATTCAACAGTCCCTGATCCCAAAGACACACAAATCTCCACGCATTTCAGTTTCCCTCAATGTGTTTCCACAAGCACCTACACCAAGGGCAGCTATGCAGATACCAAAGACCTCAGGCACCTGGGGCGTCCCACACTGAAGCAGTCACAGGATTCACAAACTTCACTCTTTGCTCAGCATCTAGTTTGCTGGCCAGTCTAGTAGGTACACTTTGTCACTTAGTGGATATATTTTTTTTGCCACTTTCAAAAAACAATTACTCGACAGCGCTGCACTCAACAGCCTATCAGTTAGGAGGCCACCAGAGACACAGACTTCAACATACCGATGGCTTGATTTGGGTTACATCTACCCAGGTTTATGCTCGTAGGGAGCATCAAGGCATCTGCTTTCTTCCTAACCCAAGGAACATCCTGTATGTACAAATACACAGATACAAGACAATCCTCCAAATCACGTAGAGGTGGAGCATACGCTGCTTTTGTTCTCCTGTTGCTTGAAAGGTGAAAGACCTATTACCAACATTTTTTTTTCTTAGGTTGTAGGCATTTCCCTCAAGAAGAGGGTCAAAACAGGAAGTCCTTCCTGGTACCTGAACTCAACAACTGTCTGAACTCTCTCCTTAGCATTATCCACCAGAACAGACAACGATCATATCCTCTGCTGTACCCAACTTCAGTTTATAAATAAAAGTCCCTGAATGAGGTGGCAATCCTTAACATACACTCACCCCATCTAAGGTAAGACCATGCAGTGAAAGCCTGTAGTATGGTACCATCCCTGCACTGTCATAGCAATGTAGGCTACACCTTACACATTTTTTTCAGAGATCGATATTGAAATGCTACATATTTTTCAGAGCTTTCTCAGGAGGTGCAATGAATTAGAATTAATCCAAAGGAATCACAAAAGCGGAGCCAGGCATTTGGTTTTGTTTCCTGAAAACAAGGTTTTGTTTCCAAAGGCAACACCCTTTCTTCATTCTTCACACGAATGAGTTCTTCCTTCCTGATGTAACAAGCCCAAAGATACCACCAATCTTATGGAAAGGGAGGCTGTTACTCCCTGAGAAACTTCTGCATCACAAACATAGGGCAAAACTAGAAATTCTTATCCAAATAAAAATCAGAATGGAGGAATTGCATCACCCATATTCTTGGCACCAAACCTCAACAAGGAATCTACTCTCTCTCAGCTTTTTCCTCCTTGGAGAAAGAACCTCCTTCTGCCAAAATCTCAGTGACCCTCTTAGACCTCAGCTGCTCTTTCAGCAAGCAGTTAGACATCCATAATTACTTAACGTGACCACTATGTCTCCCAGTCTGTATTTAAAAAAGGCTATTGACTTGCAGCTTATTTGGAGAGCTAAAAGTTAAAGCAAGGGTGCAAGAAGCATATTACCATGAGTATTACAAAACATATGCTGCCCTGAGCAAACCCAACCAACAGCTGTACAAATCCCTGCAAAGTTTAGCCACGCACTTCACTATGCACATACACACACAAAATCCAACCACCACCAGAAATTACTTTTCTACAGGCATAGTTTAGTATAATTGTGCTTCGTTAACAAGCACAGTCACTAATTCAGAGGGAAGAAAAAAAGATTACAAAACTTCTTGTTCTCCCAGGCTTTCAGCTTTTCTGTTTCTGAGCTTCCAGGCTACAGCTCAAGGCAGCCAATTTAAAATCAGAACTTGTTACAACCTGACATAAAATTTCAAGTTCTTCTTAAAAAAAAAAAAAAAAAAAAAAAAAAAAAAAAAAAAAAGGGGTGGGGGGTCACCTATCAAGCTTGATCTGATTCCTATTCTTTCTTGTTGAATTAGCAGTTTAATATCCATATTCACTCACCTCCACTGAGGTCTTTACTGAGGAAACACTCTACCTTCTCAATCAACATCTTCCTATCAGCTCCACTTGACACATTATTTCTCTGACCAATGCACTCTGAAAAGGCACCACCTACTCTAGTTCCTCGCCATCTGTCCAAAATCACAGCATTATTGAGGAGGTGACAGAAATCAAAACAACTCTAAAGCTAGTCAGCCACCTCTGCTTCACTGGAGGCTTCATTCAAGTGTGATGCAAAGCAAAAATCTTCAGAAGTTATCTTCAAAGAATATTGCAGAAAGGTTTAAAAAAGTGTTAACCCCACCCACCCCCACCCCAGTTAAAAAATATTTCAGGATGCTATTTTTTCAGTGATGCAAGAATGCTTCAGGTTTGTTAAAAAATGCCTCTTCAATGTCAAGTGAAATGTAAAAAGCCCAACATAATCATGAGCTACTAGGACTTAACATTGTCTTCTGTCATCTACACAGTAGCAGCATTTCAACTTTCAGAAACTGATTCTTCTTTGAGAGCACCTTTTGTAAAACCACCTCACACTAAGCATACCAGTGCTTGACAATCCACCTTTCCAAGATGGCCAAGTACCCGACTACCCTTAGGGCCAGAAAATAAATCAATCCATATTTCTAGTATGTATTTATCTAGCTTCATAGTCTGTTTTATTCTTTTAAATTTAACTAGCTTGATACTAAGCATATTCTATACAGGTATTTACTAACTGGAATTAAATTAGTCTTCATCTGTTAAGTTAAATGCAAAACTTTGCTGTGTGTTTTTTTCCAGTACCTCACTCATTCCTAGAGCCCTTTCCTGAACCTTCTCCAACCTTTTACGGTTTTTCTTGAACCAGATAGTTTTCCTGGAGTGGTTACACTAATGCAAACAGAGACAAGATACACATATTTTAACTGCTTGACGATCTTTGATCAAACAACTTCCTTTAGCCAAGCACCACACGAGGAATGGCAGTACGTGTGCAGCCCATTAACAAATGTACTTTCCTAGCTTCAATCACTTTTTCCTTGCATTTAGGTTCTGGAAACACATTGCCAGAACTATGGTTATTTCCTCCCAGTTGCGCAGCTTCAAGTTTCTGTTTGCAGGGCTGCGTTTTGCAGAGCAAGCCAGGCTGTTTTACAGCAGTAATTGATTTATACTCCTACCGGCCGCCTGTCATCTCCAGGCTGCTCGGATTTTACCTCAAGAAACAGTTCTACGTATCGACCTGCTATCACCAAGCAAGGCCCAGAGCGAGTTCGCTAAGACTCGGTGGTCTTTGCCTGCAACTGCAACATCAGCTGACATCTCTAATCCATTCAATTTCTTCTGTTTATTTTGTATTACTCCAGGCTTATGTTTAAATACTGGGAAGATATTGAGGCTCTACCCACAGGCCGCTATCTGGCCCTTCCCAAGAGGTGATTTGCCAGGAAGCCATAAATCATTTCCCTGACAGCACCCTGCTTCCTAAAACAAGCAGGTCACTATCTGCTGCCCCTGGCCCAGCATCCTCAAGGGCTCCCTTTACACACTCCTCCACAGCCTCCAGTGTCCCAAAGGGTCCCCTGCCAGAGCCATGAACTAGAGCCATGAACTGCTAGGAAATATAACATGCAAGTCAAGGAAAATCCTTCCATGAAAGCAGGGACACAATGCAAAACCATTTCATTACCACTCTATTCTCAGCTCATTTTAGGCTGCTCATCTTCATTGCTCTCTCTGAGGAAGATGTATGCAGTGAGCTACAAAGCTGCATGTTACCACAACCATAAACTAACAAGGCAAGGGCCTGCAGTCACAGGGATGGTGAGAAAAAGTCATTCACGGTACAAGTTGTATCACGTCTTCTAGGGTAAGCTAGGTGCTTTTGCTGAAGGAATTCTTGAGAAGCAAATGCCTTCCCACACCAGGACAGACTGAAGCTGCAGCAGCCAAATCCTTTCTGAGAGCAAGACAGCCACAAAGCTTTCCCTAGTAAGCCATATAAGCTTATGATGAAATGAGTGATGTGCATCAACTGTTTTCAGAGCAGGGTAGGATACTACAGCCTTTGAAGCTCCAGACTGTCAGCACTTAAGTTTCAGTTAATGTTTTTAACACAGTCATGCATAAACCTTGTAATCGTTGGGATGCTGAAATCCTAAATTTTGACTCTGGGATAATATGCATTAAACCATGCTTACTGGTTATTGCCATGGTGCTTTTCAGTAAACACCAACTCTGGAGGATTTACATGTATTTAAGTATTATTCTTCTTTTTTCCTCCCTCCTCCCCCCTCCTCATCTGGAAAGAATTATTTTGCAAGTCAAATGACAATCATTTGACTCACACAAAACAACATGAAACCAAGACTGTCAGTAGATTTATACCACATCCTTTAAGGTTTTAGTTTAGTTTCACATAGTGAAACATCTAATGGCTTTCATAAGCTAACAGATAACTTGAAATTAGCCGTACCACAAACACAGCAGTGGATGCACAGTTTCCAATAATGCCTGTTTTTCCTATGTTCCGAGGAAAGACAAAGTTCATTATCAAATAGCTAAATAGTTAAATATGCTAAAAATAGCACTTTTTAAAAAAAGATATTCTTTCCTCCTTAGAATGTAATGTTTTTGAAAAAATTAGTAGGTAAGGTGTAGCACAATGGTCATAAAGATAGATGGTTGACACTGTTCTAGATACAAATTTGGAACAATATTAAACTTTAATCTCATTCTATGGGGTTTCATACACAGTTTCCAAAACAAATAAATGAACCACTGCTTTTGTCCCCCCCACACACACAATTTTATTTTTTAACTATAGTTTTTATTTAAATAAGACACAGGAACTTCTATACCAAAAAAAAAAATACAAAACAAAAGCCACACACTTCCTTGTGTAAAGCAATATTGTGTGATAACTTGAATACTGTTCAGCACAGTGGCTAGAAATAACAGTACAACTATGTACAAAACTTTAAACAATATTTGACAAATTTCTACAGCTGGATGTAGAATACAATTGAGATAAACAACTGCTGGGAAATTTACATGGCAAAGCATTAGCTTTAACACATTTGGTTCAAAACCTTCAAATCTGCTAAGAACAAATGTGCAATTTAATTAATATTTAGTTTCTCATGGAAAAAAAAATAAAAAGAACACGTAATGGCATTGCAATTATTGTACAGAGTTCATCACTGATCTAAAAACAACTCATCGTATCCCCTGGTAACCTAACACCAACAACTGAGACTACGATTTCTTATCTGGATAAAACCAGAGAATAAAAAGGTCATCATACTGCAATGTTAATCTAGAAGGAAAAATATTAAAAGGAATTGATACTTACATCATGAGTATTTTCTCCCCTTTATCTTCAATCTATAAAATATAGTGTTTTCACCTAGGCCTGAGATTAGTAGGGTTTAAAGATGGCTGTTGTGTTTCAAGCAGGTTTTTCACATGAAAATGGTTAGAGACAGACCTCTCTCTCCTTATGTTTTCTGCAAGGGGAGCCAAAAAAAGTGACTTTTATAGGCTGCAAATTCCACCTTGTAAGACAGCATTAACAAAACCTCCGTAATAAAAAGGAAACCATGCATTATCTCCAAAGAAAGCATGTATTTAGTGAGCAGTTATTGGTGGTTCACTCTCACCCCCTCCAATCTCATCTTCAAAAGAAGAAAAAAAAAAAGAATAATGGAGCAAGTTTAAATGCTCAGTAGCTGCAGGCTACTGATCTCCTCAATTCCTGGAAAAGGTGAGCCTTATTCTCTTAGGAGCAGACAGCACAAATGTAGTTCCACTGAGCTGAAAGCAATGGAGCAAGAACATCAAGTTTATTTTGCCTTTGGGGTCCTCTTTGTATCACAGGAAATTATCTCTGAAAGCAGTGCTCTTGTTCTAGTACAACAGAAGAGCACCACTAAACCGTTCTTGCCATGTACTATTTTGAGAAAGCGTCCAGCCTGCAAAACCAGGATTATTTCACCAGGATTTTTTTTATTCATACTTAAGGAGGGGGGAAAACACACTTTTACACACATAACTTAAGTAAGCAAAAGTTACGGGAGAAGCTTTGATTACGTAACACGAACTTAAAACTATTGTTTTCCCCACCCCTCTTAAAACACCCACTTGCTACTTTTGGACTTCAATCCAAACACAATTACTCACTATATAAATAAAATGCTGCTCATCTAACACTGCTTGACAAAAATCTGAAAACCTAGTTCCAACCAGCAAATGAATGAACATTTCCAAAAGAGAAACTAAACATTAATTTGACTTTTAGACGGTAACAGTAGCATTTCACATCCTTAACTGCCAACAAAAACATGAGAGGAAATCCCCATCACCCCCTGTGAAACCTGAAAGAATTTCTGTCCTTGAACAAAAACATTCTTGTCTTTCAAAATCCTCTCACACACAATGTGGAATGTTTCTCATGTACAGCCTAGTACTGAACACTTTATTTGCAACAGTTTAACAGTCATTAACTGAGCAACACCTGAAACCTTTAAATGCCACATTTTACATATATTGAAATGACAGTAAATGCAACAGTTGTTTTTACTTGTAAGCACATGACAAAGTGATATACATCACAGATTTGCTGGTTCTCCTCATGTTCACCCATGTCCAGGGTCATCATTCACCTGGAGCTGAATGCACTTATTCCAAGAAAGTGGAATGTTAATGAGGAAATATTAATGCATAAAATAAGGAAAGGCAAAAGAGTGATGTTCCCTCTTTAGCTTTGTAGCTGTAAAATATTTTATATCCCAATATGATATACATTCCAAGTTACCTGAGTTTACACTTCGAGAGAAGTACCTGAAGCTAGGCCATAGGGTGGGCACTGTGCAACTGTTGTGGCCATTTTTTTTTTTTTTTTTTGCATTGTGTGTATTACAGAAGTTAGAAACAAACACCTGGATCAATTGTAAACATAATCCTGAAGTACAGTATTTTCCATAGGACACAACACAGCAAGACATTTTCTATTCAGACAGGCAACTTTTTTTTTTTTTTTTATATATATAGAGCTTATTTATACTGTAGAATTTGAAACAGAACACAGGACACAGTACTAATCTGGTCAAACATACTATGAAATGCATAGTCTCCACTTAAAATGCTTAATGATATATGGATTTTGCAGGCATTACTGCTTTCTCACAAAAAAATGCTGAATATGAATTCTGTCCCTGCCAAGAACAGCGTTGAGATATTTTTTCAAATGCTGCTAAGTATTCTGTTTTGTTCTGAAAGGTTGCCACCTCATGCAGATGTATCTGAGACGTTATCTCCTCAATCCTTGCTTTGGGGCAGAGGCCTGCTCCACCTTGGTCTAGATTAACGCGTAGCTCTGAGGAGAGGAATGATCTTCAGTCTGAATTTCTTGCAAAAGCGGCTGCTGCTGCTGGGATGGTTGCTGTACCGAGACCTCTGTAGAGTCCATTGTGCTGGTGTCATCTGACAGAGATGAGAAAGAGACCCGAGACGAAAGCTGCTCAACAGTCAGGGTACTCAAAGCTGTGCTTTGACCAGAGTTGGGAGAGTTCTTCAGCGTCAGGTCTGAAGCTGGAAGTAGGGGGCCCAGAAGTTTTACAGGACAGAAAGCTGATCCGGTTGGGATGAAGTTAACCTTGTTTTTGTCAGGACATGAAAAGAGAGGGGTTGAGACAGGCTGACGAGACCTACAACAAGAAAAGAGATTATATACCTGGCCAAGGAAGGTGGTTGTGTGTGTCACAAACTTTGTGGTTCTACAAATTGCTAAAATGTGAATGACAAGGAATGGGATTAATTGGACAGAGGGGCAAACATCTTCCATATTGGTAGTCAGCTAACTGATCCACAGCATGAAAAATAGTGCCGTCACAAAAATGACTTGACCGTTACTGGATAAACATGCAACTTCCAGCAAGAAAAAAGTCTGCACTACATATGCACATGAAAAAATGCCATGGTAATTTGGAATGACCCAAATCTTTCTTTAATAATAACACTGCAGCAACAACGCACGGTCATATTAATTCCCTTTGAGAAACTCCATAAAATAAACCTCTCCTTTCCCATATTCCGTAATTTTTTTGGAGGCTTCCTCCACAACCCAACATTGCTCCTTCACCATCCAGCAGGCAACGAATGCTATTAAGAGCAAGAACCATCCCTTTCTTAATGCTTTCATCCACAGGAGCTAAGCATGCAACCTCGACAGCATGTGCTCAAATACTGCTGAGTCTAGGGAAAAAAACATCCAACAGTTTAATTTCTGACTTCTTGCTCAATAGTTCTGCTGTTGAGCAAAGTCTGCCATTAAATATACCGCCTACCAACACTTCACATAGGTTTCATTCCATTTTATATGCTTTATACACATCAAAATGTAACCTATGATTGAATTGATAAAAAATAACAGTTTTTGTTTTAAGCCACAAATATTTACAAAGTTCATAAAAATATATGGAAAGAGGTTTATAAATGCTTAGGAAATTAAATGTACCTTAGCTTTTCTGCTTGGGTTTTTGTTGCCTTTTATAAATGCACAAAAAGAGTTCAAGCATAAAAGACTCCATTTCTTCTTCAAACCAACGTGAACACTTCAATTTCTCTTCTGTGCAAACTCTAAGAATAGTTTGCTCCTGAAAAACCCATCAGCTGGAATAGTTTATTCATCTGCAGTTGAATAGGCTCAGTAAACAGGTTTACTGCTTTGCAGATACCAGCTGATATAAAAGGCATTACTTACGACATTTCCTCAAAGACCTTCACTCGCTCACATCCCTCTGGGGGCTCTCGTTTGAACATGTAGCTGTTGTTTGGTTTGGGAGATGAGGCATACTTGGGCAACGGTGAGCTACTCCCACTGTCTGAAAATTTAAAGCAGTTATATTACTAGAGATTGAGAGTGCTTTTTAATTAAATTCGACTTCCAAACAAGATGCCTTTTTTCACAATTTAGCCACTATGCTGGTTTGCTTCTACCACAATGCTTCCTTTATTGCAGACTACTTCTAACACCCTTGTATAGCACATTTCTTCTAAATAAAAGCTTCAGTGCAGCAACAATCTATCACATAACAAACAACACATAGCAGGAGGGTATTTTCATCCAGAACTCTGCAACTGGAACAAAGCAGAGCTGTGATCCTGGAAACAAACTCTTTATTATGTAATTCAAAAAACATAAATAAACAAGGTAATATGCATAACACATGCAGAAGAATTATGAGTGGTAATGATAATATGCCTTTTCACTGTATAAACACGGTTATTGAAAGTGTGTGTATACAGCACATCATATGTTAAAACAATTCACGGGAACATTGACCTCATAAGTCTCATGAACAGTTCAGAATTTGCAAAGAAACAAAGCACATTTGTAATACAGGTACTGATATCTCATCATTGCAATCTTCTACCTTACTGGGTTCACAATTTAGTTGTTTTAGTATCCAGAGTAAAAACTTTCATAATTCAATTCTGTCCTCACTACTAACTATATGATCTAGGTATTCTTCATGACTCTAGCTGCCTGTGTATTTTTTTTTTTTATTTTTTTTTTTACAGATGATTACCAAACAAGTTTAGAACTGAAGACATAAACACCTAGGACACAAGACAGACTCCACAACAGGTAGACTTCATTGTACTTCTTGGCAAATCTGAGATAAGACAACTCTGGTAGCATCAGAAGAACAAAAGTTTGACAGACTAAGACCACAAAAGGGTTCACTTTAAACAGAAAGTGAACCACCCTTCCCTTCATCTTGAAAACAGAACATTCAATGCATTAAGACAAAGTATGTACAAAAATTATTACAGAAATTTAGCTTTCTGCAGTGGCTTCTACTTTTTCAAAGAGCAACAGCTATCTCAGGCTAATATTAGTAGCTCCATGTTCTGTGCGTGGGTTTACAATTAAAATGAGTCGAAAAGGCAAGATTGTAAAGGATCCACCAACTTACAAGTGAATGTAACTTGAAGAGAGCTAACAGCTCCTGCTTTAGCTCCTTTCAAGTCTTTCCACCAGACTGGGATACCCTAGCATTTTTATCTCAGATACCTTTGTTTATTCTGCTGCTGTTCAGGTGTGCCTTTCAGGCAACAGTGGAAGACCAACCAAAGCTTCAAGCATTATAATCCAGATTCTCTGAAGCATATAAGGTTTTCTTTAAGAGCCTGCAAACAGTAACTACATAAACACTTGTATAGGCACGACTCAAATATAGAGGCTGATCATTAGAGGTTTATCATTAGAGGTTTTGAAATATCAGTGCTTCCTTTACAAGACAAATCAACTGAAATGTCACTTTTTTTTTTTTTTTTTTTTTTTACTATGAAAGATACGAGAAAATGGTTGAAGTGGACCTCAGTAGTATATTGATTATTCTGCTCTTTCCTGCTCTATAGTGAACACAGACTTGTTATTTACAGAATTTTTGGTGTTAACTGTATGAAGGCAGAAAAAGCCTAGAGACAATACAGATATTTGTCAAGCTGAGCACACGATGGTCTTTTGGAATCTATCCACTGTTGGCCCACACAGCTCATTGCAAACACAGAAATCATTAACAGAACCCAGACAGTTTGTTTCCTTCTTCTAATATTTAAAATTGAAGATCCAAGTTTCTATTTAAGAACTCTGAAATGTAAAATGAGCTACTGTTCATTCCAGTGAATACTGGAAAACTGTGGAAGTACATCCAAGGAAAGAATCAAACTGCATTCAAAGTTAAGTCAGTTCTTGGAAGATTCAGTGTGTTGTCTAGCCAGTACAGTTTTCAATAAAGTTTTTGGTTTATTTAGCCCTGTTTGGCTGAAACTTTCTATACAGGACAGCTGTTAAACATGGAAAAAATATACAATATAATTTAACTCATCTGTTCCTCCCTTTGCCTCCCTGAGCTTCTAAAGCTTACTAAATTCTTAGCTTTTAATTTCGACCAAACACATCACATGAACATTTGAAAAATACATGAGGTTACTAGGAGGCTGAAACATATAAGCTTAGTGTTAGTTCTACACGTACAGCAGCAGAGTTAGAACGGAAGGGTCCTGAGAAGAACAGATCATCAGCTGAAGTGATAAGAGGAAGTCTGTGGCTTAAGCCAGTCCGTAGGTGTGTATCCTGTAAGGTCTTAAGTGCTGAACTGTAACATCATTAATCCTTAACGACACTGCAAATGCAATTCTCAAACAATTGTATTCATACATGGTTTTATTTATTTATTTATTTTACTTTCTCAGAGACTGTAATGCATGCTCTGTCATCTGCATCTTCCAGGCTCCCACCAGTAGGGTGTGCTCTGCTGGCATATTTCAACAAACTAATCAAATTTCATTATGATGACAATGATTGAAGATTAACAGATGTAACCTCTAAAGCAAGCTTTGTTACCATAACTGCGCTGAAGACAATATGGAGCCTTATTACACAAAATTTCTGAATATAAATATTTAAAACGGACAGTCCATTATCTAGAAAATGTTTGAAATTGTAATTAGACACTAAACAATATTATTTTAACCAAAATATTTAACACCACAACTTTAGCTTGCATATATTATAATAACAGAAAAGAAAGATTAAGAGAACCCGTAGAACAATTTATTTTGAGTGACACAACTTAAATGAAACAAGAAACTGTCAGTGAACCTTGGGATCTGGTCTGATAGGTTCAAAAGGATTTTCCAAGCTCAAAAATGCCTTTGTTTTTCGTGGTTTTTTTTTTTTTTTTTTTTAAGACTGCCCAAAGACTTCTCATACAATTTTAATTTTAAAAACTATGAATCAGATGCCCAGAAGTTAAAAAAAAAAAAATATCTCCAGTCCAAGAGATAGCATCTTCATGAATACACTGCTTGTTACAGCCCGCTAGCAACAGCAGGAATACACAATCCTATGCAGAAGCACCTAAATCAAAATCCCTGAAAAACAGGTTACACTATTTTCATACGAAAAAGAATCATTTCATCTTATATATTAAGATGGCTTTGAATTTCACCTCTGTCACAGTTACTAAGTATGCTACATGGCACTCTAAAATTTTAGTCTCAAGGAGCAGAGTATCATGAAACAGATCTACTGAAACCGGTAGCTTTAATGCAGCAAGGCATTACACTTATCTTGCAGTAGGCTGATATTTGAAAACAAAATCATAAAAGCCAGCTGGCATGAAAATACCTTCCCACCCTTCCTTCTCTGCTCCAATTTATACTATTTAGTACCACTACTCTTATTTAGACCAGGGTTGTGATCCTTCTCTGAAATTTAGCATTCACTTTCTTTTGAAAAATTCAATAGATTTAGCAGCTCCTTGCAAAAAAGTAAACCAAACAGCTGATACAGTCCAAAGAGCAGCTGTGAGGGCCTCAGGCCAAAGCACAGCTTTGCACAAGAAATAAAAGATGCTTTAGAAATGTAAAGCAGTGCTGTGTCTGTATGAGTGCTGGCTCCTTGCACTGCTTATGAGTCTCAAACTACTAACCTTCATTTCCTATTCAGAAACACTCAGGAGCATTTATAAAACTGGTAATTTTAATGGTAAATCTAAATTATTCCAGCAGAAAAGGAACATAAAACTCCAACTTGAGAAAAATAACAGAAAATCTTGGTTTAAGATGTCTACACATGGTTATATTTGGAAATACATTTTTCAAAATTGAAAGGCTTTGTAGAAAACTTGCAGAAGTTGTATTCCAGCATCACTTTAAAATGAACGTGCAAAAAAAATGAGTTTTTTAAAAAGTAGTTCACATCAGTACAGATGTTAAGAAACTTTCTCTCAAATTTTGCTATTTCTTCATAATTCCTACCTATATCCCTCATTTATAATTTGATAATTTATATCTGTCATTTGTATTTTATTTTATTTTGATAACATTCTTATTCAGAACAACCAGCCTCCGTGATCTCAATGATCTGAGCGTAAATGGCACCTATCTGGCTACCAATGCACTTTTACAACCTCTGAACAAGTTACTTTTTCTTGGGAAACTGCTACATGTTTTTCTAGTTTCTATCTTGCCCATAAAGAACAAAGTTGCAATGAGCAATTCAAGATTTTATTTTTCATGAATGTGGTATAATAAATCTTTAATTTAAAAATGCAATTATGTTAAAGTCTACAAAGCTGCTCATTTATCACAATCACCTATATACCACTACTAAAACAGGCTTTTAATACAAACCTAACATTAAAGCCAGCCTCAAGATTGAAACCTACAAATAAGTATCTTCTCCTTATGAAGTTCAACAATAAATTTTACTCCAATTAGCTGTTCAAAAACATCCTAGATAGAAGATAAAACCCTTGAAAATCATTAAGTTAAATGCAGTATTTCAAACTGTCTTTACTTACTACCAATAAAAAACACCAAAAGTTTCCAGTTATTTTGTTAATTAAGTACTAACTGTAAAAGGAATGATTCTTTCCATTTCCTTGCTTTTTAGCATACAAGTTTTCAGAACATATACGAACAAATTACCTGTCAAGATATTTCGTTGTCTGCCAGTACTTTAGTGGATATCTATATCGTGATTCAGTCTTGACAAATTACAACTCACACAAATACTCTAAGAAAGGAAAGTAATGAAAGTAGTATGTGGTGGGGGGAGATGATATCCATGTTATTTTTGGAACATGGCCACCTATTATGCTGTGCTAAGACTTTTACTTTCATGTGGTTAACTTACACACATACCCCCCAGTTCAGGATTTGGGCTGGTGGATTTGCTTTCTACTACTTACTTTTAAATCTAAGAGGGAAAAGCAATAATTTTCAGAAACAAAGAAGTGTGATTTTTTCTGCCCCAATCTTATTGCTTTTAGATTACATAGAATTAAAATTACTTAAAGAATGATTAAAACAGAATATTTACAAACAAAGCTTCAATCTTACTCATAACATCAAAACACTGCTGCCTTTAGCTAATCAGTAAATAGTTGCCAAATCAAGATCTTAGTTTTCATCTCATGTGAAATATACTCTTAGCTTCCACATTTCTTCCAAATGCATCCCTCCAAACAGAGGGCCATATTTGCAGTTGATAAAAGAATCAAGTCTAGCTAGCCATCCGAAGCCCAATAATTTCATTCATAAATAGAACTGTCCAGTCTTTTTACACTAGTGCTTCTATTTTCATACTGTGTCCTGTCTGTGAATTACCCTTTAATTACTCGATTACTCCTGCAATACTAAACTACTTTTTACAGACTTAGAAAAAAATGCAGAATATTGACATATAAACAGAAATTATTCAGAAATTTTTGGGTTGTGACAGATAATTACTCTCCATCAGATTATTCAAACTCATATTCGAGTTCTTCACCAAACAGCTTCAAGTGGGATGAGTTCAGAAGCAGAGTACTTTAAAGCAGTCCAAAAATTCATCACTGTTTTGATCAGCAAGTAACTCACCCATGATGAGCATACATCACAATCCTACATACACAAACCTTCTTGAAACCTTTTTTAAACAGAAACATGTTACAATCTGAATTCTTCACATTAGAATCTTCATAAATAGTTAAGGCTGTTTGCTGTGCTCCTCTGACATATTTATGGAAGATGTTTGTGAAGTTTCACAAACAAGAGGGAAAAAGATATGTAAACAAACAAAACCAATTTTAAGATAAATCTTCAGTCCCTCCACAACAATCAAACAAAACAAAAACTGATGTAATGAGTAAAATGAAGATAGTTGTAAAAGCAGGACATCACATGCCTCCCATAGGTAAAGGCAGGCCATTCTACTCTCACCTTTATCACGGTCATAGAGTAAATCTTCTGTTGAGCAAGGACTCCCATCCTGAGATTCAGGAGGGCAAAAGGGAGAGACACACGGTGAATGACTGCTGCAGCTGCTGCTGCGCTCCTGGACAGATGGAGTCTGAGTGTCAATGCTTCGTGTACTACTACTACGATAGTGAGCAGGTAATGGGGCCCTTCGACCATCGGGGATATCCAAAGGCTGCAAGAAAAAGAAGCGATTCAGGTTACAGAGAAAAGATCCAACTCCCAAGTAATGTCAGCCTGCAGCACTCACAGCTGAAGCAATAAGGCAAGGCCTTAAGAACAGCAAACAAATCAGGTTTGAAAGAACATTAATGTAATGTAAAATGGACACAATTAACATAAATTATGCTCAATGCTGGGATAATATGCAGATGTTCCCAGCCAACTATATCCTCTTATGCAAAGTTAACAATAGAACACACTTCAATATTTATCTACACACATTAGTGTTATCAGAAAAATGCTTAAACAGGTATTTTAGAAAGCAACTTCCCTCACACACACTCGACAAATAGACCTTGTACGTAATTGTACTTAGTAGTACAATCTTCAATACAGGTCACTTGTTATAAAGCAAAAACAAGTACTCTGATACCACATTTGGATAAAACAAAAAGCAGAAAACAAAATACAACAGCATATTATTGTCATAACAAACTGAATTACTGTTACAAATTAAACTATCCAAGCTTTGCTAGTAGGCAGTAATCCTCTAACACACCTGTACTCTTCATCCTTCACTTTTGTAGGATAAATTGAGAACTAAGCAGAAGTACAAGCTTATATAAGATTCACCAGCTTTGTTCTGAACCTAAGATAGCAAGCAGTGCCTGCTCACAGCAGTCTAGTTGGCACTGGCAAAAGTGATCTTGCATCCTAGTCTGCAACATACTGCACAGACATGTTCACTGTAGTAGGTTGGTACACCCTACTTCTTGCTCCCTGTGGGAAAATTAGTTTTATCATGAAGACAGCACTATTTTTTTTTTTTTTTTTTGAAAGAAAGAGTATTAAAGTTCCAGTTAAAAGTGAAGGGGTAAAAATACCTCCAAGATTTAAAATAATAGCTTTATCCTCACTTCAGTGAGGATTGTATTCAAGCCATAGAGAACAGATTAAATGTTCTAGCTGCAAGAATCCTTTTTTCCTTTTCACGTCAATTGAAGATTTTTATTTTATTGTTTTCTTCTTTTCCATTCATGCCAGAATCAGAACAGCCCATTCTAGAGCTTAAAATTCAGCCCAAATATTTCACAAGAGTACACTGTCCAAGTATCACATTCACCTCTCTTCAGCAATAGTCTGTCCAGAAAACCACCCCATACTACACAAAGAGGCAGACACAGTAAAGTCAGAGGAGCCTTCCCTTCTTACGAGCCTTCCAGTTAACAGCATTTCACATTTCATTTAAAAGCAAAGTAACACGCTATAAAGAGAACATTACAGTTGCTACATCAAGTGCTCAGAAGTTTGGACAAGGCTGCGTAGTCTGTTCCAACAGTTCTGCTCACATTGCATATGCGTTACAACACGACTACGTGTTGCTCTTCCCATCACCCCCAACAGGCCATGACTCATTCAATGCACAAGATAGACCTAAAGCATTATATCATTTGTTACACAGACCGAAGAGAGGTAGAAAACAAGACTGAAGCTGTGGAAAGGAAACAGTCTTGCAATTAACATAACCAAAAAATAACTGCCATGTAGAACAGCATTCTGTCTCTGTCTCTCACAAAAATTTTACAAGATGCCAGGAAGTCATCTGAGGCAACCCTTCTCTTTTATGGGAGCCCAGTCTGTATAGGACCGGGTCTGCAAAAAAGTCTTCCTCATTCACAGATGCAGAAGGAAACCACTGGAGCTGCACTTTAAACTCTGAAAATGACATTCAATACCCTGAATTACATGAAGAATCACATTATAGAAGAAGCCTGATGGATTTGTGTTTCTCCATCCATAAAGTACAGATATCATCCTTCTTACACAGGTGAGATGAAAAGAACGATATTTCAGAGACACTATTACATAGAAAAAAAACAGGAAGAAATATAAATTTTTGACTTCAAAGCAAGGTTTAATAGTGAGCATTAGGACACATCTAACAGGGAGAAAACAAAAACATTGAACAGCTACTCATTAAGTGCACACACTCTACATAACAGGTAAAGCAAGGATTCCAGGCAGGAAAAGGTAAGCACATAATTCAGGACTTCAGTATAACACAGATGTTCTTCCACACCTGTAGAAACAGTGTGGTCTTATGTAGTCAGGAAGTATATTCCAAATTACTCACTTCAGCCTCCACGGAATTAAAACTTAAGGTATAGAAAGTAATCTGTATTTTCAAGTATGCCTCTATATACAAGTGGAAAAAGCTGAATATTTATCACTCTTTCCAAGTAGAATAACTTAACACGTAGAAAACACCTACAAGTATTTCAGATTATTGTGCTTCTTTATATTTCTTCCCCTTCACACTGAATCCAGGTTTTGACAAGAGCAAAACCCCTCATGAAAATATCAGCTAGATACTATTCCACTTCTTAAAACTTATGAATCAAACCTGATCAACATAAAAAAAATACTGGTTACTTTCCATGAGTCATTCCTAAACTATACTAAAAACTGAAGCCCTCACAACATTAAAGCGCAAGAAATAGGGTAGCTAATTCAGTACAGCTGTTATTAGTTTTCATAATGCTCAATGCATGGAAAATGACTGGAAATTACTGCATTCTGTATACTGTTTTTTTTTTTTTTGTAAAAGACTCCAGTCATGTACTAACTTTATGCCAAATGCATTCCGACAAGACACCAGTCAACCACTATGGGACAGTACGTTCTTGGATATTATATACTATTCTCATAACTCCCTGCAAAGGTATGGAAACCGTCGATTTGACAACAGTATGCATTTCTTAATACACTGTTAAAATTCACTTTTTTTTTCCAGTATCAATATTTCTGCTTGAAAAAATTAAAGCCACCCTCCATAGTAGCATCAGGAATGCTACTATAATATACCAGTGGGATCCTTAAAAATAATCTGTTCTTCACAAGCCCGTCTGGGAGGCAACTTCTTCAGAGCAGAGTATTCAATGCTTCTGATATCGAAACTATTCTCTACACTGGAACAACAAAGGCAGATATGGGAAACTGGTTCTGCCTTTTAGCGTAAATGCAGTCATCAGTGCATTAGACAAGGTGCAAATGCAAAAAGACATCACGTATCTTGAAGAGACTGCTCCTGGCAACAAACACGTGGAGAGGGGAGAAAAGACCTTTCAGATAAAGGTAAAGATAGTCGTCTTCTGCTCAAATTAGCAAAACAATCATTTTATTATAGGACCGAGTTTTCTGATAGGTATATAAAAAGAATTTTACTACCTACTTCCAGAGGCATTAGAAATTAAACAAGAAACACATGAATCAGTTTAACATTTATTGCATGACATTTGGTCAGAACTGCTTCATTTCTAATATCTTTTGTATATTTGAAAAATAGATGAGGTAATATTTTTCCTATTTTTCCTAATAAGAGACCTATGACCATGTAGGCCTCCAAGTGCAGGGCATGTTTCACTAGTTTCACAGTGTATTCTAACAGGGAGCTTCTAAATACAGTAAGTCCATCATCTTACTGTTCCAAAGTCCCCAACATTTGTAGACATAGTAGAATCACAACAGGACAAAGAATAAAAACCAGTCACAACTACACAAGAAAGCTGATTCCCTCTTACGATTTGTAGTGGGACACAACTATAATTTCCTGGAAAGCTAGTCACCAAATTATAAAGCAGGAAGGAGAATATATCCCAGATCTTTGAATAAATGCATTAGAAGATGAAATAACATTTATTAGTAAACCTGAGGAGAAAGATGCTATTAAAAAGGGACTAAAAAAATGCCAGCTCTAACTCTGTTTTTATGAAAGGAAAATGAAAATGCCTGCAGCTGACTAAGCAAGAGGGATGATCTGAAAAAATATATACATATATGGCCAAACTGAAAAGGAAAAAATGCTTGGAATGTTTTGCCCATGTATTACTAAACTTTATACTAAATTAGATTATTAAATAAAAAGCTAATGACATTACTGTATCATCCGTTATCTTTGTGAAACACAAAAACAACATGGCTACTCTCTCTACAGTTACCCTTCTAGAAGTAAAATTACTTTTATCACTAGAAGATTGTAGGAAAAAGGCAAAAAAGTTTCCAAAGTATTCATATAACTAAGTCAGCAAAAGATATGACAAAATATATTCCAGATCAATTTATACTTTATGATGCAGGATGACCAAAATTGAAGTCAGTGAGAAGGAAAACAAAGTACAGAATATCATACCCTACAAAATAAAAAAAAATCTAGAAATAAATGAAACTGATTTGTGTATCCAAAGACTATGTAGGAAAGTGTGAACATGAAAGGAAAGTTTCACTAGTTTCCAATTTTAACTAGGAGCTAAATTAAAAAAGTAATTCAAGTAACATCCATAAACTAGGTCTACTTTAACCACAAACTTATTTTTGTCCTATGCATCACCTAGTCCCCTTTTGAGATGATGAACTAAGGAACAGTTCGCTCCAAAATTCACACATTTCTACTGAATAGATAAGAAACCAAAAAAAAGTTCAAGAAAACAAAACTAAAATTTTAAAAGTTAACAGAACTAAAATGCATTTTGTTTTAACTTAAGTAAAAATGTGTTTATTGAAAGGAAATGGAAGAAATCAGAAAGCTATTCATATACCATCTAAATCTGAATTAAATTTTAGATAAGCAACTGCATCTAAAAAACAAAGGTAATCATTCTTCCGTGTTTTTTGTAAATTGTATCTCCCCCACCACAAAAAAAAAATCTTTCCTTACATACTAAGTTTTAAACATGCACTGAAACAGGAAGTATGCTTGGAAACAGGTTAAAAGAAACCAGAAAAGCTCTAGTTGCCCACCAATCTTACAAACAAGCCTGTTAAAATGCTTATCATTCACACATCACCCAAAGCAACCAATTGCTTTTGATTGTTACATTTTTTTTTTTTTTTTTAAAAAACAGAATGTTACTAGAAAGAATGGCAGAAAATTGAAAGAAAAACAAATTGTTTCACCAGCAGTGAAACTAATGAATTTTGGTTTCCTATGGTTTATCTTTTGTTCAGTAATTCCTAACCTTTAACCCAGCTGCCCCAACTCCCCCAGGCTAAAAAAGAAGCTAAATTGCTGCATTAGGAGAAAGTTCACCAGCAGTAAGATTCAGTGAATTACTCTTATTATGATCTTCCATAAGTAAGCAATGAAATCTAATAAGCTCAAAGACAGTGCTAGTAGTCCCTCTTTAGGTCCCACCAGAAGAGATCTGACAGAAATTAACAGTTATGTAACAGGAAACAGCCCTCTGCCCACATAGATGGACTTGACTTCAAGGGCAATGTCTAATTTATGACCTCCTTTTGTGCCTGAAGACTCTCCCCAACTAGATGTTTGGACGAAGGGTTCACTATTGCCTTGGTTGCGTAAACTGCTGAGCACCTCTGGCCTCAATCCAACAATGCACTTAAGTATGTGCTTAACTGTTTGGCTGGACCAGAGCCAGTAC
Organism: Netta rufina; assembly: GCF_964035555.1. NCBI lineage: Eukaryota > Metazoa > Chordata > Aves > Anseriformes > Anatidae > Netta > Netta rufina. The sequence continues at coordinate 27,245,809 of NC_140124.1, read as the reverse complement.
ATTCAGTAACTTATGAGACTGAGTTCTGCATCCAAAGTAATAAGCTGTTAAAGCCCAAGGACAACATTTACGAAGATGATTTGTCTGATAAATAAATGAAACGTCCTCTAACCATAAGAGATAACAACCCTAGCCATAGCAACATCAGTAGTGGCACTATAATACACCTTTTTATACTCTCTTTGGAGATGGCAACAAGGTTTATTGATTTGGGCTTTTTGTTTTGGTTTCAGTTATTTCTTTTTTTTTTTTTTTCCCCTTTATTCCCTATCCCAACACAGACCCTTCTAAAGGGATGAGACAGCTTTGGGAAAGGCAACCTAGCATAAAACATTTACTACTACCGTATTTTATTCTTAATGACAGAACACATCTACATCTCTGGAGAAGCCAAGAATATTCCAAAGCTTTTTAAGTTTACTGCCATAATAAAGAAATACAAATACCAGGTTTTGGAATCTTAACCCTCCGATTAAAGTTTTATAGCTTGATTTGTGTACTGAATTGCTATTAGAGGACCATTCACAAGAACAGAACCTACAATTTACAGAAGATAAAAAAACAGCAGTTGATACCACAGCAAAGTTTCATTGGTTATTTAGAAATGAGTGGCTGTAAACTAAGTATTTCACATTTTAAGTGTCATCTAAGCACTGCAACAGTCTTCAATGAGAATTCCAATGCTCCTTAGATTATATTTCCCATACAGATATCTCCCACAAGAGATCACAGTTGGTTTTAGGAAGTAAAAACAGTTCATATTTGGTTTATGGAAGAAAAGTATTAAAACCAAAAAGCTGAGCAGAGCACAGGAAACTTAAGTCTTGCCTAAAAAAACAAAACAAATAAATAGAAGCAAGTAAATTAATCTCTGTCCCTTCTTAGTACTGTAGCCTAAAGTATCTAAGTTTTTGAGCACTTACATTTCTCACAAAAACTTTCAAGTTCTTCATAGGAAGGGCATTCTAAGTAGCCCTTTAAAAATACTGGGCACTTTAAAAATAGCCCTTTTAAAAATAAAAATTATTTAAACAATTTTCAAACAATGTCTGTGAAGAAAAGTATTTGTAGTTTCAGCCATGAGGAAGTTTACTCACGTGTTTATAGGTTACAAAGAAAAAAAAACAACTATGAGCACGTTAATATAAGCTTACCTTGGATACCTCTTCTTTTCCACTGTTTTCCTTAATGAATACTTTTTCCAGTTCAGGGCTTATTCCTTCTACATTACACGGCACACGTGAAACAGTTGATTTTGGCACTGAAATGTTTGACAGTGGCATAGGGACTGATCTGGAAATAGAAGCCTAGAAGGTAGAGAGCCACATGATTTGAAGTTGGAAAATGGAATAAAACATAAGTCTGAGATCAGCACTAAAGCAGGTAAAGTAAGAAACCATGTATTATTTGCCATGTAGATCATCTTTGTCAAATTTAACTAAAAAATGCCTGCATAAAATCAAAAGCCACTAAAAACACCTCTACTTAACTCAATACAATTCTATAATAAAATCTTTCTACTACCTTACTTATCAGTAGGTAGGCAAGTATATGTACTTTTCAGACTTATAGACTGCAGAATACACAATAGGGGGATGTGGATGGTTTTAACTGCGATCTAAAAGGCATTTCGCAACATTCCTGAACCTTAACGACTCAACTGAAATATTCACTTAATGCACTTCGTTGGCTTTAGTAAATGAAAAATAAAGTATTCATTCTCAACCTCTAATTTCATTAGCTTCTAACATTTCAGAACTTTATGTCAGAAGTCTTAAAAGAAAACAATTGGAGTTTAAGAATCAAGCACCTAAAAAAAAAAACGCAAGCAAGATTTCTGGAAAAGAAAAAACATGTTGAAATGGAGTTCTGTTACCAACAGAAGCCATTCTCAAGAAAGCATGTCTTGCACAGTCAACCCCAAAAGCTTTAGCTTAGCACCTACACTGACAGCCATCAATAGTGGTCACTTCCTAATGTATATTTTCCTCTCATCCACAGCAACATGTGATAAGACAAAACGTAAAACATACCTGTGGACATTTCCAAGAGATTACTGAGTTAATTGCCTTAGGGTGGGGGGACTCTCCCTCCCCCCTTTTTTTGGTTGAGTTCATGCAAAATGAACGTTAAAAAAAAAAGTGCCTGCAGGATAGCTTCTCACAGCGGTACCAGAACTGAAAACTTCACTAGTCTCATTAGAGAACACTTTATTGAGAAATCAGAAACGTGTGAACGAGTTTCAAGTGCTACAGAATGTTACTGCAAAGTACACGTCTTAAGTGGATTTCAGCCTGTGAAAAACACTGTTTTTAGCACAAATAGTGGCACTGATACCTGCAACATCATACCTTGGGATGGAAAGCAGAATACCTTCCTACACAAAATGCAGTGAATCCTTTGTTATAGAGGCATAAAAGTTTCACGAAGAACATTAATTCCTTATACATCTTCATCACAAGATCAGGTTTTAAACATGAGATTTTATCTAAACTGAATGAACATGAAAGGACTGACCAACACAAAAGATCAGCCATCAGAGCTTCTTTCTGAAACACTACTTATTTAGAAAGGCTGGCAGAAAATACAATGACAGAGCAAACATTTAAGGAGATCAAACAGTTGCTTGTTAGTAACATGGAGACCAAGTTAAAGATCCACTGTAGATGAAATTTAATCAGAACTCAAACGTCTGTACTGCCAAATGAGAAAAGATTAACTGCTTTTTACAAATGGCTTAAGGTTCACAAAGTTATTCACTGAACCTTGCCTGAGTTTTAAAATCCATTTGGTTTCAGTTTCACTGTCAGTTTGCGATATCTAGAGAACAGGCACTCTGTGGAGCATCCTCCATTGCACCCTGCTGAGAGTCTAGTTCAGGCTCACGTAATTTGCCCATGTAATTTGCCAAAGCTATTCTTCACAGTGTCAGCACCTTTCTAATAAGAGAGAGACAGAGAGAGAGAGAGAGAGAGATGCTCAGAGGACAGGTGACTTTTTTTTTTTTTTCTCTAAAAAAGAACTTCACGATACACAAAAATGACCTGAAAACAAATGTTGGCCTGGCTAGCACGAAAATGATCAGCTATATTACAGTTTGCATAAATTCACAAATAATTTTGAAAAATTTTGAAAAATGGATAACAACAGAAAACAGAAGATGTTAGGCTAGGAGCCTGAGCTTTACCCATCAGAGAGGTTAAGAGATTATGATGTCCTATTCATGATTCACATAGATGTGCTTCCTGATAATGTTTGCTCAGGTATATAAGACCTGAGATAGGGAACAGGAAACAAAAAAAAGTTGGTTGATATCATAGACTTACTGCTGGAAAGAGTCCTGTCATCACATTGCCCATTGATACAGAACATAAGAATGGTCATCAATCTGAACACAGGAGTTTTCATCCTAAAACCTCAGTCTTGGATCCTGTCTGAATTAAGTTTTTCCTGCAAGTCACAGTGTCTGGAACAGGAACAGCCTAACAATGATGACAATTTTTCCATTTAATATGATGGAAATTCAACATAAGCTGTAACACACTAATGTTGTTCCACCTCAAGTAAGCCACTAGTACCAAAGTATGTGAAGGCTCTCAAAGAAGACAATCCTGTATTGACAATGATTCTAAAGTACCATAACAACCAAAAGGTTGTTATAGACAACCTTTGTCCTAAACAAAACCATGAAGGTTTGCATCCTGTAGCATGAGATGATGACCAGTCCTCTAATTCCAGGGATGTGGTTAACTGTGGCAAGCACCACCTTGATTTCAGCTAAGTTTATATTTGAGGTGAATTATCTTTTTAGAAAGCAGACAACAATATTGTTTTACTCAACTTCACAGGGATACTCTGATCTGGCCTTTCTGGCCAGGAAATGACCAATAAGCAAAGTATCACAAAAACTCCTGAAATAGGACAAGAAAATGAGGTCTTCCCTCAAGTATCTGATGATGCAACACTGCCTTTTACTGATGCATATATAATAGGGTGAATTACAAGCCTCTGTGTAACTAACTGATTAGTTTCGAGAAGCAGAAAACTAGGTTCTGTAATTTCAATGCAAATACTGTCTAAGGGGTCCCATTCGAAGTTCGGCCTGCTGCTCAAAGACTTATAAATTGTTGGGCTTCCAATCCAGTCCACTTACTTTTAGTGCGTTTTTTTTTTATTTATAAAACAAGCTCAGATGAAGCTGTGTTGTAAAACCAATAAGAAAATACCCTCCAGAGGAACACAGACTTTTGAAAGTACACCACAAAAATTAGTCTTGGAAGCAAGTGCATATTCATGGAAAGACAGCCTTATCTGGCCATGCTCAGAATTTTTACAGCATCTTAATATGTTTGCTTGCAAGCCCTCATTATTTTATTATATTATGGCTATCAGATAAAATTCAGTGTAGATGCAATGGCAGCAGGGTGTTAAGCATTTCAATTTCAAGCACGTAAGAAGCCAAACAGGAGAAAGATGGGAAGAAACAGCAGACTATTCACCCAACACAGATAAGATAGGAGGCTGTTAATATAAGCAACTATCTGCTTACCTGAGTCTGACTGATTGCTATGTGGTTGCCATGGAGAGGTGACTGACGTTCTTTCTCTTTACTGTGACGACTACTCTGCTTACTGCGCTGAAGCTGCTGCCTCAGTTTGGCAATCTGCTGGAAAGAAGTTCAGGTGAAGTGATAATGAGGTATCAAATTAATATCTGCTCATTTCTTCCTTTATGAAGTGAATCACAGACATCTTAACTCCTCTTTAAAGAATTATAGAAGCACATTGGATTTTCTTCCCTCTAAGCGTAACCATTAAAGCTTCTGCTTCTGGACACTTTCTGCAAAGCATCTGCACTATTTGCAGACCTGAACATGTCAACAGGCTTAGCTTATTACTAAACTTCCTCATTTACAAACAAGCACTGTAATAACTGATGCAAACAAAAGTAGTCCTCCTGACAATTTGTAGCAATTTCTAGACTAATTGGCTTAAACTGGGGGACTGCAAAGCCCATAGCTTAATTTATTTGACCTTAAGCCAAACCAAAATTTTCCAGTAATTCAACTGAAAAATAAAAGAGCCTCTACAAACAAAATCAATCAGTATGTGTTGCTCCATCTTGGAGAACTTATTTAATACATTTAACAGTATTTCCCCACAGGCTACATTACCACAGATTCCTTCAGGCAGACAGAATTGTCTTTTCTACTGTCTGCTGTAAAGATGGGTAATCAAATGATACATATTTTAAAGGTCAAATGCAACTACAGTCATTATTCATTTGACATGTTCCTTAACAGAAACTAAAGAATTTCATTCATGAATTCCTCCATTTATTTAATCCTCCTGAATAGTTTCTACATGAAAGAGTATTCACCCTCTAATAAGCATTGCCTGAGAAGTTCATACTACACGCAAATTCATACAACAGGTAGCGATACTTCTTTAAAATTACCTTCCCCCCCGCCTTTGTGCTCGCTTCTCACTATCTTCCATGATCAGCACATCAGCACGCTAGCATATAAGGCAAAGTATGCATGGCCCTATTTCATTTTTAACTCAGCTATAGATAAAAATTTTAAAAACCTGAAGTGCAAATAAGGAGATGTGAATTCACACAGAAATAGTTTCAAAGAACTTCATCACCTGGAAGTATCCTCTTTTTGATTGACAGACTACAAGCACATTCACTCTGTGGTCAACTCCAAGTAGTTAAATATATCACTATTGCTCTTTCAAAGCAGCTTTGAACAGTGAAGTGTTGCTCTAACACACTGTGTCAGAGATGACAGTGCTTGGTGAAGCTTTCAATGGAGCCTTGCTCCAGGCTTTGCAATTTTCTTGGTGTTTCTAATATCACTCACAAAAGACAGATCCATCTCTAATGCTTCATATCAAGTCTTGCCACACCTCATTATCCACATTCAGAGAACTGCTACTCAGAAATGGTTGACTACTCTTAATCTTCAATGACAGACAGTTTAGATTTCCAAAAGGGTCTGTGTCAAATACACGGAGAAAGATAGAGCCTTAGCATGGCCAAGTTTCTAACACAGACAAGCTGGATTTAGAGAACAAGACTAATCTCTTGATGAAAGGTGCCACCTGGGCACCATGATAGAAGAAACTTCAAAGGAGTTTGAAGAGATACTTCACCTCTACAAAAAATATTTGTCCAGAACTTTCCCATTCTGGCTGTAAGAGCAATGGAAGTTAGGAAACTCAGCTCAGAAAGATGAAGCAGCAGGAAAGTAACCAGTTTGATATGGGAATGTGAAAATAAATCTATGATGATTTATATCTAGAATGCTGAAGTAGGGGAAAAACAGGGAAAAGATCTTCAGCTCCTTTAAAAAAAATGAAAGAAAAAAATGAGGCCCAAAAATGAGGCCCAGACTAGAAGACAGCTGTGGACTGAAATGGATGGCTACAGGAATAACCAAAAAGCAAAGACACTAGGCAGGGAGAGTACCGTATATAAATCTTTCATTTCTGCTGCCTTTGCCTGGTCCTGTGGGCTTCCTCCTATTTAAAAAGTTAATTACCCTATTTTTTGTTTAAATGAAATCTAGCTTTCTGAGCTTTCCTCAGGACCATGCTATAAAAAAGATCTATACAAATCCACATCAGAGTTCTGACTCAGATTTTTGATGCAAGCAGCTTGCAAATCTTTAAGAGAACATAGCCTCTTACTATAATATCTGGACAGTGCGATAGGCTATATCAGGCCAACACACCTCTAGACTGTCTAAAATCTTGATGCTGTGATGCCCCCCTGTCTGTCAGGGCCCTGAACATCCTGTTCTGTGGTGGAGCCAAGACCCACACGCAGCAGTCGAAGTGGGGCCACACCACACTCAGTGGAGCTGGAGGGAGGATCACCTCTTCTGGCCGGCTGGCTGTGCTGTGCTCAGGGCACCCCAAAATGAGGTTTGTCCTCCTGGCTGCCAGGGCACGCTGCTGGCTCTCGCTGCACCCGCTGCCACCAGCACCCCCAGGTCCCTTTCTGCTGAGCTGCTCCCAGCCACTCGTCGCCCAGCCTGGGCCTGGGATTGCTCCATCCCAGCTACAGCACCCAGCATTTACCCTTGTAAATTCCATGCCATTGATGGCTGCCCAGTGCTCCGATCCATCTAAATCCATCTGCAAGGCCTCTCTTCCCTCCAGGAAAGTAAACGGCACCTCCCAGGTGATCGGTACCGGGTAGAACCTGCACTTGAAGATGCAGGTACTACACCAGTGTAAATACACCCTGACACTGAACTTCATTCAGGGCTGCTGACAGTGCTAGAGTGTACCAGAAGAACAACAACAACAACAACAACAAAAAAAAACAACTCTTCCTGTTTCTGAGAGCAGAGATGACCAATACGGTGTCATTGAAGCCCGGCTATGAGATACTGAGTGTTTGAAGGCCAGCAGGTTTTGAAAGCTTCATTCTGAAGTCAAGAGAGAAAGAAATAGCTATGGCTTGTATTGTGGTTTTCACAAAGCAACCTGATGCCAATACACACATTTTCCCAGCACCACTATGTGATCAGGAATTATAGTTATATCAAATGAACATATTAAGGATGTAGACCAGGTAAAACATGCCACAAGGAAATACAGGAGTGAGCACATTGTGGCAAGTTTTCACCTGCGTAAGCAAGCATGCCAAACAATACACAGAAGATACCTCTCACAACAACCTCAGCCTGATCAGGCAATAGCTTTGTTATACTTTTGAGTAGAGTTCTGCAAATTAAGTAACAAGTAACACTTTTTCTAGGGTTTACCTGGACATTTAACAAACATCCCTCTACAAGGCAGTAAAGGGTGCCTTGCTCATAGGCTGGGAGATGGAATCTTGCCCTCAAGCTGTACAGCAATAGAGAGATTGCAGTGAGAAATATTAGGCAGAAAGAGAATAAAGTGCTATGCTGGGGGAAAAATAAGAACAGCAATGAAACACTCCATCTTAACAGGGCAGACACAAAGAACTGAAAGGGTTTTGAACACCATTTTCCTTACGTTCCCAAGTAAGGAACATGAAGGTGACCAACACACACACAACCTTAATAAAAGCACACACGTAAATAATCACTTAAACATCTAGCATGTATCCTTTAAAGCATCCAGTTGTTGAAAACATTAAAGCCTTAACTTTGCACATGTGTATCCAAAAAACACAAACATGATTTTAGTGTACCAACTCAAATGCTCTCCCCTTCTACCAACTTGAGGGGGAAGGCACAAAATTCCTTTCATGCAGTACAGGTATTTTCCCACATAATAGGTCTTAAATCAAGATTTAGAGGGTACAGCTGATTTTTTTTTCCCAAAGAGAAATCAAAATGGTGGTTTCACTGATGTGCAAAAAAAAAAAAATGACTGCACAGAACACCAACAAAAAAAGACTTCACATAGAAAGTAATACCTGCAAATTGCAGTAATGATAGTTAGAAGATCTTTACAAGATCTGTCCCAGAAAAAAATAAACTGTTTTTTTATCATTGTTCCCATTACAGAAAAAATATTACTGACAGGTGTGCGTACTTTTTGTGAACATTTACTTTCAAAATGTGAAATTTACTTTCAAAGCTCTAAAGACCCGAGCTTCCTTTTATTCCTCGGGGAATAAAAGCAACTTGAACCCTACTTCCAATGTTCAGATACACTTACTTAAAAATTACACTACTTCACAAGCTGCAAACATATAAGCTGTTAAGTTTCAAAAGGCATTTTTAAATTCACACTTTGCAAGTACTTTAGCGTGACTGTACTGGGGATGGAGAACAAACATATCTGTGCACTTTTCAGAAGAATTAAGAAATGTTTCAGCCTTTTTTCTCCAGTGGCCATTGCCTTCAATATTCTTGATGTATTGAAAAGACTTTTCCTTGACATCAAGTCATTTATACAACAGAATCAAAAAGAAGAAAAAGATCAGTGCACGGGTTATTGTCACGCAGCCAATTATAAGATGACTACACATGCTGAACTGAAGCAAGGATTATTCAGTAAAGTTAGGAAAAGTCTATTTTCTGCTTGCTGAGTATTTTTATAATGAGAAGTATATTTGCAATAAATACAAAGCTTGTCTACATCACTTGTAATATGCATGTAATCTAATATAGCTAATGGCACAAACCTGATAAATAAGCAAATTCTGTTGGCTCTTTACAGCATTGCAATAATCTGAGTATCCTGATAATTTTTCATTTGAAGAGACAAACAGACTACAAATATGAAAGAACATGTCACATCTCACCACTCCTAACTGTTCATTAATATTTATCAGCTAGTAGATTGTACTTCTACAAATCAAGTACACAATACAGTAACTTCCCATTGCTGAACAAGCCACAAACTCATCATTAACAATAGAAAGCTTTAACTCATCCGTGAGCTGCTTGTTAAACAAGTTAACAAACAGGTCAAAGAGTAAAACAAGAATTAGAAATTCAACTTAAACCTTTGCATACAATCTTTCAATACATATATGAAAGCATATAAAAAAGTTCAAGCCTTCAGATCTTATTCTTTTATTCTGAAGTCTTTTTCGAGCATCCTATTAGACAAAAAATGAGGACCCTTCCACCAGGAGTTTCCTGATGTCAGTGTAACAAATACGACATACAGAGGTATTTAAGGTAGGTGGAAATCAGATGTCTGAAATACTAAAGTCTTAGTATACTGAAAACTATTTGCCCCAAACCCTGTTTGTTTGTTCTTTTTCCAGCTGAGGGTAAAATCCAGGGTAAGCTATAACTAGAATGGTCTTTTAAAATTCTGTTGACTTTGAATAATTATCTATTCAGGTTCAAAGAAGAAAAAATACCCGTGGTTCAAGCCTCTATTTTTTTTTTTTTTTTTTTTTATCAGAGTTGTTGTATGTGACACAATCTTCACCTCTCACTCAAGAGTGATATCTATTAAAATAACTTTAAAGAAGCCTGGCATTAGCTTATGAGAAGTTATATTCCAGACTTGGTTAAAAAAAAAAAAAAAGCAGTAGATCAGAATCAAAATCAATCAAAAAAGAGGCTTCTTGTTAGGAAGTGATAAGAAACGTGCACATTTTTAGGGTTTATAAATTTGAATGCTTTTAGAAGAGTTTCCTGTTGTGGTAACAAATACATTTGATTGAAATAGTTCTCAAACCAAGAAAAAAAACTTTTTTTTTTTTTAAAAGATTGAAGGACATCCAATCTTCTTTTATGACAATTAAAACCACACATACAAATATTTGGTTAGTTTACAGTATCAAAACAATGGAAAAAAAAATCACATGCTAGAAATTATTCCATTAGTTGTTGGAACAAGAAAACACGAATTTAAACTCCTGTGACAAACCAAGGAAACTGTAAATAGCTATCTGTTTATTTACTCAAATGCTTATGGAAAACAATCCTAAATATTGAGCAGGAGTACCGTTACCTAACGTTACTGGTAACAAATGCAGTTGTCCAGTAAAGGTGATACTTTTATTTCTATTATTTAAGCTCTTATTTACAGATACCTACAGCTTGGTCAATTTTTTATTTGACTTCTTCCAATGCTGTATTCAGCTCTCCTATTAACATTCCCATCAGAAATTTCAGCACAAGTATTAAAGTTGTTTTAAGACTGATATTAAAGTGAAGGGGAGAAAAATCATTTTATCTATGCTAAGACACATTAGCATAGTTTTCAGATGTTTAATGCCTTGGAAGAATCACACAGAAGAAAAAGACAAACATTTGATTGGGAGTCCTTTATGTTGGGAATGCACCTATTTCACTGGAAAAGCCTTTATGTCTGGTCAAGTTTCAGCAAAATTTCAGTTTGCATTTGTTTATGAAAGATGTTTTGAAATGGCAACTACATTTGCTGTTATCAGCAGCTTTTTCTACTGAGCTTTAGACTTAAACAGAACCATCTCAGAATTTTTCCTTCCAGAAACCACAGATTGCTGAGACACAAAGAAACTGAATGCACAAATACTATTGGTATTGATCAAACTCTTACCATCCACCACACAGGCATTAAGTAGTTTGGTGGAGGAAGGGGACAGGTTTGCATGTCCAGGAGAGCAAACACCACACACACAGAACGGCTGGACAGAGAGGCTGGAACCAGGCCTTACAGGTGAGGGAAAGGAAAAATTCAGGGACAAAAATAGAAGCCAAACAGAACTGAGAAAAGAGCTCAAGTAATGGAAGGTAAACTAGAGCTAGTTGGATAATATAAACAGAAAGACACTGGAATTATAAACCTGCGGAACTGGAAAAGGCAACAAAACAGCGTAGAAAAGCTGGAGAGAGAGAAAGGAAAACAGAGGAAGGGAAAGAGCTGCAAGCTGGAAGAGGTAAGACAGGTCTTAGGGTGAATAACCCTTACAAAGTTCGAATAGAAGTAATTCCCTTCTACACATCCCAATTTATTTATTTATTTTACCTTTTTTATTACTGTGTTCTATCTGTAAGGAACCATGAAACCCACCAGCCACATGTTTATCTTTCTCTTGAGCTCAGCTCATAAAGAGGATGGCAACCTAGCATAATGGATCACTGCTATCAAGTGGCAAAGACTCACTCACATACTGAAGGTTTCCCTATCACTGACAGTCACAGCCATGTGGTGAAGAAAAGCTGCTTGCTGCAAAACTTGATAGGAACCACCAGATGATGAAGGATGGTCTCTCAGTAAAAGCAAGTGTTATCCCGGATATACAGATGTTATTCCTGCCTCTGGTACAATTCCTTTGTGCTGGTAGCTAATGTTTAAGCCAAAAACTTTTCAGATACAAAACTCATTCTGCACTAATTCCTGGGCACTTAACTTGTGATTCTGAGTATTTGCTTACAGCTGCAAATGAAGTCACACGGGCATTTGGAAAGCCCACGTAAAATAAATCAGTTAAAATGGGCTTCGTATTGGGTACTCGATGAAACAGAAACAGACAATCCTTACCTCTCTTCAGCTCAGGTCCCCGTCTTTAAAAATGAGGATATTGCTACTACCAGAATGAACGATTACTCCATATTCAAAGTTGATTTCTGTATTTGAGGAATCAAACTTACACCATTCCTTTTGATAGGAAGAATAACTATCAACAGCTATCTAAAAACTATCTACTGCCAATAACAATGCCTCCTTAGACAACCTATATGTTTCTCCTCATTTCTGAATGCTCTATTAGACAGGCAGCCAGGAGAGCGTACACAAAAAAATGAAGAAGTAGTGCAAAGTCCCATCCTATGCGGGAGGAACCACCACAATAAGCTGCAAGATTTGTTTCTTAAAGAGAAAGGTGTAGCTCTAGAAGAAGGGTATAGCCTTCCTGTGGGGACATGAGGCCAACTATGTGGCACTGACCAGAGCCAGAGTTGCATGAAGTTGGGACAGAATGTAGTTCACTGGTGCATAAGGCTGAAATAGTGCACATTCAGCTGAGAGATGGAAACCCTTTTCCTGTATCTAATTTCTCATTATGCAAATTGCTTCATTTCTGATGGGTTCTTTCTAGTTGCTATTGTAGTCTACAAGAAAAACATATGACTAAAGAGCATTTCAAGTAACCATACCACTACTGTATCAACACTTACCCTGTTTCATTTGCGAAACTGACATCCTCTCTATCTCTACCCTTAAACTCGACCAAAATTTCTGAACAAGATTATGGTAACATCCTGACAAATACTTTGTCTCTTTCAGTATTAAAGAACAGAAAGCTAGCTAAGGTAACTTTGAACAAACAATAACAGCAACAAACTGGTTCCTCAGCACTCTGGCCACTCCTCTGCTGACAACACTGTGTAGTAGGAGGGGAGGAAATCCAACAGGCATAAAAACAACCAGTCTTGAAACAACTCTTATGTTGGACATAAAACCTGTTTCAAAAGCAACAGAGGGGAGGGAAAGGGTGCAGTTTCCTGAACTCCAGATAGGGATTAAAAAAATATGTCCTGGGCATATCAAGACTTGAAAGGCTCCACTGTGCAAGAACTTCTCACCTCTTTTAGTTGATCAGCACTTCCCCATGATGCCGAGCGCTGATGAGATCTCTTTTCTGCTCCTTCTTCAGCCCAACAGCTAGGTGTCTGGAGAGAAAAAAAATACATATTGTACTGAACTCCCCACATAAGAAAATTTTTGGCACAAATTACTGGTTTAATCTTTCTGCCATGTCAGTGTCCAGGCATCACACATAAAGAATAAGTATCAGAACTTGATATACCACAGTAACAGTGTCTATAGTAATAAAAATACAAGCATGGATTTTAAGGCTTTGTAAACTTGTATTTACAAAGGATGAAGACAATGAACATTATTGAAGAAAATAGCTGCCTGATAATCACAAAAAACCATTACCTGACTAGTTCCATCTCTGCTTCAGCATCCATTTCTATTTTTCACCCAGTGCAGAGTTAAGAAAACCACAAGAATAAAGTATATAAACACAACCTTAGAAACCAAAAGCCAGTATTTCCTTCTCTCACCTGTGTTCCTTAGTCACTGTGCCATATAATCAATTCCTTACTGCTAACTCTGACTCAGTACACCACTGATTATTTCTGACACTGACCTAAACAGGCAGAAGACCAGACCTTTTCCAGCCTTGTCTGGAAGCCCAGAAGGTTGGTAACAATCCTTGTATGTCGGAGCTATAAAACTAAACCCTGACTGAGAAGGGTCTAGAAGCCAGATCTGCACCTCCCTCCTGGGTTCGTTCACCACAAGACTTATAAAATTGTGGGCATTCACCAGCACTTCAAAAGATGAGTCAACTGTCTGTCAGAGGACCAATGAGGACAGTTAAAATCCAGAGTGAGTTTGGGGTATGAACAACATAAAAGGGCTAAAAACACAGAAATCCACGAAAACAAAACGTTTTCAGCATTTCCTACTGCTACTAGCTGAACCCTTAACAATGATACTGACTGCAAGAAATAAAACCATGCCACTAAGAACTATGAGAGGTGGTTTTCATGGCTACGGGATCAGGGCAACACCAGAGGATCATGGCAGACACTTTCCCAGGGGCGGTGGCAGCCCACCCCAGCAGTCAGACAGCATCAGGGATCCACCTCTCCACAGAGATTCATTCTCTTTAGTCTTCATCCCCTCCACACATGGAAGCCTGGGTCCTCCACAGCTTTTCTCTACTGCTTCCTCTCCAGGATGTAGAAATCTCTACAGCACTTGCACATGGAAGTGGCACTTGTCTGGTAAGTAAGGAGGCTTGGCATGGCCTTGGAGAACACCACAATAAGCAACGCCTGGAGCTGCTCGCTCTTGCTGCTCATGAAAGAGGGGTAGGAGCAGCTGCCTGGGGACTGGAGAGTTGAGCCCCACATGCCATTAAGCACTGAATTTTAGTCTCAGGCTGTATATAGGTTGTACCGTTAGGCTGCTGTGGTATTATATGGCCTACAGCCCAGCACCAGCGCCAATGTTTAATGTGTTAAGTCACATGCATATGCCCACGTATCCCATTGCTCTTTTGTGACAGCCCTGCAGTTTCTGCATCTTCTTCTGTTATTTTTATGCCACCAAGAATACTTCCATCAAAGCTGTGTGGGCGACTAGAAAACAAAATGACAACCATTTTGAAAATCAGCTTTTACTGATCCTTTTCCTGCGTGTTCCCAAGAGAAAAAAATTGTTTTTATAAAAAGTTTGGGTTCTGTGTATTGATTATATGACTCTGTAGGTCCAGGGAAGAAGCCATAATGCAGTTATTAAAAAACAAAACAAAACCCAAGAGAAACAAGTTAAAGCAGCTATTTAAAACTACCATAAAAATACATGAGTCACTCAGCCAAGCAATCCACTATTCTTTTCCCTAAAATCAAAGCCTCAGTGCCACACACATGCTACCTATGCGTACATTTACTTGCTCTGCATTTTAATGAAGCTATGTTCTAAATAATTACTTGTTCTTGCAGATTAGGTGCTTACCACCTTCCTGAAATTTCTCAATAGAACATATTTTTACTACCTTCTCATGTTTCTTAAAGTGTCACCAGTATTTAAGTGGCTTGCACTTTTCTAAAGCACTAAAGAAAATGGGGGTAAAATGATTCCCTTTTTAAAATCGTGAGCTTTCACAATTTATTTTCAGTTTAAATTACTCTTTTCTGGAAGTATTTTTACTATATTCTGAGTGCAGATGTAGACGTACTCTCATGCTATAAAAACAGACAAACTCCAATGCAAAAAGAATTCTTTGAAATTTATGTTCTGAGAATGCTTTCTGAACACATTACTCCATAGTTTGGTGAACAATTCAAGGACAAAGCAGAAACATCCAGAAAGATGGACGTTACCAGGGATCACTACAAACTCACAACCCATCAGCTACAGCATAATAAACAGAACAGAAAAGACACTGAGTGACTAAGGAGTGCAAGTTTCTCAACAAATAGAAAGACTTAAAATAAAAACATATGTAGTGAGAACATGCTAGAATTTTTTAAAGCACAGATATTGATCCAAATAGGAAGGACAAAAACTAATAGCAACACAAAAAAATTAATCAACAACACTGGTGACTGTTACTAAAGAAGTAGAAATGTTTACATTACAGCTGATTTAATCAGAATTCTGAATAACAAATATATAACATCCATTCACTTAACACCAGATTTTGTACTGCCTCAAATATCCTTTGACAGGCTCTTCCACTCAGATACTGTCCCTTGAGACAAGGATTGCACATAGCTGATTTCAATCTCTGGAAAATTGAGTCAAGTCACAACCTTTCAAAATATACATACAAGTATCAAGATACAGGGGGGGCAGACTGTGCCCCTCACATTTATGTGCAGAATTAGGTTACACAGACTGTATGATGTTCCTAGCATAGTGCTGAACTCAAGCAATGTTGTATTAATGCTCTATTTTTAATCAGGTGGGGAAAAAAATCAAAAAAATAACATAAGCAGTTGCTAGACTATTATAGCAAGCCAGTCTCTTCTTTAAACTCTATGAATTGCTGCATCTAATATATTGTAACCTACACTATATGAAAATAAGTTCTACTTTTGTAACCCCAAAGCCTTATATTCAATCAAAACTTTATAATCAATCAAAAACAGAAAAAATAAAAAACCCTTGTCACATTCGAACAGGAATTCTTTTTTGTACATTTAGTTGATACAGAAGCACCTCATATCTCATTTGAATGTTGCAATTTACATCACAAATAAGATGGGGTTGTATAGAACCCTTGATATGCCACATTTCCTGAAAGTTGTTCTCCCAGCTTTATTTACCATTTCTGCGAACTGTGTTCATGGAATCTTCTATTTTATATAAGCTGCTGTAAAGCGTACTCCCCATGTGTTAAACATCCAAACCAAAACAGAGTAAAAGAAAAAAACTCAAGAGTATTTGAAGATAAATTTCTTAATCACAATAGATGAAAGCAAAATTGCTGCACCTCAAGTCAGAAACAAAATAAGAGGTCATGGGTACTGTCTCTGAATCTGGCAATGCCATTTCAGAGTTGAAATAAATTTATTATATTAATTATGAACTAAGTAGGATTTTTCCTACAAGTTTATGTGATGAAACTAAGATTTAAAACACTTCAGGGCAAGAATCTAGAAAGCATTAAACAATGCATGTTTCAACTTTAAGAGGAAAGTCACTTATATTTTGAAGCGCAGAGGCTTACGGTCCCCGTCTGTTGACACAATGCTTAAAGCATGTGCACAGGATAGGGCGCGCTGAGAACACCACATCTGGTTGCTCTCCTCAGTCCTAATGTAAATCACAATTACCATTGTTCTAACTCATCCAACCTTGCAGAGATTAGCATTTCTTCCAAAGCATTTGGTAATTCTGCCTTGATTTTCCATCCATATCAGGGATATACACCTACATTCTTTCCACTTCATTTAGATCAGAATAACCGCATGGAGTACCAACCTACCTAAACCTAAAATAAGACTGAATTACTCTAAATTTCTCATTTTATTGCCACCCCTTGGTTTTAATTACTATATCTAGCTTGCATCCCAGATGAACTAGTTTTGGGGGATGCATGCAAAGATTAAGAACAAGTCTCCATTTTACAATGGATTTGCTAATGTTTTTGAAGAATTTCCATGCTCAAAAGAAATGTAACAATAGCACTAGAAGATAAAGTCAAATCAGTGTTTACATATTTCTAAAGCATTCAAATCTAGAGATTTACAAAAATAAATGTCCTAAAGAGTTAGAAATTAACTCAATTATAGGTGACTCCTCTTAAATATTTGAGAGGTTAAGAAAAAGTCAGAATGATAAATTCATAGCTATGTAACAAGTATCCTTGTCCTTGTTCCCTCCCCCCAAAGTATCTTGTTAAATAACATGAGAATAATGATAACTGATAAACCAATTCAGAAAAGCTCCATGTAATTCAGCCTCATGGTTTATGTCGCCTATTTTTAACAAACAAAATCTCTACACAGAAGAAAACAAAAACTTTATCTAGGGTAGTAATGACAGGTAACTAATTACCTTAAAGCCTTGACCTACATGGAAGAAAAACATTTTACTCCAGCATTCCAGCTTAACTCTCTAATCTAAAGAGTAGTGGAGTAAAAATTCTGAAACGCGTTTTTGCAAACTTTCTTCATTGCTGTTTGCGTAATATGTAATTGTCATGCAGAATGAAAAAAGGCATATCCGAGCATCTTGGAATCCAGTTAAAAAAGGGGGAGGAATCACTGAATCATATACCACTTGGACATTTGGTGTTTTTTTGGTTGTATTATTCAGATTGAGAAAGATCAGATTGATTCATTTTAACTGGCAATATATTTGTTATGACATCAGCATCATATGTTTATCCCTAGCCTCCCTTTTTTATTTTTCTAAAAATGTTTTCAATGATTTAACTACTGCCAAATAATTACATTAATAAACTATGACAACTACCCAACTGTTTCTGGGGATTCTGTGGTTAGGCATAACCATTTCAACACAGAATTACTCCTCAAAGGTGGGGGGTGGGGGGGGGGAATTTCTTACATCTATAGCACACAGGAGAATTATACAAAGTTGCTCAATCAACGCCCCCAGCCCTGACAGAAGAAACATGGAATGAAGCTATAGTGAATTTTAAATAGTTTTAAATGGAAATTTTAACTTTACCAAAAAGAAGAGGGAAGTAGAACAGCAGAAGAATTTGGGAAAGTCAACACAAGGTACATCAACATGGGCAATAACATTTTATAGCAGTAAATTTATTTGCATTTCTGATTTTTTGAAGTACTAAAACGTTTTATTTAGTACTATTTATTTATAACATTTGTAATGGTACTAAATAATAGTTGATTATCTAAAAACATACTGCTCCCTGAAGATCAGCTAGTTGTATACATATACATACAAAGGTACAGGAATTCTGAGACATTTGGAATTGCATAAATATCACGAATATATGAATTGTAGCATATTTTTCTAAAAGCAAATACAAACCTCGCTCCTCTTCAGTGCTTTCTGTCAAAACACTCGAGGTAGGAGCAATATGAACGATAGTTACTATTCTCCAAAATGCAACTGAAATTAAAACAATAAAATTGTTCCTCTGTTTAAATAAGGTGCTATTGAGAACTCTTTAGAACACTGGCTTAATTTTAGAGAAAGGAGAAATATTTTATTCATGAGCATATGCAGGTTTAAAGAATTGCAATAAAAGTCATTAATGGTTCATCTAATCACAGTGACGACCAGAATATGACCTCTTTATTATTATTATTTTAACTAGAAAAATTCTGAGGAACTTGGAACAGCCATAATCACCACCTTCATGAAACTGCACAAAATCAAGATTTAAAATTAAGGCTTGATTAGGGAAAATAAGTACCCTTGAAAGAGGAATAATTATTCCACCTACAAAAGTTATACTGATAATTCTGTTCATGGGTTTAGAAGTCAATCAAGAATTTATTCTCCAATGAAATATGATCATACAAAAAATGGGGTTTATTGATTTTCATTATCTTGTTTTATTGATTTTGTTTGTTACCATCTTCCATTCTGCTGAACTACCAAGTATTATTATTTTTAGCTGCTGAAAATTATATGAACTCCCTTGAGCTGAAGCGTTACTTAGCCAAGAAACATGAAGTAGAAGTACTTGTGCTGGTACTCACATAGAGAGCAAGATTTTAATTTAATTTGCCATGCATGCACTCTATCAACAACTGGGACCTCATCCTTGGTCCTTGAAAGTAACCGAAACAAAAACATAACCAAAACTCAATAATGGTTTATGAGCAAGTTCTATCATAAGCCTTCACACTAAGCATTTTACATATAAAAAGCTGAAAGTTGCCATGCCCAATGCTTATTACATTTTAACTACTCAGGACTGCATGGGTTGAAAAAATGTGTATTTATATATCCAACTTAAACTGCTAAATGTTTGTGTTTTTTTTTTTTAAATATATGCATAATTTGAATAAACAGACAGTGAACAATTAATTCCTCATTAGAAGAGGACCACACAAATCCAAACTAAGAATAAAGGTGGAGACCTTTATTTGAAATAATCCTTCACCTTTTAATGACCACAATATTACCCTTCCTCTTTTTTTCCATTTGATTATGTTGAAAAGGTAAAACATTGTCCTTTCCTGAGCTTTGTTTCTGAAAGAGGCCAAGGGTGGCAGCCAACAGGTCAAATAACCGAAACACTTACTTTCAACTCAACAGGAAAGCAATTTAACTGCCAAATGTGCAGAGCTCATGTATAATAGAAACAAACAAAACTTGTTCTGTAACAAGTTTGTTTCTGTTTTCTGTAACTATTGAAAAGGTTTGTGAATGCTTAAATATTCCAAATATTCCATTCATAACAGCATTTGTTAAGTCTGATATTCTGAGAGAAGGGTTAAGAAATATAGTATCTATGAAGCATGCCATAGATAGAAGTGAAGATGAATAGAAATTAGTTTTAAAAAAAAAAAGTCTGTAGTGAAATGAAGGCACCTTGGGAAAAAATCCACAATTAACAGCTTTTTAGGTAAATCTTTCATGATTGCTTATTCGTCTTTGCTAGAACTGGTTGGCTGGTTTCAAAATGAATGAGTAGAATATGAAGATGGTATTTTCTTAAAGGATCCAATCACAGTTTCCTGTAAAACCTAACTTTCTTAGCACAAATTTTACGCGTTTTATTCCCAAATTTGTTACACAGAACTTCTGGATCATACTACAGCTAAGAAACACATACAACTAATAGCTCTCCAAAACCTACAAAAGCAATACAAGCTTTAGAGAATTCAGACTGTTTTTTTCCTTTTCTAATCTTTCTATCCTTATTTTTCCTGTCAGAAGACTTTCTGCACCACGTTACAGTACACTTCAAAGAGATGTGCAAAATTATTTATACATTCTAACTTGTCATGTGAAATTCTGTATTACACAAAAGACTTTTTTAAAGTCTCATTTTAAAGAGCTGCTGCATTTGCTCTAAGCAGTGGCGACAGAATGGGCAGAATGTAACAAATTAGTGGAAACAGAAAATTAACCAAAAACTATATATCTACAGGTAAAGTTACCACAGGAAAAAATCTTTGATATCTAAAAGGTGTCACGTAAATTGTAAGCTTCCATGAAGAAAAATATTAACGGCACAATAGAGTTACAAGCAAAAGCGAGGGTGACAGAAGTATCTATTGTTTTTTCTTTGCAGGACACCCATGGTAACAATGCACCAGAATCACGGCACAAGAGCTAGACAACTGATGTAACCATCGCTACAGGGCCTCTTGACTAAAAATACAACCGAAGACAGTTTCTTGTATTTTTCAACTGTAGTTCAGAATACGGAGACTAAGATGACTTACCCTAACAACGTTACCGGAAAACTAAGAGCATGACTTATTTGCTAGGAATGAGGTTTTTCAGAATTATGTGCTTTGTTTTTTTTTGTTTTGTTTTGTTTGTTTTTTTTTAAACCTGTTTGATGGCGATCGTTTCTGTGGGCAACAAGCCCAATGTAAGGAGGACTTGGGCAAGCAACAGCATTCACTTTCCCAGCCAAGGAGTGCTAGAGCAATAGGAATGCCACAGCAGCCTACCTGCCAGAGGATCCTACTAAGGACAGAGCCCTCAGGAGAATCCAGGAGTACTGGGACAATCTCAGCAGCCTTCCCTTTGCAGCTGGTGTAAGGCTCTCATTCTGATGTCTGGCTTCAAGAAGCAAATTTTCCACAGAGCATTTTTATTCATCTTTCTTGCTACTAAGCAGAAGGTACATCTCAAGACTGCACCGTATGCTTTCTCTTCTTCAGTTCCCTCTAGTGACACGTTGATCAATTCTTCTCAACAGTGACCTCACTCCTCACCCCCCCCCCCAACTTTTTAAGACCCATGGATTTATTACAATTTAATAAAATCTTTAGTTTGACAGCCACTACTATTATGTTTTAAGTAACAGTCAGCACAATTTTGCATATAGCAGCTTCAAAATGACCAGATACAAGTCTAAGATTTAAACCTGTTTATTCAGCATCAATAGACCTGCCCACAGAGAAAATTTTTAACAAACGCTTTATAAAAGCATAAAAATATTAACTATCAGTTGCATAATGTTACTGAACTGATGCTAACCGGTTAAGACTACTGTACCCTATTTTTAGGGCTTCATGTTTATTATAAAGTGAAACCACATTTCTTTGGAATTGAGTGGAGCTTAGGTTCCAAATCAGGTGATAAAAGTATTACCAAAAAGACATTAATTATATGAAACATCTGTTATGTTGTCTTATGGCTTTTACCTGAGTAGATTTATCTTTCATACATGATGGGTAGTGTACGTGGGGATCACGTGGCCACTGTCCTGTGAGGTAAGGTCCTGTAATTGTGTCCAAAGAAGAAGTTCGCCTTATGGTACCAGAAGTTCTGATTTGCTGGGATTTTGGCCTGTCCACTGTGGAAAACCAGAGCAAAATCAACAAAAAAAAAGTCAGGCTACATTTGTCGTGAAATGTTAAAAGCTAGCTATGACAGACAATGGCTAGAACATATCAGAAATCTTTGTCTAAATGCTAAGCTGAAAAGAATGTCATTACATCAAAGCAGATAACATCAGACAACAGAAAAATACAAAAGCTAAAACTTAGCTACAAAATCCAACAACACTTGATGTGTCCATATCTGCAAAGAACAAGGCTACTTACTTGATACATTTTCATCAACAAAGAACATAAAGCAAACTTAAACATGTTGATGATGCTACTTAGGAAAGCCAGATATTTAGAATAAGAAAGCATAACATTGTATCCGTTCAGGTTTTTATTTATTTATTTTGAAGTCAGCTTGCTCAGCTTTACAAATACTAAAACAAATCCTGGCAAAAATGATTCTTAAGAGAACACGCATCAAATTTCTTGCTCTCATGTCTCTCATTCCATATTGTTTACGATATCCCAATACAGGCCTCAGCAAGCTGAAGTGTGTGACTGTGTACTTCTCCCTGACACAGCTCAGGTCAAGGCAGCTGCTGTGTTTGCCTTCACTCATCACAGTACCTGCAATCTTTGGCTCCTCCCTGCATTTCTCTCCCCATACACCTAGATCATGGAACACTTCTACATGCATTTGGAAAGCAGAAAGGCGCGTGATTCATGAGATCGCTCTTTCCCACATCAGTTTATGGCATGCTCTCTGGATCGTCTAGCTTTGTCCTTTAGGCAAAATTACTTCATATATTCATTTTCAAGGCTTTACATAAGCCAGTCTAAGCCCTATATTATAGCTACTGTCTATCTTGCTCACCCCACTAAAATAAGTTTGCAAGTGAAATTACTTTCAAAATAGTCACATGCTATGCCCCGATCTAACCCACCAAAATCCTGTTCACTGCTCAGAACTTGAGAACTGACCTACTAGCATGCTTTTGTGGCCCACCACAGCCAGTGCCTCCAAACACATCTTCTCTTGGTATATCATATAGAACCACTAAATCTCAAAAGGCAGACACCTCTGGAGTTTTACATAGCATTAACATGATGATTAGGGTACAGTCTGCACTAATACAGCATGCTTATTGTATGATATATGAATTTACACTGCTGAAACAACTTGTTAACAACACATTCTAGGTGATGAGTTCTAAATAATGCCATAAATTAGTGTACTAAGTGCAATGGTGTGTACATATGTATTTTGCCTTTGTGTAATGTAATTTTTTTGATTGCTTTGTTACTTACAAATCAGATCCCTACAGTTTCAAACAGATCTACCCTCACAGAATTCCAATCTTGAAAATTTTGCATTTTAAGAAAAAAAACTTTTGAACTTCTACAAGTGAAGGAGGCTGAAATCCAAAATAAAGGTGACACATTTTAAACATGAAGCCAGCATTTACCTTTGTGCTGAAACACATCAAGGGTGCATACCTATAAAGCATTCTTCCAATCTTCACTGTTAAACTATGGCACTACACTACTCCTGATAGTCTGAGTATAGAAAATTCCTCTGAATGCTCTGTTCACTAGCAATATATTACACAGCACAAAACTATAAGGAAGTTGCTAAGTGTGTAAGCAGTGAGGTATGTTCTTAAAAAAATAAATAGTAATTCCAAAGCAAGCTAGAGACCATGCAAAGAGAAACTGGCAGGATAAAGTCTAATGATGGTGAAGTAAGAAATAAGCAAAGTCTATGTTTGCTTTTAAAAATATTATGAAAAACCACCACCACAAGAAAGCAAGCCCAAAACACACAAACAAAAACCATGCAACTAGAGTGAACTAAGGTCTGTTTCTTGTTCTACAGC
Source organism: Netta rufina (assembly GCF_964035555.1). Taxonomy (NCBI): domain Eukaryota; kingdom Metazoa; phylum Chordata; class Aves; order Anseriformes; family Anatidae; genus Netta; species Netta rufina. The sequence goes on along the minus strand of NC_140124.1, from coordinate 27,222,055 downwards.
CAGAAGAAAGGCAACAGCAATCCCAACATTAATAACCCCCAGAATTCCACTGCAAGGGGGACAGAAACCACCACCGAAAACTACTGTGGAAAGTTATAAATATAGTGATCTTGGATGTGAACTGCAGGACACTATCAAACCCTAAAGCTAGAAGGAGAGTTCAAGTCAGTCTTGTTAAGTCCCCATTACTCTTAGTATTTCTTCGAATCACACAAAATAAACCAAGGACAATTTCTCAACTGCATAAACCAATAAATCAAAGCTACTGCTGTCTGCTCCTCCCATCTACCTTGAGACAGCATGAGCAGATGTGTGAACTCATAGCACAGTGATGCACTGAGTTAAATATAAAGAAAACTAAAATCTACACCAAAAAAGCCATAAATATGCAGTTTTCACCAGTAGAGGCAGAGGTGGTAGCACATATGGGGCAGAAACAACCACAGGAGAGCCAGGGCTCCAGCAGCGTTGTGTTCTAGTCAATAAATATTTAATCTCTTACCGTTTTATGATATGTACATCCTTAGACCATAAAAAAAAAAGGACAAGGGGATCTGCAAGCATGAAGTTTGAAGGAACTTCTACAAATTAGTATTTGACAAATTGTCTTGTACAGGGATAATTTAAAGGTGACTGGATGTAGTGGAGAGCAGGCTTGAACTGGACCACAACACTGCTGGTTCAGATCAGTTTTAAACTGTTGTGGAGCCACAGGCAACAAGGTTCATTTTAAGTCTGAGTTCTTGCTACTCTGGAACTACTACAGAGCTTTCACTTCTCCCCAGACTTTCATTACCAACTGGATTTAATGTTATTATCATGAATATTTTTCTTCAGTCCCAACCACTTTCACCTGATGGGAACCTCATACTCTGGTTTTCCTGTACAGGAATAAAAAAAAAAAAAAAGCACAACAAGTACCTTCCAAAATCTCAAGCACTTCAACAATTCCTGAAGTTAGCCAGCAGGCTTTAGCACTGAGAAAAGCATGAGCAATATAAAAAAAGTTTCTAAAATCATACAAGTTTTGGACTGTACCACCTCTGACAACACTCAAAGAACATGAACTGTTTCTGCTGCAGTGGTAAGAAGTCAGAACAACACTTTTTCTTTTTCAGTGATGAGATGCTCCATCTCACAAGGAGCTCAGCTCTACCTCCAGAACAAGTAACCTTAGGAACACAGAACTTAAGAAACATAACATTACTTAGAAAAGTTGCTGTAAGTTACAGAAGCAAGACATGCTTATAGGAAAACAAAATACTTCACGCATTATTTAAAATACACCCCGAGTTTTAATGGTATGTATATAAGGACTATTGCTAGACCTTTCTAGTTATAAATGATTTTACATAAAGTGACACAAGGGTCCACTTGAATACTACAGCTGGTAAAATTCTGAGTGATCCTACCTCCCAGCAGGAATCAGCTAAAATAAACCACATGAAGTCATGGTTCTGCATGCTGCATCGACAGCCAAAAGAATTCTAGCTATACCACCTAGACTGACTGAAAAAAAGGTTTCCATTTCTCTGCCAGCAAAATGTAATTCAGTACGACTAGCACATGACAGTTCTTTTGAAAAGGACATAGGGCTCAAATAAAGCCATCTGCTACAGCTCTGAAACGAAGAGATTGCCTCCCCACCCAGCAGAGAGGCAGCTAACCTGCACATAATCTCACAGCCATGATCACAGTCCATTTCAGCTTAAATAATGTGTGCTGCCACGCACGCAATGAGGCAAGTTACCTGCAGAAGAGGAACAAGACTGACAGTTAGCATTGGTACTGTGATAAAAAAAAACTGCTTCAGCGAAATCCACCGGAGTTCATTTATCAGCATCTTTTCCACCCTCATCTCCTTCAACAGCTAGCAGATGCAGCTCAAATTTGGCCAAGGCTCTTCCACTCACATCTTTGCATAGATATATCCAGCTCCAAAAGACTAAAATTATCCAAAGAACTTCTCAGATGACAGATTCCTCTCAAGTTGAGAGCAAAAACATGAAATAAAAATAAAGCTCATTCTTCCCTGAAGCCAGCAGTATTAATATTGCCATCTCTTTACCAACATCAGCTAACTGCAACACTCTTCTACCCAAAGGCTAGGTAAGACTTTCACACTAACACCTCAACCTCCTCTTGAAAGCTCATCTGTAACAGATGACTTTACTTAAGACAGCCAAGTCACCACACCATGAAATATAGGTACAGATTTCCACAACACAGGTGAGACTGTTTCATGAGGTGTTGCTTCTCTTCGGTTCAATTACTTGGTACTCTGCAGAACCTTCTGGTTCACCTTCAGAGCTACTACTGAACTGAGTCCCAGGCCTGGGTCCCATTGACAAGAATTTCAGATTTTACCCAGGAAGTCAACACTTCTGAAGAATTTTGTCCAAATATACTCAAAACATGAGGCCTGCAAGACTCTCGACAGGACTTGCTTGGTGTGACTTGATGGACATCCATCTGCTTAAGACTCCTCTCAAAAGTCCCAAAGGCGGAGCTCAATTAGTCTGGCTAGGAGATGCAGAGGACTAGAAATCAGTACAAAGAACAATCATGTTTGTCTGGGACATTTCTACTAGAGACTGCAATAAATTTACAGCAATCTGCAATACCAATGACTCAGAAGTGCCCATGCAAATCCTTTTTGAATAATGAACTATGTGGGAACACAGCACAGGAACAGAAATTGTAATGTAAAGATAGAAAGCTGAATATTAAGGAATGGTGACCCACAGCAACCACTGAGAATGATGGCCCAATGCTTGGGGCCCAGTTACTACAGCAGCAGCTGTTCATGGCTACCCTAAACATTTCTAGACGAAATTCCCCTCTTCTGTTAGACCTTCTAGAAGCAAGAAACAGGATACATCTGCTCTTACTTATTTCAGACCACGATTCCTTGAGTACTACTAACAGACTTTCAGATAGAAGAGGAGGAACAGTCTTGGAAGAGCCTGTTCAAGGTTGTTGATTTTTTTAGCATATATTGATACTATACTGATTCTTGAATTTATATTTGATGGGTATTTCCCACTCTGATTATGTAGGTAGGTGAAGAAACCAATGCATACTCATTTTCAGAACGTGTCTCTAAGATACCATAAAGGAAAAGACTGAATAATGAGAATTTAGAGGCTGCTCAGAAAAAAAAAGATAAATAAAAATTCAATCTTCGTTTTCAAGAAGGCTTTTCTCTTGTAACTAGAGCTAAAAATCTCTCAAGAAAACGATTAGTGAGAGATTTCGGGTCCCTAGACATTACTTCGCAGGACAGACCTACTAACTCAAAAGACATTTCCCAGTTGCCGGTGACTGACAGACTGGTTTCTCACTCAACCTGCAAACTTGCTGACCTACCTATTAACAGTCCAGAACAATGGGCATACTGTTTGCCATGTGCTGTTCCTAATAATAACCAAAAATAGGATTTCAAACAGCAATTCAAAAAACCACCCTAATATGCAACTAAGTGCGTAAAAATATGAATTTTAAGCTACTGCAGTCTTCCTCCTGCAACAAGACAGCTTAATCTCATCAATAGCTTAAAACAAAGCAAAACAGTATGTTCAAACGTTGAAAATGCACAAAAATTTTTCTTCTATGAGGATGTAAGAGGCAGTCATTTCAAGTTATTTTCTGATACATCAGTAAAAATACTGTAATTGCAGCTCCGTAAAATGTCTGTCTGTATTATGCGCACCACATTGTTTTTGATTGAGTTTTATCAACTTCGGAAACTATTCTGAAGTTTCTATTTTCAGAAACTGACACAGAAGATGACTAAAAATGAAGGGGGATGACGGTCTGAAGTAACTGCTCAAAATAGACCGATACAATTCACATTGAATTGACCAAAAAAAGAAGGCATAGAACAACATCATGATCTAACCAAGGCCCCAACAACCAAATTGGACAACCAGAAAGCAGTCCACAGGTCTCCAACCCCAGACTTGTCATCCAAAATAATCTACAAGCTAGAGTGCCCAATTGATAAAGGAGGCTGTACGCATAAAACTGTAGACCAACACCCACTGTAAGGATCTTCAGAATCAATTATACTGAGTTATCTTTTATAGCTACAGATAAGGAGCCTGGAAGGACGATGGATTCTGACGAGTCACTGAATCCAACAGGCAGATCAAGGCATTTCCTTCCACAAAGGCTTTATGCATGACTCTGCAAGGACATACAACTCCTTGCATACACCTGCACAGGAAGGCACCATGCTCAGAGCGAGTGAACAGACACCTAGAGGAAAAGGCAGATAGGAATGAACCCACAGGCACACAAGTTTCTTCGGACCTACAGCTGACTTAAAAACTTGGTTGTCTACACATGTTGAAACATGGTCTCTGCCTCATGTCCCCATTCCACCTAGCGACAGGTCAAGTGAAATGTGGTTTACGTGCATCATTTAGAAGTCAGATTTTGTTCAGAGCAAAACTCCCATTTAAAATCAACATTATCTTTAGAGATCAAGCATAGAAAGGAAACTCTAATCTGAGTAAGAAAAGCAAACAAACTATAAGGAAGAAAGTTTCTGCCCTCTAAAGCTAAGTTATTCTTCTAACAAAGATTACAGCCGGCATGTGTAGGACCTGTATAAAATGACTAAGCATTTAAGATCACAAAAGCCTGCTTTGTTCAACAGATGTAACACCTACGTGCTTGCACCTTACCAGGACACGCTACAAGGTAGATAAAACGCTAATTTAAAACCTTTCAGATTTTTATGTATTTAAGACTTTCAGAACATATCTTTCTTTGTAAGGTTATCACTTACAATGTAAATACTACGCAAAAAGCTAAACTTACATGATTTTATTAAATTATGCTATTTCAAATATATTCCTACTTTTAAAGAAACTGACTGGAGCTCTGTAGCTAAACACTTAGGAAATGTAAAACCAACCCATTAACTGCTGTACACTTCTGCAAGTAAAGAGATTATTTTCATTTTAGTTCATTAATTTAGATCAGCCAAATAATAAATTCATCCAATCTTGAGAAATAAACTAGGAGCCAAGAAGAGCAGTAAAGTTGTTTTTTTCTACTTCCAGTATACTGCAAATTAAAATCCTGAACGAAATTGTAAACACTTACAATTAATTCAGTTACTAAAGATAATACTACCTCTGTCAAATAAACTGGGTGACTGAAAGGATTTTTTTGTTTGTATAATGATAATTTAATACAATGTTTTAGAAAAGCAAGGCTTTTGTACACCTTTAATTTAATTCCACTTTCCTTCAAAATGTAGCCAGACAATCCTGAATTAACAAAAAAAATTTTTTTTTTTAAGTTAGAAGGCACGATTCACCATTTTCACACTCAAAATTCAGAAAAAACTGCAATCAGCCTATGTCAGGCCGTATGTACGATGCCACCATTCTGATCATCAGCAAGCAGGGATAGAAAGCATCCCCCTAGCTGGAACTAATTATACTAAGCAAAAATAGTATTTTCTTCTGAAAATACTGAAAAATAGAAATGTTAAACTAGATTTGAATTGCTTATTTAGAACGTGGAGGACCAAAACTCTGCAGTACCTCAGACAATGTCTCAGCAGGCCCCCACACAGCAGGATGCCCATTCCCACAAAACCTGATACCCAGCGTTTTCTGGGGTCATTTCATGCTGACAGTCAGAAGTCCCAACATCACTCAAGTCCACCCTTCAGCATTTCCAAACAACAAGCCCCCACATAAAGGAAAAGATACCCTGTTCAAGAGCAACCTTATATCCATGAGCATCCATTTTATACTTTCAAATTTCACATTTTCTGTTATTTCAAATTCCCAAGCTCCTTCAACTCTTGCTGCATAATCTTCCTACATACTAATTAAACATCCTCAAATTCATCAAGTTTCATCACCTTAATTTTGAGATTTGCCTATGCAGATAAGATCTACTTCCTGCGCAGGAAATTATTTCTCCTACAAAAACTACCAGGTGAGCATGACACTATTTGGAATTCTCATCCTGCATTCAATGTTCCTCACTCACCACTTTCCACTATCCCTTAGAATTTGCTCTGAGCTTTTACACGAAGCAGAAGTTAGACCGATAGATCTCTACTTTTCAGAACTGGTCTTAGCAATTTCCAAATTTTAAGACTATGACTATATCTGCTCTTCTCCTATCTATACTCAAACAGTAACACCTATCCAGAAGACTGCTTTAGAAAATTGCAAGCAATGAATTTCTGAGTAGGCTTTTCTGGAATCCTGTAAAAGAAAGCACTTAATTGACTTGATTAAAATCTGTAATCTGCATCTATCCCAGCTGTGGCAATTCCTAATTCCAGACAATCCTCCCCCTCAGGCTTCCACCTTGTGTCTTCTTGGATGAAAAATCACCGCCCTCAGTGAAAACTGATTGCCTATACTCCACATTAGTGAGGAGAAAACATTGAATAAATACTCATGGTATTTCCTCAGATTTTTGCTACTATACTTTGGAGTCAATTTTGAAAAAGTAAGTTCCAATAAATTAATCCTGGACCATCCTTAATATTTTTTTTTCTTGCTACAGACTGGCCCCAACTATTTTTCCCATACTTTTACTTGCACACTTTAAGACCAAAACCAGAAACATGCAAAGACAAAGCCTGCTTGGGTTTTAACAATTCTCAGCTAAGACTTTTTTGATTGATAATGTGACTTGCTCTTTTTAGTTCATGCTGTTTCCATCAGACTCTCCTCTAATTCCTAGCAGCCTTTTTGAGATAAATGTGCATGTAATCAGATCATCAGGTTTTACTGATGTTCGAAAGATTCCAATAGTCTATTTTTAATTAAATCAGATTCTCTCCACATTCGTCAGAGCAACCTTGTTTAACCAAATTTATCATACTATTTTCTTCTGAAACATGAAACTTTAATCTAGCCTTATGTGTCATTTACCTCTTTGTAAGATTTTTTATTTTGCTGGACATGCAGATAACTTTGGACAACTTAAGCAGGCCTAGCTGTAGAAAACTAACATCTCAAATCATCTACTACACATGTAATGTCAGTACATTCATTTCTTCTGTTCACCCACATTTTGAGTTGTCAGACTCAGTAATTTCTGTCTTTCATTTGGTCAAACTAGGTTTCCGCTTCAATTCTTGCAATCAGAAGATCGTTCCACATCCTCCAACTCGATATTAAAGGTAACATACCACTAAATAAAACCATGAGTCTCCATAAAATAACCTTAATTACCATAATTGCTTCTGAAGAAGGAATTAGCCTGATGTATACAATAATTTTACAATGAGTTACTTTAAACACTACATGGACTGCATACACAACTTGGTTTGGAAATATGAATTGTTCTGTTTCTACAGTAATGCCCCAAAATTACCTGGATGTTCTGGGTGGACAACCTCCTAAGATCGGTATATATCTCCTGTCACTTCACCTATGAAGATTACTGAAGCTTCTTTGTACTGACATTTCTCAAATACAGATATTTTCAAACATGCATGTTGACTTTTTTTTTTAAACAAAGAGCCACTGAGGGTGAAATACTAGAGGAATCAGAGTGTTACAGAAAGGATGTGTAAGGCTATTTTACAACCAACTGCCACAATTAAGCAAGGAGAGCTACCAGTTAAGAATAGAAATTTTTGAAGTCCTTGAACTGAAATTTACTTCAGTAAGAACAACTTCTCCCTTCACCTGGCAGCTGCCCAACTTCTGTGTAAACCTAACTTTCATTCTGCATTCTTCAGCAGTTACTTGATATTTTTAGTCACACTGTTCGAAGTCTGTTCCGGGACACTCAGCATAAAAAGGGGTTTAATTTTTAGTGAACAAGTCAAACTCTCCATTGCTTTGAAAAACAAAGTTAAGATAGCCTGCGTAACAGACAGACTTTGAGTAACGTATGACATGCTGGATATAGAGGTGCACACCTAACAGCATTGAGCCAACGCTGCACGGCCACTTGGGTTTTACAATGTACTTTCCAGCCCTCCAGAAAGACTGATCAGCAGCACTCGGCTTCAGCTGACTCCGTATGAGAAGACCAAACCTTTCCAGAGCACAGACCGCACAGGTACCTGCTATGCTCATTAGTGCCTTCCAGTCCTACTGGCCTAATGAGCTCCGCCATCATGCGTGGAAGGCGTGACACTACGTTAAATACCCACAGATCCTGCAGAGCTGCTCACGGGCTCCTCTATGCTGTATGTCTGGGTAGCCTGAGTTGTGGCAACTCAGAGCAAAATTTTAAAGGTTTATGCAGCAACATTTCTGATCTGGCATGGGTTATGAAGTACAACATTTCATCTAATGAAAGCACCTTTACTACTACCCCTAGAAGTGGTGCGTTCACAGACTTAGGCATTCGTATCTACACTGACATAAGCTACTCCCAAACAGCTGATGGCTGACTTACATGTCAGACTTGGAGAAAGCAGGGGATTGGATTTATGGGTGATTTCTGCAGACTAGCATTAACAGCTAGTGGCCAAGTATTTAACAGCCGGAATTTGTTTTCTACTAACAACGTGTTATTTCCAAATCAGTTTGTCTTCCAAATGCTGACAGATATCAACAGAAATCAGAGTTTTGAATTTTTGGTACCACAGCCTAAACACCTACTTTAAAGTGTTTAGGCTTCTCTAATTACAAAGCCTTTAAAAAAAGTGTGTGTATGCATCCAGGCAAACTTCACAAGGTATTATACCAGAACAGGTGCTGTACACCAAAACACCAGAGATTAAAAAGCATATAATGATACCTGTTTTGCCATACAAGCCCTCCACTTGCAACTGCACGTGAGCTATCTGTCCTCAGCTGACTAAGCAGGAGCATGGTGTACTCCAGGCATCCCAAACGCCACATGACAAAGCCCACACTGAAATTTCTTACCACTTGGAATACCACCAAGTGCTATAACCACGTTATCAGGAAGACTTCGTGTTCACCTGCAGAGGAGCTGGGCAGCTTCACACAGCTGCCCAGCTCCTCTGCTTGTTATGACCCTGAAAATGCCTTGGTACCCTGTTCACACAGTAAGGCAGAAATAATTTAATTATTTCAGAACCAAGTGGTTACTATGACTGAAAATATTTCCAGAAGATAGATTTGTACTTACAAAAAAGAGAAATTTATAAATTTCTCTAATTGGAGAAATGAGTTTCAAGTTCATAGTATGAACACCAGCGAACTTGCAATGATCAGTAAAGCCAGACAGGTATGAGCATTAATTCTCAAAATTCAGAAGTGTGTCTACAGTTATAATCTCCTTGTTTAATGCCTGGTGTGAGAAACGTGGAAAAAAGATGAAGCTAACGTTCAGACGTGTTACTTGCACAGTTCAAGAAACAGAACAGTTGAAGTACAGTCTAAAGTGGAATCATAATGCAAGAAAGAGGGAGAAGAGGATAGTTTACAGTAGGTTTTAGATAATTAGAAATCTGTGACAGAATTGCTGTCATACTGTTCTTAGTTACCACTTTTCTGAGCAAAATACAAGACATTCTTCCTAGAAGAGAAGTAAAGTGCGTAGTTTGGGTAAAACTAGTTTCAGGTTGTGCAAAACAAATTGCACATAAAAACCTGTGCTGTTAATCACTCATTTGTGCTTGATTCAGAGAATGAAATCCATTTCGAATAGCAACTCCTCAATTTAACAATAATAGCAGTGAAAGTTAAACCCTTATAAACAACTGTGTCATTGTTTATTGTTAGGGCACATGCAACACTAAATAAGATCTAACCAATACAGCGTTTAGATAAAAATCTGGCATTAAAGTTTCAAAACTCAAAGTCGTAACATTTTATGACCTACTGGGAACCGTCTATTGTCTCCAAAGTAGCAATATCTCATACAGAAAGCTACTTAAGAGATCTACTACCACAAAAAATGAAAACTTTCCATCACAACTGTCCTACATTGACCCAAGACAAGCAGGTTCAGTTAATCCCTATTTACAAGTCATCTGTGCAGAAAACAGCTATCACTTGAGAGAAGACACCCACACCTTCTAGCTTTCTCTGGTCGGAAAAAAAGTAATCTGTTTTTAGCAGTGTGCTAGTTAGTATTTTGGTAAGACTAATGGCTAATAAGAAGCAGTACTGATACCAAAGCAGATGTGAAGGTGAAGGAGACAAATGCACAGAACTGGACCGAGGCAGTACTGCAAGGCTAAAGACCACGCATGCTGAGGGCACTGCCCAGCATGGCCACACAGGGTTTCCTTCCCTGAGACGGGCTTCCAGTAGCTAGATGCCCTCTTCCGTCTTACCCAGGGCAGCAGTATGAGCAGAGTCACCACTTGTCACCAGGAACACAAAGGAACAGCTGTGATCCCAAGGCCACATTCACACAGCTGGGAGAGAAGGAAAGGGTTCCTGAGGGAGCACGTATTTCCATTTCAACCATGGGTGAGAGTACTTCCATGGATGGCATCCCACCTACAGAGCTGGAGAAACTATCTCGCTATTCAAAAGGATTAATATTACACACTATCATGACACTTCATGTGATGCCTGTACTGCAGAAGTATCACACTGTGATCCCTTTCAGTACCTGTCAATCATTTTCAAGCTTCGGGATTTAATTTGATTCAAAAATAGTCAAAACACAAATCACCGGTTGCGAACTTCAGAGTCAAATCAGGGAGGAAAAAATTAAAGCATAACTGAAGAAGAATTTTTTGGAGGAATGGATGTTTGAAACGTATATTAAGTAAAAACACTCATGTTCCTTCACTGCAGTCTCATTCTCTTCATTTTGCAATCGTCCACACCTTGAAAATGGTGACACAAAGGAAAAGGGGATAATCTTCAGCTGACAAGTTGCTGGGGATATATCCCTTCTAATGATGAGATACAAGTATTAGTTTACTTGCCTAAAAACACCTTAGGCCATTGTTTAGGCACTACAGGTTTACACAGGAGGCAGCGCTGAAAGAAAAAGAACTTAATGTATTTAAATATTAACATTAAAGCAAGACAATCATCATTAACACAGTTAACCATCTTAAGTCTAGAGGAATTTTTTTCCGTTACATCTCTTTACTACAAGGCCTTTTTTAAATTTTTTATTGATGAAAAAAAGTACTACTCAGTGTGTCAAACCCTACTATATTAACAATTTTGTCGAACATATGCTAAATCTGTGGAGCACTTACTATTGTGTCAAGTGTTGGCAACACTTTTCTCTACAGAAGACAGTGCCAACTGGTTTAAACAGGAACTTTCATTTTCCACCATGAAGAAAAGCCATTACCTTCTTCAGATGAAGAACCATAAAAAGTTTCTCAAGTATTCAGAGACTGAAATATTAAGGGGCATATATTTCCAATAGGTCTCACATCATTACAGCTATTTCTTTGAAACAAAATTTCAGAATTACTGCGTCAATTGTATCTTTTTTTTCTTTCATGATCATATCTAGAGTAGGAGCATAAGCCCCATTTTAAAAATAACTTTCCACTGTCAAATTTAGCAATATAGCAAAGCTCAACGACTCATGATGTGTCAACCTGACTTTGGCAAACACTGACTTTTCAGAAGATTCTACCACAAGTTCTCTTGATCTACACTACCTGAATTTAAAGATACGGCCTCTGTTCACCCCACCGCTACCCTGAGAACGGGGCAAAAAACGGGAATAGTGAATTTCAGAAACCAGATGTCAGCATTAGGCACTGTTTAACACGTGCAAGGATGTTGGCAAGTATCTTCAGTTTCACCCTATGTAGCATACTGGTATTCACATACTCCCAAAGAATAAGAATTGAAGGTCATGTAGTGATTTAAAAGAGATATATAAATATACTTCATTTTTGCATACACAAGGGGAGGGAGTACAGAAAATACCTTTCCATTTTTCTTTCCTGCAGTTGTGTTAACACCTGAAAGGAGCATAGTTCATTTGTCTTACAAAGCACTTTTAAGGAGATCTAATAAACTTCTTATCCGATGTGATGATGTTAGAAATCTAACTAAAAGGCCTCTGACTTTAAAACAACTGGTTCAAATTTAGCCAGTGTCTTTTATATCACCATATTACACTCCAGCTAAAGCTATTTTGGGAAGAGAGAGGGACAAAGCTGGAGCAAAACTGTTTTGGCCATACAATTATGGGAATACTGTTATTATTCAGGCATCAGGAAATAGGAAGCGTCACAAAAATTACTTCCTTACCTACATTTGTTAGAAATAAAGGAAAGATCTTCTTGATCTCTGGTACAAATGCTTATGATGCCAAAATATTAGATGGCTTTAATCCAGGATGTTAAAATAGTTCTGCCTTTTGAAGTCTGTTTTTTTTTTTATTTTTTTATTTTTTAAATACTGATATCCCTTACAAGTCTACAGATCAGCAATACTGTTTGTACTCCCCTATTCCTCACTCCACAGGGCTTTATTCTGCTAGCATAACAGATATACATATTGCTCAGGCCTTGGTTATGCAGTTGTTTTGCATCTTCTTTAATTCCTCTTTTTTTACTAGTGTGGGCAACAGGAGTTATTTTGATAAGTAATAGATATTGGGAACTCTTAACAGGCAAGTTGATTACAGTATTTTCCACATTTTTAAAACTAACCTTTGCCTCCTAAATCTTCTATGGAAAAGAGTTTATATAAGCCATGTAATTGAAAGTTAGCAAAATAGTGAAGAAAATACTGAAGCATAATACTGAAGTACCACCATGGTTAACACTACACAAATCAAAGCATTTGATGAAAGCAACATTGAGCATGAATCATAAAGACGACATTTGCACGTTCCTTGTGCACAAAACATCACATACCATGTGAAAGAAAAACTAAACAGGAAACCCACTCTTATATTTATACAAGCTGCTTTACATAACAGAACCTACTGATTTTATCCAGGTAACGCAAGGAAGAAAACAACTTGCAAAACACAAGTGTTTACAAGTAATAGCTTTCATTTGATCATTTCAAAGTGGTTGGTTTTCTGTATTGTTATTATTGAATAGTCCTTTGTCATAAACCATGCTGCTTCATGTTCTGTTGGCATGACATTTATGCTATCAGAGGTACATTTATTATCCCTTCTAAGAGAACCGTATGCTGTTACATCCAACCACTTTTTAAGTTGCCAGCTCCCTAAAATATGAATACAAGCTATAAAAACATATCTGTGAGTAAGGAATAACACGTTTAAAAAAAAAAAAAAAAAAAAGAAAGGAGTAGATTTGCACATTGCAGGTTTATCCTACGGTAGCAGGAGTCATTCCCCATCCGCTCCCCCCATCCCCCTTTTCCTACTTCTTTAGCATCCTGAAATTGGCATCTTGAAATTCATGATTTCTCATCTAGTATCAATATTAACCAAATACTGACATCAATGGTTTCTTAAGAACTACAAAATCCTCAAGTTTGCTTAAATGAAATACCAAATTCAGGTTTCAGTTCTAAACACGGTATTTTGCTGCAGAACAAAAACATCTACAGCATCCTAGAACTAGAGCAGAAAAGATGCTGATAGGAGAGGAAACAGCCTGCTGCTTTCATTCATGTAGTAGTGATGTCAATGTCTGCAATGGTAGCTGCGCTGACCTGTAGAGGCTCAAAGCTGAAGTGTTTTCACGGAATCTCATTTAGAAAAAGGACCTCTGGCAAATCACTAAAATATCCACAACAAAATAGCTTGGTGGGACATCCAATTTGAAGAATCTGCAGTGGAAAAGGCTGAAAGGAGGTGGGAAAGGGGCAGGTGTCTCGAGACGAGAAAAACATCTATCCATCAGAATCATAAGCAGCCTCCAGCACAAGCACATTTGTGAAACAATCTAAGTCAGACTGCAGAGCCAAAGACAAACAGAGCTCTTGCACTGGTGAGAAAAACAACAGGATTATACCTAGAGCATAAGCTTACATTTTGCAGCAGTGAGAACCATTTTTAAAAACTGACCAAAAAAACTTAATCAAGTAGCTTCCCCGAGACTTGCGTGCTGATAGCAACTATAAATAGCTGGAGTAGCACATTGTTTAACAAGCTGCAGCAAGACGGTCTGTGTTTGAAAACAGATTTTTTTTTTTCCAAGTCCTCCATTATTACTGCAGCAGTGCTTCAGCTCCCCGACCAATTTTCTATATACTACTACCACCGTATACACTACAAACATCATTTCCAGCACCTCCACATCTTGTGTTAAAATGATGGGAACAAGCTGGGAAACAAAGACAAAATCCTGCCCTGTGGCATGCGACCATATTCCAAATTGCGTAAAACTACTCTAGATGGGGGGGGGGGGGGGGGGCAAAGGAGGTTGTCTGTAACCTTTTTTTATTTGCAAGGCTGAAGAAATAGGGTACCTTATTGCCCTAACCTGCTAGAAAATGGTGCCTGTATTTCTGTAAAATAAAGCTGTTGACGTGTGCGATTGTGGTCATTATTAGGGCGATCACGTTGTTTTCATTCATTCATTCATTCAGGATTTGCTGGAGGATGTCAGCTTCTGCAGCAGCAGCTGGCTTGACCTGGGGGGGGGGGGGGGGGGGGGGGGAGACCAAATTCCTCTCAGTGCATACAGATTACAGGGTGGATTTCTTGATGGACTATTTATGATTTTATATATTGCACTCACTAAACTAAACCAGGCTGTATATGCTGCTAACGTGGTTCACCAAGAGGCAAGCTCAAACAAGTTTAATGACTGAAAAGACATTCAGTACTAATTTACAATCTGATTTATTAAGGCTAAAATAGCCCACAGATGAAGAAGACTAAAACCACTTTCTAAAATTAAAGTTTCCCCTCAAACAACAAAAAAAATTTACATGTACTAATGAAACGCTTCACAGCTTAGCAGTATTTTCCCTTGCTTGAAGGTAACTGCCCACATTCCTACCTCTCAATACACCTTTAAGCGTAGACCCTCATATACTGCACCACTACAATGTTTTGCGCCAGGTTCCCATAATGAAATCATTTACAGTACTCATCATCAGCTTCAGTGGTAGCGCTACCCACAGGCACTGATTTATTTATATATATATATATATATATATATATATATATATATATATATATATATATATATATATATATATATATATATATACACACACACACACACACACATTTTGCCTGGTTTTCCATTAGCATTTTCCAAAAGTTGAAGAAAGAAGAAAAAGAGAAATCTACATCTAATATTTCACAGAGTGGGGGAAATATACCTTTACAATTTTAAGTAGAGCTTGAATGAACCAAACCCACTGAAGACCAGCTCCATTTTAGAGCATGCAAAAACTTCTGCATGTGATCATTTTGAGATAGAACTTATGAGGTATCCCTGTTCCAATTATAACAGATTTGGTCATCTGCATATGCACAAATGCCGTGCAGCGTAAATTAACTCCGCGCATAGGTGGCAGTGACATTTTGCTCACTGGAGAGACGCTGCCTGTGTCCTAGGACCATTCCGGCTACGCAGATTTACTGAAGTTACAACTACTACGGTGTGTAAGGATTTACTACACGTCGAAGACTGGAAGGGGGAGGGCTGGGGAGAAGGTAACAGATTCCACCGCTACAAAACAGGCTGGCAACCCACACGGACCACGACCTGCCACAGAAACGAAGGAGACAGACCTGGGGAGAGGACAGAAGGCGTGAGGGGTGCTGGAGCACATAAAGCGCTCGCAGGAAGAGGTGATGCGTGATACCTGATAGCTACAGCTGGGCAACATAAAAAGTGCACTGAGCCCGGTTCATTCAGCTGCCCAAGCAGTGGGGGAAGGGGGGAGGTAAGATGGCCACTGCCACTCTAACACACTCAATAATTTAGCAGACAACCTGACACAGGTTAAGTCGGACCCACCAGTGATCAATTTTACGTTTTAAACTCCACAGGCCCGTTCTGGCCACGGGGCTTGTTTGTTTGGTTTTCCATCTAAGGGCTCGGCATTAAACACCGCACGGAGGCAGGCGGCGTTATTTGCTTTTAAGCACTTCAAGATGGGATATTCTTTTTTTCTTTGGTTTTGTTTTGGAGGCTGTGTTTGAAAACATTACATAATTTTAACCTTAAGACTTTTAAAAAAAAAAAAAAAAAAAAAGAAGAAGGGGGGGGGTAGGGAAGCAAGCCCTTAAGAAAGCAAACCCCACAGCAGCACAGAGTGCACGGGGTTTGCTTTGGCACCCATCTGAGCCCCTGGGCACCACACCTGGGGTCTGCCCGTGCCCCTACACCCACAGCCCGGCTCGGGGGAGGGGGGCACAGCGGGGACAGGGGCTGTCCCACCCCCCTAGGGTGTCTCTCCAGGGCTGTGTGGCGACATTTGGGATCTCGCACCCCCCTCCCACGGTCGCGGGGGGACGTATGGGGGTGCGGGACGAGGCTCTTTCCCTGCCTCCCCCCCACGTTACCTCGGTACACCGGGGAGCTGGGGCTGCGCCTCTCCGGGGAGCTGCTCCTCCTGCTGCTGCCGCTGTCGGGCGAGCGCCGCTGCCGCCCCTTCGCCCTGCCCGGCTCCAGCGGCGGCGTGGCGCTGGGCGCCGGGGGGGGGCTGCCGCTGCCACCGCCGCCTCCGCCGCGCCCCCCCGGGCCGGTGCCGCTGCCCGCCGAGGCGGAGGGGGAGCGGGTCGGGCTGCGCTGCCCGCCCCGCAGCAGCTGGTAGGGCACGGTGGCTCGGATGGGCTGCAGCAGCCGGCCGGGCCCCGCCGCGCACCCCCCGCCGCCGCCGCCGCCGTTACCGGGGCCGCCCCCGGCCGTGCCGCTGGCGGCGGTGGGGGAGCCGGCGGCGCCGCGCCTCATCCTCTGCGCCGGGGGCTGGTGGTGGGACGGGGGCGTCTGCGAGGAGCTGGACGACGAGGACATGGCGGGGCGGCGGCGGGGGGGGACCGAGGGGGGTCCCCAGAGCCCCGCATGCACCGGCCGCGGGGTGCGGGGGGAATAGGGGTGGAGGGGGGGGGATGGGACGGGACGGGGCTGCACGGGACGGGACGGGCGCTCCGCGGCCCGAGGGAGGCTCCGCGCAGGCTGCCCCCGGCGCTTCCTATCGGCGACGGCGGCTGCTCCCGCGCCGGGCTCCGGCCATCGCTGCCCGCCCCAGCGTCGTGGGCACCGGGGGCGCTGCCGAGCCCCGCGGCCGCTCACATCGTACGGCTCCGGGCGGGAGGGGGTGGGGACGCGTCCGCGGCCAGCTCCTGCCCCCGCCGGCGCCCGGGAGCAGCGGCCACCACCATCCGCTCCCCGCGCCGCCCCGCCGCCCAATGGCACCGCGCCGCCCCGCCGCACGGCCGCCACGGGCAGGGGCGGGCAGCACGCGCGCCCATTGGCCGGCGCCGCCGCCACAGCGCCGGCTCCATTGCCCGGAGGAGCCGTCGCTCTTCCTTCTCAGCCAATGGCGAGGCGCGGGGCGGGGCCTGCGAGGGGGAAGGCGGGCGGAGGGAAGTGGGATGTGGCGGCGCTGAGGGGAGGCTGGCAGTGGGCGGTGGGAGGGGGCGGGGAGGGGGCTGCCTTCATCGCCGTCCCTGGGGGGGGGGGGGGGGGGGGCAAAGATGGCGGCCCCCGCGGCGTGTGGGGGCAGTCCCCGGTGGGCAGCTCGGCAGGGCCCAGGGGGAACCGACCCGATTCGAGCTGTGGAGAGCGGAGCCGAGCTACGGGGGGCTCCGCCGCTCCCCACGCTTGCAGGAACAAATCTTAAGTTACCTGCAACAAAGTTTGCTCACGTCGAGCCTGTGTGGGTGTGCTGAGCCCTCACAGCCAGCTCTCGCTGGAAAGCATTCTTCAGGTTCTAATTAAACGTAGTCTCATTTCGTGTTACGTTTACATGAAATCTTATTTTTTTTTTCCTAACATACACCAAAAAACAGTTTTCAGGGAGTGAAGGGGAAAATAAGTTCCACAGCAGCATTAAGGAAAGAGCTTTTGTTCCCCCACTAGATGAATTGGTAACACAGGACAACGGGACAGAAAGAAAATAAAGATTAAGATGAGTAGCTTAATAGCTAGGAAAAAATAAATGGCTATGAGATCAGGAAGATGAGCAGAGTCCATCAAGAGAGCAGTGTTTATGTTGAATTCGATGTGAATAGGATGTTAATGAAAGGGAAACGCAGTGAATCTTGCTTCTTGGAGGAAGCCAGCCTAGTGCATTGGCTTCTCAGATCTAAAATGAGGGCTTTAAGAGAACAAAAAGGGCATATAATAGAGGTATAATTAGAATGGGTGGCGATTAAAAAGTTATAGTCTATTTGATACAGCTTTAGAGTCAATTGGTAATTAAGTAATAGTGTCACAGAATTAACGATGTCCCACGTACTGTTTTCAATTATATAATACACACTCATCCTTGTCTTTACACTAAAGACTACCATCCTTATTCTCTACTTCCAAAGCTGTCTGTACCTATCCTTATCCTCTGGTAGCCCAGGCACCAGTCGATAGTCCTAATGCGAAACTGTATTCTAGGAAAATGCATCTATTCATGGGCTGCTAATGAGACTTTGTTTGCACTAGCATCATGTGATGCAGTCACCACGGTTATGTTACAGAAAGGGTAGAAATAATACACCTCACATCCACATGAACGTGTGCTCAGGCAACAGAGCCACTTGTATAAATTAATTTTAAGAAAAGTCATCAACCATATATTTTTCCATTAGTCCAGTCTTCTGCTAGCACAAGCCAACTTTGCTTGTATAACTACAGCGTGGAGACGTTTTTTCCCCTAGGATTTTGCACAGTGCTTAATCACAGCTTATGAAGTCTATCTAGTTTGTTTTTTCTACTTCACTGCACTGGAATCAAAATGGCTGGGAAGCATTCACCTGTAGAAGCAGTCTGTGCACACTAGTATTTTAAACAGTAAGCACATTTTTCTCTATCTGTAACTTTGTCAGATAACATTGCTGATACAGTAATGTCTTACAGAGCAAAAATCGTTTAGGATCAGCTGAGAAAAAGTGCATCTTTGTTTGACCAGGACAATGACTGGTACGATGCAGTTATTGCCGGTGCTCAGAGTTACACCAGACTAAAGTAAAGAAGAACTAGCACAACCCTTGAATTTAGATAGTGTTTAGGCACTATTCTAAAACCCCTGCAAATAATTCCATCATGTCCTTCTCCATCAAAAGAAATGAGATATTTGAATAGGAACAACAGATGCATAAAGAGAAGCTAAACATGTGACAAAGAAAATCCCACAAAATAAAATACCCCTCCCTCCCCCCAAACCTCCCCAGCAATAGTCAGACACAGCAGTGTGAAGTATCAGTAGTAATTCTCCCTTTCCAAACAAACCCAGGACTACGCCTTCCTGTCCCAGCCCAGTGAACACATAGCCTGCATAGCCTTCAGAGCAGTGGTCCACCGGGGGCATTTCCAGTCAAATTTACCAAGCCCATCAACAGCTGTACGGGGTAGACTTTGCTTCCCAAAAGTTGTCTTCCTCCTTGTCGCTGTCTCAGCTAGAGTTAGCATACAGTGTATAACACCACCACACCATACTCCCAGGAATCATATGTCACATCTAGTTCAGACAAGATGAAGAAAGCGTTATCCTTATTTTAAAGTGATATGCCAATTGCTGGTATTTTCCATTAAGTGTTTGCTCTAGGTTTTGGAGTACTTCCCCCAGGGAATACCATTGCTCTGTAATGTTCAGAGAAAGATGTAACGGGGAAAGTGAAGTTAAAACTAGGTTCATATCAGAGTCTACATATCTTTCAAAAACACACATTTGCCTTAAATACCTTGAGACAAGTTTTCAAAAGCCACATAAAAAGTGTTTCTTGCTTCTAATTTACATTTTAATAAACTGCCTTGAAAATCGTATCAGATCACATGTGCTTTAGGGAGTTTACACTGGAGGTAACGGGAATGTCTGAAATTAAAGCCTTTTGGGAGGCATGGGCATTCTTAGCACAGTTGAGAGAGGCATCTTGAAAGCAGTGGAAATTATACATTACAGCAAGATCATGGAAGCAAGGGAGTAAACTGAAGGAGCAGGGCAGCTGCAGACAAGCATGGAGCAAAGCTACACACATCTATCCCACCATTATCAATTAATGGGTTCATCTCTCTAGGGCAGAAACAGGCTTACTTGAGTGCCACGAGCCATGGAAACCGAGAAGGTTTAGGCAGTCATGAGGCACACACAATCCTAATCTTTGTTAGTTTGTCCCTACCTGAAGTTTTTAGAGAGGAAAAACTACAAAAAAATAAAATAATATGTATATATAAAACGGCTAGATAAATAAATTAATAAATAAACACTTAAAAAAAAAGTCTGTACATGTCTTTTTCTTCTGGGTTCTTACCTGGGTGTGAGGACATCAATGCTCTGCTCCCAGTGTATGAACCAGCTTGTTTCATTGTTTTCATGTCTCTTTTATCTCCCTCCATCTACATTTTCTTTGCTGCCCTTTGCCCATTCCACTTAGAATCAAGTCCTTTGTGATCCCCTCTGAGGTTTTTGCAGCATCTAACACAAAACAGCAATGAAAAAGGGTGTGTTTCTCTTTACGTATCTTCTGATCCACTCCCTACAGTTGACTTATTTCTAATGAGTTTACAGTTGGGAAAATTACATTTGGGATGAGAAAAACAACAAGATGAAGTATGTACATCCAAGTGCTGTTCTGGTGGAGACAATCAGATAACACCAGCTGCAGCAGAGGACTAGAACAAGCCAAGGTGCAGCTCTCAAGTGATGAAATTTGGTCCTGAAGAAGCTGCACTTGGGGGCTCCACAGCCAGGAATGAGGGCGCCATCTGTAGTCAGGGCTCCGGTGTAAAATACAGCTCCTGGTGCTGCACAGCTCTGCTAAAGGACTTGCAAATTGTCCTACAAGTGGGGTTCACTTGTATTTTGGCCCATTTTGCCTTGAAAAAGTTCTAGTTAGAGAAAGTCAGGCATTTGCAAAACAAAATGTAGGTGTTTTTTTTTTTTTATCAAAAGTTTTTTTTTGTCAGCTGAACTTTGGAGATTGCCTTAGTCAAGCATGCTCCATCTCCTTACAGCTCCAGAATGTTCACTGGCCCAGATCTGATGTCCTCCAACCGGCTGAGCACTTCTGTCTGTAGACTCCTTGGGACTTACCTTGCAATTGCACCCTTGAATTCTCCAGGGCTGCCATTACAAAGTCATTACCCCCACTGCTGTATTTGCTGATGCTCTCCAGAGAAGAAGTTGCCTTTGACAAGTCTGGGTAAAACAGACGAATGAGACATGGGACAAGACAAAGAGGGAGAAAAAATAGAAAAAAAAAAAAAAAAAAAAAAAGAAAAGAAAAGAAGAAAAGAAGTGAAGTATTTGGGAATGAGGTAGGAGGGCCAGGAAGTTCAAGCACAGAGAATAAACAGGAGCAATAGAAGGACCAGGAGCAAAAATGGAACAGGTAGATGCAGACAAAACTTCTGTTTTCAGTTCAGTACCCCACAAAGCACTACCACCTCTTTCAAGTCTCCACACGCTCAGGTTATCTTCCCACAACAAAAGGAAACCCCCTGCTCAGGACTTACCTTCCGTCCCTCACACTGCAGCCATGGAGCTGTGCCTTCCTGAGCATCAGCACAACCTCGTGCTGCATTGCTCATGGTCCAATTTAGGGCCAAACATGTGGTCAAGTGGAATTACAGGTATTACAGTGCTTTCTTTTTAGCCAAATGCTACTTGTTGCTCTACTTCACTGAGCACACAAGATTGTTGCTGTGAGTAAGGAATGTATAATGAAGAAGCCAGGAAACTACTGAATAAGAACCATAAGATTTCCCCTTAAGAATATCAAAAAGCATTTTGGATAATTGTCTATTTTTTTTTCCCTGTCTGCCAGAAGCTTTATTTGTAATAGTGGATAACTCATTTAAACCAGAACATGCTCATTAACCATTACTTTTGTTATAACAAAATCTTATCTCATCGGGAATCAGACCTGCTGCTACATCCTCTTCTCGTCTTCAGGAAAATAGGCCAACCTCTTGGGACTTCTGAATTATGTATTCCTTGGGCGTTCGGTTTAACACAAAGGCAAACATCCAACTTGCGGCTAAAATCACCAGTCCTTCTTCTTTCCAGGCTCCTTATTCATTCTGAAGTTTTTCTTTCTGTCTATTGGTACAGGTAATTCCATTCAAAACTCTTCTGTAGCTCACAAGTCAAACATCTCAGACCATGCCCTGCAAGAAAGTGAGTTGCCTCTAGCCTGCCACCCTGCCCTGTGTTACTGTTCCATGTTCGGTCACTTGATTTGAGCACCATCACTTTTCCTGGATCATCATTTGGGAAAAAAATCCAATTTGCACAGCTGGGACTAAGCCCAACTCCCTTCACCAGCATAGCTGAGGGGTTGTAAGGGTTTGTTTTCCCTTTACTCCATTTCCAGGCAGTGTGACGACTCTTGAGGCCTGGTGAACACCGAGGTGAAGCCTTATGGTGCCTTA
Organism: Netta rufina; assembly: GCF_964035555.1. Lineage (NCBI taxonomy): Eukaryota > Metazoa > Chordata > Aves > Anseriformes > Anatidae > Netta > Netta rufina. The sequence continues at coordinate 27,199,671 of NC_140124.1, read as the reverse complement.
AATTAATGAAACAGTGTAAAATGCTAAATATTCTAATAACCTGAGATGTCAAAAAGTAATGGACTCTGCTGGTATTTTTTTACCTTAATTTTTCCTGCCTATGTCTTATCTGTCATATATCAATGATAATATCTAAATAATACAACACTTTATTTTGCAATAATGTAATGAAAATAATTATTAGTATTTATAAAGCACCCTCGTGCTACACTGTACAGCCAGCTGTGAGAAAGCCAGTTAGGTACTCTGTGCTGCAATAGGGAATGGAAAAGAGGGAAAGAGCAGGCAAATAGCAGTAGCAAACCGAGTATATTTATATCAGTTACATTTATTACTAATCATGCCAAATATAACAAATGAAAGGAAAGGCACCTTTTTGTGTGTGCAGTTACTTTTCTAAGGACATTAGGAAGGCACAAATGTGCTGTATAATACTTCGATTTTTATGGCATTTTACTTTTTAAATGAGTAGCTCCCCTTAAAAAGCTGTCCTGGTCCATCAAATCAGTTAAAATTGTCGGATAGTACAGTCCCTGGCATCTTTCCATTAAGATTTCTTGATTTGATCTACATGTATATCTGTTTGTTGTTGTTGTTGTTATTTGTTATTTATTCGTTTATTTATTTTTATTTGAACTGCATTAACCATGAAATGTTATCACAACCGTGCCCTAGCTGTCGGGTCTGCAGTTTCTAAATAAGGGTATATTTTGACAATACCAATTTAAAAAAGCAAATTTGAGGGTTTGAGAACTCCTATCTCCATTTCAGAGAGATGTCTGGGTTTCTTCTGCCTCTCTATTTACCCTACTTTGCTTCTGTTCACCAGTGAAGCCTTGTTCACCACCATCTTTCTTTCCAGGCACAACAAACAGGACAGAACTTTCTCTGGCATCACTTGTCATCACCTTTCCCTTACCAGCCAATGGGGATGCCATTGAGTGACACAGCACGCTCCACAACCATGGCCAGGGAATAAAGATGTTGTCTCTACATCTTCAAAGCAGGAGAATAGTCTCCTGTCAATTAGGTACTGCAGTCTGGTAAGAAGGGTAAGAATAAAATGTATTACAGAGCCAAGCTGCTTAAAGAAATTTAGAATAAAATTTTGCTTCTCCACAGGCTACATGCTCTTAATATGTAAGTTCCCTTTTGAGAGGTTCTGTGCCCACAACAGGTTATGGGGCCAGAACAGAGGCACGGCACTGAGACAAAATGCTGGAAATAATAATTATTTCCAGGCAAGTAATATATTTGCCGGTGGAACAAATATTTACTTGTAAATGTTGTTTGTTGGTGTGACAGCTATAAAACAGGCTTTAACAGCTAGCCTAGTGGTAATTTACATACAATAAAAGTGCATTTACATAACACTGAGGAATAAACCTGCAAAAGCAAGGAAGCGTGCAGTTTGCTTTAAAGTGTACTGTTGAGGTGGCATCATATTTAAGTGAAACATACGATGCATTTCTATTTTAACTGCATGTTTCCTTGGGTTGTGGGTCCATGTCACAGCCTTAATTGCATTTAAAAGCAGGTTTGAGAAGGTGAGTTTCCTTTGTAGCCTTTATATCCCAAACAAAAATAGAATGAAAAAGTTGGGCATCATTAAAAGTGAGACAAAAGAAAGGGAACTGCTACAAAGTTTCAGCAGCTGGGATAATCTCCCAGGGGGAGAGGTGGAAACCTTATTCCATGAGTCATTTAATACCAAATAAACAAAGCACTGGAGAATAAATTGTAAGGCGTGATTTTTTTGTTGTTGTTGTTCATTGACAGAGGGAGGGCTAATTGACTTAATAGATCTTTTCCTTTTTTTAGTTCTCTAGTAATAGAAAGCAGGGATAATGTTATGGATATAGTTTTTCTTTATTTCTCACTGTCATGTTGCTTCTTGCTGTAATGGTAATATAGTAAAAAGATGAGTCACTTTAGCCTTTGCACTGTGAAGTAAAACTTTATTTGCAAGACAGAGCCCTCAGGAGTTGCTAAAATTCAGGATCTTTTTAGAAAGTGGCCTCCACTGATGTAGTTACACAGAGTTTTAATCACAATTCAATAAAAAGTTTTGCTGGCCCAGTTATCAGAAGTCCTTATTAAAAGCTGTGCTTTAGTGGCAGAGCTCTGAGGAAGGCAGCTGAGTAAGCTGTGCACGCTGGCACGGCGTGCTCTTGGTCTCCGGTGGAATCCAGTAGACTGATAGAAGGAAACAAATAACCCCTTTGCATCAGTACAATAGCAACATGTCTGTAATCAAACATAATTATAAAATCACTACCAGTCAGGGCTGTTATAGTGTTGCCTGTAATCAAGAACAACATTATTTCAGTATTTATTACTCTCAAGAGTAATCTGAGATTTATGGGCCCTTGGAAAGAAAAGTGTTATTTGGCAAATCCATTTATATGTATTATTTGCCCAGGAAAAGAGCTTTTTCTTTGAGATATCAGGGCAGTTCCAATAATGTGTTCTGTATGTTTTCTTCAGGTTCTTAATTGCTTTCATGGGCAAAAACCCACACACTACTTTAAGAATTTTTTTCCAGGATAGTCATGTGCGGACGGACTGGCCAGTCAGGTAGACATGCATCATTTCCCTGATGCTTGAGATATAATGGAACCACCGTGGCACTGGTGGGGATATAACTACTGCACTCAGATAAACAGCTTAAAGCAGTGTCATCATGCAGAAACCAAACTGTTTGATGTAATTGTTCTGTTATTGTATGCCCAGGATGAAACATCTCAAGGGGAAGACCTTCCCTACACTACTGAGTTATAGCTTTGGCTCTTGCAGCAAATGGCTTGTCTCTGTTGTATGAGAGGGAATGTTAAACAAACTAAACAACGTATTTGGAAAAAGAACAATAAGTAAGATAACTCATTGTATGAAGTGTAGAGAAAGGGAGTAAGAAGTGCAGTTGATCATGAAAGAAGATAGAGGCTGTGTCTCTTAATTTTGGAAAGGAGAAGGAAAAAGAAAATGATTTTATTTTATTTTATTTTATTTTTGCCTTCTTAGCTCCCAAAGGGACAGAAGGCAGTTCTGAATTCAGAAGTGGGTGTGGGTGGGAAAGCAGTGAAAGAAGACAAAAAAATCTTGTTACCTCAAAAAAAGTTACCTCAAAAGGTTTGGAAGCCAATTAATAAACCAACCTCAAAGCTCCCCACGGAAGTTGTATATTTTGCTTTCAAGATTACACAAGTGACCTGTAGAGTTGGTTTGGAGGGCACACAAGCTGACACAGACTACTCCTAAACACAAGTGTCTGAGGTTAAGCGAGTCAGCTCCTCTGTTTGTGTATATGGCGACAGTTCTGCCAAATACTTCTCAGGTACAGAAACGTTATCAGTGGGAAGGATCTGGACAGCCGTGCAAAGATAATCCTCCCCATGGTGTGTCAGGCTTCAGAAAGGGTGTGATTATCATTCCAGAGGAGTGTGAAGTGAAGCTATGCCTCCCATTCAGCTGAGCAGTTGCGAGATCCAGAAGGCTTCTGCTCATGGCTTGCTCTGTTCTTTCTTCCTTCCTTCCTTTCTTTTTATCTTTTCCTTCTTTTTATCTTTTCTTTCTTTCCTTCCTACAAACAATTTATGTTGGTATTAACTTATTTTATCATTAACATTTAAATGTTCTAAGTGTGAGCCAATGCCACAAGGCAGAGTGGTCTTTGGAAAAGGATCTCCAATGAGAACATCAGCAGGGTGCAAGGTGGATGAGAGTTTCCCATCCTGGGTTGCTGGTATGGCTGCTGGCTCTGATTAGCACCTGGCAGTAACTAGCTTCATCTGGAGACAGGATCTGATGGTGCCTGTCACCAGCCTGACTCAGCTCTGCTAAGCCTAGTGGTGTTTCAGGACTTCTATACCAGCCGCAGCCTGGCACATGCAAAGCTCAGGTCCCCATAAAGGCGACGTGGCACTTCACTCCTCTGCTCGAACGGGTCCCAGAGATGGATGCTGCCTGTTCTCTCACCTGGAGGAAGCAGGCCCTCACCTAAGATGAAATCAGATGTCTGATCCCACGGGTCTCTTGAAGTCTTGTGTCCTGAAGTCTGGTGTGCCTTTTTAATTTTTGTTAGGAAGGATGGATAAGCAAATCAAACACCAGCCAGGAGGGTGGTAATCCTCTAACCACACCAGGCTGTACTTATTTATGGATCATAATGCAGAAAAAAATACATTTGTGTTTGTTTCAGGTTTTGTTCTGGTGTCGTGGGTCCAGTAGCTATAAGGGAGTTAAGCCTGGACTCACCGCACACACATACACAAATACAAAAAAGTAAGGGCAACAAAATTCAAGATTACAAAAAATAACTTTTTTTTTTTTTTTAAATTACAAAGGATTACAAAAACAGCAGGTCAGTCTGATGCTGTTGGGATTTTTTGTTTTGTTTTGTTTTGTTTTGTTTTTAATGAATAAACTTCTGTGCAGGAGCCCCTCTCCTCCCTGCTGGCTGCCTAAAGGAAGGCACAGGGGCAGCTGCAGCCACCTCTGCATCAGAGATGTGGCTACGAGTATTCAGTCCTGCACAAAAACACCTGGCCAGGCTTAACGAACGCTGTTTTCTAGAAGGTTCCTCAAGCTCTGCCAGCAGGGGCATACGCCTTGTAAGTGAGAGCATAAAGAGGCAGTTCTCAAAGAGCACGTGGTTTGAGTTACAAAAGCTTTCCTTAAGGGCAGAATTAATTATATATCATACAGATCTATTATATATTCTGTTTATACAATTATAAAGCATTATGGTTAATTAGTTGTGGTACAGGCTCCTGACGCAGAATATGGTTAGCAAATAAACAAAACGCTCAGCCAGCTGCAGTGGTGGTTAACAACTTGCACTTTCATATCACCTTTCACACTGAATTCCCTTGAAGTGATTTATAAATTATGCAATTCAGTGGGCCTGAGCTGCTGGTATTATACCAAAGTAGAACATGCTGAATCTGACATGACCTGGGATTGTCACACCTTTAAGAAACTAAATTCAGAATAATCCTCAGCCTTCTTTAATTGAACCGTTTTTCCTGTTTACTGTCATAGCAGCCGAGTGACTGAGTGATTAATCATGATCCTGTTATGTCTGGCATTGTACATACACAGTCCGTAAGTACTTCTCCATCCCCTCCTCCTCTCCTGATACATGCTGTTCTGACTAGCAGCAGGGGATTGTCTCAATATCCTAAAAATCAGGGTGAAATCCTGACCAGATTGACCAGACTGAGCCATGTGATACTACACAAGTTTGGTTTACACACTGTTGTTTTTTTTTTTACATTATTTTGATGCAATGAAATGAGCTGGCATGACACAGGAATAATGCCTCAATCTATCTAAACTTTTTCAACTTAATTCACTTTTTACCATTATGGTATTTAGTGCTGATTCTTACTGCTATGCATGTGTTACTACAGGTGTTCAGGGAGAACAGGTGTTTTTGGAAATCTCAGCAATGCTACGTTAGTAGAGCTAAAAATAATAATAATCATTAGTGTTATGTGTTGTGTCATGGGATATCGTACTGCATACTCTACACACCCAAAAAAGGCGGGTCTTAAAGCAAACGAGCTTATAATGTTTATAAGAGAAACTGAAGTAACAAACAAGAAGGGAGCAAAAATAAAGCTGAGTATTTATATAGTATAGACTAGATTTCTGTAATACAAAATGCAGCATACAATATATTTATAAGGCTACAAAAAACAATAATAATAAAAATATTTCCCTGATGAAAATGTCCCAGGCCAATACCAATTCTCAGTTTCCCGAATGCTTCATGAAAGTAGTGGGATTTGAAATAGCTTAGAAGGAGGGTTGAGAAGCTTTTAAAATCTATTTTGGGCATAGTTTTCTAGAATAAAGTCTGAAAGAAGTGAATGAGAGCACTTCTGAGAGGAAGAGATGCATGGGCATAACTAGCTCAGAACAAAGAACTGCATGATAAAATACAAGATAAGGTTATAAATGAGTGTCCAACGGATGGTCATAACTTGTATGGCTCTAATTTGTATTCAGAATTGCAGGAAAGAAGTATGCCAGGAAAGGATACAAAGCCAGGCTGATAAAATCATAGCAAGAATTCAGGAAGGTCATCTTGACTTCAGCATGTTAGCCCCAGGGGGAACCAGGTGTATATAATGAAAAGAGGAGTACTTGCATTGTAGAGGTGATAGCTGAGTTGATGCAATCACAAGAAATCACCTAAGAAAACACACAAATAGAATAATAAGAGGTAGAAATAGAGCCTGGTGAGATTTCTGTTGAAAGAGAAAGCTTGGATGGGGGATCTCCCACTGCTGAAAGAAAGGTTAAAGAATTGGCAATGATTTGGAAAAGAAAACAAGAGACAGAGAGTTCAGGGTCACAGTAGGATCACTAACATCACAGGCCATGAAGATGGAAGAAGTCCTGAGATTTGGTCACATCTTTAATGGTGACCTCAAAACATCTGACTGGAGCATACACAGAAGAAACTGAAAACCTGGAAAGCAGTGCAGTTGGCAGGACACCATCTGAGGTAATTGCTTCAGGCAATGCGTTATGGTCCTAAAAACTGGAATATCCTATCCAGTAGGAGTGCGAGTTGCCCTCTTTCAAGTGGCAAACTTTCTAAATAAGAGTTCTCATTTACAACTTCCCATCTAGCAGTTTATTAAATTTAAATTTCAGCATTTTATAGCCATTTTCCATATATACACATTCACTATGCTAAATAACACCCAAAATATCCCACTTTATTATATGCAAGTGAAGAATTTTAATTAGTGCTAGTTTAGTAGAAGCACTCAAGGATTTGAATAGCTGTGCAAAAGTCTTCCATATGAGCCACAATGCAAAGAATAAATTTAAGATTTATCAGAAGAAAGATCACATGGGTTTAACTTTTGCAACAGCACTTTAAGTAATTTATCTGGACACCGTAAAACACACTGGCATGACCGCCTTGATCCTTTGAGCCCAGCACCAGGATGCATTGAATGGGCATCACTGACACATATGAGTGCTACATTAATTCGTGCTGCTCACTTTCAGAAGTTTGTAACAGGTAGGTGGGCCTTTTGTATATGTGTACCAGCTTCATTATGTGTGCTGATAGTCCTGCACAGGTTTTCTGAGGCTTTCTTTGTGTCTTGGTAAGCCCTGCTTTGGGCAGACCTAGAGCAGCGCTCAGCAGTACAGCTGCATCCCTCGGCTCATGCAGGCTCTGGGAGGCACTGGCCATGAAAACAGCTCCACAGCCATGAAAATACAAAAATAACCTCCTCCCCCACTGCTTCTCCGTGGCACACAGACAGACAGCCAAAGACAAATATTCTCTCTGCATATGGGGCTAACACTGTTAAATATACAGGGATGAGCAGGGAGTATATAAATTCCAGCAGTTGAGAAAAAGCGGAAATTCGGCAGCTGGGTCTTTGCTGCTGACTCTCCTGTATTCCCCGCTGTGCATCCTGAAGCCCAAGCGTGGCTGCAACTCACAGAAGATGGTTGCTTGCAGATGAATGGCTGCTAAAACTTTTTAAAACCCCAAGTCTGAATCAGGCACCTCTCCACCAGTCTCTTCTTGAAGCAGAGAAAAAGGGCAGGGGGGATGGAAGGATATTTAGTTCTGAAACTAGAGAGAGTTTAGGTAATAATAGCGTTTTAGGAATAACTTCTGAAGATACATGTATTTCAAGCAGTTCCCACCTGCCCTAAATTATAGCTTGTAGTGAGTGCATCATTCGCCTCAGCAGCTTTACACACTTGGTACAAAAGTACTGGGCTGAGCCTACGTATAAACTAAAATTTAACATGTTTAAAAAAGAAGCATAAATTATAAGTACAGAGCAAGCTGTTCGAAGACATTTAGGCTTGTCTCAAAACCACCATTTTCTTTCGAGATCTGCAGCAAACTCATGAGCACCCAGCAGCAGCTCCAACAAACATCATCCTCTGACATTCCAGCTTTCATGGGCATGCTTTAATTAAAAGGAATCAGCAGAACAAGGAAACCTGAATCTGTAGAAGCAAAGCATATATTATAAAAGTACACCATTATGAATTCATTTACATTCAGAGAGAACAGGGAATGTTTGTAGTAATTACATGATAGACTTTTCAGAAAACCAAGGAAGTGAGTTGTTGTGCCAAATTCTGCTATATATCAGCAGATTGGAAAGGGAAACCTTGATTTTGATTTACTGTTACCCTATATCGAAATAATAATGGTACATCGATAGAATAACAACATAGTAAATGCTATAGTGAGCTGATATAATCCATAATTTATCTAAGGAAGAAAATTCTAGAAGAAATTAATTGGATGATGAGAGTCAGAATTACCACTTAATTTTATATCCACATATCGTATTTTCCTCCAGACACAGAAGGAATATTTGATGTACACAGAGAAATATGTAACTATTTGAACCAATAAAATATGTCAATGGATTTCCTATGAGATGCTTTTTCACAGTTTACCAAATCAGTCATAAATGTACTGTATATGATTTCTTAAAACACATCTTTGGTACTGGTTTCTGTACATTTACACTGCAAGGGTGAAGAACTCTTCCCTAAAGTAGGAATATATAGTATATTATAAGTATATATGTACTATATTGCTGTTATTATGCAACATTTAGTTGTCCTATTGTCTTTTTTTTTTCCTTAACTGATGTTTCCTGTCTTTCTCTCTATATGGAGATAATCTTTCTTTTGTTATGAGAGACCAATACTGCCCTGCACACAGTGGCCTTGCACAGATTATCGATGAGTAACACAACGTCTTGGTCTAAGTCATGTCTCTTCACTGGTCTTTTTGCCATCACCTCCAAAATATGAAGGAGAGTTTTATCAACTTCCATTTCTTCCCTATGAAGAAGCCCAACCTCCTGGCCTCTCTTCTGTGCTGCCTATCCTGGAATGGTGTGCCAGTCTAGAAATAAAACACTATACAACTACTTTTACTTATGCTCATGTTCAAGCTTTTGAAGATGTGTAGCGATACAAAAAATAAAAATAAAAAAAATGCAAAAGAGTGCCATGCTTCTGGGCAGCATCTCTTGTTTGCGTGTAAAGTATCGACTGTTCTTACAGTAGACTCCATGCTACAAATCATTTTATCAATTAATGCATAATACTAAGAATTTACATTTCTTAACTATTCCCATTGATGTGGAAGGTAAATGATATTAGGCATGAAATTATTTGCTTAAAACATGCATGACATGTGTGGGTTGACACAGTAGGGTTCACAGCTGCAAGTTCAGGTCAGCACTCCATAGAAACTGTCAAGGTTGTTTCCAAAGGACAACGTTAAGGGGCAAAAGCTTGCTTTCCTAATTTAGGAAAGTCAGAACAAAAATTATCTTTGCAACAAGACGCACACTGCAAATATTCTGCCTAGCTTCTTAAGACCGAGATGAAAATTTTCTAATCACTTTCTCTATGAAGTCGGATCTCTTCACAATTAAAAGTCTCTCAAATGTATTGGATAGATCATAAATACATAAATACATACATACAAAATATATAGATTGTACGTGGGGAAAAAAAAAAAAGCACAAAACACTATGCAAGTACACAATGAACGCAGTGGAACTGAAAGACTAGCCTGAGCCATGGTTTCAAGGAAATGTATCACTTGCAAGCACGTCTAGCACCCCACGTGCCTGCACAGCAGGAAAGCCCATGCAGAGCAGCTCGCGACTGGAGGTTCCTCCTCAGCAAGCAAGGATTTGCCCAGGCAGGTGTGTAAGGGAGCACAGCACAGCAGAAAGGACAATTCCTGGAAAGAGCAGGGGGCCAGAAAGGCTTTCTCACAGTGGCAGCATTCGCCCAGCAGCTCCTTGCAATGCAGAAATGGGAATTAACCCAAAATTTCCTTCCTACCCATCTGGCTGTAGCTTTGACACCGATAGGAGCAGCTGCATGTCACCTGTTATCTATAGAGTGCTTGCTGGCCAAGAAACCTGTGTCACTCCCTTTGGGTTTTAAGTTTTAATTTTCACCTGCTGTGGAAAGATAAAATGAATTCCAGTTCAGCTTGAAGATCCTGCCTGCGCAGGTGTGCTGCAAGAATACCACTGCAATGTTCAGTTTAAAGCTGGGTGAATGCTTTGGATGACTACAGTAATTATCAAAACAACTGGTTTTAGTCCTCCCCACTTTAATCTGAATGAGTTTTGCCAAATAATTTCTGATGACCTTTTTCCCAGATAAATAGATCTGGAGGAGGAAAAGGAAACGTTCCTGCCTCCTTTAACACAGTATCCAGCACTTGAATTATGTACAACACAGGGGCTCTATATTCAAGACCTTCCTCTTCATGGAACTATATGAATTCAGATTTTTATTTTCCTACATAAATTCATCCTCTAATTATCGTGTTTTTCCTGGGTGCAGTCCTCAGTCCCTGCTCATGATACTGGCATATATTGTGTGTATAACCAACCACTGCCCAGCACCTTGCCATGGCTGCAAGCAGGGCATGGGGAAGGCTTGGAGGAGCTCAAGGGGACCGTGAAGGTGCCCACCTGCAGGCTCTTCTGCTCTCCTCAGCTGGTGATGGGGGGTGAGAGCTGGTATTTGGTGTGCATTTTGTACAGAAGCAGGATGGAAGAGTTGTCACCCTCCTGTCTCTTGAGGCTGCGGGATCCATCCCAACTCCACTGTTTTCTCCATGGGTTGGGTGGGGAATTTAACCCAGGTTCTTACATCTCCCTAAAAGACCAACAGTGTGGCCATGCAGCTGTTAAGCAGGTGGAACCCATGACTCTAAACTTCTGTGAAACAAGCCCTTTGATTTTTCCTATTTTCTAACTACCCCTAAATAAAGCATCAAACTTCCCACACAATGGAAAAACGTATGCAAATTGAAACTTCTTTAGTTTTTCTTTTCATCAAGAAAAATTGAAAACATTCATTGTGAGTCAGTCCAAATAAATTTTAATTTATTTTTAATTTTTCAGTTTGGCAACTGATCAAAAAATCATCAGTACAGTTCTAGCTCCACTGTTATGACTGAATATTTTGTATAAATATAGCAAGCACTCTGCACACTAAAAAGAGCTTGTACAGAGAAAAAAAAAAAAAAAAAGAACAACAACAAAACAACTAGGACACAAAAGTACACCTAGGTTATTTCTCTTTGTGTTACTAGCAATATGTCAGTGAAATTAGGCCATCAGTGACATGTTTATAATCTACAATTTTTAAATTCCCATCCAGTTACACCTATGCCACTCCTTTGTTTTCAGTGGCATTATATAGGATTAACTGCAGAAGGAATTGAGTCCTCAGAGTTAATGAAAATGTTGGTGGTGTCGATCAGGAAGGCATAGTCAGAAGCTACAGGTAAAGAGATTTAGATGCTCAATATGAGGCAGTGGGGCAGTTGTGGCCAGGCTTTGAAGATCATTATCTGTAGAAGAAAAATGCTGCTGGGTTCTTGCAGTGGTGAAACTGCAAGCTAAAGGCAGGGTAAAGTATAGCTGGTAGGCTTCCCTCGGAGGCTCCTGTTTTGTCCTTCCTCTGGAGGCCCTGTTCTTCTCAGTCTGGTGCTGCTACATCTTTAATAAGATCAATAATCTTCCCCTGCTTTAGCAGCTTCATGAATTCTGATTAAGCTCCATGACAGTGGCTGTGCATTAAGAATAATAGGTAAGAAGAAGACTTTAGTGTCTCAATCCATGAGACATTATAGCTCCTTCTTTAGGCAAACTGCTATTGATTTGATCTTTTTTCTTTTTTTTTTTTTTCCTTTTTTTTTTTTCTTTTTTTTTTTTTTTTCAGTGTGGCCTCTGTAAATAAAGCGCAGGCACACAGCACACTTACTGTACCACTCCTCTTCCCTACTGACCAATTGTTCCTAATGAAGACTTACTTTAATTGTTCCATGACTACTGACATGTTTAATTAAAGGCTCACACGGCTAGGTCTTTGGTGAGAAAATGGAAGGTGCTCGCAAGAATTAATATCATCAGAAATCACAAAGGTACACTCAGAGGCAAAATACTCAAATGATCTCTAGTGCTGTGTCTCAACAAAACACCAGTACATGAGTTTCTGCCCAACATTAAAATTCAATTAAGTATTTTTTGGGAAAAAAAAAAAAAAAGACTACCACTGACAGAGTAAGTCATCTGACCACAGGAAGCTGTGTTGACAAAAATTCATAAAGTAGAAATTGGAAACCCATGCTCTCAAGCTTTCTTGTATTAACAGTTTAATGTCCAACCATGTCATATATAATTTATGAGAACTCTCTAATGTGATCCAGCCTTGCATATTTTGCCAACTATTATTCTTATTTAGAAAGCAGTGAAGACCAAACCACTCTCTCTGATTTCCAAAGCCATTTTTTACCATTTAAAATATATATTTCTTATGGTAATTTTCCACAGACTCTGCTTTTTGCAAATCCCTACTTTCAGTCCTCACTAATGGGCTCATTTGGGTTCTCTTCTTTGCCACTGTTTTCTTTTTGGAGATGGAGAAGTTTAGGGTAATTAGACGTCTGTGTGTGGGGATGAGGCAGCTGTGCAGGAACATGGACAGAATTATGTTGTTGCTTCGTTGTTTTTTATGGAAGTGTCATCTAAATGCAGTTCTGGAATGACTCCTTTTCATCTGTTGGGACTTCATCTATGTAAAAACATCCATAAAACCTCTTTCCATCCTTGTAATGTTTTGTTTTCTATGATCTTGTATATACTTCATGTTTTAAAAGTAGATTTCTTTGTCACTTATGGTCCTTCTGTGACTTAAGTAGCATCTAAGCATCTTGGTTTAATGGCTTTATGGTTCTTTTTCTGTATTGAAACCCTTTTATTTCAGCTGCTTTTTGTGAAATGGATTATGTGGAAGAGTGCCCTGTAAAACCCCTTTGTAAATGCCATTTTTGTTTTTTAATATCTGCTACTAGTTGTGAGCATCCATTCCACTGGGAGCCCTCAAGAGATATGATAGATGCCAAAAGCAGCATATTTGGAAGTGGGCCTGCAGTAGAATGAGAAAAAAATGATCAACATGCTTTATTTGGGAAGGTTTCCATGGCCCAAGACAGGCTTTAAAAAATAGAAAGGGAGGAGAGAGACAGCAGAATATGAAAATATTGACAGGAATAATAAGCAATGGGTTGAAAATACTGTGGGATGGAATGGGAAGGAGCAGTGGGTGAGCCCCGTGGTAGCTGCCCTGGTAGAGGTGACCATGCCCTTCAGAGCAGTTGCCTCTGCAGTTAGATGAGGAAGCAGATATCCACGGTCTCGGGAGCACCCTGCAGCACAATAAATATGCCACAAAGGTGAAGCGAGGGGGAAATTGAATCCAGAAACAGGGAAACTAAAATTAAATGGGAAACAGTCTGATAAGGAGAAGTGAATGAATAATCAGTGCATGGAGACTAAAAGGGAGACATTTTTAATAAGTTATTTCAAGATGCAAATGCTTCCTCCACTGTTTCCTATTTGCATTTTAAAATACTTCGGTATCTTGGACTCAAGGTATCTAGAAGAGGACTAACCTGCTTCGGGTCAGTTGAAAGGTGACACAGAAGAGTATCCAAAACAGGTCTGCTAAAAAAATAAACTTTGCTGAAGTTTACTTTAAACTTTAACATACTGTTGCTCCAAGGACTATTCGAGACTGCTGTAAGTGAAAAATGGAGGTGGAGAGAAAGGTCAATTTTTTTGTCTCTTAATATTGTATGTGTAGGTATTTTCTTATTGCTTTTTTGTTTTGTTTTTAAATGAAAATATTCCTATTGATTGTGTCTTTCTAGTAGGAACAATGAAAAAATAAATACATTTTTAAAAAGAGCAGTACAAGCCTCACCGCTACTTTAAAATCACTTTAGAACAGAGCAACTTTCAAGCTGGCAGCATGCTTGTAGATCCCAGTACACCAGCGGGCAGTGAGTGCCAAGGAGATGTGCACCAGTGCTGTGGCCAAAATGAGGACCTCCTCTAATCCCTACTCCACTGACTGCGGGGCACTCTGACCCACAAGCACTCAGGTTCAGGTGTTTGAGCACAGCATTGCCTTTTCTTCACCAATCCTACACGTACAGACAAAGCGGCTTTGCCAGTTGTGCAGTGGCGTAAAAATAAAGGAAATTTTCGTCTTTGTCCTCTGTAACGATTTGTGTGCTTCCAGCCTACTCCAGCTTGCACTGCAGTGTGTGTGCAGTAAGGCTTAATCACATAGAAGCCAAGATGAAACTGGAGGAGCCCAGTAACCATGGAGATTAGTGATCAATAATATAATACTATTTGTTTATAAATTATCCATAGCCCCCATATCATTTTGTAAAAAGCAAATAGGCAAGTGAGAGCCAGGCAGCATGTTCAATTTATAATTATTTTTCAAAATCAAATGTGATTATGCTTTCTGTGGGTGACTACCTTCCCATTAATAACGTTATTTTCAAATTGTTCAATACAATATGGATCGGTGGAGATGACTGTGTTTCGAGGAGAAATATAATGCTCCTCAATAAAGGAGCCACTACAGAGCTACATCTGAAGGCTCTGTAGTGGAAACAGCTTCTTCTTTTGACCAAAACTCTTAGGAGATACCACTAGGCTGTGTTACATCTTGTGGTGGATTAGGAAAAAGATCTAAAAGCATGTGCACCAAACACAAAATGCAAGTCACATTCCTAATTCCTTTTACAGTTATAAAAAAGTCCTCATCATGAAGTTCAGTAATGGTGGCAACCATAATTTGAAAGCTATCTCAGAGAATGGCAAAGAAGAACCTGGAGGAGCTTTCAAGCCTTATAGGTGCTTTTCCTTTTGGGTCAGACTAAGAAATGTTCTAACTAAGCCTTGTTTATCTTCCTCCTAATTTGTAGAGAAGAAACTAATCAGTTTTACTGACTGTAGTTTCCACTGGAGTGCTGGTAGTCATCAAAATTTAAACTTTTCACTAGTCTGGCAAATTTGGAAGGAAAAAAATAATTTTCCTTCATTGGTATCTATTTCAATGCTTTTTGTGGTATTTCCACATCTTTAAGATTTCTAAATTGTTTTTTGAATCACTTTGCTAAAAATAGATACTAAAAGCAGAAAATATTTTTTATATGATTTTATAATTTTAAGTAATGCAAACACATCAATGACCTGTTTTGTGTTTCACTCCATGATGAGTTTGTTTGGGAATGTTAATTTAAACATTTTTACCACAGAATACAAATTCTGCCTCCTTAGCAGCTACGTGTATAAAAGGCAAAGCATGGAGAAACAGGAAACATTTCAGAATAATCTACTGGAGTATTTAAGCATGCCCAGAGAGTGAATGAAAGTCAGAAGCTGGGTGATATTCTGAAATAAAAATATAGTTACATGATCTGCATTGAGAGGATAAGAATTAACTGATTATGACAAATCCCGCTTTTGTAATAATTACATAATAATTATGTAATTGTCATAACAAATCCCACTTTTGTGACTTCACAAGAACATACATTATCTCTGCCCTTTAATCCTGTGCCTGAGGAATCCTTGCAGTGAAGTCCTGTTTAAATACAAGGGGCACATATACATGTATGTTGGCATTTCATCTTGGAAGTCAGTCTCCTTGTCATCCCAACTTACCATGCTTTTGTTTGAGTCCTGGAGTAATCTTGGAGTGTGCAAACTCGTTTCCTTTGAATGAAGGAAAGAAGATAACACCAGAAGATGTGCTGCAGAGTCCAGTGGGCATTTGGCCCATTGGACAACAGCAACAACAATCTGACCTAGAAATGTGTGTTAGGGTGGGTGTTGAGCCCTCAGCCTCAACCTTTTTACCCTCCAGATCCACTCCTGTTGGCCTGCTTTATTTACTAGAGCATGGTCATGGCTAAAGGGAAGTGTTAATACCCTGAGTGCAGTACCGAGAGTATAATCTTAAACTGATGCCAAGTTTAAGAGAATGAAGGGGTCTTGGGATTTTCTGAAAATCTCACGTTCTCCACAGACGTGGCCATCCCATAGGAACTTCAAACCAAGCTATTCCACTGTTTGCTGCTCCCAGGTTCCTTCAAAGACTTGCACAGCACATTCAGAAGCTGTGATTGCACCAGGCCCAAAATGAGAAGTCTTACCAGTTGCCCTATTAAGACTGATTTTACATTGGCCCTGCTGACTCTCCAAGTGCCGGATAGAGCTGGTGCTGGCTGTATGTGAGATTTGGTCCTGGAGCCTCCTGCAGAGGAGCAACACTTTCACAGCCAGCAGAGACCTCGCTGCTCTGCCCCGAGGGAGCTGCGGTGTTGCTGTGGTGAACCCAAGCGTGGAGAACTTGTTTGCCCATGACATCAGGCTTAGTTCCTCCTTCACTGCAACACCTGGGAACATTTGTTTTTCAATGGTATTTTTATTTTGACTGTGAACAGACTACTCGAACGATCTCTCTTGGATTGTTTTTCTTAAAACCTTCTGTTCATTATATCCAGCCTGTAAAAGCAGAACACAGACTCCTCTGTCTGAGGTGGAGGAGGAAGGCAAGGATTAAATTCTGACTCAAGAACCCCTCAGGAAAGCTGTCATGCTGCTGCTGAGCATGGCCTTGGGGAGGGATGCTCTGGGACACAGGGTGCTGAGGACTGAGGTCCTGGATCTCTGTCGTTGCGGGTGGGGATGTGCAGAAAGGCACCACATTTCTACCCACACACATTCTTACCATGTGAAGGCAACACAGGGAAAAAACAGTAGGTGCCAAGGCCTCGTCTTGCTGTGTACCCGGGACGCAGCTTGGGTGTGTGTCTGAGTCTGGAAGTCGGTGTCTCTAACTCCTGAATTAGATGTGTAATTACTAGGAACTGTGACACAAGGGCTGGTGTCTGTGAGAAACAGAGTTCAGATCCAGCAGGAGCTTGGAAATGGGGGCAGCAACCAGGAACAGGAGCAAAATTTTGCCTTTGTAGGAAAGCAAAGCTCCTGGCTTCCAATTGATCTTCTCGCTTCCACTGAGATCAATGATCGCTCTGTCTCCAGGAACAGCAGGAGAACCCAGTGAGGGGCTGCAGGCTCAAATCCGTGTCAGCGAGACAGGCAATTAGCTGAACGTGCTACCCTACAAAGCACAGCTCCCATGTCAGCTGCTGCCTTTTAGGATCCCTGCAGTAACAGCTACTTTGCTGAGTTTCTGGAAATACTCCAGATAGAGACTATTCCCCCCAAAGAAGGAGAATTCTCCTGCTCAGCTTTGCAATCTTGACGCTCTTGTAGATCAGAATTGATACGTTTGTAATTGCCTAGATTTAAGAAAGAGAAACAACCCCAGGGCAAGGCAGACCCAGCTCTTGCCCAGGATCCCATCACATTGGCTCCAGTTGCCATGCCACCTGGGCTATCAACACCACCAAGCTACAACACCCTCACCAGGCTGATCGCTGAAAGCATCCAGACACAGCAGACTATACCAATGAATTTCCCTGCTTAGTAGAGCCGAAAAAAGGTGAGACGTAGTTGCCTAAAAATAGCAATGAGATGCAATCATGGGGTGAGTCCTGTTAATGAGAACACACAAGTCGCACGCAGGCTCCTTGGCAGGCATTGCGCATGCAAACAGCACATTTTTACATTTTTAACAAGCATGGAAGCCAGCCACTAGTGAATAGACTTTCTCCCTGTCCATTTTTAGTCCTTCTTTGAAGAAGAGGTCACCACAATTCTTTTTCCCGAGCTTCAGTCTTGGAAATAACCAAGTTGCTTACACTTGAAAAAAAAAAAAAAAAAAAGTAGGAAAATAGGAAAATGTAGATAAACATAGGCAAAAGACATGTGATATGTTTAGACGTCTCCCTAACAAGAGGAATCACTGTTCTTGACCATATTTTGCCAGTTCTTTTGTTATGATGATTTTCCCCACATTTAACACTTAAAATCAATCACCAGGAGAGGGATGAGATGGGGAGTGAAGGAAGGGCAGCAATCAAAATAATAAACAATTTGGTTCCTGTGAGAGACTTTATCTGTAATAAATGGTGAGAAAAATGTAATGGTGAGTTTTCTTTTGTGTTCATGAAAAATATTTTCATACAAAATCAGTATTAGCACTCTAAAAAAGCTTTAAAAACATACGATCAGGTTTTGTAGTTAAGATGGGAAAACATTTTAAATTGGAAATGTGAATTTAATCTCCTCAATTAAATGTAAAATATTTAAATACTTAACCTGATTGCTGCCAACTGCAATTTCCTCTAATAAGGAATTATGAGGATAGAGAGTAGTTCTTAAAGGTACATAGCTCACATGAAGTTATCAAAGACTCAGATCTAGAAATTGCACCTTCACCTATTTGTATAGCCACTTGTAATTAGCCACTTCACACAAACTGCAATTGGGAAAATTTTGAGTACTATTTCCATTGGGTATAAAATAATAATAATACTAATAACAACAAAAACGATAATAAACAAAAACCACCACCACCACCACAACAACAAAAAACATAATCTTTTTTTTTTTTTCTTCAGGTGAATTATCTGGTAATTGTGTTATTAACAGGAGACATGGCAAAACAACACAGGATTCCAGCCAGTAGAGCCATGTGAAGCATCTGACATCTGAACTAAAAGGACGTAAGAAAATTCTTCAGGAAAAGCTGAAAGCAACACATTTCTTTGTGAATAACCATTTTATTTATATATATATATATTATATATACATATTTATATATATATGCACACACACTATATATATATATATATATATATATATCATGAGCTCATATATTTATGAACATGGTTCTGCTACCCAAACTTTTTTTATAGCTTTTGCTATAAGCTTTAGAACAAGTCTTGTTCTCAGTTATGACAATGTTAATTATAACAACTTTGATGAAACCCAAGTTTATGAAAAAATCTCTTTTTCCTTTCAGAACTGCTTTTGTGTGTGTGTGTGTTCATAATATCTCCATGATGTGGACAAGATGTAGGCAACAACTGGAAATTGAGCTTCCTGAAAAATATGTGAGCTCACAAGGACAATTTCCCACGTGTTTGGAGAAAGAAGAAGATCAAAAAACTACAAGTCCTACAATAAAGTGTATGTTCTGAATTCAGAATAAATCCTTTTTAGGAAGTGGTCATTATAAATTAACTTTCTCTACATCTCACTACTTTGAACTGTTGTTCACAGCATAACTAAAACTGCACATACAAAATGAATTATTATTTTTATTTGACTTTTTCTTTAAATGCTACATATTCTAATTTCCCCCTTCTCCCTCCATGGCTGGCAGCACACCAGCTCTTTCATTATATTTGGAGCAAAGAAACACTTTACTGAGCCTTTCCCAGACCACATTTTCAGTACTTAAACACTCTGAACAAATCAAAATACTTATTTAAAAGTAAATGAATTCCCATTTGTAATACAGCCTTCCACTCTTAATGACAGGCCTGATCTCCACAGAAATAATTCATCAGAAGAGAAGTAGGGCAAAAAGACTGAGATAAATTCAGCCAATTTCCAAGCACTTAGCTGGAGCCATGGCTGGCAGTAACAGCCACACTTGGCTCCCCTTGTAGACAGCCAAAGGAAGAGAGGACGAGCCAGAAGGTAATTCTGATCTTAAAGCTGGCTGAAGAGCTTCTTTCCCTCCTCTCCTGCAAGTAGATGGAAACTCGGATGGCTGGGATTGTAATTAGGTATATAAGCATGAAGAAAACAGAGAACAGAGATTTGCATCTGAGAAATTTTCCTCTTGGACCTTCTGGCCTGCATTGAGCCTGCACAGTGTATTAGGCACCTAAAAGTGCAGGTTGGATGTGTCTGGGACAAAAAGTTCAAGGGCGGAAATTCTCAGATAAGAATCTTCTCTCTTCTCTGTTTACTCCATATTTCATCATCTCAGTAATATAATAAACACCACAGAAGAGGCTTTCTCTAGGTCAAAGGAGTTTAAGATCAATAGATATATACAAGGGGAAAAGGTAAACAGAGTAAGCCAAGTTTTACTGAGTTACCATGGACTGGCAGGTTACTGGGTCCTCATTCCCAGACTAAAATGGCAAATCAGAAGTCAAATGTATTTAAAAGGAGAACTTTTTCAGCATTATATTCATAGAATGCTTCTTCAGAGAAGACTGTCAGCCTGTGGATGAGTGAAAAGAATTCGAGTCAAGATGATGCAGTACATCCCAGAAAGGCCTTGCTTTCCAGACTAATTGTAATTCGTCTAAAACAATATTCTACTCTCAAGTTTCAAGTTTTCAAGACATGTTAGGAACACTGTTCCTGTTGCATGTCATGAAGATGAGGGTGAACAACCTCACCTAAGTGATCACTACAGAGTACTTTTTTTTAGTCACTGTGCACATATTCTTATGAACAGATAGAGTGCCATTGCTACACAAGATCCTCACAGAACAAGTCTTCTCTGGCTTCTTCTTGATGTCTAAGATGTGTATAATCAGTCTGGGGATGACTTCACCATCCAGGAGATAGCCTTTAGCATCTTGGCCTGCATCTCCCATTGTGGTCTAAACAAGGTGAAATGGCTCAGGCAATCTGCTAAGATTGATGGATTACTATAAGTTGATCTTGCTCAGTTCAAAGTATTTAAAAATATCTGGTTTATCAAGAAGACAAAGTAAGATTTCAGCATGACCTTACATGCTTAAAACAATTGTGTCAAGTCTCTGTTGTTACATGAATAGTCATGTAGGAGACAGAAATGGAATTTCATCCAGTCTGTATTGTTTTTGCCCACAGGGTATCAGTGTAGGACATGCTTTTTTAAGGACTATAAGCACTGAGATACTTGTCTACCAGGATATGCCTTAACCCAGAAGCAAAGCATCTGGCAAGACCCAAGGGGTTGGAGCAGAGTATCCCCTGAGAGGCATTCAACTGATGTCCCTGACACAGGGCACACTCTGAAGTCCCTCTGCTGAAGGAGGGAGGGCCACTGGAGGTGCTGGGGAAGAGGGATATTTTGAGAAATGCAGAGATTATAACCACACTTAGAGGTCCTAAATATGGCAGTGAACTGGCTTGGATGAAACCTATAATCTTGGAATAGTTTTTTTTTTCCTAGACAATTCTCTCAGATTTGTACACATGAACAGCTAGAAGGAGTTTGTCATACATTTTTTTTTTTATATATATATATTTTTTAC
This sequence comes from Netta rufina, assembly GCF_964035555.1. Classification (NCBI taxonomy): domain Eukaryota; kingdom Metazoa; phylum Chordata; class Aves; order Anseriformes; family Anatidae; genus Netta; species Netta rufina. The sequence continues at coordinate 27,178,574 of NC_140124.1, read as the reverse complement.
AGAAATAACTGCAACATGAATAGAGGTAATTTCACTAGCTAGTCTCTAAGTAAACAAAATACATCATCTGCTTTTGATCATTCACTCTAATTTTTACAGCTGTCTTAAGACTTAAAATTTGTCTTCAATTTAATTTGTATTAAGATTCAAAATGAATATTAATACTGATTTCTACTGTAAAGCTTTTTAGAGATCTACAGCAAAATGCTGCATTGCAATTTCTCAATCAACAGACTCTTATTTGATGCCATTTAAAAATCTGATGGCAACTTCTAGCTTTGAAGCAGTAATTTTAACTTCATCATTGACAGTGGATGCATATACTGCACAGCACATGCAGTAAAAATATATAAAGGTAGTAATTTTAAATCCTTGTATTAATCCAATATCCACTGCCCATATGACACCTTACCAGTTTGTCTGCCCAAAAAGCACAAGTTAAATTACAATATGAATTAACCTACATCAGTAATACAGAGAATAAGTTAACCCTGTCAACCATGATAAAAATTTGTCCATAACTATTCTAAGACAGATCTATAATACCTACAAGTACTGTAAAACTACTTGAAAAAAGGATTTGGCAATCCTTTCTGGGATAAATTTAATGCATATGTTCTATTCGATCCTATCAAGTAGAGGGAGAAGTGGAGAAGTGTAAATGTTTTTTATTTGAGACAACTGAAGGAGAACTAACTAAACTACAAAAGACATTAAAGTCAAACAAAAACAAAAGGATCCTTTGACTCAAGTTGGTAAGATAAATATTACATCTTTGACAAAAGCCCTATATAAACATAAAATAGACAAAATCAGAGCTACAGGAATCTAAAAATGTCTAAGAGCAGAATAAGCCAAGCAGATGCACCAGTAGTTTCTAAAAACAGCTGAAAAAGGAAATTACAGCATAGTTCCCAAAGCACCACACATTTCTTGGTTTTCTTGAGGAAAACAAACAGCAGATTTCTTCATAAAAAAAGGGTGACACAATGGTCAGACTGAAGTCCCAGTCTTTTTCCGTTCTAACAAGTATCAGTTCCTTTAAGTAAGCAATTCTCTTCTCATCATGGTGGCCCACTTTACCTGAGGCTCTGTTTCCTGAGCTCACCTGGCTTCTTTTCCAGCGTGATTTAGATGGATGCCCAAAGCTGACCTCTCGGTGCAGTTCCATGAATATTTGGATATGAGTGGCTACTCTAACCATACTGCTGATACCCACAAACAGTTGGATGAGGGATGTTTATAATTGAGGCTCATCTTTTTTTTGTTTGCTTCTGAGCAGTTTCTTTTATGTTCTGTTATTGAAGTGCATGTGTTGAATGACTTAAGAGGACAGCCTTGTAAATGAGATCTTTGATCTCAATAGTTTATTTTATCTTTGCAGCAAGGAAAAGTGAATTGAATTGGCTGGCAGAACTAAGCCCCCTCTTTCCTCTGTTCTACAGCTGCTACATCCTTCTGGGGTCATCACAGTTTCCACTTCCACCACTAGATACTCTATTTTGCTGAAGAATTAAAGAAAGGCTTCTCTGGCATTTCATCATAACCTGCAGCACAATGCTGAAAGCTCTGCAGCTCCTGGTTTATTGTATGAACCATGCAGCACACTCAGACTGTTTTGCTTCTGTAGAAGGAATGTGTTGGATAAACCACTGAGCTCTGATACAGCAAAACTCTGTGAGCTACCCTGATGCCTCATGAGAAAGCAAACTTTAATATTCACTGTCCTTTTTTTTTTTTTTTTTTGTAAAATACAGTCTAGAAAGACTACAACATGGAAGGTTGCAGACAGAACACAAGTATTTGTGCTGAGATGTTGAAAGAAATATGAGTTCAGTCGTTCCTCTCCCACTATCTATATTAATGCACAGAGGCATTACCATTAGGGACCACTGTGCTAGCTACTACACATACACACAACAAAAACAGACACCACAGGGCACAATACCAATTTGCCTCCTGGTTTGGATCGCCAATATATTATCGTCATATTGTTACCACCTGCACTTCATTTAGTTTCTGCATTTTCATTACAGCCAATGTTAGCTGCTATAGAAATAATGCACAATGAAAACTTCGCTACGTCTTTCCTGTCCATCCCGTCATTATCCCCCACCCCAGTTTAATTTAATTCTACTATGTATTTTTCCTTCTAAGCAACTAAAAGAAATAATGGATACATGAGAACTCTGCCATGTGATAGCAGGTAGATTTTTGTACAAAGACAGTAATTTTTAATTGCCTCAAAGTCATTGCATGCAGAATAGTCAAGACATGCCAGGCTTAGTCAAGACCTCTAGCATCCTCCATGAAAGCCTATGCTCATGAAGAGATGAAGCACCACAGAAAGGCTGAAGGAACCCAGCGTGGCTTAAACCTTCTTCTTCCCTCAGCACTAAAAAGAAGCCTGCCTTTGGATTTTAAGGAGTTATTCGGTGGGTTCTGCCTCTCTGTTGCTGTAACAGACACTGACTGGCTTTGAAAGGAAATCTGGTCAATCTGGAATTGCCTCGTCACCAGAGGAGCAGTTGCAGTTACCCAAGAAGGGAAGGAGTTATCCCCTATTAGTTGCAGTTCTGGTTCCTCTCCATGCTCACTAGGCTGAGAACAGAAAACCCAAAGCAAGATGAATTGTCATGTCATAACAAAAGGGAGGTGGTGGGGAGGAGAGAAAAGCGGTTTCTCAAGCACAAGTTTCAGGCTATTGTTCTGAACAACCCACTTGTCTTGCAGGGGAGGCTGCTTTTTTTTTTTTTTTTTTTTTTTTTTTAACATGACAGGTTCTCTAGCTAAAATGCAATGAACTGTGCATTATTTTGAGCTATTTTAATTACCATAGTGACTATGCTCCTTGTCTTTTCCCTTTTTTTGCTCTAGGGTCAAAACCTCTCATCTGTGACCACACAAGTGTGCATTGCCAGCTGCAGTACTACTGTAGCATCGAGGTTCAGATCATACTTTACAGAAAATGTCAGAAAGTGGATCTGCAGCCATCTCCTTGACTGACCTCCTGTGCACCGCGTTGTCTGGTTCCACTTCGGGGTTCGCCACCAGGGAATTGTCTGTAGGGACTAGCTCACGCTCAGCCTTCTGTTAGGCTGTTCTGGATGCAATTATTCTTTGATTTACCTCTGAACATGTGGGTTTCGCTCTCCTTTTTCTACATTTAAAATTGGACTTTTCCAGAGGCCTGTATTTACAACTTTTCCAGAGGAAATAGGAAGTGTCTTGTTATGTTTGATTTATTGGAAAGCTCCATAAGGAAGCTATCATGCAAAGCAGAGTACACCTCTTGCAAGGAAAATGTACAGAACTGCAAACAAAACTCAAACTCTCCCATGAACCAAACTCAACCTAAATAAACTGTTAAATGGAGGAGTAAAGGCCTAGTATTATGTCCACTAATGGCAGTAACGAAGCTGCCATTTACAGCACTCCACTGGCACAGGATCACACCTCAGTCTTTCATTATTAGTTCTGGAGCTGACAATTTGCCTTGATGTTGCTGATACCAGCTATGAAGTATCTTTCAGTTCTGTCTAAACAATTTACGCGTGTATTCATAACACAAAGCAAACAGTTCTGTTCAAGTTCTCATTTTCATACAAAGAACATACAGAAAGGACTGCCAGGGCATTTTAGTATTTTGATCCTAGTATTGATTATAATAATGTGGGTTAAAATCTTTGGTCAAATGTTTGAAGGCCATTATATAGAACCATTCAGTTCTCACAGTGACAGAGGAATTTTTTTTTCTATGTAACAATCACCTAGCATACGATGCTAATTATGCCACACACAAGTGCTACGCATTTTTATATGAATTAAGACTGTTTGAAATCTTTCATTTTATGAAGATTTTGTGCCATCTTCATGTTATTAGTGGGCAAATGGTAATATCCATAAATCTTAGTAATTTATAACAGTTTAAGTGTATTTTTTCTTTTCCCAGTGGGAAGAACTTCACCTTTGCTGTCTGGATACCATTAGGCTTCAAGCCACTTTTTATGGATGATGTCAAGCAAGGGAGAGATCTGAGCCCCAACCCTTGCTGGAGAGAGGGCAGTGAAGAGACGCATTCCCGGTACCCCTGCTCATTATGAGTATTCTTGCTATGTGTAAATTTTACCCTTTATGGAACATGGCTAAGGATGCAGGCCAAATGTTTAACCTACTGTCCATATTTCTCATCATGGGTGAATAAAACCTCCTCCCCACCCTCCTTTGCATTTTATTTTCTTTTGAAAGGATGGGATATTGACTTGTGAGTGTAACAGAGCACAATTTTGACAAGATATAATTATTTTAGATGAATTATCTAAGATTAATAAAAAATGAATGCCAGAAAAGTTATATGCTATGTCAGCTAAGAAGGAAAGAACAAGTATTGTGAGTTTGTTGGCTTTCCAGCAGCGTCATGCAGTTCTGCTTCTAGAGCCAGGGAAACATTTCAGACTTGAAATGAACAGCTTGAATGGAAACAAGCTATTTGCAGAATGGTTAATTTTTAAAGGTTAAATATAAAACAAACATGGAAATTAAAGTTAGTGCTTCAGGTACTTGTTAACTAGAAAACTCAGCACACAAAAAAGTACAAAGCAGCTTTGTAAAAATAATTCTTCCTTCTAAGAAGTCTGAGCACCTCCTAGCTCACAGCAGTACTATTCTCTGAACAGTGTCATGGACACCAGCAACCTTTGCAGGTCACCAACATGGTATACAGAAGACATCAGGTAAAGGTGTGATATACTTGCTCAAAAAGACTTTTTTTTTTCCTTTTAAAATCAGGTCCTGACTTTTAAATGGCACTGAAAAAAATAATAATTCCAAATTAAAGCAAGCTCAAACTCCTGTAAAGCTGAATGGTCACAGCTATAGAGAACAACACAGGTCAAGCCAAGTTAAATTCTCACACATTATTTAACACATTTTTATTGAGAGTGCAGCACAGATACTTTCCCTGAAACAATTACTTCAAAACATTTATGAACATAAATTGTCAAAAATATGCTAACAAATATACTTAAATACATACATTAAAAAAAAATCTGGAAAACAAATATTTAACAGCCTAAGACACATTCACAATGTAATTTCTCCATCATTTATGTTTTTTATCTCTAACACAAGAGGACACAGGTCTGAAAATCTGCATATATTAAGCTATCACAGAGCACAGAAATTATATGAAAATATCTACTAGCATTTGGCACAATGCAAATATTCTACCCCAAGAGAAAAAAAAAAAAACACAGTGTAATCTTTTGAGATACACAGATTGTTATTCACGCAAATTGTGATGTTACAACAGCAACTCTTGTTTTAGTTGGAAAAACCCAAAGGTGGTGAGCAGGGGAGACGGTGGTTTGTGAGAAAGCATGTTTAGGTACTTAGCCATCTAATTTAGCTGGATAAGGAACAATGTAATGTTTTCCTGTTGTTAAACATTGCCATCTGTATCTCTGGCACACAAATTAAAAAAAGAAGGGTGTGACCATTAAAAGTACGTGTCCTGAGATTTCCTTCTTTAGGGGGCAAAGAGGTTAAAATGGAAAAGCTGATCCGTGTATAAATCAGGAACACATGTGGCAGTGAGAACAAACAGCAGCCAACAGGCAGCCCAGGAGGACTTCTCCAGGCAACAGGAGCGGCACAAAACAGGGAGGCCACAAATACCATCTAATGGGAAGACAGCGCAGTAACTGGTTGTAACTTTTGAATCAGTAAGTTTAATTGACTGGGTGAAGTACTCCTAACTATTTCAGTACTCAGAATTAAGCCTGAGTTTTAAAAGTTTTTGGCTGGGAAGCTCTCTGTCCAGTAGAACAAAGAAGCATTGCTGTAACATTAATACTGGCTTCTATCTGCAGAAAATCAAAGACGATCTTAAAGAAACATGTAGAACAGGATATATGTGCTTAGTATCAGAGTGAAATAACAAAACAGCGCAGATGTGCGTAGACTTCATCTTAAAGTTATGAAATGTTTGCGCCTACAGCCTACCTACGGGAAGTAGATACCAACAGCCAGCCCAGGCTGAAACAGCTTTACTTGATTTCTTTGGAGATAAACAGATACCTTACTTAGCAAGTTACAGTTCACTTAAAGCTAAAGAATATAACATAGTACCGAATAATAATCCTTTGGATCCAATGGATCTCACATCCAGTGGTAGGCCCCCAAAATATGAAGATGTTTAAAATGAGTTTTTATGTTCACGTTAAGACTTTTTCCTTGACACATACAGAAAAGATCAAGAAAACATTACAGATCACAAAGCACTGAATTTTCAAGTGTAAAGTCATACCAAAATCTTGATAAATTGTCATTGATGTCATAGGTGAGCAGTCGGTCAGGAACGTCATTACGGGTGCCCTGTACTGCTAACACATGTGGTGCTAGGGCAAAGGGTACATCACTCAGAAGATCTGACATGAAAGGGCTGCTTTCCAAATTTTGACTCCTTCCATTTCCCATCTCTGCACTTGATACCGTCAACTGCGATCGGTGCCCGGTATTTGTCTGAAGAGAACAGAAGAACAATAATTTAGACATTACAGACCAGGCAGCTAAGGCTTTTTACTTAGAACCATCATGACCTATTAATGAATAATAATAATAATAAAAATAGTTGCAGAGTTTAGTTCAGGTAGATCTGAATTAGCAAATCCTAATGCATATCGATACAATACTTTGGATTAAGTTGATTTTAATTAAGGCTGAAAACAACATTTTATTTCTTGAATGGTTTAGTGTAATTTCTCTATCTAATGTTATTCTGCATTTAAGAAAACAAAGGCTAAGGGGACTTTTTGTCATCAAGACTAGTCTTGTTTAGGGGAAATTACTGCATATAATTTCTTTCTTAAACCGATGAAGAACCTTCTGAAACACAGAATTTTGTTCTCCCACCCCCTTTCAGAAGTCATCCTACAAATGTAGGACTCTGGTTATTAAAACAACAACAACAACAACAACAAAACCCTCCTAGCCTAGTTCTTTCAAAGTATTCCCAATATTGATTTCCAATTTGAAACAGAGTTGTTTCACTAGCCAGTGAGGCCTGTAATATGTCAATTTATGCGTTGACAAATATGTGCTTTATAGATTATTAGAAAAGCCCAGTTAACAAAACTAAAACAAACAAACAAACAAACCCTCTAAACCAAAACAAACAATGAAATAAAATGTCCTGCCATACAGAATAAATCAATATAATTTACGGAAAATGCCATCAGATAGGATGCTGGACCCAACAGTCTTACAAGCTTTGATATTGGCTTACCAAAATGACCTTATTAAGTGTCTATCCTAAAAGTTCCACCATTTTAAAAACAAAGAAAATACTATTTACTCTGCCTCTGAAAGCAAATTTAACTTCCTTTACTATTTGTAGCAACAATGTGCTTTATAAACCAATAGTCCTCACATCATCTCAAAGAGTAAGATGATTGCCATAGGGATTTCTAATACATATAAGCACATACATAAATATTTAAATTTGACTTGTTCAAAAGTGCTTAACAAGTCACGTCAGCTAAAAACATTGTACATGAATTTCTGATTGCAGTCCTGACTTCTTCCTTTCAACCCACACATCCAGAAAAATCCAAAACTTACACTGTTGTTAGGGAAAGGAAAGCACTGAAAGCTTTAAATTTGCTAATCTGATGTTCAGCTGATCATAAGAGTCAAACGGGTTTAGTTGTTATGGAAGTTGCTTTCCTCCTAAATTATGTCACGATCTGAAGGTGAGTTGTGCTTCTCCAGATCTGACCTGTGCTAGCGCTGAATGTTACAGACCGTGGTTAGTACAGAGAATCTGAGGCCATGGCTGTTTGGCAGGAGGAGGGTTTTGGGTGGTGAGGTGGCAGTAGTGGGGCCTATGTACCTTGGAGAGTACATAACCTAAGCATTTAGCCACGTACAGCGCGCTCCATCTGCTTCTTAAAGGAAGGGCTGGAGCTGACTTGAGTGCAACCCGAGAACTAGTCATTTCTTACACAATCCAAAATCTCACCTAGTAGGATGGATAAACAAACATTAAACCTATTTAAGTATCAACAGTTAAACAGACAGATAATCTTGCCCACCCAAGCCAAACGCTTTTCTTTGCTGAGCAGAAGCTCACTGCTCCATGTGCTGTAGGGACAGAAGGGGTTAGTGGTGCTCCACGCTCTGAAGTAAACAAGATTTGGAAGCTTTTGTTGTTAGTCATGATGACTGGACACCCAAAGCTTAAGCTAAGCTTCCCAAGATCCATTACCAGTATGACACAGCATATTAATGTAAAATTCCCTAAGGCTAAGAAGTTTTAATAAAAGGAATGACTGCCAGATTATCACCCAATACAGAAGAGGAGCAGAGGAGCTCCAAAGCAGGCCAGTAATGAAAGCAGCTTCCTACCGAGCTGCTGGGACTTGCTTCCCAGCATACATCCTATTTGATTCTTTTCCTCTCTTTCAGATCACTTTCTTACTGATTGGCATTAAACTTCATTCTATGTAATAGGTATCAGAAAGGACAGAGTAGTCTCATCTTTGCCTATTCTTCCAGGCCACTTCAGAGCTTTCTGGAGATAAACAAGATACACGTCTGGGTTTCTCCTGTTTTCATAATATTCTGCACCCTGCCTCTGAGCCACTGTAATTCTGACATGTCTGTACTACGCAATTCCTCCAGTTCTAGTTTACAGGTCTTTCTGTCATATCCCTCAGCTTTTCTTTCTTCTCTTCTTTATTCTTATGAGTACGTAACAGCAATTCAGAAAGTGACATGCAACAGTAAAGGCAAGAGTTGATAAAGATTTCTTTTAGCTTTCCTTGCTGATTCTGGTACCTGTAGAGGGTAAGGAACATAGGAAAGCTAACAGATAAGTTAGAAAGATAGCCTGCAGAGCTGTCTTATGGCAGCTTTCCAAGCTCTGAGAATTAAATAAAATTAAAAAATAAAAATAAAAATTAGAAGAAAAAGAAAAAAGAAAAAACACACCACAACCAATAGCACCATAGTCTGTAAGTTCAGGAAAAACCCTAAAACCTCTTTTATTTGTCTCTTCTGATCAGCACAGTTATCTTCAAGTTGAAGACCTGCAGCTCTCACTTTAAAGGAGATCTTAGCTTCTGTAGTCGCTAATCAATTAGCAACACTTACAGGGAAGCCTTCCTTCTTGTCATGGCCGAATAGGCTCAGGGTGTGCATCAGAACAAATTCAACAAGATATTTCTGATATAGACATGCAGGTTTACTAAGAACACTACCAAACACACAGAACATGTATTTATGTTAATGATGTTTATCTGGAAAAACAAAACAAAACAAGAAACAGCACACTTCAAATATGTACTTAAACTTGCAGCTGCTGTATATTTCAAAGCTTCCCTGTAAAGTCTACTATGCACAGATTTCTTATATTCCCTCCTGAAAGAAAGAACTGGCGGAGCTTTTATTGAGGTGCCGGTATTTGCTTGTATGTCATCAGTCCTGTATTCTGAAGAGGAGAGCAAAGCCAGAAAGCCCAAAATGAAAAACAGGAAAAGGTTACATCTAGGAATCAATTAAACAAAATCTTCAAAGGACCTCCTGCCTCCCCCACTCCCACATTCCAGGGAAAAACGATCTCTCACTCGTTGTCCTATTCCCATAGCTCGGATGATAATCAGAAATCCCTACAATGCAATGTTTATTTTGTTTGGCAAATCATATATTTAAGAACACCTGTTTCTATCTTAATTGTCCCTCAAGCTGGATGAACTCAATTTACAATGCAAATTAGACCATCATGTGGCAAAACTAACTTCAAAGAGGGAAAAAAATGGGAGACAGCACAAAGCATCTTGGATCTTCTTTTTTCTCCCAGGAGCCTTACAGTTGTTAGAAGGGTGCCAAGTGGGCAGCCCCAGAAATGAAACCCTTTCTGCACACAGCAGATACTGTGTATTGACAGAGATAGGGCAACGACCAGCTGTCCTTATTCTCAGTCCCACTCCAAGTTTCAAAGGAAGGAAGGATGAATTACGTCAGAAATATTTTATAGTTAAACACTATTTTACCATACTCAATCTCTATATGAGGTTGTGAAGTTCTTAATCATCTGTAGATGCTGATACTATTTAAATGAACAAAACAATATAATAAACAAAGTCTAAAAGGGATGGGAGGAACATAGTGCAGACAAGTAGGGAACAAAGGAAAAAAAGTGTCTGGTCAGTATAACAAATGCTATAATCTGACCTCTGATCCAATAGTACTTGTGTCTCAGTCCATCCATCCCCTCATGAGAAGGCCTTGGGTCCAATATCACAAGCTTACATCAGAAATGAGAAAAGAACTCAAGATTTCCTATTTCAGTTCCACACATAAACCACTACTAACTCCCAAGAAAAAAAAAAGCTTTTTTTTTTTTTTTTTAAATCCAGATCCAAATTTCCCCACGCTTTCCCTTTTTTTTTTTTTTTTTTTTTGGTTATTTTTGTTTGTTTGTTTGTTTTTTAAATTACCTTAAAATGCTCGTGTTTACTTTCTCATTTCTAGAAAGTCACATCTTACTTTATTGGACTGACTTCCCTGGAAATTATGCAATGTGAAAAAAACATAACCTGGGGAGGATGCCTGTTCAACGCAGTGTGCAAACCCCAAGTGTGGTAGAAACACACTGGCCAAAGTCAACCTGGTCATACCTCCCTGCTCCTATGCTGGTCAGATAAGCAGGGCTTAAAAATGCAAGGGGCAGCATTAAAGTATGCTGCAAAGTTGTCTCTTTGGACACTTTGCCCCCTTCCAAAAGCAAGAACAACTGCTCCAGTGTGCAGAGATGGAGGCCGTGATAGACAGTATAAGCAATGCCGAGCATTGAGGATGGACAGCTGGAAAAATGGTCACATTTGCAGTTTAAATCCTTGAATACTGTGGACCTCATCTTTTTACCTGGTACAGTTTCATGTCCACTTTGGCAGCGCCCATTACCTGCCAGCTATCTACATACACAGACAAAAAGTTCCTGTCCTGAAAAATTCAGGTTGCACAAAGTATTTTTATGGTTTTGCCCAGTGCAGTCATTGCAGGCAATTTTTGGTCTTCGCTATGAAGAATTGTTTCTGAACACTCTTAAAATGATATTCAGATAATGGCCTCATGTGTAAGATCTTACCAAGCTAGATATGTTTGTCTTTGTCCTAATCATAAAGGCGTCCTATACAAGGGCTGAGACATATTTCACTCACATGCTGGAGAACCCACATCAGCGAACAGAGCTTGATGGGGCCAACCTGACCAGCAGGCTGTTATGGTGTCCGTGGTACTGGAAGGAAGAACTGGACACCCTAGTAGAGAACATCCATCACCCATCAGGGCTAAATCACCAAGCTGGTTACACTGCAAACACCAGCAGAAAGCTGCGTTACGCAATCAAAACCAAGGTTATGAAATGGCTTATGTTCTCATGCACGCATTCCTCAGGCACATATAGAACTGCAAGTCCTAGAGAATTTGATATCTCACATTAGTCACACTGCTTTCTACTTAAATGTCTAACTTATTTATCCAGAACACAATCTATTCAGAGCATATTCTCTGGACATTAGCTAAACAAAGCACTGCCAAATGCTATGACACACAATCCCGCTATGAGAAATATTAATTGAATGCACTTAGAATATCACCAAACAATTTACATTTCGCCAAGCACTGGGGAGTTCAAAAAATCAGTTAAAATTACAGAAGGTATGGTACTCAGACTTAATTCAAACAAGAAAGGTGTTTTCTTCGTTCTTGGCTTGGAACCCAAATGAAGAGGGATGAAAGAAGCAGTATGGAAACATATACGGTAGCTGGCTACCGGCTACTAATTGTGACAGCAAGGGTGTTATATGTTATTTCAAAACCAACAAAGTATAAAATTATCATCTGAAGTAAATTTCTCCTCTTACACTCTTATATCTTTATTTTTTATATCCCTCAGATGCCTTTAAAAACATCTAATTCGCTGCATCTATGTGTGCTAACCGCAAAGTCTGCCAAGAGCCTCATAAGGAAGAAAAAATGCAGTTTACAATGTACTGGGAAGCTGGATTTACAGTGCTCTGAAGCAAAATCAAAGATCAGTGCCAACATTATTATCATCCAAATTATTGAACAAGGTTTTCTACCAAAAAGTGATTTATCTCAAGAAATGCGTACTTTCTGTAAAAGAGGCTTTTTTTTTTTTTTCTGAGAAGCAGATCAATTTTCCTTAAAAAGCCAGCCTTAAGAAACAAGCAGTATGTTCAGCATCCCCACAATATCATACCTATGCCAAAGACAGAGACCTACAACACTGATGTTGATATAGAAATATTATCTTTAATTCAAGCAATTTTGCGGTATTATAGCCCATAGTGTGTTATAACGTGTCTTACAACGTAGGCAGCATTATGCAGTTATTTCTGATGTATCTAGAAATGGAAATTGTCTCAGTGGATTCATCTTCCAATTGTGTTTCAACTGATGCTTTTAAGATATTCACTGGGCCTCTTTAGAAAATTTGTAGGAATTCCAGAGTGAGCATCACCAGTGATGATAATGATCTTTGCCATTACTTTTCTTATTTGAAAAGAGGAACAGATGGAAAAAGAAGAATTACTTGCAAGGCTCGCTGAATGTTTAGCACATTGTATTCAGAAGTTTAAGTGAGGAGAAAAGGATCAGTCAGACCTTGCTGGAGGGGAGGAAAAGTGTACATGACAGCTTCTAAATATCACAAAGAAACAAACCCAAAACAACAGAAACAGAAGAAAAACAAACAAACAAACAAAAACCATACCCGATATACACCAATAAGTATATGGCCAACATCTTTACAGAATTCACCCAGGCTAGTAAAATACAGAAGCCACTGAAAAGGCTCAGAAAACTTCACAAGTGTTGGGAGCTGCTATTCTTTCGAGGTTCAATTGAAAGTTTACTCAGCATCCCCTCCAGGGACTCCAGAAGAAATTTGTTTCTGCTTTGGAACAACAAAAGCAGGTGGAAGAAAAAGTGCAGGAGACCTCGTAGTAGCTGGCTGCAGTACCGTAATGGCTTCTGGTCAGTGTATTTCTTTCTGAAGAGAAATGCAGCGAATGTAATTGTAATCCTAGTCTCAGATCAGTGTTGTCATTGGTTCCAACAGGGACGACTTGCACGCTGAAAGCTCCTGGCGAAGATCGAGTCCTTGGAGAGGCTTTTAGAGCAACAATGGCTGTCAATGGAAATCAGCTTTCCTGTTTGCTTTGGGCTCTCGTTTCCCAACTTTTCATGACTCATAGTCTGTAATACAGCACCGATCTGTCTTTCTTAAAGAGCTCCTGCTACCTGCACAAATGTCATGTCTTAGTACACAGCATGTTTTTTTCTCCATTTATCAATATTGCTACTCCAAATAACACAGAACCAGGTTCTAAAATAAGCTTTTAAGTATATTTTTTACTGATTTGTGACATATATTTTAGGTATTTTTCTTTTCTCTCTTCCTCTTTAAAGCACGCTTTTCAGCTTTTTCCTAGACTAGGACAGAATCAGGTTAACGTTCCTGAGATCTTAAATAAAATTCTAAAGAAATAGTAAAAAGTGCCTCTGACATTCTACAGTTTATTTTATTTTATTATTATAATAGAAAAACTCCCCACAGAGTATTCTAGCACACTGACAGCAATAGGGGAATCTGCTAAACCACACTTTCGTATTAGCAATGATATGCATTTCTACTTCTTTAGTAGAAATGCATAAGTAGACTTAAAGCAATTAGAAAAGTGTAATTGTTCAGAACTGGCTTTTTCAGTCATGCAGGAACAATTTGATATTCTAAATGCAGAATGAGCTGCCTGTATTTAATACATGCTCCTTGCCCCCTCAAACAGCTAAAACTGTTAATCACTGTAGAGGGGAAGCACTGCAAGGTTGCCATTTGAACTTGTGATACTTTGAATAGTTGCGTGGTTAAAGTGTGTTAATTATCCTAGTAAATACTAGAGATGCCTGTTAACACTTGTAAAATGCAATTCCACCCTGAAAAGTTTTAAGTAACACAAAAGACTGCATATCTGGAGTCTAAAGCATCTATGTCTTTATTATGTCCTTATATTATGTCCTTATATTATGCCCTTAGAAGAAAAACATTGTTTTTCTTAGTTAACAATTTTACAAACTCCAACTGAAATAAGATTAAGCTTCTGTTTTACTCAAACCCTTATAATAATGATTTGACACATGAAATACTTGGAGGGTGTTTGGTGATAAATTTAGCTAAGATATTGAACTTCATATAACTGAGATTGTAGAATGATATTTTTATTTCTAAATCCTACTTCTATACCTTTATTCCTAATACCATGTATTTTACTTAACTGTTTTATTCATTGTTTAAAGACAGAAGATCATAACATCTCAAATGTGAGCATCTAGAACAGGAAATTACATAATTGTGAACAGGGATGCAACATGAGGAAAAACTGTAGAACTAACAAAAAGTAAAAATAGGAAGAAGGCAGAAAATAATTCTAAATCTTCATTAAAAATAGGTCCTAATTTCCCACCATAATTAAAATAATATTTTTGCCATATGAATTTGGGCTATATAAACTTCTACAAAGAATATATCTAGGTCCCCATACAATGAAAATAACATCAAATTGTACAAGCCAAAAATGCAGAATCTCAAAGATCCAAAAATAGTAACTGATCTGAGTAAGAGGTGATACTGCTCTGAGCCTGCCACAGATTTGGAGCTTTGTCACTCAGTGTAGAAAAATACCACATTGAAAAGAATGCCTGATCTTCATGCTGATCATGATGTAAGGTTTGAACTAAAAGATGCAAAAAAGAAAAAAACAAAACAAAACATATAAGCCTAGTTTCTGCATTAAGCCCTATGTAGGTGAGGTAGGACCAGTGAAGGGCCATTTTTGTTTTGTTTTGTTTTGAGTGCCCAAATTTATTTTTTCTTTAATATAATTCATTTTCTTCTTCCCCTTTCCTGGAACCAGGGATATTCCAGCACACAAATGATTTTGTCACCAATTTAAGATGTCAGAACTCACTTCTGTCTTAGAACAATACTGTATCATGGGATCCTTCTACAGCAAAATGTTTTTATACTAAAAATATTTTTTTAACAATTACATTTGTATTGGAATAAAAACTTTATTCCCCTCCTTATCTTCCCTTCAATTGCAACCAATTCCAGCACTTCTGAATATTAATATGTAACATGCATACCAGCCCTCATGCACCCTCAGCAGCAGGGTTCCCTTTCCTGCTGCATTCCTGCACCCCTCTGCAGGCCCTAGAGCACAGGGCACAGTCTTAATACATGAATTTTGGACAACTTTCCCCTTTACAACATGAATACCATGATAAGAATTATCTTAGAAGAGACAGAGAGATGTGGGTTTAGTAAGGAACAATTTATCTAGTTCCTCTGTTCCTTTGAAGCGCTGTGCAAGCTATTCATAGCAAAGACCTCATACAGTATAATAAGCAACATGAACAATATTCAACACGTTGTGCTCGTGCCAGTGCCAGGAAACGTTGCTAACTAGGCCAGATTGTTATATTTTTTGCTGTAGCACATATGCCTAAAGATTAAAAAGTTCACGAAGATCACTACAGTGAGCAAACTACCAGCCAGAAGAACTGCAACTGAAAAAACGGGCAACTCCAGCCATCCAGCAGTGCATTCCTCAGCCAGAAGGCAGAGGTGAAGGACAAGGCAATATACTGCAAAATGAACAGAGAAGTCTGATAACTGCTGATAATGGATTTCTTCAGCAACTTCAGGGTCATCCCAAAGCACAAAATACTCACATTTATTTTGCTGCTACCTTAATTTCTGCTGGAATACAAATCTTTGATATGCACTGCTAAAATTCAGTTATCTATTGAAGCAACTTTGAGCCATGAATGAATTCCTTGTATGTGGAGCAGTATTTTTTGAGCAACTGGAATGCCAATGTTACTTATCCCCCCCAAAATACTCTTCTAATTGGGCTGAAATCAGGAGCAAAGTTTATATTTTATCTTTTTGACAGAGCCAGAGAACATACTAAGAAATGAATTTCCCATAAAATATTAATTGTATATTTAAATAAACACTATTTAAATTACCTATTTTAATTTATCAGCTACGTTTAGTCACTGTAGTTATCTCTAGGTCACTTGTAGCGACAAGATTTGAGTTTCTCTATACTGCTCCAGGCAAAAAAAAAAATAAAACCTTAAGACCTTTTGGGCATGTGACATCCTGAATGGGAGGAGCTCAGACAAACTGAGTCCCTGCTTCCATATCTTGTTCCCAACCCCTGCTACCGTAGAAGCTCCAAAACAGTAATCTACTGTGACAGAAGAAAGATGACAGTTTCTCTGAGATGGTAGATGGGTGTGGAGCAAAACCTCTAAAAAAGAGGGTAACACTTCATTCTCATTGTTCTACTCCTAAATGTATGAAAATCCAAGGACTCGGAGAGAAAGCTGTCTACTTCAGAAAAGAACCTAGAAAAGTCAAATGAAAATAAGAGACTAGTAGGAACATAGTTGGCCAACACGGTTTCACAAAAGAAATCTGTAATTTTTTCAGCAAATAGGACCAACTGGGAAAAGTTGCCTAAATGTGAAGTTAAAATGATGTTATTATTTGACAAGAAAAGTAAATCTCTCCTTGAGTTGTCACAGTAGTAAAGACATCCAGAAAATGTCTCCCTAGAATGTAAGCATCAGTGAGAGGAAAAAGACAGATGGGTCACTTCCATCTACAGCAAGAGCAAAATTTTCTTGGATTTGGTCTTTTGGCCTTCTGAAAGTGCTAATTGGTTACAGCTATTATAGGAAAGAAAATTACTAGTCTGAACCCAGGTGAAGCTTTGCTCCAGTGATAACTGCAACCAATGTTTTTGCAGTCCTTCATGAAGTTTTAGTTGGCAACTGAATCCCCAGATCTTCCCAGCAATCTCTCTCCTCAGTCTTGAAGAATATAAATGGATCCTCGGGCAGATGTATGAATAAAAATCACTGCACTAAGTGCTTTGTTCTGAGTTGTTTTTTTTTTTAATCCTGTTGCATATATATAAACCCAAGCTTGTGGCAAGAGTAGCACTACATTCTCTCTCAAAATTAAAAATGTTCTAAGTCTGAAGTGGTGAATTAGGCAAGTTGCCTAATGCAACTTTCTACCTGCTCTCCCCACAGAGATTCAAGTGAGAAATAAGAGAAAGGAAGGCTAGATATTTGACTCCAAGTTCCTCCATACACATCGTGTAGCTGGAGCACTCGTCAAGAGCACCGTCAGCAAAGACCTTACCAGGAGCTGGAGTCTGTCAGGCTTGGATCTACGAACACTAATTACAAAGACTAAGTTGTCCTCAGCACTTACTGCTTAGGCTTTTGAGACACAGGAATAAGAGTAAGATGACTCTCAAAGCAGAAAAGCACTAAATAAATAAATAAATAAATAAAAATAAACAAATATTGGCCACCTCTTTCAATTATGTAGGCCTCCTGCAGGCTCCTGGTTTTCTGTGGAAGGAAGACAATTGAACCACAATGAAAAGGAAGAAATGTAATTTTTTAATGTTTAAAATAGACTTGTTTTTCTAGAAAGTAGATCTCCTATTTGCATCGCAACACTAGAAAAGTATTCTTAAAATTTGTAACAATGTGGAAACAAACAAACAAAAATGTGCAAACAAATTTTATCTTGTTGTATTTTTAAAAAATACTTCAGAACAAAATTTGACTGTGTGCTACCCAGTCTTAAAAATCTGATGCAGATGAGAAGTGGTGAGGTTTTGGGGGATTTTTTTTAAGATTGAAATTAAAGCAGTAGCACATTACGAAGAAATAATCAATAAAATTATCAAACCACACTGATAGAAAGTACAGAAAAACATATTCCTGTCTTACCAACCTTGCATTTTGGACTGAAACGAGGCATTTTTGTGTGTTTTTTTCCTTTCCATTAAAATGGACTGGGTACTGCTGGTTTTTTTTGTTTGGTTGGTTGGCTGGTTTGTTTTGTGACAGTGAGACTAACCTAAGAACACTATTACTTTCCTTACATGGTGTTTAGAGTAATTATTAATAAGCTGCCCTATACCGCAGTCTTTTAGCCACCATTTTACACTAATGCATCATGTTGTAAATATCACTGTACCATCAGGCTATATTAGCATGCTGTCTCATCAAATGATGTATGATCTACATTGTATTTTAGATCAATTTTAATATTTTGAAAGCCCAGAAGGGTTACTCCCAGAGGCAGGATGACTGACCGATCAATGTGTTGACAGCAGCAAAGTGAACCAGCATTACTGGCTTTTAGTCCAACTGCATGTGTTTGGGCAAGAGATACAGGATAATCAGTAGTTTTATCTGGGGATTAACTTAGTCAGAAGATTCCAAAATTAGACAAAGGCTAAAAAATGTGAGTGGGAACATCTGGGCACCTAATTTGAGCATCTCCTACTACAAATAACCAGCAAGTGTAACCGAATAAGCACGCAATTTCATAAAGCATATAGCAAGTCTCTGCACAAACTAAATAGCGAGATATGCGAATTGTGCTTCTGGATACATGTGCCTTGGTCATTAGTTGGAGTACACGTGCCTCTGCCAAAGTCTAGGTCTCCAAATGAAGAGGCTGCCAATCAGGCTGATTTTACTATTTTATAACTTCTCCATGTGGGCATATACTTTGCTATCTGTAGGCAGTAAACAAGGTAAGTAAACAATGATGCTTATGGGCCACTTTTTCCCTACAGGAGGTGGTTTTGTCTGGTGCTGTGCAAGCCTCCCCAGTGGTACAGACTGATCACAGCAGTGGCTCCGCGCTCCCCAAGCATGGTGGTGGGAGGCAGGGATATCCAAAATGCCCGTGTTGGTGCTTGGCTTCTGCTTACAAGTATTTGCTAACCAGGCAGGACATTCAAGTCTCTTAAAAGAAGGTTAAGCATCCTCAGTTCTTGTCATAATGAAATCTCAACAGATGTTAAACAAAGGGATGATGTTACAAGTAGTAGTTAACTTGCAAACTGCTGTAGGAAAACACATTGTAAGAAAGCTGCATTACATTTTTGAAAATGAACTGGTTTTGATGAATTCAGATAGGAAGCTGGTGGCAACCACGTTAATTCACATCTCTCCATTCCCACTCCAGTTCCCTATATCTAAAACTACACTTCCCTTAAAAAAAAGACCATTGACATAGCCTTCTTGATGTTACTATGATTGCTAAGTATCTGATGTAACCCCAACTGTATATCACATTACACAGATAATGAATCTAACTATTCACTTCAGAATTGAAAAAAAATTCTGAAGGTGGTACTCTTATAAGACAAGGTGGTATTCTTATAAGACAAGCCCAGGTCTCACTGGTTGACTCTAGGTCAATAGATTGCTTGAATCTGAGTTCACACAGTATTTTTTGTGAGGCCACAGTAACTTATCCTTTGTGATGTGTATAAGCAGTCTTTCTCATGGACAATCACATTGCTTAAATTTTACACGTGCATGTATGTATACATAATATATGTACACACCCACACACCCCCAAGGTGCCCAACTATGAAGTGCAAGAAGTCCACTGGTCAGCAAGTTCTGGAGATCTTCCTTGGTCTTCCTAAGTCTTTGGTCTTCCTAAGACTCTTAGGTATTTTGAGCAATTATCAAACAGGTAGCAATATGAACATTACAATGTAATTAAGCTCTAAGAAGTAAATATCTATTACAATGTCATTGCTGACTTTTAGCTGACAGGGCTATTTACCTTCTTTCTCAGTAAGGTCACAACCATGTACCGCAACCTTCTTATTACATGGCAGCTCTGCTCTGTAGGCACTCTCAGTCTGTGCCTAGGGCTGTGTGGTAAATGCAGGTCCCCCAAAAACCTGTCAGCTACATACCTACTATACATGCAAAGGATGCAGAGAGCTAAGAAAGAAGGTGTCCACTGCAAGCACCAATACTGAAAACTTCACCTCCTTTAAAATTAACGTAAAAACTTAACTTCCTACAGTTTATACATAACATTTGAATAAAACATAAGACCTTCTTCTGAAGGTACCAGCATTCAGATAAAAGTGTGTGCTTGATGACCTGATGCAGACAGCCTTATTCCCTTCTAAGAGTGGATAATTTCATTAAGTGATTACTGCTTTACATACCCAATTAAGAAGAGAGAAAATATGGAGCAACTTGCTTTAAGGGCTTTATAGGTGAAGAAGTACTTGTAGTTAATATGACATATGACAAGCAATTAATCTAACCAGGCCACAACTAGAATCCTATTTTAAGAGGGCTTTAAAAAAAAAACAAAAAAAAAAAAAACAAAACCAAAACAAAACAAAAACCCCTAATCTGCTAATCTTAGCTGTTACATTTTCTATAAACGTTAAAATTTGTCAAAATGAAGCAAACTAATTACAAATGTTGGCCAATAATTTTGAAATATCAGCCACCTACTCTAAAGCAAAAGTAGGGAATTTGAAATGATGCAGCAAATCTAACCCAGAACATCCTTCCTGAATTTTTAAATCTGGAATCTTCTGAACCATAACCTAAGAGTTGGCTTCTCTTTCTCTGGTAACTTGTAAAAATATTAATGCCAGCCAAGCTTTAGTAAACACTAGATGATAACAGGTCTGGAAGAACTGATTAATTAATACACATATACATACATATATATATATTTAAAAAGAAAACAAGGCAGCATTAGTGTTATTCATGTGCTGGAATTGTATCAGATGATTGCCAGGTGATCTGCCCAAAAGGAGATCTTAAACGTCTATCAGCTTCAGCAGTACTTACTAATTTCTGTAGAAGACTAAAAGTAACAATAAAGTCTTTTTTTTTCCCTTCATTTTTATACTGTGCACTTACAACTTGCACAATGTTTTCCTTGGTATTTTATATCTTATGATATTTCTGTTTTCCCAACTGAAAAGTATGGCCCCAAAACAAACACAAAAGAAGTTGTTATTTACATCTATTCAAAATTCTTAAACAGCAGAGCTTTAAAAAAGATCAATTTAATGAAGATATTCTCTTCACATTCTGGTATATTTTTTTTTTCTAATTTATTTGAATACTCAGCCAAAATAGTGCACAGTAGTGTCTATATGGAGAAAGCCATAGATAATTTTAAATTTAGGTCAGGAAACATGTCCTTTCTGTCTGCTACTTCTCAGTTTATAGTATCAAATTATGCAAACAAAGGTCACAAGAACTATAACACAACAACTGCAATTCATAACAAAAGCTATGTCCTACAATGATAAGTATAACAGCAAGGTATATAATTAAGAGTGGCTATAACAGCAACATATAAATTAGATAATTATGGATTAAGCAGTCCCTTGGAGGATTCTCTCTTGCCCTAGAAAACGTATAACAAGCTCCTTAGATAGAAGGCAATAGCAATTAAGTATTTGAGGGAGAAATAGGACTATAAAGAAAACCAAAAACCAACACACAGTGAGAGGAAAATCTTAATTTACAATCTAAACATGGCTCTCATTTTTGGTAGTTTATTTTAATGCACTTACTGGGACAGTTTCCACCCATTAAATCTGCTGACATCTGTTGGCTAAAGAGCGCATGTCAGATTATCAAGAAGTGCAATATCAAATAAACACGAGCTGCTTCTTAAGGTGACAGTATGGAGATGCAAAACACTGCAGCTATTATCAGATTTTTTTTTCTTTCTTGCATCAATTTAATAATCCCAGGTGCCCTGGACACCAGACATACAATAATCTTCATAAATCCTAGTTCACAGCCGTACCATCTGTCAAAAATATTTTTTATGTCTCCTAATAGATATGCTACATAATTGCTTTCACAGTAGGACAAAAAAATATGGTTGCGCTAATTTGGTTTACCAATGGAATAGCTCATTATCAAAAATAACCCCATCGCATTACTGGAGTTTCCAGCACTCTTCATATATCAAAACAAACCTTTCCATTTGGTTACTATCTATAAGCTTAAATTCCCAATGAAAGCAGATAAAGATTGAATTATCTGGAAATTGTACTATAATAATGGAAAACCCACAAGCATGAAAAAAATAAGACCATAATATCTGTTTCTATTACAATGGTGTTGCACTGTTAAAATTAGCTTTGCATTTCATAGTCACAAAGAGACTAATTTCTCAGTCCTGCAGAGTGCTAAGCATTTTGGCCCCCATCCAGAAAAGCACTTAAATGCACGTCTAACTTTTAGTTCATGAGCCTGAAGCAACTTCAGTGGGATCGTACATGCTTGATTAGGCCCAGAGCACTCATTAGCCTGCAGGATGACCCGTCTCCCTAGGACAAACCTGGCATCAGGAGATGACCCTCCCAAGCCTCTGTCTACTCGCTGGCGATGGAAAGGATGCTCCACATGGGACTGTTCTAAGCAGGAGCTTCTGTTCCCACCCCTTGCAGCAAAAGGATAAACTTTGAGACTAAACTGAAAACACCTTTCCTCCTACAAGTTTCTAAATATCTGCAGTTCCTCTGACAGCACTACATGCAATGCGAAAACCTCGTAAAACAATGCAGAGTGCTGGGAGTGCAATTCTTAAGGGAGGTTCTGTTAAATGTTGCTAGCTGCAGCAAGATGGTCTTGTTCCAATCTTTTATTTCTGCAGTAGTTTACATAAAGTAAGCAATATTATACAGAAATATGTATTGGAGAATTCAATAATTGTGCAGAAAACAACTCCAGTAGTACCTAAGTAAGTGGGAAATTCCAAAGACAATGACAGTTACAAACAATACTCCAGAAAACATTTTGTTCAAAAATCAACCTCAGCTTCATTTCCCTTTTGACTAAGGAAGTGACCCACGAACAAAGCATTACTTTATCCTTCTTTAAATCACATTTCTAAAAGCACTTGTTCATGTTCCACAAAGTTGACATCTATTAAAATGTCACATAGATAATATTTAAAAACAAAACCAAGTTTCCAGAAACTGAAAGATTCAGTTGAAGAACTAAACACTTTTCTGTTCAACTATGCACGACAAATGTCTGGTACTACTTTGCAGTCAAACAAATATCTTTTAACATACTGCACTGTGTTTATGAAGGATTTTTGTTCTAATGCTAACAATATTATTACTTCAATTAATGTTCTATGTCTCAATGACATATTGAGTAGGTAATACAATGCTTTTCCAGTTTTGCTAAATTGGTAGATTTCTGCCACAAATTTATAAAAGCATACTCATTACTGCAAATGGAAATATTGTTTTCCTAATATCCCAAATTATCCATTTCATTTGATGATCCTCAGTTACTACATTTAATTTGAGAAACTGAGAGCTCCTTTGAGTAAATGTGAAGTCCAAACACCCAAATCCAGAGACTGGAATTAAAATGTATCTTAGTTGATGTTGTCAATTTGTACAAACATTTTTGCAACATACAAATCTGATTTTTTATTTTGAAAATTGCTTCTTTTCTCTAACTCATAAAAACTTTAATCTGTAATATTCTACAAGTTCCTGTTTTCTGAAGCTCCACAGAACTGAACAAACCATGGATGCTATAATGACCATCAGTTCACCATACCTAGCAAGAACACCACATTAAGGGAAACCACGTTTGTGCAGTAACAACAATACCAATGCATTTTAGTGCCTCAAAATTGCAGGACTTCAGTGGCAAAACACCTTGCTCAGATGTGCATAGATACAGAAATCAGACTAAAGTTTTGAAGAATGAAAGATTTCTGTGTCAGGCCCAGTTTTTAATTTACAAAGAAAAAATGGAGCTCTAGAACACACCCACCCACACATGGAGCATTCTTAGATGAGCAACATCAACGCACACACCTCTGATATACCAAGGAACTTACCAATATATATTGCAATGTCATTGAGAAGAGAGACAGAGACACTGTTAGTTTCAATGTTAGATATGAGAAAGAGAGAGAGAAAGAAAGGGTTAAGCAAAAAAAAAAAAAAAAAGGCACCACAAAAGCATAAAAATACAAACAAAATGTTTTATAGTTATCTTGCACATATCTAGGACTACACGGCAATGGAAAACAGGTTCATACTCATTGCAAAAACATTTTCAGAGGAGGTGGAGAAGAAAAATACGTGTACACCATATGCAAAAATCTTCTGGAAAGCCCTTTTTGGCATACACAGATTAAATATTAAATAAACCAGATGAAGAAAAAGAAGTCCAGATTTACAGCCACACAGTACTGAAACAAAACAAATACACAATAAAGACAGTCTATTATACTCACACATTTGCAACACGTAACATATAACAGTAACTGGGGAAATAAATAACTTATGTAAACGTTTGACAATTTCCATCACTGCTCACTACACTAATACTTGTATGCAATTCATTAACACTCCAGCTACAGTTCCATGTTTTCAAATCTTAAATATAAAAATAAGATTAACAGCAATAGCACACAGCCCAGCCTTCCCTTCTTACTGTTTCTTTTTCAAATCAATATCGGTGGCCTTGACAGTATTGTCATCTAATTACTAGTAATGCTTCTTTTTTGAGGAGGCACTTAGTCTGCAGAGGATGTGAATGTATTGAGACCTTCTCCTTCTCATTCATACTTCTCAAATGATCTGCTATCAAAGTTTCAGCATGCATGAGTAAAGACCTAATCTCCTACCTGTGAAGGTTGGCTGTAGGTCGGTCTGGTCTCTGGAAATGAAGTTTTGTCCTTTGACTCTCTGTTTTGATCATCAGCTGTCTCACCTAGCAAAGAAAGAAAATACCTATTAAATCACTGAAATCCTTCATGTGTTATAGGGAGTAAGAAAAGACCTTGAGTTTCCCTAAAACCAAATAGTACAATTCATTGGAGAATCAAATTCAGAATCAGAGTTCTCAAAGGGAGAACTCTGTTTATATTTATATTTTACAGTTTTGAACATGAGAAAACAAACACTGAGTAGTGGTCTGTGAAGACCAGGAGTAAATCTGTCTCAATTTGTTAAAGTGAAAAATACAGAGAAACAAAGAAAAAGAAAGAAAAAATAATAATAAAAAGGGGTCCCCTATTTTTTGAACACTTAGGACTGGCCATTAAATTCTAATAATGGCAAAGTGTCAAGCAAAGGAGATGTAGCAGTGCAAAGGCCATACCTGGTACAAGCATCATTCATGTCTCTCCAAGTCAAGCTAGGAGGACATGTGCATGGTTATTCTATCCTCATTTACAACCTAGTTTCTGTACAGGAGATATCTGTGCACAAGTTTCAAAAAAGAGATGCAGCATAAGAAAAGAAATTCCCTGGTTTTGGCCATAAAGGGAAAATGACTACTGGGCAGGCTGGACATTAACCTCATCCCATTGCATGGATGTGGCTACCTCTTTCTAGGATTTTGCAGCTGAGACATGATCTCCCAAAAGCTGCAGCTGGTACCAATCTAAGATGGGTAGATCACAGCAATAAACTAGAGGCAGAGTATTTAAGTTTATTTTAGAGAGAAGTTACATCAGTAATTTTAGTAAAAATGTAAAGGCAGTAAAACAAAAAAGCAGTGTTTCTCAGATATGGTAAAAAAAAAAATCTAACTTATTTCTCTAATTGTCTTTGACTGTGGGATGTTGTACAAAAAACTGTAAAAATCTTGTGGATTATCTCTTTATGCTGTTAGTTCAACTCAGCAAATAGTTGGTAAGAAGAGACAACTTAGAAAGATGAAAAAAGATTCAGTTGTGTCATTCTGGTTTTATTTTTATTTGAACTGATGGTGCTTTCTGTAATGGATTATTTTGGAAGCCTGTCTTCTTAAAAAGTCCTGCCGCCACAGTTCTAAATGAAGGGGTTTGAGTTACTGTAGCTTAACTCCTTTGCTAAGCCTGTGTTTTTGGCTTTCCTGTGCCCTTTTCTCCAGAGGTTTGTTTTGAAGTGGTGCACCTGGCAGAGGCTGCAGTGAACAGCAGCCAGCTTCTGCCCATTCCCAGTCAGCCTGGAAGCTGCGTGTGCTTGCACCAAGCTGTCACCCACCCCCAAGGACCCACAGTCAGACCCCTGGGTACACTGCAATATTTGGAAAAGTACCTTATGAAATCTAGCAGTAGTGTTTAGTCATCAGGTTTGTTTTAATACTCTAGGATAATTCCTAACAGTGTCAAGAGTGTCAGGAGCATCATCAGTAAATACATGTTGTAGGTCATTAATGCCTACACACTTCATTAGTGTCTACACCTTTTAGAACCTTCCTGGAGTTGAAAAATACTTCTCAGTTAGCCTGTAGTTCTCTCCATAAAATACTCCAAAGTACTTGCATTCATAGCGTCTCTTTAAAAAAAAAAAAAAAAAAAAAAAAAAAGATAAATGCATGAGGGAAGGGGAGAAGTGCAAAAAAAGTGGGAAGAGAACACAGGAGAAGGGGAGTCAGAGCATCTTCAATACCTCCTCATGACACTGTGAAAAATGAAATTTGTAAGCACCTATAAGATTATGATATAAGTAATTGCCATTAAAATAAATCATGTCAACCAATTAGTTTACATATGTACTGAAGTAGAAGTCTGCAAAGAAAAATTATTAGAGGTCTTGTGAATGCCATCTGCAATGAAATATTGCAAAAACTTGGAGAGGCGTGAAAATAGTTGGCAGATGTATGAAGAGGAGAATAAAACATATTTTTGGTACATTTGCTGTGGATGAGAGTGCAAACAAGTTGAAATCATAACAAATTGAGGCTAGATCAGCTTCTCCAGAAGTGAGGCTGGTTGAGCGCTTGGATCAACTGCTTCAGGAAGTAGTGGAATGTCCCCCTCTAAAGGGCTGCGGAGAGAGGCTGAAGAAACATCTGTTATGAATGGCTTCAGCCCTGCCAAGACAAGGAGGATGAATGACCTTTTGTATTCCCTCCCAGTCCTGTGCGCTATGAAAGATGCGGGAGGAAAAACACAGGATACCCCTCCCTGAGATCATGATTCGTCAAGGGAACAGGCAGATACTGGCTGCACAGAGACTTGTGAAGATGCAAGCAGACTGCAGCTAGCTGGACAAAGGCTAAGCAAGTGTGTAAGGGCTGGGTAGCCAGTCTGCAGCAAAGGGACAGGTAACAGAAATCAGTGAGAGGACTCTTATTGGGTAAAGCTGGGAGTATGCAGAAACATACTGAAAGACTTACACTGGAGATCTAAGAAACACATGAACCAACTTCTTCCTCCTCATCCTTACATACTATTCCTGAAAAAGCACTTGAAAGTTTTTATATTCGAAGAAACAAAAGACCTAATTGATATGTGTTAGTGCTATCCAGAATATACTTTTTTTTTTTTTTTTTCCTATGATTGGTTTTCCCTAAGATGAAAAGAAACCATTGCTTGAAATCTGGACCAAAAGGTCAAAAATGTAAAAACCTTCACAGGAAACGAGGAATAAGAACAGCTCATTGGGAGAGAAATTAAAGATTTTTTTGACTTAGAACTTTGACATCCAACTCCCACAGGTGGGAAGTTCATGGTATCTGGTGTTTCACAACCTGAATTGACTTTGTAAACTGAACTTTAATGCAGATCTCCTTGTTAAAAAAAAATGCAAATGAGAAAACCTCAACATGTTCCCAGATTTTCAGGTATATGCAAAAATAACCCATGAATCTTCACATAGATTGGTATTATTTGACTTAATGGAATTAAAGCAGTTATAGGCAGCTGCACACTAAGCTACCTAAGACATCCGCTTGGATAGTATAGTTTTCTAGAGGAAAAAAAAAATATTTTTGGTGTACTTCTTTGAAAGCTTCCTTTCTCAAATATCCAAATAGATTAATCAACATTATTATCACTCTATTTCTGCTAGCCCAAGTGATAAATTGACTTTCACATACCTCCCCAATCCCAGCCTCTCCCAGCTCCAACAGTTCCCAACCTATTATGCTTGCCATAACCGATGCATCTTGTCTCACCACACCCAAATTTTTTGTTCAGCTTGCCTTGGTTTCCTATTGACCTCAGTTCTAATCTCTTCCTTCAGTGCAATTCAAAGTTTCTCTTCCCTCTTCAGTCTCTGCCTCTTAAATGTTTTCCCTTCCGATCTGGTTTTACTCTTCTCTGCTGCAGCCCTACGACCTTCTTTTCTTGTCTGTTGAGATGTTAGGAAGGCGGATAAAGGTAAATGCTGATCAGACAGACAGCCTTGGGAGCAGGAACTAAGATAGGTTCCTGTGAACACCTTACACCCCCAGGTTTGCAGTTTTTTAATGGAAAGAGAAAAAAAAAAAAAAAAGTACACAATCCTGACATAAATAGGTATGTAATTACAATTTTGCCAAACTAAGCAACTGAAATCTGGCTCTGAAAAAATCAAGAGCACATAACGTTAGTCGACAGGGCTATCAGCTCGCCTCCCTCCCCCCGGTCCAGTCTTTCATCAGAACTGAATAGCAAATCCGTTCACAGGGCCAGAGGGACCATTGTAATCATCCTGCCTAACCCCCTGTATAAATATAGGCTATAAGATTTCTTGAATTAATTTGTTTGAACTAGAGCAAGTTTAAAGCTGTATTTTAATTAAGAGATAACAGGCAAAATGATTCATTTTACAAGACAATTAGATTCCTGGCTCATATATCCCTTGGTTTAAAAGCATTATGCAAAGTTTTAGTCATAAAACTCCTATTAAAAAATGAAGTCATGTACCTAAAATGTCATACACTACTCAGAGAACATACGAATTAGAAACGAAGGGATGCTGTGTGCAGTGTAATGTGGTTCAAACACTAGTCGCATAATCCAGATATGCAGGACATCACTGGGGGAATTTATCAGGAAAAAAAGTCACGCTCATTCCTGTAAAAAATTCCTTTACTTATCAATGAAAATATATTTTCATGTTTGAAAGGAGAGCAGTAGACTTTTATCCTACTGCCCAGATGAAGACGTATTTCAAGTCCTCAGTCTTGTTTTTAAGCTACATGAAGCCTCTTGCAGGTCCAAATGAATGATGTTGCACTCCAAGGTCAGAGATAGGTTTTTCGTTCCGCTGAGCTGGTGCTGGATTTGCACCAGCACTCCCCAAGCTTCACTGGCACCTTCTTTTTCCATGAGGGGCAGACAGGTGTTGCCCAGGAAAGAAAAATGCAGCCTAATCTACAGTATGTACTCTGTACACCCCCCTGCCCCACCTCAGATTTTTTGGCATCTTCAAAAATCGGCATTTACCTTCCTATCTGGACCTCAGCAAACTCTTGTATATAAAGGTTCAACCACAAGTTTGGCTTCTACTCAACAAGGAAGTGGGGTTTCTATTTATACTCTTTCCTCTTCCAGCATTTTGTCATCCTCAAGCTGTGTAGTCTCTTGATCAACAGACAGCATTTAAAAGTCTATCGTACCCTCAGATTAGAAAAAAGAATTGTAAATACATGTTAAAGTCCTCTGTAACTTGGTCTGCCATTTGTTGTGCTCTGTGCAAGAATCTGTGAGAAAGTAAACCATGTGCAGCACAGCAAGCAGTAACTAGATATCAAATACACAAATTTCCACATCATATTCAGCTTCAAAAGGAAGACGGTTATTTTTCATTATACTTTAGTTAGTTCCTTAACTATTTCTTGCCTGTCACTGCTTTTTCTATCCTACCTAAAAATGGCGGGATAGTAGTATTCTGGCTTCTGCTTAGAAACAAAAAGGCAAACAGTTTGAAGACAGGATTAGTGGGATCTGAAAATGGGGGAAGCTAACGCCATGGAAGCAAAAAGGTTTTATTGCCGTTTCTTGCCCCTCTTTTCTATTCATAAATCTTCCCCTCCTTCCCTCAGATAAGGAAGAAGGAACAGACACACCAAGTTTAAGTCACTAACAGAACTTCAAACTTCAGTTCATCAACAGTTGTACCACTATAACACTATCAACCTAGGGAGGTGTTTAGGAAGTACTGAAGTTCCCTCTCCCCTCCAATCATCTGACTCTCAGGTCTGCCTACAATCTCGCTTGTGTGCAGAAGTGTGGTTTGATAGTATCGCTTTTCAGTCCTGCTCTTCTCTCAGCCTCATTTAGCAGCTTCCGGTGACTTCAACTTCCATTGGTTTCCAGATCCAAGCTTTTTTAGTAAAAAGTTCCTCTTCTCCTTTCTCTGTGCACACAACACACGAGCAATCAGCAATGGACAATAAGCTGCTGCTATTTTCCTCCCTGCCATTTCCATCCTTAAACCTTGTCTCAACAGCTGCAGTTGCTTTTAAGAAGAGTCCACAGCCACATTTAGCACCAAAGAATAGTGCAGAGCTGCCACTCCAGAATATCAGTCAAAGATGTTTTCCATGTATATATTTCCATATATCTTTTGCAGGCACCACTTGCCCAATGAGCGAGCTGTGGACTGCGGTGGGGTGGTTCCAGGGAACACAGCTATTTCCAGAACTTTGGAAATCTTTGCTAATGAACACATATTGTATTCAAATACAGCAAAGTGGGATAAATTGTGATTTGACACTTGCCATTACAGATTAACATAACACTCACTGATTCACCTGAATCACATAAGGCACCGACCAGGTGCTATCCTCTTCAATGCATGAGATAGGACATGGATGGATGGGTGGTTCTTTTTTCTTAAAGTAGGACTACCATTTTGTATAGCATTAATGCTGTGCAACCTATACATTAACTCTTGTTAGCTTCTATGTATAGTTGGCAAAACAATGAGGTCATCCTAGTTTCAGGTCACCTCATCCTGGTTTCATATTAAAGCTTTTCATATTAACAGCAGTTTCATTTCAACAAGCTAATAATACCTCCTAAAAATCCAATATATCAGCAAAAAGAATCTCCACATCTGCAATTTTCAGCAAAACAAAAGTTTAAGAGTTTATACTGCATATGGGTAAAAGAGAAGGAAGTCTGAGTAAGCCCATGCTAAAGCACAGGTCTGTGTTAGTCTAAGCAGGCCCACAGTAAGGTTTCGGCAGCCCTATGTGGAATTTTAACAGTGCTTTTATGGCTGGATATTATGGGGTCCTATAAATGAACCTTTTAGCAGTAGTAAAACTTACCAGTATCTACCCTAGTTATTCTGATGAACCATGAGAAAATCTGTATAAAGTTTGCAGAGTGAGGACCCAGAAAGGCTGATTTCTTCATTTGTAAATTTCTTCAAATTTGTAAAAAGGGAAGGGAGGAAAATGTAACAAGGTAAACATTATCATAAATGTTCTTGCATTTGCAGACATGAAGCTAAAACGTCCAGTCCTTATTAAGAGGAACAGTAAACCAAACCTCTGCACATGCTACCAAAGATCATAGGTGTGCAACTCCAAATTTCCACCCGGTTGTATTTTGGCATCCCTTCCTTCTGTAGGTAATCTTAATGCAGAGTCTCCATCTTGCTAAACAATTATGTCACAGTCTTCTCAACCCACATCCCACTATCAAGACCACAGATCAAACACTCCCCAGCAGACTTTTTTTTTTTTTTTTTCCAAGCTGAAGCTCTTCGACGATGGCAACAGAAAAAACATTACAAGAGTTTCTCATGTATCTCCTGTAGAGTTTCAGTATCACAGATCTACATACTGATAAATTTGCAAAAAGCTTTTTACTCCTGTGTTTTTATTTTTTATAATTTATATCCAGCTTCTTAAAGTTTGACTTCTTTCAAAGCTTTCCTGGATCCTAAAACAACGGAATCTTACAGCTTAAAACCCAATCCATCATCCACTTCAGTAAGACTAAAGCATTCCCTCTCCCTGCAGTTACCAGGCTTTCTTTTAGGAGTGGTAAGGTCTTTCAGAAAACTGATTAATTGAAATATTCAACAAAATCAGGGAAGGGATCCCTGGAGGTCACATTAGCCCAATCTCCAGTTCAGTGTGGAGCTAACTTCAAAGTTAAACCATGTTGCTCAGGTCCTTGTCCAGATGAATTTTTAAAGTCTCCAAAGATGCAGATTCCACAGCCTCTCAGCTCTCATTTAGATCTATCCCTTTACTATTTGATCCCTCCAACCCACAGACACATTTCAAAGAAAGCTGTAGAATTCATTCATTAATGACTTGTTATGTTTCCCCCTTATGATGAAGTTTTACTTTTCTTTTTTTTTAAAAATAACTTACAATACTTCCATGTCAAGCAAAAAGAAAGGTTGAGGATCAATCCCATTCTGTTTTATGCTTCCATGTAAGTAATTTCCCCATTATGCTCTCCTACCAATCTTTCTAAGTGGCCCACAAGAACACCGATTCCCCTCATCACTTTCAGAAGACTTCACTCATCCATTTTGCTGTTTGGAAATCCCATTCTCAAATTCACTACCCTATATGCTGCCACACCTTTCATACTTTGTTATCAGTGTATTGCCCATGCCTAAGGGAGAACTTCACAACTATTCACTACTCTTCCTGTGTTACTATTACTGCTACTGCTTTATGGATAAGTCACACCATATCTATTACGTGTTAGCATTTTTCATGAATGTTGCCCCTGCAAAAAAATCTACAGAACTGCCTGGAAGGCATAGATTAGATGCCACATGCCAGTCTCCACATGCATTTGGTTGCAGTTCTTGACATTCCTAGAGAATCTTTAGTTCTTCCTGTCATTCACTCTAGCTGTCAATAAAGCCCCTTCTCTTCACATGAAAACAAATGCTACCTCCTAAGCCCAAGTGAATCATACTTTACTGGGGAAGTAAGCCATCTAACCTACCTTTTTTTTTTTTTTTTTTTTTTTTTTTTTTAAATTAGTTTCTTCTTTCTTTAGACTTACTGTTTACATAATCACTGAGAATTTACTGTCATGGTCATCTAGACCAGCTCAACCATCCTAGAATAACTAGGCTGTGTGTTAAGGTTAAGAATAGAATAAGAAGTCCCTTAAAATTTTATATATTTGAAGAAATTTAGACTTAAATTATATTATCTCTTTCCTTTCCATCTCAAGCTCAAATCTGCTTCCTGGGTAGTGACTTAGCACAATCCAACTTTGTTATATGGTGAGTCTGGTATGCAGCAACTGCAATAGCAGCCTCAGTTTGCAAGCCAGACTTTCTCCTAAGGTTACAGTCTTTTCACAAATCCTGTTTGCTTTTTCAAAGGAGGGAGGTAAAGATAATATTATTTGCCTTTATTTGTTCTATGTCTCTTGCTTAACTGAATGATATGGCAGACATGATTATCACAATCCCTCCTGCATTTTCTTACTTGAATTGGAAGGACAATAAGAAGTTTAAACTTAGAACAATACAAGTCTTTACCTCTTCAGTTCCTGATGAGTGGCAAAAGGCTATGGGGAAACAGTAACAACAACAAACTTCACTGAAGACTACAGCAGAGCTCACAGAGCATACTGTTGGTGAGCAACCTCCCCTTAGAAACACTTAGCAGTATCGTTTCCTTGCTACTAGTTCCACTAACCAATAAAACCTATATCAGAAAGAAACATTTATTATACCACCCAAATTTTCACTATGAAATTAAGCTTATTTTACTATACTTGTTTCACTGTGAGGTTAAGGCTCCCACCCATTTTATTCATGGTGTGGTTCTGAAGGCAATCCGGGCCAGAATGAAAACAGCATTTTGAACCCCACTTTGGTCAGGACAGAAAAACATTTTCCTAGCACTTAAAAATCTGCAGCATGGTCTGCCTGTTCAGACAGACACTGAACTTGCATGCCAATAAGGCCAGCATGCACTGAAATGATTTGCCTGACAAAAATTTTGGTGCTCATCATCTCATATTTGCATGTGAAAGTTGCTACATAAATGCAAATTATGTTAGAAAACCTGATGTAAATGTAAATTTAA
Source organism: Netta rufina (assembly GCF_964035555.1). Lineage (NCBI taxonomy): Eukaryota > Metazoa > Chordata > Aves > Anseriformes > Anatidae > Netta > Netta rufina. The sequence continues at coordinate 27,144,821 of NC_140124.1, read as the reverse complement.
GCTTTCCTAAGGAATTGGATTTATATCACCACTCTTCTGTCCCTGATAAGACAGGAAAACATTGTCAAATGTGGTTCAAACTGGACAGATACAGAAGAACCAGATTTTTACAGAATATAATCATCTGCAGGAAAAACCCATTGTACTCTTCTGCTCTTCTTGGCACAACTAGCAAATATCACTGTGGTTGGTCCCTGTGAATGACGGTAAGGGAAAAGCAAGAAGCAAAACTCCCTAAACAATGCATGGAAATAGCTATGGCTATTGTAGAGGAGTAGGACTAAGCAAAGAGGTTGCTGAGAAACTGAATGCCAGCATTTCCCCTATTCCACGGATCATGTTTTATTCTGCCTTGCATGAGCAGCTACCTAGGACATTCATGTTAGTTATTAAGAACTTTTTTTTTTTTTTTTTTTTTTTAAGTCTTCTAGAAACTCTGAAAGCTGATTTAATGCCTCCTGGAAGAAGAATTAATACCTAGGACAGAACACTCATTTAAGGTAACTTTTATGGTACAAAATTGTAAGAAATATTCTCTGAATATTTCACCACTTCAGAGCACTACCATGGTCCCAGAGATGTGGCAGTCCCCCACTCAACTCCAAAACAAAATTAAGCAGAATGAATTTAAAACATAAACAACTCACATAAAGTTATATCTATGCACCGGTAACACTGTGTGACACACAGGCACCAATACACCTGATGCAGAAGTTAAGTCATAATACCCAAGCTTCTGTCCAATGTGCTTTAGACAAGGCTTATAAATATTCTGGCTCACAAAGTTCCTTTTCCCTCTTTTTTCTGCTTTTGCATTTCAGACATATGCTTGCATGACATTTTAGAGCACAGCATATTTTGCTTTCCTCTAAAAAGAAGTGTAAGTTCTCTGTTAGGAGTTTGCATACTAACAAACACAAGTTTCTGAATACACTTACAATTGTTTTACAGAGATTGTGAATATAAAAAAGGAAAACTTACATCCAAAAGCAATTGTAATACATTATTTAATGAAACAAGCAAAGCATCTCTGACTCCAAAACTTCTTGAAATATTAGTTTTGGCTTCTAATATTAATTTCATTTTATTGCTACCACCATCTGATTTACTTCAATGTTAGGAAAAAGATAATAACATTGAAAAGCAAACTAACAAAAGAGGTTAACAAGTAGGCAGTCTCCTCAAAAAATTAAACATGAATCCATTTAACCCGTCCTCAGAAATGGCAAAAACAGCACAGTAGCTAATCTTTGGATCAGACTTCTCTCATGAATAACTAGCTTCATACAGATGATTAAAGGACTGCATATTTTTATTTATTTATTTATTTATTTAGAGCACATAGGTCAATAATGTGGATTAAGTAGGATTAAAGTGTTATTTTCCGATTACTTTTGTGGTTTAAGCAGGGTTAGTACTTCTAGGAACTTTATTTTAAATCCATCTTTGTAGAAGAAACTACGGCATAGAACTTCTTGTTTACTTTTGACTTGTAGGTAAACAACATGGAAATGTTCACTTTAACATATGATCAGTAGACTACATGATTTTAAAGACAGTGGGATAAATAGTATCAAAAATTCACAGATTTTTAGTATGTTTGATTAAGTATGTTAAAAACTTTCTAACCACTGCTTGGGCCCTCAAACTGCATTTCTGCGTTACACAGAATGGCATAGATTTGTGAAAATTTGAAGCATCAGCAAAAAAACGCTAGCAGAATTCCTTAAAACCATACTAAAAGGAAGGCAGAAGCTGTTAAAGAAATAGCGGGGGAGAGAAAGTGACAATTTCTGAAGAGACAGAAAAGCATAGTTTATGTAGTCTAAAAGAAAAAAATGTTAAAATATCTGTTTACAATGATAACAGATCAAAAAAGTCTAGCTGGAATGTTTTTGCTTGTGTTGTTCAATGAAACATCCAAACATTTGCATACACACAAAAAAAGTGATATTAACACTGCCCACAAAGCAACGAGGAAGAAATTACTTTAAAAAAATGTGCAGTATTTCAATTTTTCATTAAAATAAAATTACCAGGGCTTTGTACTGTATTCTTATCATGCATGGAGAAACTTAACAAAGACCACAGCCGGCTCTGACTTTTATCACCAACTGTTAATGCTGTGGAAGTGCCTGATGGCAGCGATCATATATACCAAGTTATGCCTACACTGTACATTAATCCCTTCCCTGAACTCTGCAAGGAAACAGCATCTTCCAACTGAAACCAAAGCATTTCAACTGTCCAAACCCATTGACAAGGAACCCACGTAGTATTGTGTGAGCTTCAAGAGCACAAAGGGTGACAGGCAGTTTTTGACGAGCAGCACTTCTGGTTTCCTGATGCAGCAATCACGCACCTCCCCAGCAGCCCCTGGGACCTGGTGGGGTGACCTGCAGTGGGTTTCATGCTCTGCAGCCAGGGTTCTCAGAGAACGTCAGACTTATGGGAGCCCGAGATGCAAGGCAATGTGTCAGTGATGTTAAAGGGGGCTACCAGATATGAGAAAAACATCCTAATGCTCAAAGATGAAGCTGTCCCAGGATGTCAAGCTTGCAAGATTCAGCAGTACAAAGGCCCCTAAATTCCCCCAAATCCAATAGGCAGACTGATTCAGAGTCTGATGTACAAATTTTTCCAGCTTACCTAGTTGCTCAACGTCAAGTTCCCAGGTATGCCCAATACATGCAACTTTTCTGCAGAATGATTGTGTCATTACATGAAAACTGAGTATCTATTTCGAAACCCAACACACCGAAAACAGCCAAAGCCACCCTACAAAAACAAACCACACACATCTGGCAACTCTCGTCTGGCTGCTATTTGAAGAAGTGTAATTCAGTCTGTAGCACGATCGCTATTACCCAAGGGTGAGTTTTCACCCCGTGGCTGAGCCAGGCTCACAGCTCAGTGCTGCCAAAAGGAGCAGCCCTGCCTCTTCCCCTGGTCCCATCGATGCCCCGCTGCTCCTGCAGTTGTCTTTGTGGTGACTCCCACTGAGGTCTTGTCAGCCACCTCAGCCCATTGAACCAGAACAGAAAAAAAATGAACAATTTATTATATTAGGAAATGCTCTTTTTTTTTTTTTTTTTTTTTTTTTTTCTTTCCAGAACAGATACGGATATCAGTGGGATGTAAGAAATTAGAGAAATACGTATTTTTAGTTTTCCCCTTTTCCCTCCCAAGTGGTCAACAGCACAGCCATCTTTTGCTTTATCCTCTTGAGAAACTTGCATAAGCTTTTGTGTTGGCAGCCCCTGGGAATCAGACAAGTCAACACCCACCATGCAAAGCTGAATCGCTGTGTTTAAGGAGCCACCTCTTGAAGCAAACAACATTAGTCTGGATGACAGGTCTGTCAGGATTTACATAAATGGGCTTTAAGAATTATTACGGGCAAAATAATTTTATGGAAAATCTGAAATTTTACTTGGTCAAAGAGCCCAGGCAAGTACTTTATTTCTTGTTGGTATATCACTTAAAATGTATGTAAGGTCATGCAACTTTTATAAGTTCTGATTAGGATGCACTTAAGTAAACCCTGAAGATGTGGAATTTTGCAAAGTTGAGACCGAAACATTCATAGCCATATTCTTTCCCATTTTTAGCCATATTCCTAACCAACTTAATTTTGAATTCAGTACTCATTTAGAGAAAAGCATGGACCAAAACTATCACTGTGTTTTCATATAAAACAAGCCAGCAAACTAACCCAGCCCACACAAAGGGATCCTATTCAACTGGTTGAGGACTAGCAGATGAATTTCTAGGTCACAAAGGCCTGAACAATTGTATCTGATAGGCAGCTGCTATGGTAGATTAATGATTTTCCCCAAACAAGACCAAATTCAGTTTCCATAATGAAGTTATCATATTACATGTACTCTACTCGGAAACATGTCCTGTCTTTGGAACCTGAAATTATTGTGCCACAACCTGCCCACAATCATTTTGCAGCCTGGTATGTGACAAAAAATAGAAGGGGAAAAAATAAAACCAAGGGCCATGAGCTCAAAATGATACTCCTTTCTTTGCCAAAGAACACGGCATCTGTCTCGAAGGCAAATAATTACAAAGCTCCTTCTAAGAGGAGGTGAGGAAGGCAGGCTGAGTGCCCAGAGGCCTACAAACACAAGCACTGCCACAGGACACATATCACACATGGTTGCCATCGGGCCAACTCAGTGCTGCCACAGTGTATAGGCCCTTCCTTCCTCTTTGCTTTGGGCTGTTTGCTCTTGCCTTTGACCTCATCCATTTTGGGACTAGTCCAGTTCCTCAGGGCTTCGGTTCAGCTCTCTAATCCAAAAGGTCTCTTTCTGCTGGCTGAATTTGCTGTCTTCTTAGTCTCACTAGCAGGCACCTGAATAGTACTGCCCCATGAGACACTAGGAGGTAATCGAGCAGCTCACCCATGCTCAAGGATGTGTTTCCATTCACTCTTCCCTTTTTCTCAGCACTCTGTCTTCCTTCTTCCCTTCCCTGGCTCTATCACTCAACCCCTTTGAGCCAATTCCCTTTGCTAGGGCAACACAACACTAACCCAGAAGAGAAACAGCTCACAAAATTGCAAAAAATCAAATGGCGAGCCTGCAGAGTCTGCAGTGGGATGAAGGACCTGGCCCTCCATCAGGAGGCCACAAAATCAACTCAGCTACATACAGAGCTAGCCTAAGACAGGGAGATTTCCTCAACAGAGCAGCTATTGCTGTGTGCAATATGATCAGTCATCTTCAATTTTTGCTTGGATAAGGTCTGTGGGACCAGGAGAGCTGACAGAATTGCTTGCTGCCACTGAGGAACGGCGTTCTTCCCTCACCCTCAAATGCCCTGCCCTTCCTGCGACCTAACCCAGCAGAAATCTTCACAACATTTTTCTGAGAATTGAGCTGGTTCACAAAGAAGTCCAGGAAACATTGGAGCTGGGGGGCAAAGGAAGATCCACTGAAGTGGAGTAAAGTAGCACCTTTGATTTTGGGTGGCAACAAACTGACAAAATCAGATTATCCTCTCTCTCGAAAACAATACTAGCCAAACAACTCTAAGATGAGTAACTCTAAGATCAGACACGAGAGAAGATGACATGAAGGATTTTGCCTTTGAGATATCCCACAGTAGTTAACTGTAAAGCTTTTGTCGTTTGCTTTACTGTCCTGCCTTAAAGGGATTAATTAGGAACTAAGGCCTCAAAACCAGTCTCCAACTTCTAGGCAACTTGAAAGATAGAAGACCATGCCTGTTTTGAGTGTGCTAAAATGTAGGTGTGGTGTACAAATGTATAGACTACTTTGGGGCTCATTTAAGGGGAAGGGAACAGCTCAACAGACACCTAAGTTAGGAGACCACACTGTTACTGCTAATAGACTTCTTCAAAAGGTGTGAAGGAGGCACCTAAATTATACACCTGCTCCATATGCAGAGAAGTGTCTTTCCATCCAGTGACTAAGTTGGAAGAATTGTTCCCAAATGAAGGGATCTGAAGTCAAACACTCCTGTAAATGATCTAATTGCTGATTCCTGCAGCATTCTGCAGCACGAAGGGTAGATCTTATCTAGGCAGCCCTCCTGAAAGGCTGCAATCGGGAGAAAAGCTCTGCTACACTGACAGCAAGTTCAGAGAGGGGTTGTGAGCATGCTTCCACAGCCCCCAGCCACTAAAGAGATTTGGGGGGAGAAGAAAATGCTTCAGAGCACAAGAGATGCCCCCACCCCCTTTAGCTACCTGAGGTCCATCCCAAATTGCTGCCGCCCCGCATATGCTTCCTTTTAGGCATCAGTGCAGGCAAAACAATGCCTGCAGTGAAAGAATGACCTGTGAACATGGATCTCTGCCTTAATCATGGGAAGATCCAAGCCAGAAGCAGCAGGGGACAGGAGCAGATGCTTTGTCTGGACTCAAAGCTTCTTCCAATGTATACATATAAGACAGGGATTCGGAGTTTGCCTTGCTTGAATTTGCTTCTAAATTAATAAAAAGCACTGTAAAAAGCAACAGCTACAAAAGCCTTCAGAAGCATGACTTCCTTCTCCCCATCTGCTGCTTTAATCAGTTTATTGTTGTAGTTGCAATCAGAAGTAATGAAAACACACTACATCTTGGAATTAGCATATCTTTACTACTTTCCCAGAATCATAAATTAAAAGCTCAGGATAGAACATAGAAACATTATTGCTGTATTAATATGTTACAAGAGATGTTGGGTTTAAGACAGGGGCTTTCAGTTGCACAGACCCTGCAAATAGTCGCACTGCTATGCAAATAGTGACTTTCTTCTTTCATCACCTGACTTCTAACACGGTGCCAGGTGAGCACACCCACAGCCAGAGCCTCCAGCAGCACATCAGAGAAGGGAGTTCAGAGCACAACTTGACCACTTTTTGATCTACCACGTGTAAGCTTAAAATATCCCAGCCCTACCAACACTCCCATTGATCCCAGGGGTCCAGCAGGAAAACAGGATTATTTTCTTATCTTGACCCACATGGCATGGATATATTTACCTGTATTAACCTGAGACCAGGGCTGTTCTTGTTCAAGGCCTGCTTTACCTGACATCCTTCCAGCTTGCTCCCCACAAAACTAAGTGTCATTTGTGATAATCGGTGCTAAGTGAACCAGAAAAGAGAGAATGGCAGGGATCCAGCTGACTCATTAATACCAGTGTAACGGATTAACCCTTTTACATTGTCTTCCCCACCCCCCCCAATTAGTCAGCATCAAAGAGGTTAGAGACTGCACACATCGGAAACATAAAATGGGACAAAGTGTTTGAAAACAAAGGAGGACATAGAGGAGCAAGATAGTATCTGCCGCAAGGACCGCTATCTTCAGGGGTCCCTTTATACAACTGGAAATAGTATTTTTATTTTTATTTTTTTTTTTAAGTTAGGCTAAATGTTATGTAAAAGGCATCAAAAGAATGAAATAGATGGTCTGGAAAGAGTGAAACACTCTGATCTGTATAATTAACCACAGATCCATAGCAAACTGGTCACGTATATGAGGAATGTATAGTTCAGCATGAAACATACAACTGGCCACTTCAAGTTCAAACTACTTATTAGCTGTGGCTATAGAATTACTACAAAATGTTAAAACTCAATTTTTTTTTCTTCTCTTTTTTTTTTTTTTTCTTTTCTCTTTCACATGGGCAGCACTTTCTGATTTGTGATCTGAAACAAGATATTTTTGTTTCAGTCAAACACTGCTATTTAGAAAATTCCCTTCTAAAACAAACTGTCAGTCTGAGGTTTCACGTTATAGGGGATGGAACACGTATTTCCCTGTACTTAACCTGCTTCAAAATGTTCTTCTAAATGTGTAACTGCCGTAACTGCCACTAAAGATTAATGACTGCCCCTTGTGCCTCCAGTAGCCTTCTATTCCACCTGATAAAATACAAGCAACATTATTTGTTAAAATAAGCATATGTATTAAAGTGTAACATGCATTAAGTATTGCCATGCAGACAAACAACACATCCCAGACAATTTAAGAAAGAGACCTCAGCTGTATTTGTAACAAAGTTTTTGGAAATGTGGAACATTTCTTGGTGTGCAGTTATGTACACACACATTGTCACCAAAACCTGCATTATTATTCCATGCTATAACTTCCATGCTAATGCTGAAGACTTAAACCCTTTTTTATGCAATATATTTAAGAACATTTCTCTATGTAAAATGTTTCATCATGTAGTAAATTCCCTTCTGTATAAATGCTTCTCAACCCTTTAAAAATTCAGTAACAGTTTAGTGAACAGTTTTCTGCTTTTAAGACACCCATTCGGCATTTATATTTGCTTCACATAGTCTGTCTCAATTATACTACAGCTGTCTCACAGGGCAGAGCTGGCCATCTCCATCATGAACAACCACCGCAGAATCTGAAGTTCTTGATTAAAAAGCAAATGGTTTTGTGAGCCAAGCTAAAACTACCGCAGCTGCTCCATTTCACAAACCGAGCACCATTCAGCTGGGAAGAATGGCACCGACTATGAATTGTTCTTCCTGAGAGTTTTCACAATAAAAACAAACCACACTACTCCCAAATTGTCAAAGACTTTAAAAAAAAGAAAAGAAAAGACGACGAAGAAGAAAAAAGGTCTCCTCTATTCTGGAAACAAGTGTTTTCTTTTTAGTCTGGACTTTTGATTTCTACGTCAGTGTTCCTCCATGAATCAAAAAAAAAAAAACAACAAAAAAAAAACAAAAAAACCCTCCCCCAGGCATGCACACACACACACCATGGGTTCCTGGAGATGCCCTTAATAATTATTTACAACAAGTTTTCAGATTTATTAAATAGGAACAGCAGTGCTCAACTTTAAACAAAAAAAATAACCCAAGAGATACTGCTCATCAGCCGATCTTTTCTGATGCTGTTGAGTGCCATATTCAGTGATACGATAACTCAAGGGAGATATAATAATTATTTATATATGTTAACACAATGATGGAAAGAAGCCATAATTTTATTCATGAAGAAAAAATGTCAGTCAACGCCTGATCACTTGCACTCCAAGAACTTACCTGTTTTTTCTACAGCATATGAAATAAAACAATCTTGCTAAAGTCAAAGTGGGGCAAATTAGGTCATAAAAAAAAGTTGAGTTTCATTGGGGAATTTTCTTTAAAATATTGTCTTTATTTAATTTATTTTGTCTTTATTCCTATTGTAGTTGAGCTAGATTACGACAAACCAGGTTAAATACACTGTAGACATTATACATTATACATTGCATTATACAATGCTTCAGAATACTGTCTTCTTAGCACAGAATAAGAGGAAAAAAAAACTTTATCTTACTTTTCTTTTTATCTTTAGGAGTTAGAAAAGTTTTGATTTTGTGTTGCCAATTAATGAGGACAATTTTTAGGCTATACATAGCACTGCAGCATTTTAGCAAAATTAAATTCAAGCAAAACTAAAATTTTTGTTGCTTTTAAGATGTAGTCTGAGAGTAGTAACTGAGGATAATAAACTATCACCACTGGATATCTTTTAAGTATTAAAACAAAACAAACAAAAAAAAAAACCCTCAGCATTTTGAAAACAAAATGGTTGATGGGTTTTGCTTCACAAATCAATATACTCCATATGAAGAGGTTAGCAGGTTTGTAAATTGCTTCTAAAGATTTTTTTTTAGTCCCTGCTGTAAAGAAAAAAGACACTGTGAAAGATGAAGAGAAAGAATGTTTATCTGCAAACAAACAAAGATTTCAAAGGAAAGACTATTTTCTGAAAACCTTATATTCCATGGCACAGAACTGATCTGTTTGGGTGTTTTATTTTATTTTTAATAGAAAAGTTTTGTCCCTAAGAAAAATAAGGATTTACAAGGGTTTAACTGCAGCTCCTGTCACAAAGTTATTCTGCCACTTCCATTTTTTTAATTGTCTTTCAAGCAGTTAAATTCAGCATGAATTTTGAACTTTGTTAAACAGAAGTACTTTTTTACTTAATTTTAGAGTTACTCTTTAGTAATTGTTGAACGATACTTTCACATTAATAAGACTGCATACAAAATAGAAATATGAATTTTCTATACTAATGCTAAGAACAGAGCCTAACACATTGAAAATGCATTTGATTTTCACTCTAGCATACATATTTATCGAAAGACAGAGAAAAGAATCCTGCTGTGCTTTCCATTTTCAACACTGTTACTTCAGAAGACAAGGAAAATTCAGGCTCTATGGAGCCCACCTGGCAAGGAAAAGACTTGAAAATATTGTCAAATTTCTGGTATTTGGAGAATTATGCACACTACTCTATACATTATAACTCAGTAAAGAGAGAGTGTTCAAAATTTTCCCCAAAGTACAGTTTCTAGCAATATTCAGGCCACATTAAGATTGAAAAACAAACAAACAAAAAAACACATTCAACAATGCATGCAACAGCCGCTATTTCAATGTGGTCTTCTAAGAGGAGCAAGCAACCCATTTCGACCAAGTGACAAATGGATGTAAGTCTCAAAACCAATTACATCTTCACAGGTTTTGTGAACAAAGGAGAGGGACAGACAGAAAGTAACACTCCAAATGCAGAAAAACCTTCTAACAGATCTTGCAATAAAACATGAGACAAATCCATAGGAGTCAGGACTGCAATAATTGCCCAAAACCACCAGTATAATTCTCACTCTCTCTTTTTTTTTTTTTTTTTTTTTTTCTTCAGGTTAACTGTCATGTGCAAGGAGCAGAGGGGAAGAAGGAGGGACTGACAGGACCCCCAGGACCTACTTACTGAACCTATATTCACTTTTGAATATTTACATCCTTATCTACTCCAAGCTCTCCAAGATTTTTAGAGAGAGACCAAGGTACTTCTTTGCTGGCTGCTCCCCTGATTCAAAGCTCACCATTAAATCATGGGTGGGCCCAGCAGGAAAACATCTCACTTGAATTCATCAAACATGTGGGAGTGGGGTGGGGAGAGACAAATACTACAAGTTTTGGTGGAAAATCCATTTGATCTGTTAGGTTGTGCATCTCCCGTGACACCATTTTTGCACTCTATGCATTACTTGTTTGGCAACTGAATATTTCTTAACTGGGAGACTGAGAAAGTTAAGAGAAGTCTGATCTTTAATAATGTAATAACTGCTTTATCAAGAACATTAGCTAGTCAGGAGGATCTGAATTAAATGAAATGCAGAATCATCATTATGGTGCAAATTAAAGAAACTGTTTTAAAATATAACAGAGTATTATGAAACCACTATTGTAGTTTTTACTTTTGATAATACTCTCCAATTCACTCAGATGGAAGACCTGCTACTGCAGCAATGTTAGTAAGATAAATCAGGTGACATTCCTCAAGGGCTCAAGAGAAAGCTAGTAAAGAGTACATAAACTAAGGTCAAAAATGAGTCAGCTTCAAAAAAGTCTTGAGGTCTGCACTTACAAACACATTCTTCCTAAATAGCTACTTCAAAAGGAAGCTAACCTCGTTCAGACATTCAGAAAAGTAAAATAAAAACTAACCACAATCGATATAACTTTATGAACACCAAAATGCACCATACACATACAGCAGTTGTTGTTAGTCATTTAGCCGGTATGAAGGTTTGTGCTGGGTATTACAAGGCAATAAAATACCTTTTCTGAAATCCCAGCTAGTTAAGATTGATGGGGATTTTGTGACAGAGCGCAAGGCACAATCTCCAAAGTCTAGATCAAAAATAATATCAGAAGCAGAAATAAACAGACCTAAGAGTATTCCAGCGGGCAAGAGGGAGTGTTTGGATTCAATTCCCACTTTGATAAAATATCCTAGCAGTAATGGAATCAACTGGATACTATCATAATCTTTGTTTAGAAGTAAATCTTGATAAATGTTTTGACCAAGCTATATACATTGTCACTTACTATGAAAAGCAGTAAAATCCCAGGCATTTTCCTCCCACTTAGTATTAGTATGTTTTAAGGTCGAGTTCTGGCTAAAATAATCCAGGATTAAAACCATTCAAATCACATGAACCCTTTGTTCTCAGTCATCTGCGCTTCCATTAATTTGAAAACAGCAGTGCTGATACTAATGCTTGGAAACGTACAACATCTCCAGATTCAGAATCCACGACATTTTTTCAATTCAAAAAAAAAAAAATAATTATACAGGTCCTTTTTTGTCTGGACAACTGAAAGAGGTAATTTCAAGAGACAATGGATTAGCTTCAGTACTGCTACACTAACATTAAAAATAAGGGGACATGTATGAAAAAGCAACACTAACATCTTTTTACTGTGATGGAATGCTTTCCATATCCCATAAAGCTTACCTTCTCATTCCCTTATTATTTTTCTATCCCAACATCCAAGACATGGGTGAGCAACCTAGAGCAATGATTGTATAGAAAGTCATTGAAGGATGAGCTTTATAGTTTGCATTCTGTTTTATTGATCATGATAGGTGACAATTTTATTTCCTTACACAGCACTTATTGACACAACTTTGTCCTGAGAAGGTAATAAGTCTGTTCAGAAAGAGGCAGTATGAGTAGCAAGCTACAGGCCTGGAAGGTAAGACTGAGAGGCTAAGGTCACTGACATACGGAGTGGGAGCAGAAAACAAAGGCTCTGTGTTTTTGTAATATAACTTGCCTACAAAGGCTTTGGTCTATGCTACTAGAGCCACTGTGTGGCCAAGTTTCCATTGTCACATTTCACAAAGACACCACCCAGTTTGCAGGGTGACCTCCTTTCTCAGCATTAGATCAGAGGCCAAGTGGCTTCTGCACAGTTTTGGTCATATTTCTTGCTAAATTTGCACCATTTCAGAGAACTGTCAAAGGCTGATTTTATCATTTGCATATTTTTGAGATTAGAGGAGTGATGTAACTAGTACACAAAATCAGCATATTGCTGTCTGCAAGCTTTCATTTAACTAATAAAACATTTGTTAGTGATCAATATATATTTCTTTGGTCTAATGAACCAATGCAAACATCAAGGTACTGGCTATAAAAGGGCTAAAGGCTTAGAAAATTATTTATTTATGAAACAGCAGAAAAATATGCCATAATGCTGCTTGGGCCCATTTACAAGTTAAGGTAAATGGGAATTAACATTTGGGAAGACTGTGCTGCTTTGGGCTAAAAGATACTCCCCACAGCTTAGATTGGAGGTTCTTGACAGCAATATTCATCTTCCAGGGCTATTGCTAGCAGAACAAAAAAAAAAAAGTCGTTCAACACCTCCTGTCTTTCTTTGCTCTTAATGAAGCTCTTCTACACAGTTCTGCCACTTCCTTTCTGTGCTCTCATTACTGCTGCACCTTTGTTCAACAGCAGCAGAGCATCTCTGCGCTTTTACTGCAGCTCAGAACGCATGACCTCTGAATAGTATCTCAAGCTGATTTTACAAAGCATTTACCTGAAGTAACATGACTTTGTTTCTTACAAATTATAGACCAAATTAAGTCCTTGCTGCCAGCAGAAGTGCTGGCCCTTCACACCGTGTCTGCTCATCACCTGATGCTTTGCTGAGAGTTCAGTTTGCTAAGCAGGCAGGAAACCCCAACACGTGTGTGTGTGGGGGGGGTGACTTGTTTTTCACCAGCTTAGTGAAATGAATCAAATTACCAAGAAATCAGACAAGTGGCGAGACTGACTCCAGGCACGAGGGAGAAAAGGCCAAGCCCCTCTTGGTGACACAGATCTGTTAAATTAACTCATCAGTCCTATCGACACCTTAAGTGGGAGCCTCTTCTGGGTGAAGCCCCATGAGATTAGTCTCCACTACTCACAAATTATCTTGCTTTTTTTTTTTTTTCCTTTTAAACAAAAGGATGTTTTAAAAATGGTACTTGAAGCTAGTGCTGGACTGTGCCTCAGAACTGGGGTGTGTGTGTGAAAACCAAAAGACAACTATTGCAGATAATATTACAGACAATTTCAGATAATAATCAAAAAACAGTGATCCACTGAGCTCTAAAATTTCATCACTTATTACACATTAGTAGGACAGTGTTTACTGCACAAAGTTTTAATATACAAGTCCACCAATAATAATGCACCATTTCTTTGGTGCTATTTTATATTAAATATTTGTGATGGGTTTCTTCAGGGGCAGGCATGAGGGATTGTTTTCAAATTCCTCCTGCTTTGAAATTACCCACCATAAATAGAATATTTCCTTAAAATTCTTTACAGCAGAAGCTGCTGGCATTTTATAGTTGCAATGGCAGAGTAGTACCCCCACAGAGGAGAAGAAAAAAAAAACACAAAACAAAACAAAAAAACTATTATAGCTCTGCTGAAAATGAAAGAGAGGAATTTTTTAAAAAATCACTTCATGCATGTCCAATGGAATCCAAATGACTTCTTTAAATTGCAACCTGGGATTTAGTGTAAAACACCATGCTGTGCATACCCCAGATTTCATTTGCATTTGAGTCTGTAATTCCTATTCTGTGTATCCTAAGATATTAGTACATTTTCAAACACTGAATACCAAATGTTTTGGGGCATTCACAATTTCTAGGATGTTGCCACTGTTGCCCAACATTACATTTAAATCACCTCTACAGTGGACAAAGGTCTTAAAACACTGCAGAAGAAAAAAAAAAAAAGTTGTAAGCATGCAAACCAAAGACAAAACAAGCTGTTGGACAAGGTTTGCATGCTCTTATCTGACTGCAGCACCACTAGATCAAGAATATTACACTACGTATGGTCCTTGGGCTAGGCTGCAGAGACTAACAACTACTGTACTGGCCCAGAAGCTGATAAAAACCACATTCAAAATGCCTACAACTCAGACATATTTATTTTACTCTTTGTGTGCTCTGATAAGGATTGCTTTACTTAATTTCCAACAAGTCCATATTCTTGTTGGCACCATTCATTTGTAGGTAAAAGAGGCAATGCAGAGTCAAGTTGTTTCCCCCCCCACATTCTGTTCCCTTCCTGTTCACTGTTTCTGGAGTTGACTTAGATTAGGATTGCATTTTTACCTCTCCCTTTTAAATGAGGCCCAATATTTCCTTTATTATTATTATTATTAATGATGGATGGGGAAAGAGGGAAGGATTTGTGTTTGTTTTTTTTTTTGTGTGTGTGTGTGTGTGTGTGTGTGTGTGTGTGTGTGTGTGTGGTTTTTTTTTGCTCATAACCAGAGGAGTACTATAAAGTTATGTATGTTTTGCAATAGAAATTTTAAAATCATTAAGTAAACAGAGTAAAGACCAGCTGTTATCATTAGCAAATTTAGCACATCTTTTAAAACTCTCCTGAACATCTACTTGGCATCAGTCTTCTTCAGAATACATTAAAAAAAAATTACTTAAAAAAAAAAATGCCACGCAGATCCCCATGCGATTTGGAGACTAAATGGAAATTTGTACTATTCCAACAGCCCTGACACGTAATGCTTGGAAAAGCTGCAGAGAAGCCAGAAATTCCAGATAACAATGTTTTCAGATAGTGTTATTGCTTCCCTTAATTGTGTTACCTTTAAAATATCCTTGTATCCTCTCATGGGGTTTGATCCCAGTCCTATGAAAAGTAAGTAGGCAGCTTTAGTGATACAGGATTAAACCTACTCTTGGAGGAGCAAGGTTCCACTATCTATATATCAAAAATGAGCTTTACGCAGATAACCATATGATCCAATACAAGGAATTCAATGAAGGCACCTACATTAGAGCCTAGTGAGTTAACACAGTCACCAATGCTTTCTGGGGGACACTTTAAAGTATTGAAGTAGAAAAGCTAAATGTTTTATAGTAAGATTTGACTCTGTAACAAGAGTTCTTGAATTGTTTGTAACTGTTTTCTCTCTGTATATAACACAATAATGCTTCCTCGCCTCCCTGTTTTTCTAACTTAGAACACTGCCATTATTCAGCTACTAAGGAAAAGGAAGGGAAGAAACATTAATCATATCCTTACTTGCTAACTTTCAACTGATAATTTGAGATTTTTGCAGTTAGTTTGAATAACGATTGCTATACCTAGATTGTCAAGCCTACAATCACATTTACCACAACCTACACACCTAGCTGTGCTTTGTGTATGTGTTTTTATATAAAATAGCATCATTCATCTGCTATTTAAAAAAAAAAAATCTATTATTAAAACATACACAGATTTATTTGCAAACACCCTTTTTTTAAAAAAAAAAACAAAAACAAAACAAAAAAAAACTTCTTGACTTCTGATCTATTAATTGTCTCAGTTTTGTGATTCTTTGTATAGCCTTCATGCTGTAGAGACAGATGATGTTTCTTTGTTAAATGCTTTGCTGTTTCCCGTTGTGAGAAATTAATTGACTGTTACTATTCGAGTCCTAACAAACAGCATTTCTACTGTCCTTTGTTAATTACGCCATGCCTGCGTTTTACATAACATTTCACACTACATTTGTTTTTCTACTTTATATTTTAGGGAAGCTTATTAGTAAGAATGTGCATTTATGTTCATATTATCTTGACCTAACAGACCAGATCTGATTGCTTTTTAAACGTATGCGAATAATTGCCTTGGAAACAACAGACAAACACAAGTGCTGCATTTACTGGGACTGCGAGAAAAGTTAAATTGGGCTGGCACTTTAAATAAGCTCAACTTGCCATTTGAAGCGCATGCTTTGCTTTGGTCCTAATAATAATATAATGGATCTAGTAATAATATAATGGAGCTATCTTTGGGATAATAATGTCTACTTATCTCACTGAAAAACAAGTGCTAGAACAAGTGCTAGAGATCCCAAACCTGCCAGAGAACCCAAATAGTAGATTATGGTAGATGTAAAATGGCTGTTAAAGAAAGAGTGAAGGGGAAAATTTCCAGGATGACCTCTTGGTATTACCATGCACACTCTCAGATAACTAAAATTGATTTGCCAAAGAAGAACAGGATCTTTCTACTACTTTTACAACAGTTAAAGTATGTGAACTCAAAATTAAAGAGCTAGCATACGTAACTGCCAAAAGATCAAATAGTAAAACAGGAATTGTTTTGGTTGTCAGTCAAAAGGTGTTATTTAAGATTGGTTTCTTAACAAAAGGCAAAAGCATACAAAAAAATGGGTAGGTACCAGAATAAAATAAAAGTGTTAGGGCATGGACAAATAGCAAGTAACTTTTAAAAGCAACTGTGACAATGTTGTTGTAGTTATAAAGGTCTAAGAACTGCAGGCAGGACAAAGTCTATAGGCAGAGGTAGTATAATATATCTTATTAGATCAACTAGAGTAGACAGAAATATTAGACTTTGGGTCTCAGACACCCTTTTAGCCTAAAACTGGAAGCTATAGCTTTGAAAACGAGCAACAAATACAAAATGATTGTTCAAAGCTGACTACAGATTTACACAGTTTGTAAGTAGTACCTGTTATTTTATCTGATGGACACTAAAAACCATGGCCTCAGAAAAGATCCTCATTTTACAGCAATTCTAAATGCCCATTTTCTCCCTCTAAAAAAATGAATCCATCATCTTTCTTCCCACCTCATCAGCTCTTCCTCCCCTTTCAAAAGCACCAGCCATTTTTCTTCCCAGGATGGGGCTGTTTACCTACATTTTGAGCCACTGTCTCAGATGTTATGTGGCTGAGGAGCTACAGCTTTCCTTTTTACACCTGAAAAAGGGCTAGTCTCTCCAAAAACCTAGTCTTGTGGTTTTTTTTTTTTGTAAAGACATTTGTGGTTAATGGGAGATATTACCTCTGCCTTTGACAGTTGTCCTGCCTCAAGGCTTTTTACCAAACAAACAGATAAAATATGTAAAATACAACTTAAATGAATAAAAAATAATCCTGAAAGACAAACTTTATGCTAGTTGCAGAGAGCTCAGGTTACCTCACAGTTCCAACTGTTCAGCACTGCCTTTCAGAAGTAGGGCAGAAATACAGAAGCTTTCAATATAGCATGCAAGTATGTTTTCATACAACGTGACTTAGCAAGAGAAAATCTGAACTAAAAATTCAAAGACTAATCTGCTTTTGAAACATGAAGCAAATTCAATTACATTTCTGTAATTTTAAGTTCAAAGACATTAGACCAAATAATTCATAGCACAAGGCAAAAATCATTTTTAAGCACAGAAGGCAACACAGAGTCACATCTTAAACATTTCTGTTTTAAAATAGCCTGTTGTCATTAATTAGAGCCGTTACTGTGACATGTACAGACAAACAGTTAACACGGTGTAATCAAGCCTTAACTTGTGCATTTCCTGAGTTTGGTTCTCAGTTCCATAACTGACACCATCTGGACAAAACCTCATGTATGGCCTCGCATGTTATCACAGTCCAGATAACAATTTGATTTCCTTCTATGATAAGGTCACCTACTTGGTGGATGAAGGGAAGGCAGTGCATATAATCTTTCTGGATTTCAGTAAGGTCTTTGATACCGTCCCTCACAGCACCCTCCTGGACAAGTTGGCCAACTGTGAGATGAACAGGTTCACGCTATCTGAGGTGATGAACTGGCTCAATGGTAAAGTTCAAAGGGTTGCAGTAAACGAGGCTACATCTGGCTGGTGGCTGGTCACTAGAGATGTTCCACAGGGCTCAGTTGTAGGGCCAGTCCTGTCCCACATTTGTATTGGTGATCTGGATGCAGGAGTGGAGTACATCCTCAGGAAGTTTGCCAATGACACTGAACTGGAAGGCGCTGTTCACTTCCCTGGAGGGAAGAGAGGCCTCGCAGAGGGATCTAGACAGACTAGACATGACTGCACTGGGCAGTCATCAGTGACGTGGAACTCAACAAGGGTTCCGGAGTGCTGCAGCTGGGATGGAGCGATGCCAGGCCCAGGCCAGCGACGAGTGGCTGGGGAGCAGCTCAGCAGAAAGGGACCTGGGGATGCTGGTGACAGCAGGTGCAGAGAGAGCCAGCAGCGTGCCCTGGCAGCCAGGAGGGCAAACCCCATGTTGGGGTGCCCTGAGCACAGCACAGCCAGCCAGGCGATCCTCCCTCCTGCTGCATCAAGCCACCCCACCTCGACTGCTGTGTGCATGGCTTAGGCATCGTTACAGCTAAGACTGTGAAGATGTGCTCCAGATAATTACCAAATTACTACTGATACCAAAATCATTCTAAGATCCTTTTCTGACTCCATCTCATTTCTAACCTTTCCATATTAGCTCCTTCATCTGAATAAACCTTCTCTATGTTTATTGCTGCTATTTTTCCTTTCCAAATTACAATATTCATAAGAGTTTTCAAGACAGTTCCCCAAATCCTGTTGGAACATGTAGACCAAATTGCCATTTGGTAACAACCATCCCAACTTTATTTCAGAGGAAATCAAAACCAAAACCAAAAAACAAAACAAACACCTCCACAACCTTCCATATTTTTATTGATTTATGCATCTCTTATCTATCTTTCAGATGACAAATTTGTAGGGTATGCATATCACAAAAAAGTTAATTGTGATATGCACACACCTTCCATATCACTGTATCATACAGTTGGCTGCTAGACAAAACTAAGTTATTACCCAACAGGAATTACTGCTATACAATGATTTTGTTTAAATATGAGCTGAAATATAGCTTTTATTACAAAGACAAAGGGGATGAGATGGAAAAGAGAGTAAGTAACTGCAGCTGTAATTTTCTGGAAGCTATGTGCAACCTTTTTTTATTGCATCCCTAAAGTGAAGTGTCTGGATTTGGCCTTTAATATGTCCATGTCCAATACAGAAATTAAGGTAGTTTATTACCTTTTATTTTGCTCTAATGGACTGTTTCTTTTCAAGCTATAGCCCCTGAACTAACCCAATAAAATCTTTTTTGAAAAAAAGAGTTTTGCTTCAGCAAGGACTTCAGAACAAGACTCTCAGAAAATAATCCAATGTCCGTTCCTCTAATGAGTAGCCAGCAGGAGTGTTCAGGCACAGTGTAATCACTCCTCCACTGTACCCATCACTATTGCATTAAACTATAATTCAGTTGATCTGCTGCTGGGAGTCATTTATTACATTCCGAGTTCTGGGGATGGGAATAGTGCCATAAATGAAGCTATAAAAACCAAACTCTTATCAATTGGATATATATTTCTGTTACATAAAAGTTTGGTAAATATGAAGATTTATTACTTGACCAATGCTCTACGAGAACATTGTTTATACATTAAAGCAGAGGTGATTTTTCTCTTTCATTCTGTAGTTTTCTTCATTGGCTACTTGCACATTGTTTGAAAGTTGAATTGGTTACAGATTTTTAATGTGCATGTGTATCTCAAAGTGAGATTTAATTCTTGACAAACTACGAGTTTTTAAAAGTATGTCTGATCAAGACTGAAACATTATATTGGTAACACATTGTGTCAGTATCTGCATGTTTTCCTAAGGTTAGTGAGCAGTGACAGTACACGAATAGTTGTTTTGAACTGACATGCCCCTAGTCCCATGCTCTGTGAAGGCTAGGATTTGAATACAGCACTAGATTGAGACCCAAAGGTTCAGAATGGTCAATTAAAACTGTACATTCCGTAGGTATCGAATAGCTATCTATTTTCACACACACTCCCACCCCACAATTTTAAGGAGCAAATTACTCTTGGTCTGCATTTAACAGAACTTTTCAGTAAAAACAAACTTCTAAATGATGTCACCTAACAGGAAGTCACAATCAAGCAATCAGGCAAACTAGACAACCTTTTTCTTTTAAAAACTGAAAAAAATATTAATATTATATTTTTAATTACTGCAAATACAGGTCAAATACCATGCCTATGAAAAGCATGCACATCGATCTTTGCTGGCATTTAAGAACCCTCTCCATCTGTGTGATTTTAAGCAAAGCTGCAAATAGCACTGAAGCACAGTGCAAGGAAGGAGCTAGTTTTACTAGGGTTTTCACACAAACTTCTTAAGATTTCCTATGAAGCAGTATGTCCTGGTTTTAAACTGTTAAGTGAGAATGCCTAAAATCCCCAACATGTTAAACATATGGGGGGGAGGGAGGAGGGGCATTTCTGAATGTTAAGAATGCACTAATTTTTGCTCAGTTTGGCGATACTCTTGCAAAAACAAAAAGTAAAATAAAAAGAAACTGCATGAAAAACACTGTTAGTCATTAAAAAAAAAAAAAGTCAAAACACACCATAAATGAACTCAGAAATTAGAAGTTTTCAGTCCGATTTTTTATGGAAGAAATTTTTTCTTGTTTAATACCAAGACTCTATCAGCTGCTTAAAGTATATTCCTTACCTAGAAACCAAGACCTGTATTTGACTTAAACTTTGTCAGAATAGAATTTTGCACCTCCAGAAAATTCTAACCAAGCCTAAAGGGCCACAAAAGCCCGTCAGAGATCTGCATACTGTATTGTGATCTCTACCTCCTCAATAGTTTAACCTGCTGAGTCTATCTGTGCAACACAAATGCAATGAAATTCAGTAAGACTATCAAGTTAGACCAACACACAGAGGGTGAACTACTGACTTACTGTGTGCATGGAATCACTACAGGGATGATACACTAACTCAAACTGAGCTTTCATTTACTTCACCATATTTTCTGCTTAATTGTAAGATACATTTCTTGGTACTTTTTCCTACTCTTGAGTTTTAAAAGTGGCCATTTTTCAGAAAAAGAACCACTACTGAAAACAAGCCTCCCTTGCATTGCCCTACATACCTCTTCTGATCAAAGCACCCTAGAATTCACACATGAAAAAACAAGAGCATTTACAACAAAAATGCACACAACTGTAATAATCTTGTCATAAATTGTGCTAGATTTTCCTCATCACATTTTTCTTCTCAAAAATTTAGTAGTATACACACAGATGTGTACACACCAGGGCTGTTTTCACAGTCAATATGACCAACTGAAGTACAAACTGCAGCAAAAAAAGGCCACACTGCCACCACATCACCATCCTGGCCAGACTACTGACACATAGCTGATTCCTTGATCAGTTCTTTACCCAACCTATGCAAAGCCACACCAGTAACGCTGGCACATGGAACGTGTGTGGCTGTTACTTTTCAGGGGTTACACATATAGGCTTGCAAAAAACAATCTGCAAGCCTCTCCCAAAATAGCATGCAAGACAGCAAATGTCATGGTTAGGAGTAATTACAATAAACAATGGAATATAGATTTCCACATGTGTTATTTGGCAAATGACACATTGATTTGCTTTATATATGCTCTGTATCCACCCTACAATCATTTTACAGACAGTATAACATTGCATGTGCAAAAAAACTACTTACCCAGGTCTTACAACAAGTGGGTTTGGGGTTTTTCTTATTCTTATTTCACATGGTAACCAAATGTCAGAATTCTTTCAATCACAATTAAGGGAACGAGTTACTCTCCACTCTAGCAGGTTGTTTGCGTCATTTGAAATTAATTAGCTGAAGCTTAGATTCTAGATGTCTTCTTGTAAAGCACTAGGAGTGTCCTTAATTGGCACACTTGATGAAAACTTCTGTTTACTATACTACAGAGTCTGTACTGGGTCACCAAAACTATCTGTGTTATTACCAATGAAAGTGATGAGTGTTTGCTGCACAAGAAGTGTGCTACAGCTGAGTCCTGAATTATTCAGCCAACGAAGAGCCTCTAAGTTTTATATCTTACAGAGATTTAGACTTCAATAAATTGGTAAGACAGAAATCAGAATTTTCAATGTTCAAATAATTGTTTTCAAGATTACACTGCGTGGATGTATGATTAAAAGCCAAAATAGATCTTAATCATACAGCAATACACTACAGTGACTCACTGAATACAAATGTCAACAAGAGATCTCAGTGAATTCATTTTTAATACATTATTCAGGACCAGACAAACACAAAAGTGAAAGAAAAAGATCAAGGATGAGGTTCTCTGCTAGCTAAACATGCTTATCACAGGATGTAGTGGGAAATTAACCTGGTTCACCATAGAGATTTACAATACAAAAAACAAACAAACATGAAACCATCAACATGCACAAATCAGGATAAAGTTCTAAAGGGAAACAATTACTGGTAAAGTCTGAATTTCCCCATGCCTTCCAAGTAGGTAAATATGGTCCTTAATATCAAACAAACAGCAAAGAATCAGACAAGCGCTTTAGTAAACAGTTAGATTGAACTATTACAGATCAGCTGAGATTGAACTATTACAGATCATCTGTACAACCTTTCACTACACCAGATTTATGCTATCTGTCAAAGGAAAAATTTCTTGAGCAAACAAAAATATCAAAACCAAAAGAGTCTTCAAAATATTCCACATCTGCAATTTTAGTGGCTCTCCTAAAATCAGCAGCTGGTCAGAAATACCATGGCAAAAATCAAATGTAAATATATCTGACAACTATTTACGATATGTTGTACACAACTTTAACTATTTTACCTTGTAAGTTGACATCTACAGGATTTTCCAGTTAATGGAAAACTCCTCATAAGACTTCTAACATCAGGCCCTGCCAACCTGGCTAATTTTGCTATGTTATTTTAAACAAAATGCGGAAAAAAACAAACCACTGTCCTCTCTCCAACATTTTTTTTTTTTTTGTCAACTACAAATATATACAAAACACTTTTAGACCAAGATAAGATGCAAATGACTATAGTCTTAACATTAACAGTGTTAAAATAAATCTTTACAAAACGTGGCAGCACCTATGGCTAAATGAATATTTCTATGCATCCCCACTCAGATGATGTTTTGAACAACATAACATCTGTAAAAACTGAGCGAAGTCATATGCTGGTATCAGATTCACAGAGCAGGAGAAGCCTTTTTGACTTCTCTCAATCAAGGAAGTATTCATATCCAGCACATTTGGCCACAGAAGAGATTACTCACTATTTTTTTTTATTTTAGTTAAGGAAGCATTAAACATATCCTTGCGGAGAAGTCAACAATTTTTTTTTTATTGGCAAGTCCCCAAATCCTCAGACGTTTGTTTCCATCCTATTTTGGACAATCTATTTATCTGAAGAGTGGGCCAGAACCGTAGACAACATTACTATAAAAACAGCAGATTTCTGGTAAGCACAGTGTGAAGAAGAGGAAGAGATATTCAGACACCCTGCCATGTAAGATGCTATACTGTGCCTTGACAATGTACAGGGTCTGCCAATGAAGATCTAAAATTAGGTAGAATCTACATACATATTTTTTTCCATTTCTTCTGTTTACTAATGCACAGGGAAGGAGATGATTGTTCTAAAAATCAAATGATCTGTCTCTGACCACTTGATCAATAAGTTGCAATAAGAAAAAAAAAAAATCAAAAAGCACAACTCTACTTCAGTTTCTGAAGACAACATGACATTTGGACACAACTGAAGAAAGTCTATCACGGCATATGCTTTTTTAAGAATGACAAAATGTTATAGTTATTTGAGTTAAATACTAGGCTTTAAGGAAAGTGCCCAAATGCAATCAAAACGCTTCACTAAAAATAATCTCTACTGGGAAAATGGTAAGAGTTGATAACAGATTTAAGTGAACTTCTTACTAAACAGGTTTGGATTGGGTTTTGATACACAAAAAAGGCATTTAGTATGGTTTCCTTTCCTTGAATCTGCTCAAACGACTGTAAGACATGTGACCTGAAGTTCAAATGCAGCCTCCCTGCATTATATTTGACTGGAATGACAATGTAAAATAAGTTATGGTATACATTATATATATATGACTAGTAGCTGTTACATATTTAAGTTCTACTGGTCTTATGAACTTGAAGTATCACCTCGATAATCTTTTAAACCACATGGTTTCTGGACACAAGACACAAATGAGTAACATATTTTCCACTGAGACCGAGGATGTGCATATATACATGTAGCTATACGATGGCAGACAACCTCCTTTGACAACCTTTCTACACCAGCAGGAGACAAGGCAGCTCCACCTTGAACCATGTAGCTCCATTACTGCGTCACTAGGTTCAAGATCTCCAAAACCTTGCTCTCAGCAGGTCATCAGCTCAGGCACAGGTAAACTCTGTTGCATTTAAAATCAGCGTGGAAGTTCCACATCCAGAAAACCTACCTGCAAAATGAACTGGACTCTGTCTGGGCTTATCCATACAGACAAACCCAGACACACTGAAGATGAGTGAAATCAACTGCAAAAGCCACAGACCATCCACACAGAAGGGCTTAAGAAAATCCGCAGCAGTATCACTGTTATTCTTTCCTATAAAGTTTTACTAAGGCAAAGACATAGCAGCAAAAAGTTAAAAATACAGTGATGGCCTTATTATTTGCTTAGGAGCACCCACCACTTCACATCTTGATTCTGACACATGGGAGTGGCAATGAGGTGTTGTACTCAGATGAAAAAAGCCAGGCCTAGCCAAACCTTCTGCTCATGTGTTCTTCTGGCAAATTTTGGTGTTCATCTCCCCCTGGTGGACTATATACAGAGAAGGGAAATTGCTCCACCTAGAACAGGGAAGTCCCCCTCTAGAACAGACCTAACTCCTTTTGTCTTCCAGTAACTATAAAATCTTCAACCTTGATGCAGCACCAACTGGCAAAATCATCTAGAGTAAGCAGGTTGTGAGACATCAGCGTGGTCAGCATGTGGCCAGGTGGGCAGGGGTAGCTCTCGTTCTGGAACACACTGTCCTGAACACACAGAACAGTTAATTTAACACATATACATTGTCTTATGTGCTTACCAGCTGTGGCACTGGAAGACTCAACTAGAGTTCACTTTGCATATGGAAAGGATGGAATTCAACAGTGTGTGAAAGAACATCCATAATCGGTGCAGATATATCATATGAGATCTGGATCAGTAACACATGAGTATACAGAACCAGAAGTCCTAATAGACTTATTTACATTTCCACAAAGAGGTCAAAATACTAAGCTTCTAGTATTGTGCAGATGCCACAGAAGACTTCATCAACAGAAGTGCATAAGGAAGTGAAGGAGAAGTCAATCAATCTTCCTTGGCTGATAATAGCATTAAGCTTTGGTCAGCAGAGCAAACACAACCAGACCTCACTCAACTTCCCTGCTTAACACACTCCATCTCATGAATTGCTGCAGCTCCCTTAGTTTTATACCAAACATTTTTTTGTATTACTGTACCTTCATATTCTGACATTTCCGCAGAGCTTTAGGTGAAGAAATGGAAGGATAATGTTCCAGTCACCTCTACTGAAACATAATTTAAAGATGAAGCACAGCAAACCTGATTTATGCATGGCATATGAACATCTTCATCTTAATTGCAGCTTTGTCAATCTAGCCAAATTTACTGTTCACTGCAGTATTTGGTCTATATCAGACAAGCAACAAAACAAGAGAACATGTGGATAAATGCTAGAATTAAAATCTGTGCAAGACAGCAAAATAAGATATTTTGTCTTTGTCTTGTTGAATTTTATTATTTGAAAAAAACATGAGATTCACCTTACCCATCTCTTTCTACGTAATACACCTACTAGGACTTTATTCTGTTTTTTCTTGCTTTGTATCCATCAACAATCTGAAGATTTCAGAAAATGGGCAATAGTTTGGCATTAGTTCTGCCCTTACCATCTATTTCCCAAAATCTACTTTAAAAGTGTGGGTATACTTTTAAAGTATAAAAGTATACTTTTATATACTTTTGAAGTTTATACTTGAATACTTGAAGCTTATACTTGAGAATAAGCTTCAAATACAGCAGAAAGGGCTACATGCTTCTATTCTGTATTTTCTAGGCCCCCAAAATTTACCAACGTTTACTTACTACAAGGACTTACAGCAATGGAGACAACGTAGATGGATGAACTCTTTCAATATCAAATCAAATCTACCAGCTACACTGTGTTATACTCACAAATCAGCATGGTGAACGGAAAAACTAAAAGATGTCTCCTCCCCACTGAGTTAGTACAAGCTAAGACTTGCCACTGTAAACTTTCAAGGTGACAAATGCTCTGCTCAGCACTTGTGAATTCTTAAGCACTTATACTTTATTAAAAATAAACTTGAAGGTACTATCTTTAGGCAATATTAAGCACCTTATCTCAATGTGTTAAGTATACAAAACTGTTTAACTTTCTATAAACTTCACTTAATCATATCAAGACTTCACAATTCTTAATGAAAGCTAACCTGGTCAACATGGAGGAAGGAGAAAAAACAGAGAAGTCTGTATATATAGAGCAGAAATACAGATTATAATTCTACTTCTCTTGAAGATTTACAGATATTTTTTTTTTTTTTGCAGCCTGACAAAATGTTCCAAATTCACCTGAGTCTGCTGTTAGTCAGCTATCTTTTATGCTAGCACTGGAATAAGTTTCCCAACCTTCTTCAACCTGAATTCACTGTGGGACACAGCATACGTACATAATTCCTGTGAAAAAAACTGCTTTCACTCCACTTCTGAAAAAGTTCTAATTTAAGAAACATGCTTTCTTAAATGTAACCAGGTGTTGTAGTAAGCACCTTAAACATACCAGTAAAACCACCTAAGCTTCAGTTGAAAACACCCTGAAATCTACCAGCTTAAACATCAAATTTGCAATGGCTACACAGATGCATCCATATACATCCAAGTACTACATCAGTATTTTTTCCAACAACATCAATCAATTTAGGAATCTGCATTGTTTGGATGACACTTGGTTTTTATAGTTACGTGGATCCAAAGCTATCAAGCAATACTTCTGTAGAGTTGTCTGCTTTTTTCTACTACATATCGCTCTTCATCCATCTATTCTCAGTCACTTTCACTACTATCCCAGGTGGAAACTTGTGCTCTTAGGATCGAAGCAGTCCCCTTTCATGGGACTTCTAAAACCCCCAAATTTTGTTTGTTCTAAAACATTTTTCTTGTATTATCGTTACTCCTTTTTTGAGAACTCCATCTGAGATATCAAATAATCCAGGTATCTAGTTAGCACAGATATTCGCAAAAGCAAGCAACTTTCTTCTACAGAATGATGCACCTGTGACCCATCATTGGCTTACATATTCTCAAGGTGGCTTTTGGCATGTGGTTGCTCTCAGCCAAGTTGCCTATAGTTGTTACCGCTCAAATCTGTGAGCTCACCAGTGCCAGACTTTCAATTCACCTAGTAAGATGCTTTTAGAGACTGCAAAGTTCATAGCTTTATTTCTGCAGTCACCACACTCAATGTATGCTCCTGCACATTTGTTTCACTGCATGCTTACTTCTTGATACCTTGCACACATTTGCATCTACTTTAATTCGGGGGTTTCAACGAGTTTCCTGCCAGGAGAGCACATCCCATAACACCCAAGTTTATATAAGAGCTAGATGGCTTCTCAACTTCCTCTGGCATAGGCACAAATGATGAAAAACTGACATGCCACATAGAACAGTGAGAATGAAGTCCATGGGAACCACCAGTGCTAATGTTTTTCTCAACTGAAACATACCACCTTTTCGTGGGACTCCTGAAAATTCCTTTCTTACCAAGGCAAGTCAAGTATAGACTTCTTAAAATCAAACAATGACCACTAACACCACCAAAAAAAAAAAAAAAAAAAAAAAAAAAAAAAAGATTAAATGTGGGGTAAAAAGCTGCAGAATTTATGAAGTGATGTGAACAGAATTTTAGTCTCCCTGATGGAGATAGTAGGGAATGGAAACAAATGTCTTCTGCACACTGGCAGACCATGCTAAGAGCTGCACATTCTAGCACTTTTCCTTCAAGGAATCTCTTAACAATTTCCCACCCTAGGGTGTAAAAAAAACAAATCTGATAATTCCAGAAAAACAAACAGAACAGGCGTTGTGATGGGTGGTGCCCCGTGCCTGTCAGTGCTCAAGGGACGTTTGGACAATGCCCTCGGTGACACGCTTCTGCTTATGGTCAGTCCTGGAGGGGTCGGGCAGAGACTCCATGGTCTTTGTGTGGCCCTTCCAACTGAACTGTTGTTCTATTCTAAATCAAAAAAAAATAATAATAATAATAAAATAAACACCATACCAAACCAAAACAGTTACAGTATAGCAAGACTGCAATTGTGCTGTGAAACCAGCTGAGCTGCAGACACTTGAGTTTTTGTAAACCTTAACTACCTAGTCTTGTATATATGCACAACACCGCACAATAAAAAACAGTGCTGAACCACTCCATTTTAAAAGAAAAATAACAGCAGCTAGTCAAAGTTTAAGATTTTTCCTAGTTTTAATAAAGTTTTATGTAAATGTTGCAAGAAATGAAAAAAATTTTTAAAGGTTGGAAATTATTTCTAAAACAAAAGGTTAGTTTAGAATAACAATACCCTTTCACAGGTACAAAAAAAAAAATAGGCTTTTGCAGTTGCATGGCCTGTTTTCCTTCATTACTCATTAATAACCTTATGATCATTGACCTGAGTCAATTAAGCCTCAGGAAAGTCTCTAAAATAGAGCCGCTAAACCAGCTCAGCACAGGCAAGGGTTGCACGACTGCACGCTGCCTCTCAAGGCCTTTGTCGCCCACCAGCAGCCCAGAGCTAAGCATTCTGCCAGGATGAGAGTGCCGGCTGAGATGCATGACTGCATGACTTTGGACAAGCACACTAGCTTGTCTCCAGAGTGCCAGTTCTTGCCATGCGGTAAGGCCAGAGTTAAAGGACAGCTTCATGAGTGAAATGATGGGACTGCGGGAGAAAAAGAAGTTACGTGCTAGCTAAGGCTAGCATGTAACAAAGCCACAGGAGGCCAGACTATATTGGTTTTGCTCGTGATGCAACTAGCAGTTATTTTGAAAAGTTTTTACTTTCGGAGGCATTATATATTTATTTCATTGTAGAGCACTCATTTGACTCACAGAATGCATAATTTTCTTACCTAGTTACAAGCCTGCAAGCCACAAGTTTAGTAGATGATGATACATTTAAAGAGCATAACTATCCTATTAGAACTTCAATTTTTACACCTAGAAATAAATAGTAAGTTAGAAATACTGTAAATATATACATATATATATATATTTTATTTAATTAGCTTCCTCTGGAAAGAAAAACTAAGACTGATATTTTTTTCCATCAATGCAGAAGTGAACTGTTACCAAAAAAACTATTCATTTTTTTTAAGGCCAAAGATCATGACTGATCTATGATAAGTAAATTCTTTACCTCCCTAAAAACCAATGAGCAAAGCATGCCTTTTTTTTTTTTCAGATAAGACACACTTTATTTTGTTACTATTTTTCTTGGGCACAGGCACCATTCCGTGCCATAACTTCAAATGTTTAAAATAAATATATCATACTCAACTTTCATTACATCACACAGATTTTTAAAGAGTCAGTAATGCATATGACAAAAATAAATCTGGAGAGGAAATGAAGGTATTTTCTAGAACTATTTATAGTAATCCAGTCATGTAGAACTGATTGTATTTCCTCCTATACTGAAAATGCACAGACAGCTGCATACAAAATAGATGTCATCAGCTTTCAACTTATATCCAGTGCAAAAACTAGTAGGGAACCTCACTAGAAAGTACACTAACACTACTTTCAGTTTACACAGGGAAAAACAACTTTGCTGTGACCAGATCTCAAAACTAACAATTTGCATAGATAATCACATATCTCTGCAGAATATATTCACATATAAAAACTACAAACAATTATATTCATTTCCTTAAGAACTAAATTTCCACAATGGTACAACATTTATTTTAACGAAAGCACTTAAATACAAAGTAAATTCTTGGCAGCATGGAGTTGTTTTGTATTTTTTTTTTAATTAAAAGAAGCTGTAAAACATAATTATAACCTAAAGTTTCCCTCCAAATGTCTGGAATCTGGCCAAGAGTTATTCATTACTCTAAGATTTAAGTCTTTTGAGCACCAGAAGATGAATTCTGAACAGGGATAGCTAATACTTTGCATTATGTCTTTTGTAAGTTACGTTTTTTCTACTTGTCTACCTATTCATTTTAAAATTTGTTAGGTTTAGGGGCAGAAGGGCACTCTAATTTACATGGACAAACTAATCTAGCGGACAGGCCACCTGAATCTGGTTAGTTCAAGGGTAAATTAAAGACATACTTGGTCCCTTCCCCATTTCATCTCATGTTCCAAGGCATTTACAGAGCATCTACAATTTAATTGCAGTAGTTCCATTATATGCAATGTTTAATGCTCTGAAATTCCCCTCTGTCAAGAGGGCATGACCATGGATGATACTAATCCTCCCTACATCCTGGTATTCTTCCAGTGAATGCCAGAAAGAAATGGTGTTGTGAAACTAGACCAGATATTTACCATTTGTCTTTTTCTACTCTGCTTACCTGTTATTTGACTGTTTGAGGGTGTTCAATGGGAGATCTAACAGCAAAAATTCAGGAACTGTGAAACTCTGCTTCACTTGATTAACTTAGAATTTAACTTTGATCTTTTCAATACTACACCAAAATCATCTCCAGTGCACACACTTGTTTTAATTGAAGCTACTTCTTCAATTCACTGTGACGAAAACAATTCATTAAATTCAGATTGGCCGCTGAAAACCATATACATTTAATGCACTAAAAATATTTTGTTCAGAAGCAGGTAGTGCAGCAAAATTTTAGTAACATTCATTAAGAATCAATTCCACAGTGTAATATTTCCTCTGTATTTTGTAAAACATGAAAATAAAGGCAACAATTAACGTTCAATGCTAAAATATGGGCTGATTTTAGGGGGAAAAAGGTAACCAGACACTCAGTTTACATCAAACTAAATATAACGTAGCCTCCCCCATCCATAACGCTGTTTACTTAATTTATATTTATTCAAGCTATATTTATTCAACCCATCTACATCAAAACTTACATCAAGATCCAAAACATCCAAACATTTCCCTCATAACTGTATCATGGCTTACTGTCACCACCAAGAGAACCCCAAGAGCTCAACCAACAAAAATAATTGCATATAAATCCAACTTGGGAGAGCAAGAAGGCAAGAGACATGACCATGACCCTCAATACACATGTTTTTTAAGGTTTCAAGGGAATATACAAACTGTCCCCAAGTTTCTTCACTAGATACCTCAGTGAGAGTCCATCATGCTTAGCTTAATGGTGCTTCAGTAAGTACAAATAAGATGTCAAGACATGCTTCCATTTAAGGAGGAAAATTATTTTGTATTAACTAGTATCCCATAAAATGTAATGTGTGCATATATATATATATATAGGTTATACATGTTCCTTTAGATGCATTTTGTCTGACAAATATACAATCCAAGACTCTTTTAACTGTCTTTAATAAATATACCAGAAACTTGAAATATTTAAAAGTAGAGAGGATTTCAACAACTGGAAACACTAAATGCACTTGACTAGCAATTCAGCACATTTCTAAAGCAGTGAGGGTCATATTACTTATTCTAAATACCTGCACATTGTACTACAGCAACTACGTTTCATACAGGGCCTTCAATTTCTAATTCTGAATATGGCATCCCAGCTAGAAGCACTGGGTGTTTTGGAGGGAGAAAAGGAGGACAAGGAGAATGTTACATTCTGTTCTAGCTTGCAGATTATTTCTGGATGCAGTTTATATTGCATTTATCTGTTTAATTATCTTAAAGAATATACCCCAAGTCCCCACCAACTGCTCTTTTTTTGTTTGTTTTTGTTTTTTAATTTCAACACCAGTTCTGTTCTTCTGGGTGGTTTAACAGTAACAAAAAACACATGAGACACACTCACAGAGTAGAACTATAAGCAGAAGTCAAATAACATCCCCACAGTATACCAGCTATCATCTGCTTGCAGGTCATCGTAGTGGCACATCATCCTTTCAGTCCTTTCAAAAGGGGCTGAACACACTGGACTTTGACACATTAGATTGACAGGCTGGCCCTTAACACTCCAAATGTCACATGTGAGCATTTCTGTTATTTTAAGTCACACAGACAAGACAACAAAATTAATTGTTGGTTGTTCTCCATTTGGCAAAGATAACAGAGGGTATATTTGAGAAAAGCTATCAGTAGCAGAGCGGAAAGAGAGGTTTTGAAGTAAGAGCCCCTAATAACATGTGGTTTCTATCCCACATTAAGGTTGATCTTCAGAGTCTAGATCAGAAGTGCCTAGACATGTTCTCACCAGAAAGGCCTTAACTTTGTAATTTATCCTCTGCACATGAAGTTCATTGACTTTAGGTACAGACTGTAAGCAAACAGATGTCTGATGCTGCCAGGAACATGCAGAGGATTCGGAAGTTTCACTGGACCCAAGGGAGAGGGTGGGAGAGGAGACAAGGGAGGTAGTAGGCAAAAACACACATACCACGCCTTCTCAAATGAGAACACAAAAGAACAACATGAACATCTTTAGCTTTCCATCCGATTTATCAAAAAGAGGCTATAAAAGAAAGCATTTATTGCTCAAGTGTAGCTGCTAAGAAGGTAAGTGAATAAGATGGGCAGCTGAAAGATACCTGCTTAAGGTTAAGCTTCTCTTGCTCAACCAGTGAAAGGTATCAGGAGAATATCATGGAATCGTAATGGTTGGAAAAGACCTCCAAGATTGTCTGATCCAACCATCCCCCTACCAGCAATGCCACCCACTAAACCACATCCCTAAGCACCACATCCAACATTTCCTTGACCACGCCCAGGGACAGTGAGTCTACCTGGGCAACCCGTCCCAATGCCTGACTGCTCTTTCTGAGAAGAAATGTCTCCTCATTTCCAACCTGAACCTCCCCTGGCACAACTTGAGGCCATTCCCTCTAATCTTATTCCTAGTTACCTGTGAGAAGAGGCCGACCCCCAGCTCCCCACACCTTGCTTTCAGGTAGTTGTAGAGAGCAATGAGGTCTCCCCTGAGCCTCCTCTTCTCCAGACTAAACAACCCCAGTTCCCTCAACTGCCCCTCATAAGACTTGTGCTCCAGACCCTTACTAACAGGGAAAAGCCCTGTTCTATTTTAAACCAATTTCCACAGCAGTACTGCCTGCTTCAGGCTTAAAATATTATTTCTCTGCATGTATATATATATATTTACTGAGAACTTCAAAATGTAAAATATTCAATAACTTCTTACAATCACACATAGAACAAGAATGTGGCAGACAGCTTTTACTTATTTATTTGTTTGATTTAAAGAGAAGACAACCCCATTTCTTTTACAAGCCAGTGTTGTCAGCCCCAGTCCCCCATGGAGCTGGAAAAGGTCCACACTAGTCAGGTCTCAGTGCTGGCAGCAGAGGGAGCCCAGAGGAGCTCTGCTGCTCAAAACCTGTGCCTGCAACACACCTCCCAGCTTAAGGCTGTGACAAGTTGCCAAAAAGTATGATCTTCAATTGTTTTGCTTAAAGTTCTCCCCCTTTTTTCTCCTCATATTTTCTTAATATTTCTAAAATGGTAATTTAGTCTAATAGCAAAGATCTGATATAGTACTAAACTGTAGTCAAATTCTATTTAAAATCAAAAGCGTATTATAACAAACCACAACTCATTATCTTCACACAGTACGCATATTTTGCTATCAACAACAAGATTAGGATGGGTATGATGTCTGGAAAGGCATATCCAAAACAATAATCAAAAAATGCAGCTGTCTCAAGCCACAAAAAGAATTACAGATCTAAATTCATTAGCTGTAGCTTCTGCACATGAACAGAAGTGTCCTGGATCTGACCGGGAAGCAGCTTAACTCCTGCCTCGCCTTGCCTCCCTTGTGGCACACTGAAAGCATAACCAGCACTTTTTTTTTTTTTTTTTTTTTCCTGAAAAACAAACAGGGGAAACCAGAGCAGATCTCACTTTTCTCCTCACTTCCTAACCGGCCCACCCTAGATGCAATGAACATGAGATTTGGGCCCCACAGTCTGAAGGTATTCAGGGTTCTGCCCATCACAGAGCCCTCCTGGCCACCTATACTTGAATTTGCTTGGGGCACCTTTTTCCCCTTCCATTAGAGGCTGGACCTGGCTCACACAGAAAGGAATGGTCACCTTGGATAGAGTTGAACCAAGCCAGAAAGGGGCCAAGAGCCTGATGCCTAAAAGATGGCAACACGTTAATGTCTCTTCACACTGTTTTATGGTCTTTTTGTTTTTAATCTTTTGTCATCTCAATTAAAGAAAACAAAAATTACAACATACACCGGCTAGGGAGCAGAGACCACTATTCCAGTTTCCCTACTCTGATATCGCTGCAGCTCAATGAGTTATGCAGTGTCAGAGAAGTTCCTACATTGTGCATTATTGAAGTAGAACCACTATGCAGCCAGAATAAACAGTGGTTGTCCTCCCTTCTGGGCTGTTTTAGACTTTGATGCTAGACAATGTGCTAAGCCCATGCAAAACTAGATTTTGAGGTCTCCTACTTCTTGGATGAATGCTTGAATAAGCACAAATACACACCAAATGCATTTCAAGAAGAACATTCTGTAACTTCAGCTTTTGGTTTTGAATCAAGTGTACAGATGTGCCTGATGTACGGTGCCTTGATTCTAACACTTTAGCTCCAGAGCATACCAAGAATTCAAGCTTACTCCTTGGTTAGTGGGTCATTTTAGGCAAATATGCTCAAAACATTCTGTAAGCTGAATTTCAGAGACATTTAATTCAATTTATCAGCTCACTCTTTCCTAATTTTCTATAACAAAATGCACAAGTTGGAAACTCTGTGTGGCTTCTTTCTGGGTCTCAGCTCTAGCTCACAGAGCAGTAAAGCAGGAGTAAATTTTTGTAAGTTCAGAGTCTGTATATACATATGAATATATGAAGTTTATATTCTTCTATATATGAAGAAATATGAAGTTTATATTCAACTTGAGTCAGTATATCCAATTTCCTTTAAATCTTAGCAAAGCTCCTCCTTGTGCACTTCCTCATAACTGTGTTGACTTAATTTGTGAGTTAGTAAAAGAAAATAGTTCTAGGAAAAAAACAAATCTCTCTCCTTATTCTCTATCCTAATAAAGTGTGCACTGGTATGTGTACTTAATATCCATGTTTTAAAGATAATACCGACTACTTTCTGCTACAACAGCTATGGTAATGCTTTTGTAAATCAAATCTTCTTTTGTTGTAGCCTTCCCCAGCTGCAAGAACCAAACATGAAATCATTCTGAAGAAATTTAGGCAGGTTTCCTTTAAAAAAAAAAAAAATGGCAAAGAAATAGCCATGAGTTCCCATTCTCTCCGTCTCAAAAAAACAAAACAAAACAAAACAAAACAAAAAAAAAAAAAAACACATACAAAATTAAAAAAGGATAAAAAGTAATCCCAGGGGGTTTATGTTGTTCCTCCCCCTTACTCACCCTGGAACAGGAAAGCTATGAGCTTGAACTCCTGAGCAACTGCAGTATATTCCTGATCTAGACAGGTCTGAGCAGAAAGAGCTTTGGAATGATACGGTCTGTCAGGAAAAATCCTCTCCCTGCCTCCCACCCGGCCTTCCCCAGGATAGGCCTGGGACTCTGAATCATTTTAAGGAAGTTTGCCTGTTTAGAAATAGAAATGAGAATTTGTATGTGTTTAATGGTGGTCAGATGCTAAAGACCTCATCATTAATCTGGGCATAACTGGAAGAAAACAAAAAGAAAACACCAGAACAAACCAAAAGACACCCTCACAACTGACAGCTTACTAATACTGGCTATGAGAGCTCTCTCCACAGTTTGTACTCATTCTCCTAGACAAAATACAGAAATCCAGATTCACCTAGATGCCCTGACAAAAACAAACAAACAAAAAACACCACACCAGCACAAAAAAAAACAAGGACATAAAAGGCTGTACATATGTGCTGAGTGTATTTAAAGTCCCACATTTATCACAACTGCTGAGAAAGGGTCAAAGCAGAGACATTCACATCCTAACAATATTCCTGACTTCAACTGACTTAAGCTTTTGCATGATTTTCTGTCCCATCATCATTTTTGCCACACACACAGCTTTTGTAGCAAGTTACCAAGCTTAAACTGAGGAACCAATATACAAAATTAAGATTGTGATTGCAGCCTGTGATCAACACAGTTAACTATAACAACATGAAACTGTGTGCTAATTATTACAGAAACACTACACAAACTTTTCAAATTGCTCGTTCTGTCCCAAGGCAGCCCACAACTTTAGGAAGGCCTTTTATTCCCTCATTCCACACACCCCCACTCTTTTTTTTAAAAACTTTTTTTTTTTTTTTTTTTAATCATGTCACAGGATATCCTCATAACAGTGGTAGCATTACAAGAATAATTTAAACATGCAAAAATCATAAAGTGAAGTGATCATGATCACCCACGCTCCCAAAACAAACAAACAAAAATCTAGCTGGGGATATTATCCATATAGTAATCCCTGGTCAATGTTGTGAGCAAAAGCTTACTTCTGGTGGATAGAACAGAGAATAATTTCAGAACTGACTCTGTGCAGCCCTCAATTGCTGGGGGAAAGCAGCATAAAGAAGCTGAAGATCATTCGTCTGCATGAGCAGAGATCAGAAAGTACATTACATTTTTGGCAAACACCAAAGATGTGTAATGGCAAAAGTAGATGAAATAGCGCTGAAGTGCAAAACAATTGCCTGGATAAATCATCCATATCCTTTAATTTCTTTGGCCCTTACTGAAAGGTTCTAACTAGTGTATCAAGAAAGAGCAGCTAGGGAAAAAACACCTTTATGCACAAGGTAACAAGTCACATTTCACATGGATGCCTACAATGTAAGTGACCTGAAACATTTGTGAAACACAGAAGGTAAACTGTTTGAGTTCCTTTAAATTACCTAAATAAAAAAATAAAAACACATAAAAATAAGACAATGTCTCTCAGGCTCTCACGTCTCTCAGATAAACAGAGGTAAACAGTCTACAGTTTGGTATCTTTTCTTCATCTACTGAAAAAATGCACCAAAACATTTACCAGAGATAGGAGGGGACGTGTGTAAAATCAGCTCAACGTGACATTTCCTTCGGAGAAAATTAACAGTGGTTAACATCTGTGTAAGGCTGAATAACTTCAACCAGACAGACAGTGATTGCATGGGCTAATGACTAGGGCTCTCTTTGGAAAGAATGATGTTCTAACTATGCTGTAAATTGCTAAAAGACAGACTCCAACGTGAATTTATCATTTGCCAGGATAGCAACTTACACTCCTGGAACACATTTTCCAGCACTCTGTTTTTCAGTTAGCCGAGCCGTAAGTTCGTCTTATGCCTTTTTTAGTCCAAACCTCATTTTCCTACAGATCCCGAACAATTTTCATAACATCATAAAGAAGTTTCTGCTGCTAGAATCGATATAAGGACCAGCATAAGTTGGGAAATAAAGTTTACAGCCAGCATTTGAAAATCCCTACTTTTACTCTACATTTTGCTGTTCCTACAATAAGCAGCCAGGATTTTCCTTTCTTATATTCCAACCACACATTGCTTCAAGAACGCTACACAGACCAGCGTCACCAGACTGAGGCGCTACATACTTAGTATCATTGTACTATGTATGGGAGTAAAATTGTCAGAATCCAGGTGTCAGAAGCGAACAGAACACTATGAACAAGGGTTAAAGAACATGAGGACAACTATGTAAATACATCGCTGCGGGACTGTCAAGTCCAAGGAATGCCCAGATCTTTCCTGAGGATAAGTGTGGGGGGAGTAAAAGGGGCTGGGGGAAGGGGATTTTCTTAGCGTATTCTGCTTCCATCACTATTTTCAAGTTTTACAATCAGTAGGAACAAACCTCTCAGGAGCACTTTGGAGACCTGCACACTTAGAAGGTGACTATTATATATCAAGTCAGAAGGCAGTTAATATGAAAAACAGGAACACAACTCCAACCAATATTTTCTTAGTGGGCTGGCAGCAAACTGTCAGATGCATGTGTGACCTCAAAACAACCTTTTGCCAGATGCCTCTTTAACCTCTTACAATTACATCAATTTCTAAGAAGACTGGTACATTTTACCATTTTCCTCCTTTGGTTATGCAAATTAAGAATATGTACTTAAAAGACTGATTAAAAATGTTTGTTTCTGTGCAATTTCATCTATCTTAAAGCCTCAAAATAATTACCTCTAATACACCAGCAAATATTTAAACTTATTTTTTCCTCCCCAGGAATAAAACTGCTATAAGAGTTAAACAAGAAGTATTTATCTTCTTTCTTTTCTCCTTCCTTTAGTCAAATTCAAAATGAGATAACTTTAATATAGCTGTGAATAAAGGGGCCAAGACAGCATTTAGCCTAACCATCAAAGAAAAAAAAAAAGTGTTAATGCCTTTTTACCATTTTAAAGCATTTTTATCATAAAAAGTATGTTATATATCTTTCATTGTAACCAACAAACATAAATACATTGATTTGCATTATTCATACTCAAAATTCATCTGTATGCTAACATTTAAAGAAAGGCATTTTTTCAAATTTAAATTAAAAAATCAAATACATATCATAATTGTGTTTATAGGGTCTCAAGCCTAGGAAAGCAAAGAAAAATGTAATGAAATGAAAAGTAGGTCATGTACACTAAAGTGCTAAACATTCTAACATCTGATCTGTGACTGAGAAAACTATTTTAAAATCTAGAAGTACACCAGTAAATGAACAATCCAACAGTCCTTTGTTGACAGAAAAATCCACTTTGATGAGGCATTAAAAAAAAAGATTTTCTGCACTGTACAGCGTCTAGGAAAAAATATTTCCTTTAAGAAATATACCTACTTATGCAGCAAAACAATGAATTTCGGTTGTTCTGTAACCCAGTTCCTTTAATCTGCATAAGAGATGCTGACTGAGTTCACTCAACCAAATCACTACTGGCTTTCAGAATACAATCAACACATGCTTTTCAACAGTATTAATATAGCATGAAGCTTGTGCTCCTAATTATTCATGTTTTTGCATTCTGTTTTTCCCCCTGCTGTAAAATATGCAAATTTACTTCTTTGTGTTATTTAGGTCCCACATGGGCCTCAACAGATCTGCTTGGAAGGAATTACAAGCCAACATCTAGATACATGCTGTCAACATTTCAAGCTTCATTATTTTTATTATTTTGGAATGCCATTATAAATTTGATATTAGGTTTTTAAAAGCTTTTTATAAATCTGATGAAAACCTACAGTCTAATAAAATGGTGTACTGATAATTACTACTACTCGACTTTGTGTGCACGCGCACGGGCGTATGAGCGAGACAGAGAAAAGCACTACAACTACTGAATACAAGAGCAATCACCATCTAGCGGTACTATGGAAAAACGCAGTTTGTTTTTGTGAAAAAATCAGTACCCAGGAGGATTAGTTTGACTTCATTACTGAATGGAGGGTAGCCATTACCTCTGTATGCAGCTAAAGATC
Source organism: Netta rufina (assembly GCF_964035555.1). Classification (NCBI taxonomy): domain Eukaryota; kingdom Metazoa; phylum Chordata; class Aves; order Anseriformes; family Anatidae; genus Netta; species Netta rufina. Next base: position 27,105,115 of record NC_140124.1, on the reverse strand, counting down.
AGTAACAGGAGAGGACTGTTTCTTCTCTTTCTGAATTCTTCTCTCCTCTCTTTTCAGTCAACTCTAACTAGAAAATTCAGTGCCCAGATGAGCTAACTATTTTTAAGTATAAAATCCAAAAAGCAGAAGTTCAAGAAATAGGTCACTTAATACAGCAACTTCTTGGAGTGCACCAAAGCAATCACTTACCTTGGTGTAAGTTAACACATATGAAATATTATATAGAATTCCCTAAAATCTCAGATTATTGTAAAATTAGTATTAAATGTTTTAAACCTAAACAAAAAAAAAAAAAAAAAAAGAAAAAAAAAAGAAATGGCAGCTTTTTTATTTTATTTATTTTATTTTTTTTTGGAAAACTGCAACATTGGAAAGAGATACACAAACACTCGTATAAAAAAACATAACATAAGCCTACTGATGCAGAAAGAGGACTGTGAGCCACTGCTTTTTTCCAACTGGTACAAAGCCTTGTGCATTTCTTAAATGTAATAGTATATTTTAAAACACTGCAGCATCCCAGCCTTCCTTACTAGTGCCACTAAAAGCTCTTCAAATATTAATGAAAAAAACAGTGTAGAGATTCACAGGAATCTACTACACGTCACTACCAACTCATAGAAACCAAACAGCAGCAGCAACACCAAGATCTTACAGATCTTTCTTGATGCATTTCATCTCTGAGGTATACATACACACAGGAAAAGCCAAAAAACTATTTGAATTGTACTAATAAAATAGTATGGAGGTAGTCCTTTTATTTGGAAGGGTCAGTATATTTCTCTGTCATAATACGTTCACTCTTGAAAATTTTAAAACTGCAGATTTTTCTCAGAAGCAAAAATTTAAGATCTTCAACATGTATGTAGAGATCTATTTTACTAAGAACAACATGTAAACAATACAGATTTTATTTTAAGACATATTTACACATTGAGTGACAACGTGGGTGTCCCTTAATTCAAATGTGCAATTTAACCAGTTCTTCATTCCAAAGTAGAGTACCCCAAAAAATATCCATATGTAGATTAAATTAATGGAAACACAGAAATGACGAGAGAAACAATATATGCAATATTACTCTACAAAAAAACATAGTTTTTCTGTTTTCCAAAACTAAAGACTGACTGGTGTCAATCATTTTACTATTTTATATCTCTGGTACAGAAGACTTCCTGATTTAAGGATATTAATTTGCAATGTAACTACGGTTAACACAGGGAAACATTCAGGTGGCTGTAAATCATACCTTTCACAGTCTCATAGCTAAATGATGATGCTTCTGCCTACAGATGAGGATAAGTCCATATAAAAGGAGTTATAATACTGAATTAACTCAGTAATATACATTCTGAATATATCAGAGGAAGGTTCAAGTACTTCACTGCAGATAAAACCAAAGTATGATTGCTTTGCAGAGATTGGGTTAAGATAGGAAGTCATAACTGACAACCAAAATTTGGACATAAGAATATCTGCTATCATAATTTATCAAACTAGTTGCAAGTCTGACCACACTTGTGTTGTTGAACTCCTTCTCTTTAGACAGGAACAGTGAAACTGAAGGTACATTCAATGCACCTGGATTCACTTAAATATCACAAGTCCTCCTCCTTAGTGGCAAAAGTGTTTTGAAATCTTTTTTTTTTTTTTTTTTTTGGTGTGACTACTTGTATTCTTTTTAGAGGAAAAGTAACAGGCAAAAATCACGCTTACTCTAGTAATGATAAACATAATAAACAGGTATTAATCCAAAAGTTGTTTACTATTTCTGCATGGCCTCCAAGAATCTAGAAGGCAGTCGGGAAAAGGTAGGCTTATAGAACAGACCTATCTTCTCGAAGTTCCTACCAACCCTTCTCGTCATGATCATAACTTCTCTGTGACTGTGACAGTAATTCCACTCCGTTGAGAATCCCATGCCTTGCCATTTTTTCCTTGAATACTTACTCTTGTATCTTTGAAAAATTCTACAACTGAATAGTTTGACCTCAAAAAAAGACCTCTAGGTGACAGTCAGGTGCAATAATAGTCCCTAAAAGTTAGATACTTTTACAAATCAGGCTTATCAGTATCAGCAACTGAACTATTTCTCCAAGCCACTTACTCCATTCCAATTTGCCACATAAAAAGTCCCCTGAAACAAAACAAAACAATAAAACAACTCTTAAATCCATGAAACAGAACGGTCTTCAAAACACAAATAAAAATAGATAAAGCAGACTTGAAATTGGGCACTGTCAAAGAGCTCCTCCAAATACTAGGAAGTCAACTCTGTCCAGCCCCAAGTGCACCCATCAGGCTCTGCAGCCTCTTCCCCAGCTCCATGGGTTTGGCTGTCCGTGCCCATGGATGGCACTGATGTAGCACAACGAAAGGATGTGGACCAGGATTTTTCCCACAGCTTAGAGATGTTCTGGTCTCCTTGTTTAGGCAGCATGGGGCTATGCCCCTCCTTGGTGAGGTCTCTGCCCGTGCCTGCCTGTCCTCTCATCACCTCTGCTGGCTGCAGGCTTACCTGCCTTATGGAGCAGCCGCCCTTGCTGCTCCTGAACACTGGCTTATTTCTAATTTTGCTGCAAGAGTAATTAAGACCCTGCACATCAGCATCTTAAAATAAATCTGAAAACAAAATGAACAGTTAGCAGTAGTTTTTTTAAGAGAACGTGCAGAACAATATCCTGAAACAAGTACGATTTCAGTTGTCTTAAAACTAACAAAAAAACTCTCACCACCCATCACAGCAGAACCATCAGCATTATGTGGATGTTTGCAGAGCTTCTGATTGTCTTGCCAAAAAAACACACAGAAACAGCACTGCTGCCTCAATTCTCCAATTCCTGATCTTTGACTGATAATAGGAGTACCAATCACGTGCATCTTTGTTATCTGATGGGAGATTTTCAGCTGTGTGTCAAACCAATGCACTAGTACTAATATTTCTTCTACATGGCTATCAATAATAAGAATGGATGATGGACTGGAATGTGTGTAATAAAAGCCAAAAAAGATCTTTAAAAAACAGCTACTCTTCAAGAACCCTAAGCTAACTCAAAACAAACAATGGCATTCAGAACATTAACTTGAAAAGCAATTTGTGATGATCAGACAAACCCTTGAAACATTTTTCATACCTCTATGTTTGATTCACGGTTCAAAATCAATTGCATGTGCTGTGCGTATCTCATATTTTTCAGAATAATAGCTGTGCTTGTTTCAAAACAAGCATCACTTTTTCAGATTCACAAAGAGATGAGACGACCAGCATCTGGAAAATGGGTGAACTGGTAATCAGGCATAAAAATGCTTCAGTTTCTGTTGTTAAAATTATATTTTATATTTATTTTGTAGAGAATGAGTCGATAATTTTTTTCTTAGCTCCTCTGTAGGCAGATTTCTCCCTAAAATTAAAATACAGAATTTCTTTGAGTTACTATGCTGCAAAGTTGATTTTTGTTGCTTCTGATGTTTTTATGAGTTGTCCTTCTACTAGAAGAATTTAATTCAGATATTGAAATTCCAAATATATAAATATTCTACAAGTATATTTTTAAAATATTGAAACACATAACAGCACTTGGAGGAGTTAAGAAAAAAAAAGCAAAAAATATCCTCAAGATTTCACAGGGGATAGCTCTGGTGGTACTTTCTCAATAAACCATCAAATCTCTTTCCCCCATTTTCAAAAATCAGATGATACAGAGAGAAAATAATTACATATCGTTAATTTTATCTACACTGAATTGGGATGCCAAGTACTCTAATTACATTATTATATAGACTTATTTTATACTTGTAAAGGACACAGCATTTGATTATTTCTTGATAAATCTCTTTGAGACCCCCAGTAAGATTCCTTAATGCCCTTATTAGTGGTGCATGGTATGAACAGCCTTGCAAGGAACTTGTAACAGACAAGCTTCTCCTTATTACAAGAGTGGAAATCAGGAGAAAGCATCCCCTGAAGATGTATTTTTCTCTTCTTTTTTCTCCATGAAAGAGAAGCAAAGAACTTCCTCACTTGTCCACAGAGTATTAGTGAACGAGGCTTTTTGTTCTTATATGCTTTGAATGAAAGACTGGATTTAGGAACCAACCTAAAATATACGAAACTTAATTCTTACCTCCCTTTGACACTGTTCACTGCCTAAAGCGGTATTCACATTAACAACCTGGAAGTGTAGTTCTAAAGATGGCTGTCCTTAAACTACTGCTGAGATTAGCTGAAGACTTTTAGTGGTGGTGTTCTAGAACACTTACATATGAATTTTAAAAAGTTTCAATACCTCCCATCTGAGCAAGAAAAAACAAACTTGCAGAATAGCTATGGTTTTTGGACTGCCACTATTCGTAGACAAACAAAACTTCTACATATCTACTTACATGTACTTAATTCTGCAACTGTCTGTACACAGCAAGACAATGTGCTCAACTGGTGAGACTGACAGTAATTCTTTTGCCAAGTAGAAGTTAGGATGAATAGACAGTCTATTTCATCATGGTCTGCAAAATTAATTGCTGTCCAAACAAAAAAATAGTAAATAGAAATAACAGAAAATTAAAGCATAATTGATAATTCTTCAAAATTTAAATAGTCACTGAGAGCATTTAAGGAAAAAGGAACAAAGCTAAATTAAAAACAGAATCGGGACCAGCAGTTGTGGCACATAAGCAATCTTTGGATGCAGATCTCTCTGCCTATTACACAATTTGAAGCTCTAAATAGCCTCCAAATTTTGCGGGATAATGGTGTATCCCCTTCCACCTTTCCAGAGTGAAAGTGTTGGAGCAATTTGATGTAGACATCAAAACACAGAGTCACATGTGAAATCAGATCTATTTTAACAACTGATTGATAGTTGGGGATATTTATTTTAATGGAAAACTATTACAAAGGATGTAAGTAAGCTTTCCTAAGAATGAGTTCCAGTAGTCTCTCGTATTATTAGATTTTGATAATCCAGCAGCTCTCTCGATTTCAGAATGCTCAAGCAACATTTGCATAGGTAAACACTGCAAGATTCCTGACAAGAACTCAGTAAATTAAAGCAGCAGAAACTGAGTATTAATGATGATAGTTTTACAAGGAGGAAAACTCTATTTTTCAAAAGAAGAAAAAATGGAAAGGATCAGTTGCAGCTTGGCAACAATAATTTCTGTATCCCCTGCATGCTTGAGCCATCCTACAGGACTGTGAAAGAGCTTACCTAAAGCTGCAGATTTGGCCAGTTCACAGGTGAACACACTCGAGATTAAGTTTTGAATAACATAAAGACTTTGATGAAAATAAATCAGTTTAGGGTTTTAAACTAATCAAAAGTCACATTCTGAATTAGAACCACTCATCTTGCCTTCTAATATAAAAAGACATTTGGGGTAACACCAAAAGGACGGAAACTAATAAAGAAAGTCATCTAACAGCTGCAATGATATATTTTTAACCCTAACCATAAAGCTAGAAGCATCAACTTTGAAGTTTCTTGCTCTGTAAGGAAATAACATCTCCTTGTTTATAATATGAAAGGAAAATACAAAATTGCATTTTCAGTGATCTTGAATAAGAGTTTGCACCTATTCAGAAAACAACATGAAGAAACAAAGTTTCAGCTATTTAGTCTGTATAATGAGGGTAGGCATATAAACTCCTTCAGGAACAGTAAGAATTCTGAGTAATTTTTGTCATGGCTTCTTTTAACTCTTTTTATTTGATCTAAGCATCTCAAAGACCTCTTTACATTTCAAAGATGACAAGAATCATTTCATACAGAAGCATCACTTACCCACAATAACAAATCCATCTGCTTCTCTCTCTGGCACTGCAATCTTCTTTGAATCTTGACTTTTTCGGAAGAAGCTGAACATAGCCTCTTTTTTTCTTCCTCTAAGTTGTTATCTAAAACGAAGACAATACATGTTAAGTAAATACAAGATAGCAGAATAGCATAAGAAGTTCATACCACTCTGAATGCAAAATACATGATAACACAGCTAAATCTCTATTAACAGAGTTGAAGTATCAGGCATTTGCACATCAGACAGAGTACCTCGTTAATGTAGCAATCGACTTCAATAAGCAAAAAGAATAAATTACAAAAGGCCCTTCTATGAATTTATGGAGTAGAACTATTAAAAAAAATCTCAATCTTTCTAAGGGAAAGTAAAAGAAGGAAACTACTGTAAGCTTTTACCAAGAACTTTTGAGTGTTCTTCTGCTACTTCAAACTGTTGTTACACAAACTAACTGTAGTTAGTTCTCAAGTTCTTAAACTTGGAAGCCCAAAACACAATCCTATAGGAAATGCAACTTCATAATGCAGCAGTACTTGAATGAAGTAAATTACAGTAGATACTCAGTCTTAAGCATCTGTGCATCAGTTATAAAGATAAAACAACAACAACAAAATACACAATATCTGCAAATATCCATTTTCATTTTTCAAGTTTGTAAACCTACAGACAGCTTAACATTTTGGTGCATTTGATTAAGTTAACACTAATTCCCTTAAAAGAAACTGTAACAGGATTGAGCAGTTTTTCATAACCGTAATTCACTCAATAATTCATAATCTTCCAAACTGGGTAAGAACTATGACTTCACATCAGCTAGAAAAAAGCAGGTAAAGCATAACACGAATGGGATGGATGTGTTAACTGGAAAAGATTATGCTCAGTATCTCTTTCAGGAGCGGAAGACAATATTGAAGCAATGTTAATAGCTTAAAAAGGACAAATCCATCTGAAAAACCTTACAAGCATTAGCCACACGATGGCCAAAGGGGCCAGCTTTCACCAAATTAAGTCCTATGCATCCCATATAGTTGGATAGATCAAGAAACGTTCTAAGCAAATTCTCTAATGATTCTGAACTTTAAGTTGCAGACTTGAGGAAGATTCATTCCTTTAATTAACAGAGTTGTAAGAAAAACTTCCTAAGCAAGCCCCACTCTTCTGAAGACCAAACAACAGAAGCCATAAAGCACGTATGTACAGGTTCAGCTCACTGAGAGGACTACTGATGTGCCACCACCTACTTTCTGTGCTCTATATAAAGTGCACACCATGCAGTGCAGCAACTCCAACTCTCCACTGCCTCCTCCAGCAACAGCAGCTCACTTCTACAGAGCTGAGACAATGAAAAAAGGAAACCAGCACTCACCAGCAGCTGCCACTTGGACATTATTAGCCCTCCTCCAGCTCCCTGGCAGAGAAGTGCCCCAAGTGCTGCCACGGGACCCTGGACATTGCTGCCCTGCACAGCAGCCTGCACGTGGTCTGGCTCAAAGTGCCAGGTGTCAAACAGCCACCAGGGTTTAAGGAAAGGTACAGAAAACCTTTCTCTGCTAACATATCAGTATCAAATAGAGAAAGTCAAATAATTTTGAGTCCAAGGCAGAGTTTGAGAAGTAGAATCCTGATTAACTTCCCCGACACACATTTCAAGGTGAAGGGACTGACAAACCGACAGCAACGCATACACCCTGACATACACACCCAGGAAAATCAAAGCCAAACCTGAAGAAAACAGGCACACTACTGATAATATTGTTTTGCACTATATCTAACAAAGAAGAATTATTGTGAGTGAACCACAGAAGACCACAATGTAATATTTGTATTCAAAAAAATATAAAACCAAACCGCTGGATTAATTATTTGCCAGAACTCCTCACTTCCCACCCAAGTATTCATGATACCATAAGCAAGACTTTTTGTGCCCTGGCCAGTGACCTGCAGCACTTCACTTGACAATCAGCACCAACTATTCACCGCGTATAAACCACCTCGCACCCTGCCGTTAGGAGCATATCAAATACTTGCACGCAGCACATCACAGAAAGCCCTTTCTGAAGCGTAAGCATCAGCTTTCAGAAGGGCGTATAAATAGCATGTTGCAAAAATCAGCAGCGATTCAAGCCGGGGGCTGATACCCACGAATGAAATAGAGTACCCCAGAGGCTGGCCAGCTACTGCTTGCTATGCTGACGCAGTGGAATTTCTATCAATCAACCAGCCAGTCTCAGGTACGTGGTAATACCAAAAATAAATGTTAATTATCTGCACTTTATTCTTTTGCGCTTGTTTTCTTACCTTAGCACGTGAAATACTGATATTTCCAGCCCCGTGGAGATTGCATAGGCAAACTCCTAATTGCCTCATTTATTCCTTACCTTCCCCCCACACCCGGGCTCAACACATGGCGCCAGCAGCATATTCCTTTTTTAGCCCTTAGGGAATAAGTCTTCTGCTGCTACCAATTAGGGTTGTCAGTCCCATAGTTCAAGTGGTAAAAACCTGTGCTGCAATGCTCCAGAGTCAGGTTTCTGCTCCAATGATGTATGAAGGGGAGGCAGTTGTGGAACAGTTTAAAATGCAATTTTACCTTCTTCGTAAGCACGCAACAAGAAGGAAAATCAACGTGATGTGTAAAATCTTATAGGTAGCTTTGGTAAAGACTCAGATTCCAGCCAGCCACTTAAGGTGCCAGAGCTGCAGTTGCTCCAATCACATTTTTCTCTTGGAGATCTGCGTTACTGTACAGTTTGCAGCTGTGTCGGGCACCGTTCTCCCTCCTCTCTTTCTTGCACACAGAAAAGCATCTTACATATATACGTAACATCTGCACAATAAAGTTGTATAGGAAACCATGAATGCAATCTTTTAAATCCTGCATATTTAATGTAATCTTCAGTGCTTTAAAAAACAACAACAACAAAAAAAAAACAGTGCAGCCATTACAACTCAGAGTAGGTTAACAATCGGTATGATTCGATCTAGCCAAATTAACATTACAAGCACTTTCATGTGCTCTTTTTTTGTTGCTGTTGACAAAAGATCAAACTTTTGGGAAAAAAATGGGATACTGAGAAAAAGGTAAAATTCATCCTATTTACATAAGGCTCAATCTTTACTTTGTAGCTTTCAGTTTGTGAAGTGGCTTCTTTACCTAAATTGCACAGCCAGCAGTTTATTTTTTTTTTTCTTCTAGAGAAATAAACACATCTTTTTGTTTGAAACAGAAAAAGAAACAAAGTACCCCATAAACTCAGGCCCCTGATAAAACCACTGGGCCAGCAGTGAGAAATACGCCCTGCTTGGGGATTGTGAATGTTGGGAGGGTGGTAAGGAATCTGCATATTAAAACAGACAAGCATGCTTTGTGAGGCCATTTCCTTCTCTGGGTGTTCACCACTTCAAAACAAAACTTGTGCCTGTAGATCACCCAGATCTGTGTAACTGATGTGGAGGCAGGAACTCACTGACTATTACTTGCCATATTTCAGTATCGTTCCTGAACACAATTAACTTTAAATTAAATAAGAAACAAAAAAGAAAAGAGGGGGGGGGGGGGGGGCACAGAAACAACAAGTAGAGCTGTATTAAGTATGGTATAGGTAAAGGAAAAGTCCTAGATGGGCAATACATTAGTGATATTTGCTCTCTTTAAGAATTTTATCCACATGGTACTTCAAAAGCAAATATAAATCTCTCCAGCAATGTGAAATGCAAACACTGTTTCTTGAATTACATGTTAAAAACAGAACAAAGAAACACAGAGTTGAATGGAAACACTCATGCTCTGGAAGATAGGAGCACAGTTTAAGCACTTACAGAGTCAGACTGAGTTTTACTACTTGTAGATAAGTTGAGGTTTCATTTAACTAAAGCTGAAAACAACTGATTTCTGCACAAATTTCATTTCAGAGTAAAAACTAAATCTGAAGCTGGCAAATCTGGATGCACGTTCACATAAACCAGACAGAAAAGCATTTAAGGATTTTTTTTGTCGATGGTGGTGGGTTTATTCGCGTTCAGTTTTTTTTTTTTTTTTTTTTTTTTTTTTAAATTAAGCAGTCAGCACAAAATCACAGAAAACACATCCACCAGTCAGAGACAGCACCACGTTTCTGCAGTAATCTATCCTATATAGCACAGCACTTTCCACTTCCAGATGGGTTTAATTGTATTTCTGTAAGAGACCTGAAATTGAATTCACTGCCTAAAGATAAAAATCTCCCTTGGCAGGAATATGTAATTCCCGTCTCCTCATGTTTCCCCCTCACCAAAAAGCGAGAATAGTTTTTTTTCCCTTTCTCCGATCTCAATTGTTAAGAATAATGCTTTTGGCACCACTTCAGTCATTAACAAGTAATAAACTGCAAACTGTAACAATCCTATGAGGCTGCAAGAAATATTTTGTCTTTACGTGAGGCTCTGAGCCCATACATGGGATTGGGCGAAGATGAGTTACAGAGCTGCACAAAGGGGTTAATTTATTCCTCGTGCACTTTGCCAGTCTCCTTCAACAAGAGCTATGGGTGACCTTTGAGCCAAACCAATATGTTACATCCCAATACCATTTTTTGTATGCAGCAAGGACCCTAGCATTTTTAGCATTACTTTTCAGCTTTCTCCTGCATGTTCACAAGTGGCAGAAGAAGAAAGATAATTCAGTATTTAAAAAAAAAAAAAAAAAAAAAAAGCAAAGATGTAGACTAAGATAAAGAGAGGATGCTTGGGAATTCAGCAAAGCAGAATTGCAGTGGCACTGCTGGTAAATAAATGATGAAAAGAGCTCAGAAAAGATGCAAAGCTGATCTTAAAGAAACAGACTAATTTCACAGGCAGCTGTTTAAGCTACGCAGCCTATGGAAAGAGAAAACAATAGGGCGATTCTCTCTTCCATATAAACACCCACTGTTATTCATCAATAAATTAACAGCAAGAGCAGCGAGACCGTACAGTCTATAGCACTGCACAACCCGCTTATGACATGAAACCGACCAATTTAGAGTCAAGACCACGCATGTCAAAAGGATTTTTTTCTGTGACACCAAGAGATGAGTTTAAAAGCTTTTAACATAGTACAATTTACTATGTGAAGAATTAAAAAAAAAAAATAGATAGTTTTTTTATCTGGTATTAACATCAGTCTTATTCCTGTAGTTTAAGCTTTTTCAAAGTATAAGAAAGGAAAATAAGCGCCAAGAGGAGCACACATACAAATATAAATATATTTATATATTTAACAAAACACTAAGGAAGGCATTTTTTCTTAAATTCAATTTGAGTATTTATTTTTATAGCTTTTAAAGTCGAAGGGAATCAGAAATACCAAGAACCCGCATTCCCCAGCCCTACGGCAACCCAAATTCCCACCACGTAACAACACTCAAGAGATGCTGAGTCACCGAGAGCCACCCCAATTAAGCCAGGCAATAAAAGCACAGGCGACAGAGCTACAGCCGGGAAGGAAACAGCGGCACTCAAATCGCTGCCAGCGTTCAAAACGCTGGGGAGACGGGGCTGAGACCACGACACCCCCGTCGCGAAGGGCTGCGGAGGCCGGGCCGGGGGCCGAGACCCCCGCGAAGACGGGAACCGGCCGGGCCCGGCCGGTTCCCGTCTTCGCGGGGGTCTCGGCCCCCGGCCCGGCCTCCCCCGCCTCGGCCCGCGGTCACCCACCGGCCCGGCCGCCGCCTCCACTTCCGCCTCGCCGAGTCCCCCCTAGCAACGCCCGCTCTTCCGCTGACGTCAGAGCAGCGCGGCCAGCCGATTGGCCAAACCTCGCCTCTTCCCCTTCCCCGCTTCCCCGTTGCTAAGGGCGACGGGCGGGAAGGGGCGGCCGCCATGGTGGGGGAGCCGCCGCCATGATGGAGGACGCGCATGAGGCGCCGCGGCACCGCATCGCCGCCGCCCAGCTGGCGCAGCACATCGGCCGGCCCGTCTGCTTCGTGGGGCGGCTCCACAAGGTTTGGAAACGCGGCATGGGGTCGGGCCCGGCCGCCGGGGGTGCTGCGTGGGCGTCAGCACCCCCTGGGACACGCGGTTTGTTTTGCAGGTGCACCCCAGCGGGAAGCTTTTCGTGCTGGTGGACGGCGAGGGGAAGCAGGCGACCGTGGAGCTGAGCGAGCCCGTGAGTTACGGCCCCTCCTCGCGTTTCTGTTTTTAAATCTGAGCGCAGTTTTCCCGCTTCTCCGTTTTGCACCGTCCCTGCTCCGCCCATCTTCAAGCTAGCTACCGCGGTCTTAACGTTAATTAGTTATCTTTGTCAATTATACTTGGCCGTGGGGTGGTCCTGTGTGGAGCCAGCAGTTGGACTCGGTGGCCCTTGTGGGTCCCTTCCAGCATCATACCAGCCTATGAATTTGCGGCTGGAGTTAGGAGAGACATTTCCTTCCTTTTAAGGCGCATCCCTCTGTGGCTACTTTGTCTTACTCACCTTCGTGCATATCTTAGTTTCATTTTCCTTGCACTTCTTCCTTTGACTTTTTATTCACTGTCTTCCTTTCCCTAACAGAATATTTTTTAAAGGTAATCCCAAAACTTCAAGAATATGGTATTCTTAAGTTTGTTGAGTTGACCTTTCACTCCCATCCTAAAATACTTCTCGTAGCATTTCAATAAACTTCAGAGTTTGCTCGAAGCATTCTTTCTTAAGAATGGATAGCATTCCAATCTTTGAAAATGGGAATGCTTCAAGTATAGGAACTACTTAATTGGTTAAAAAGTCAACTAAGCAATTCCTATACCCATTGCATTGTAACTAATGTGCAGAAATACAGCTTTGATATCAAGTATTGGTAACGGGCTAAGACCCAGGCATTTCCTTCTGTGTGTTTGTTTGTTTTTGCCTCTGAGAAATGTTGTGACTGAAGGATTATTATGGTTATGACACCGCTTGATGGCTAAATTGAGCATGTCAGTAGACGTCCCATTTTTCCCGCTGAATGAGTCGTTAAATGCTGGCAAGTCTGTCCATTTTGATATGAAATATTTGCATGTGATACCTTGATTTTCAAGACTTGAGTCCTGTTGATTTAAAAAAAAAAAAAAGAAATGCAGTTTCTTCTAGTGAGGAGTTTTGTCGTACAATTGTGAAACTTGCTGTCTTCATTTCCAAATTGCAAGAAAATGTCTTTCCTAGAAGTTCTGGCCTGTATGTAAATCCTTCCTGAGTCCATGTGTTTCCTGTGTTGGACTGTTACAGCGTTGCATGTCAGTATCCAACCAATGATTCTCCAGCTTTCTGGGAAAGAGTAAATGGGTGAATTTTATAAATATGTAGCTACGGTGTTAGGCACTTCACAGCCTGTTCCACTGCTGTAATAAGTATGTAAGGAAGAAACTTGGTATGTGCAGAAATAACGTGCAGGAGTTCTATATTGGAAGGACATAAGTGAAGTAGTACCACATTTCCAGTAGTTTCCCCAGTAGTAGTGTATTGCTTGATATGGAATTTCAAGCACTTTGTTGTTCCTAGCTCCAGTGCTGTGCAGCAGAATCAGCAGGTAATTTGGTGATACTAATTTGATTTCTGGTATGTTTTCTAGCTAGATGAAGAGATCTCAGGAGTTATTGAAGTGGTGGGAAGAGTAACAAATCAGGCAACCATCATGTGCATGTCGTACGTCCAGTTCAGAGAAGATAAAAGTCCATTTGGTAAGTAAGGATATATGTTAAGAGAAATCAAATTTGTGTTCTGAACATTTCTTCATTAAATGAGAAGAGCATGATTATCTGTTCTTATGGACAAGGTTATTCTTCAAGCTCACTGAAAAATAGTAAATGGACACAGGTGTGGGAATTACATACTGAATATGCTGTTTTACAGGCGAAAAGCAGGGACTGACTCAAGGCCTGAGCTGGTCAAGGTCCTTGTCTTGGTCTGATCATCCTCCCAGTCCCGGGTTCTTTGTCTTCCCTTGCCTTGTACTCCTTTTGTGATTGTCCAGTTAGCAGGTCTAAAAAATAATCCTCCAGGTAGAAAGCAATGAGATGTGGCAGGCTTGGGAAAACTGGGGAGGGTGAGAGGGACTGAAAACACTCAGCTGTACCGCTTTCAAATAAGCAGTGCTTTAATGCTGTGGTTTGCTAGTGGGGAACTTAACAAGCTTTTCCTTGCCCTCTTTCAGATCTGGAACTCTACAACGAAGCACTGAAAATTATTCACGAATTCCCTGAATACTTCCCATTGGGCACCGGGAGGAACAACTGATTCTTCTTAGCATATATTTAGAGCTTCAGAGGGTGCAGCAGTACCTTAGCTTTCCTGCTTGACAGCATGATAATAGTTGCATCAGTTTCCACCATGCAGCTGTTGTATGCGCCAGGTGTGGCTGGTGAAATTTACTTTCTCTGAAATTGAAAAGGAAGAAGCAGAACATTTCTGTGGCTGTCTCACTGTCTGTATATATTTAACCCTTTTGCATTCGTGAGGAATGGTCTCTTGCAGGATTTGACTTGCTAGAAATGGAAGTTTTGTAGGCATCTTTTTTTTGTTGTTGTTTATTGAGGTTCCAGGATATTTAACACAAAACTTGTATTGAAGACATTCGGTGGGGTTTTAATGTAAAAATATTTTTTAATTTCATTTGCTTTGGTATCAGTTTATTAAATGGGGGGGGGGAGTTTTATTTTGCATCTTTATAATGGTCACTTCTACAATAAAAAGGTCTGATTATGTTTAACTACTTGTGTCAGTATTTTATCTTTGAGTACCGTTTTCAGTGATACAGGGTGATTCCTATTCTACCTGCACACATAATTTAATTTTAACAAAATTGAGTACAAGGTACTTGCCTTTTGCACTGATGTTAAACACTTTAAAGCTGTAAGTGTCTAACTGAGCTTGAGAATTTCAAGTGCTATTGAGTTCCCATCACAACCTTCGTTCTTGGTGGACGTCAAGGTAGAAGTACCAGGATTCAGCTGGCATGTCATGATGACTTTAATCATACAAACTTCCACACAATTTCCAGTTTCATTACTATCCAGGCTATTTAACAGCACATAGAGTTCTTACACTTCTTAAAGTAATACAATCAAAGTGAAATCTAACTTCTGAAATACTGTGAAGTAAAAAGTGAAACAGTTCAAAGCATTTTAAATCAATATTTTATTTGGATCCATGTTCATTAATATTTAAGAGAAACAGGCTGCAGTTTTAACAATGAGATTTAGAGCCTTATCGAGATTGCTAGCATTGTGCTTGTTCATGGATATCTCAATTTTCAGTCAAGGAATTTATGTTTTAAAGACTCCTTATTTATCAAAGTTACCACAAATGACAGCCCTACTCTTAATTTGTGCAAATCATTAATGGATTATTAGTTCACCCATCCCCGGGGTAGATGATCAAGTTAACAGGTGATCTGTTTTTTCCAGATACTTAGAAGACAGAAAGTGACAAAGTTACTGTCACTGGAAGGAAGAACAACCTATGAAGTGTGGGGTCAGTCTCATAGAGCAAACAAGAAGGTGCCAATGGCACAATACCATGCTTTGTCCTGTAGTGCCGTCCCTGCTACATTGTAGTGCTTAGCAAAATAAAATGTTGTTAATAATTACGTGCTTATTTTACTAGCATTTAACTCTCATGAATTATTCTTTAGAAAAAAATACGTGCTTATATATACATGTATATTCAGTAAAATGTTACGTTCAAGTAGTCCTTACCAAGGCCTATCTAGCCTAAAAGACTAGATTCGACCGCTAGATGGCTATAGCACTTTACCCTGACACAGAGACCGTCCTTCGATATGTGGCTGTGAGTGTAAATATTTGGCATCTGAGTGGTAAGTGCTGTAAGTCCCTTTGAGGTCAAAAAGGAGTTCTGGTGTACAAAGTCACCTTCATATAGCTATCAGACTCCAGAAGATTGCAGAAAACTGGGCAAGCTCAGGAAGCGCAGGCTAGATGAGTAGACAGGGAGGTGGATTGAATGAATAACCCCAAGCACCAGTACAAGCATGTGCTGGCCTGAGAACTGTCAGCCCAGGAGCTGTACCACAGTGTGCAGTCCTTCAGGAATGGACTGCTCCAGCATGGGCTGCTCTCCACCAAGCAGCACAGCAAGCTTCTCAGACGAAAGGAGCTCCATCTGGGGTAAAAATGGGTTTGGGGTAAAAAAACAAGTGCCCAGCCTGGACCCCAGCCTGGCAGACGTTGCTCCTGTGAGCATGGAGCAGCCATTTCACATCAGAATTTTCTCACAACAGTCACATCAATTCCCTAAGTGTCTCCATCAGGGGCACCCCAAGAGCCGTGTGATGTCACCATGGAGTCACTGCCACCCAATGGCCTCACAAAAGGCAGCAGGCTATAAATGCCCCAAGCGTCCAGCCTGTGTTCAGTCCGGCTGGTGACACTTGAGAGGTTGAGGTCCCACTGCTGGAACGTGCGAGGTGGTGTTGCGAGTGGAAGGTGTGACGTTGAGGTCCTTCCTGTGGGACGCGAGACGTCAAAATCCTTCCTGTGACACGAGAGACGCGAGGTCCTGCTGGGTGGCAGGTGAGGTACCCCAGTCCTGCTGGGGGAACTGGAGATGTCAAGGTCCTTCTGGGGGCATATGAGATGCTGAGGTGTCTCTGGTTGCAGGCCAAGCATCGAGATCCTGAGGTGCCGCTGGTGGGCTGTGATTTTGAGGTTGTGCCGTTGACCTGCGAGGGAGGTGCTGAGGACCAGAGGCGCTTGATACCCATTTGCCATCGGAGCAGCGTCCTGCAGAGGACCAGCACCTCCACGCCACAGCAGCTGCAGGCACAATGAGCCAGCCACGCCAGGAGCTGCCAGTGGAGGCACCCAGGCAAGACACCTGCACCATTTGCCTGGGCCCGCTGGCCGATGCAGCACGACTGGAACCCTGCAGGCACTCATTCTGCAGGGAGTGCATCGAGCCGTGGGCTGCTCACAGAGCCACCTGACCACTCTGCCGGCGGCCCATCCTAGCCATTGTCAGGCTGGTGCCACCTGCCCTGCACGATGCTTTGGCCCGCTGGACCGGGGGAAGGTTCCAGCGCAATGCTGGGCTGGGGTGGCGGCGGCAGCAGCAGCGGAGGAGGAGACCCTCCAGCTACAGGTCCCGCAGCATCTCGCCCAGGCGCAGGGACCGCAGCCCCGCAACCGCACGACAGCTCGTCTGCAGCTTCTCCTGGCACTGGGAGCAGGACGGGCGCAGACGGCCCCGGTCCCTGCTGAACGCCAATGCCGGGGACATGTCGTGGATGCAAAGGGCCCAGCAGGAGGAGCCAGGGGCTGGCGACCACACAGGCCGCCAGGCTGAGCCCCGCATTTAAAGAAAAAAATAAATCAATCTTAAAAAGCAACCCAGAGGGAAGTCATTTAGGGGATGGGAAATCATCAAGGGACTGGGTAACTGGGTGAGGGCAGCAGCCATAAAGGTGACTAGGCCCTAATGGGAACAAGGCTGACAGAAAAAGTCTCCTGAGCCCGGGTCAGAAGAAAATGCCTGCCTGCCTGAGGACTGCTAGCCTGGGGGCTGTACCACAGTGTACAGTCCTTCAGGACTGGACTGCTCCAGCATGGGCTGCCCTCCACCAAGCAGCACAGCAAGTTTCTTAGACGAAAGGAGCTCCATCTGGGGTAAAAATCAGGCCCGTTTTATACCTTTCGTAATTGTTACACCTAAGAAAGCAGAGGACACAAACCACTATGGTAAAAATTGTGCCTGTTTTATACCATTAACACCTTTTACCTGTAAGAAGGCATAGGACAGGGGGAATGTTCTTAAACGGAGAGAGTATACATTAGGCATTAGGAGGAACTTCTTCACTGTGGAAGGGTGGTGAGGCCCTGGAACAGGTTGCCCAGGGAAGCTGTGGATGCCCCTCACTGGAAGTGTTCAAGGCCAGGCTGGATTGGCCCTTGGCCAACCTGATCTAGTTGGTGGCACCTCTGTCTGTGGCAGGGGGGCTGGAGTTAGATGATCTTTAAGGTCCCTTCCAACCCGAGCCGATCTTGGTTGCCTGTAGCTAGTGGTGTCCCTGAGGAAAGTATTGTTCAACTAGTAATACTAGGAAAGTATTGTTCAACTTACTCATCAACAACCCGGCTGATACAATGCAGCGCACCCCCAGCAGCTTTGCTAATGACACCAAGCTGGGAGGAGTGGCTGATACCCCAGAGGGCTGTGCTGCCATTCAGAGGGACCTTGACAGGCTGGAGCATTGAGCTGAGAGGAACTTCATGAAATTCAACAAAGGCAAGTGCAGGGTTCTGCACCCATGGAGGAATAACCCCAAGCACCAGGACAGGCTGGGGGCTGACCTGCTGGAGAGCAGCTCTGCAGAGAGAGTCCTGGAGCCCTGGTGGACAATAGGCTGACCACAAGCCAACAGTGGGCCTTGGGGCAAAGAAGGCCAACAGGATCCTGAGTTGCATTCAGAAGGGTGCTACCAGCAGGACAAGGGAGGCGATCCTCCCCCTCTACTCAGCCCTGGTGAGGCCACAGCTGAAGTAGTGTCCAGTTCTGCGCTCCTCAGTCCAAGAGGGACACAGAACTACTTGAGTGAGTTCAGAGGAGGGCTAAGACAATGAGAGGACCGGAGCACCTGTCATAGAGACAGGCTCAGAGAAGTGGGACTATTTAGCCTGGAGAAGAGCAGGCTGAGGGGAGACCTACTTAATGCATATATACATGTGTATCTGAGGGTATGTATGCGTATGGAGAGGATGGAGCCAGTCTCTTTCCAGTTGTGCCCAGTGACAGGACAAGAGGCAACAGGCACAAACTGAAGCACAGGAGGTTCCGGCTGAATAGCGGTGGGCACTTCTTTACCGTGAGGGTGACAGAGCACTGGCACAGCTTGCCCAGAGAGGTTGCGGAGTCTCCTTCTCTGGAGACAGCATCCAGGTGTGTTTTGACTATCTCATGCTCTAGGCAATCCTGCTCAGCAGGAATGTTGGACTAGATGATCTTCAAAGGTCCCTTCCAACCTTGTCCGTTTTGTGATTCTGCAACTGCAGCTAATAAAATAGCTGTAGCTATAGTTTTCTTAGAAAGCAACAAATCTTCCCCAAAAGCATGATTTTATTATTTAAAAGCAAAAACAAGGAAAAAAAAAAAAAGATGAGTAAACACACCTCTTATAGAATAAGTTTTGCAAATAGTGTAATTATTAGCCTGAAACCCCAAATACCCATTACAACACCCAAAGCTGATACTTTACAGTGGACCCGAGTATGTACATATTTCATAATCTAGAACACTTCAAAGACATGCTAAATGTCAAAGTAAGCATCTAATTTAATGAAATGATGGTAATTGAAACAAACAGTCAGGTCAAAAATGTTACAAATATGGCTTTTTTTTTTTTACATAAGAAAATTAGACATTAAGTACGTACATTCCAGACATGGAATTTTATCTGGTAAATTTAGTAATAGTTGGTATTATTACAGAGGAATAAAAATATATCCTTGACACTTACAAATCCTCATTTTCATAAAGCAAGTTTTATTGCCTGTGTTTATATAAATAGGGTATCATACATTAAACCCCAGTTTACATTTATTAATGGAGAACATTTTAAAGAGCTCTTCAAGAGCAACATAAGGTGTGCAAAAATACCAGAAAGAGAAATAAATATTCTAACACAAAAACCATTAACTGCTCTCCCATGACAGTCTGACTACAAATATCGAGTACCTCTTAGATTTAACTTTAAAAATATCTTTGTCAATTAGGCAAGAATCGTAGATCAGAATAAATGTAGCAGATGTATTACAACATTAATTAGACAATATAACTGAAAGTCCAAAATGTAATTATGTACACCCACAGAAAATGTTTCCACAATTTATCCTGTTGCAACTACACTAGAGCACTTAGAACCAGTGGTATATTACAACATACTCTGTTTTAAAACAACATATTTCACAGTCCTGGCAATATGGTACCAGTTTATTGCTAGCACTCCATTTAGTATTTCATAGCACGCAAGTGTTAAGTAACTCATACTGTTTCTAATAGTAAATAAACACACACCAAGTAAACTGATGTTATTTTCACATACCTTAAAACAGGTTTTTTCCCTAATTTATGTGAATTTCGTTGCCTACAAAATCAAGGACAACAATACTGATTATGTCCTTGCACAGTATTAGCAAGATATCATTGACTCTCAAGATAATAAATAACTTAATTCCAGCTGATAACATACCTAGTACCATTTCTAGTCAATGACCTAAAATTGTGCAGCCTTTTGGGAGCATACTGGTGTCCAGCAGTGACCTGAAGCAGGATATAAATTACTTCACTTCGCACATCCCAGAATGTTTCAGAAGTGCAGGAAAATCCCGTTCATCCCAAAGTCTTAAAAATTCAAATATGTTTGTAGTCAAAACTCAGCACATAGTTTAAAACTTAAATATTTACAAGCCTCCAGTCCTTGAGATTTCAGATCTTCACAGTACTGTGTTCAAAATAAAACCTCTTGTAGCTCACCTGCATTCTGCACTCGAAGTTACACATGAATTTTCAGGAAACTCTTCTACAGGATATCAACCTTGTTAGGAGACAAAGCTCCTGAATTCCTTAGCATTAAAATTCACATCAGCTAGGTAATATAGGTACATTAAATAAGATCTTGAATTGCAAAGATATTGCTTACTATTAACAAATCTTGAGAAAAGAAAGAAATGGGTTTTTCTTTAAATATCTTTAGAATGCGATTAACAGTGGCACACAATTAATTTACAAGGAAATGATTGCATTCGAGGAAGTGTCATCAATCAATGAAAAGGATGCCACAGCGTCATTCTGCCATCCTCTAGAGAACACTTTTCAGTTGTTTATTTTGAATTTTCACTTTTACTAAGCACTGTATGTAAACACTGCTTTGTTTAGAAAACTGATAAAAGGGCCAATAAGCATTATCCTGAAAACTTCATTAAAAGTTCATTGAATTTAACAAAGCTACTAGGAGTGCTTTTTAACTTTTAAGTTCACTGAACAAGGCCCACACCAGAGGCTCATTCCAGGATTATCAGTTTCTACCAAGCACAGTCATACGCATGTTATTTTACTAATCTGACAGCAATTTATTTTTTCACAGTAAGTCACAAATGACCTTTGTCTAAAATATATGCTTGGACTATGATGGACATCCATTAGAGAGCCCCATGTTTTCAAGCCTGTACAGTCTCTGCTGGAATGAGATTCCCTGTTGTATCCAGCTGCATACACTTACATGAACAGGCAGACACGGGGCACTCAGTGTGGTCCCTGGACAGCAATAGCAGAAAAAAAGAAAAAACAGGTAAAATAAAACTACCAAGAATTTTGCATTCTACAAATTTAAGAATGTACAGGAACACTATCTCAAAGAAAACTTAGCAGCATGGTAAGCTCTGCAAGTGTTCTAAAACAAAACATCTTAATTGTAGATAAAACTAAGGAGTTGTGTCCTACTTGGTGCAGCATGCACAAGTGAAACACAGAAGACTTGAACAACTTACCTGAACCAGCTAAGCATATGCCCAGCGTGTCCACCATGCCTACAGTTGTGACACCAAGTAAACCAGTTGTTGAACTGGGCTAGCTTCTTGTCTTTGCTAAGATCCACTTTTTCATCTGACTTAGATCCTCCTGTGAAAAAGCAAACCCATCCCCACAGATATGCCTGTAAATCCTTGTTTCATTTATATTGCAATTGCAGTAACAGCATTACAATAAATTTGGAATTAGGAACTTGAAGCAAAGACGTAGCCTGATTTTAAAAGGGAAGTTGATAAAATTATTAAATAAGAACTGACAGAAAATCAAAACAAGAATTATACTGCTCAGCTAATGCTTTGCATCTTATGGATGCGCTACACTTGCCTATTAAACTTTGAAGACAATCTCTTTCAACAGTGATTTATGTCTCAGTGATTGATTTCAGTTCCAGTGAATTATATATTGGTTTTTCCGCACATGGGATTTTTGGCTTTAAAATATATATATGTATGTGTGCATGTATAAATATACACAATTCACCAAGTCTCAGTTATGAAGTAGAACAATTGCAACAGTAAGTCATAACAAAGACCAGTGAAAGAATTAGAGGAGGTACACAGACAACTGTACAGCTGTCAATAACTCTTTAACAAGTCTGACCTAAAAATATGGGCAAAATGAGTTTCACTTAAACCTTATATAATGCTGAGCCCAAGACATTTAGAACCAAGAGATTCTATTGATAGTATTTCTTAGATGTGCCAGCAGCACCCATAAATTCTTTCATGCTCAGCCACAGAAAGTATACATGTACATTATATTTATTCTGTCTTCTTTCAGTTAAAAATCAATTGGTAAATTCCAATATTTCTGCAGCCTCCCATCAATTCATCCCAAGAAAACACACCTCCCATTTCCTGCAATTTTAAAGCTCGTATTGCAAAACACTATGATACTCGAATCTTTGTCTGTTTAAGCCATGGGATTCCACTAACAACCCCACTGGTAAAAATGGTCAAAACCAGGTAACTGCATACCAGCTGACACCAAAAAATTGAAACACAGGTTTTATCATAACATTAGATGGGATGTAAACACATTTACATGTTCACTATGGTCTCTCTCCCTTATAATTAAGGGTATGAATACTTACAGTATGAGAATAAACAGAAAGGTGCAACAGACGATCTTCCACAAGAACTGTTAATTAGGCCTGTACCTAGCACTCTAGCTGAATAGCTAAAAAACAGTATGTCATACCTGGACAGCTGGAAACCGGAGTTCCCATATTTATCAAGCAAAGTGCACAGCGAGGAAGGGGCTTACGACAACCAGGACAGCTTGTAACTTTTGACTTAGTTGGTGAGCCACTAACTCCGTATTGGCTAAAACCCCGCCCCTGATGAGGAATGGCTGAACAGCTGTACGAGATGGATTTTCCACAGAAATTGCAACTCACAAACACCTAAAGAGAACAAAAGCTCGTTAATTTTTCAGTTTGGTTCTACAACTATAAGTGAATTTGTTCAACCTAGCAAATACTCATTTACCAGATACTCTTGATAGTGCACTGGAAAGTTACTCTCTTGTGAAGGTATTGCCAACATCTTGGCTTATAGACTTGACATGCAGTTCTGTGAAGCAGGCCTTAACGATGCCCAGTTACCTCAACAGCACATAACACCATGCATTACTGCTTAGAGAGGTATTATTTAAGATTATGAAAAGCTGTATGTGAAGGTATGAAAGAAGTTTACTCTACTGGTCTCTCCCTCATTCTATTTGGGTAACCCACTCCAGAGTCCTGAACGTGTGGATTTTCCTAGCAATCTTTACCTGCACATTTAATGCCACAGGTTGAGGTGTGATATAGAGGAAAGCACAGACTTTACACTCTTTAGGGATTATTTACAATGCTCACATAAGGCAGGAGCAGTAAACTCCCTTCTACCTGCAACAGTATGGATGGAGCTCCCCTTAAACAGCTGTGAAGGACACATGAATTCTAATATAGCCTTCCTTAAAAGCCCTTGGGACCATAAAGCTTGTAACGCGCATGCTGAGCAAATATGAGCGAGTGTCAGTTGCTGTGGCCAGACCACACTGGAAAAAAAAATGCTACCAGATAATATTTGTACAGGGCGTCAGTTTTCAGTTTAGCTTATGTTCTGAACTGATAATAAAAGTTGCTGTTCACTTTAGTTTAGGTTCAAGGGCTTCAAAGTAGCTTGGAGGTTCAGATCATTTAAAACAAAGTCAATTTGAACTGGTTCTTGGTTCAATTCCCTGGTTTCAGCATCATCCTCACCATGATAATGATTATTTCCTTGATTAGACGAAAAAAAAAAAGTACATTTGTTTACCTTATTTCCCTGCTCTCTACCAAAACAGTTAAGTCCTTTCTCCAAACTATTTTGAAAAACAAACAAATATGTTTACCCTTTTAGGGTAGCCTTAGTTTAAATCTTTCTTTTGCACATGAACCTTCAGGAAAGCCAAGATGCAGCCACCATTTTTGTTTCTATGCTACCGTGCTACCTTCCTTTCTGGATTGGTCGTATTTCATAGAAGAAATAAATTTACCTGGGCTAAAGGCTTTGAACTAGGATCCAGCTTACTCCTGTGGATATCAAATTCTGCACGTTTATGCCAAAATCTCCATGCATCTAAGAGATTCCTGTAGTTCTCAATCCAGTACTGAACCCTCTCATCCTTAAGTACATCTGATGGAGAACCCTAAATCAGGTAGGAAAAAATGCCAGTCACACACTGAAGATACACAATGCAAATTATTCACATTTTCATACGGCTTTACAAAGCATACTACAATGTATGAGAAATAATGTAATTTGTCTAAAGAGAAATAATGTAATTTGTCTAAAGAAAGACAACATCTGCTAAAATTTAACCTGAGTTTCATAAACATTTTCTTCAGTCTGCCTCTCAGGTTGAGAATACTGGTGCTGCCACATTCTCCTGAACACTTGCATCTGTCATACAAAGGATTATACGTTTTTGTCACGTATCCCAGTATATATGTAAAATATGTAACCATAAAAATGATACGTGCACAGCGTTAGAAGTAGCTGCAGCTGTGCCAATAAGGACCACAACAAGACCAACCAAAAAAAATATATTACGACACCCAAACCACAACCCCCCCCCAAACACACACAAAAAAACACCACAATAAACTCAACACCAATACTCACTGCCAAAAACAAACAAACACACAAACAAACAAACAAAAAAAAACACACCACACCTCACTTCTCCATCAAAATCCTGGAAGTAAAAATGTATACTTTGAACCTACCAGAAAACACACCAGTAATAAGCAGGGGAACAGGTATTCCCACTGCTGCTACTTTTGCTTTTTCTCCTCTTTTCCCTATTATCACTCACTTTCTCTTGTTGAGATAACTTGAAGATACAAGTTTGTAGTTAACCTCAAGTGGTTTGGATGATTCCACAATATCATCTCTATATCCATTATAAAAATCCACATATCACAGCATGATATATGCTGTCAAGATGTACCACAAAAAATACTTTTTAGTTCGCAAGATTCAGTACTATGCTGCTAAAGAAACTATTGTTCTCTCATGTTACTATTTATTTTTGAGTGAAACACTAACCTGTAACATGCAATAGCTCGCTGTCTGGACATCTCCTGTTCTGTCAACGTAACTTTCCATCAAGTCCACTCCATCTTTTGTCAGCCCTGTTAATAGTATTCCCTCCAAATTCCCAGCATCTTTCATTTCATTTGTCAGCTTTTCAATAAATCTGTTCAGCTACAAAAAACAAAACAAAACAAAAACCACTAACTTTTGCTGTCTGTTCGTGTCCTTGTAACTCATTTATGACATAATGGCAAAACTTTCTACAATTTGAACAGCTTTCGTTAAGAGTGTCTTTTGCTAACAGAATATGCTGCTTGCTGCATGTTACGCAGGAAAATTTATATGGCAATATCTACTATATTGCAAGAATTTAAATTTTTATATATATACTTTAAACCTCCTGACACAAAGTGCAAAGAGATTTTTTAATTTTTAATAATTAACCTATTTTTAAACACTTAAACATTCCTACTGCAAAATGAAACATTTATTCAATGGAAAGTAAATGTCTGGAAATAAATAAATATACACTCCATTAAGAGAGACATACAAGCCATACAACAATTTTAAAAAATAGTATGTCGTGAATATTATAAAAAAAAAAAAAAAAGTCAAAAATCAAGCTGAAGTTACAAACTGAAGATCAGATTATACCACGGCTTATATCCTATTGTGAGGAGAAAAACAAATCCCTCGTGAATCATTGCTTCTACTGTTCACCTCTCCACCCCAGATCTTCTTCCCTCTCTAAATAAAGCCCAGCTTAATAGTTTGCTTGAGTGTCCAACCATAGACTTACCTGAGTATCATTGAGGAACTTGCAAGCGAACGCAACTCTGTCTCGTACAGCTACATTATTTTCATACTTTGGAGAGAAAAATGGGAATACTACCATCACATACAAATTTCCAATTTTGCAATACATTGTTTGCAAAAGTCAGAACATTTACCTGAATGTATAGCTAATATTAATGAATTTGATTATGTACAAAGAAAGCACCCGAAAAAAGCTAACACTAAATATCAGACAAACTGTTTATATTCAGATATATGCATCAGATCAAGACTGAGGCTAACAGGAGCAATTTACTCATCTGGCAGGAAAGGCTGGTTCAACACATCAAATGTGGCTTTCGAAACTAGAAACATATTTCCAAAGCATGTAGGGCTGGGCTATCGTGATTATGGCACGGTATTCTGACACCCCCAGGTCCCTTTCTGCTAAGCTGCTCCCCAGCCACTCGTCGCCTGGCCTGGGCCTAGCATTGCTCCATTCCAGCTGCAGCACCTGGCATTTCCCTTTGCTGAACTTCAGGCCATGCTGATTGCCCAGTGCTCCATCTATCTAAATCCCTTTGCAAGGCTTCTCTTCCTTTCAGGGAGTCAACAGCACCTCCCAGTTCATCAACCTTTCTCCTGCTTAAATTATTTTGATAATATACTCCTAATGGTTCAAGAATTCCATGCCACAAAAAAAAAAAAAACAAAAAAAACCAGAAACCTCCTCTAAGAACTGTGTGAACTCTGTTGGATACGCCCATTTTTATACGGTTTGTACACTAACACAATGTTCATTAATACGAGAACTCTGTTTAGAAGAAAAAACATTACCTGCCAGTATGAGGAAAAAAACAATACATTCTAAACTGATTAATTCATGGAGCATGTAACACTTCCCCTATACATGAATGTATTTATGCACACCTATTATTTAAAGGAATTTAACATAAATTTACTCACCAAAACACCATCGTATGAACCAGACTCACTTGTCAGAAAAGCAAACATAGCACACAAGTAGGGGTTGTTCAACTGCAGTCTCAGAGTACTGCACATTTCTCTCCAAAGCGAGTTCTTCTCATCTGTGTAGCCTGATAGAGCCATTGCTACTACATTAAGGTTCAGATCACCTGATTTATTAAAAAACAACCAACAATATTCAAGTTCAAGACTTAAAAAAGAAATCAATTAAAACCATAATTGAACACATCAGTTTGAAACTGAATACTCTGCAGAATACCTGACAAAATCTGGTAGAGTTATCATGAGCTAAAACAACATTACATACGCGAGCTTTTTGCAGTTTCTGCTTTCAATGACTCAGTTTCTGTTCTCAAAGTCACAAGCCCACACGCATGACAGCCTGAGTTATACTTTAAGCAACATCACTCTAGTTCTGGTGTTCTGCAATAGTTTGGAACTGCTACATGCATTCTTACTGCTTTCACAAAAGGTTGTTGTTACCATAGTTCATATCCACAAGAAGTGAAAGTACTGGAATACACACATAACCATTACATAACAGACCATGCTGGTGGATGACAACTGTTACGGTTTTAAGTCAAAAAAAAAATAATCCTAAAATCATTAAATCTATTTTATCTAAATAGTTATTGTCAGAAAGTTCAATTTTCTTTTTTTGATTCAAAGACAGCCAGTCACTGTTCTGAACCTTCCCTACAGAAAACATACGTACTTCCTCCAAATCTAAAGCAGGCAAGACAGTATTTTAAATTTAGTAAGAGAACACAGATGCAAATCAGAGATATAGGACGAATACTGGCAAGAAAACATAACAAAATATCTCCGTCTCTTAGCTCTAAAATTGTTATTTTTTCCTTCATACACTGTAACACTTCCCAAATACTATTCCAAAACAAATGTCTTCTGTAAATCCTGAATGTTATATTTTAGTTATTCCACAGCCATTGCACTGGCAGAAAGCCCCATACGGCCCAACTGAAGGAGACATACATGACAGCTGACCAATGTGCAATTCCATTACAGGAAAAAAATCCTGCTACTTCTGTGTGTAACACTTTGTGTCATATATTAATATGAAATTCTAAAACATGCAATGCATTTTAATTAGACAGTAAGGCATATTATAATCTGAGTAGCGAAAAAACAAGATTTGTCAGATTCTGAGTCTCCAATCCAGCTACTTCAAGTAAATATTTAAAAAGACAGCAGACACCTTTTCCTACCACCTTCCAGAATTCTGTTTACAGAAAAATCCACCAAGGTGATGTAATTCCAAAAGAAGAAAGACACGAAAACGCAATACACACCTTTTCCTGAGGAAGCACCTTTATTTAGAATTTGTATTGCTCGCCGTATGTCCAAATTGAACAGTGCTACAGCAGCAGCTCGTTCCCAGTCTCCTTCCTGTTCCAATGAATTTAAAAAAGGTTCCACATCTAAGTCTGCTCCCTTCTTTATCCACCCACAGAGCTGCAAAGCCAAGGATCTCTCCTCACTCAGATACTGAATAATATCTGCCTGTCTATCAGATCCACTCCTGCTGTGCCTGAGGTTCTCTGTTGTTCCTAAAAATGGGAAATATGTTAAATTATGCTTTAATCACAATTTAAATTGCAGCCACAGTGCTTTGATTTCAACCATAAAGCAGAAAGAAAAGCAAAGTATCATACTTTACTACTTTAAATTAACCTTACTATTAACTCGGTTGTAAGGAGCAGCATATACAAAATAATTTTATTCTGATCTCCTAATAATCATGCACCTAAACTTGACATTTATCCCCTACTGAGTCCTTTTTCTTTCCTCTCCATCCTGAGTTTTTGGAGGTTCTTGTTACACAGCTGACAGGAATGATCAGCGTGTCCAACTTCAAAATACAGCCAAGCACCTGCTCTACCAGTTCTCCTCTTCTTAGCAAGCATCAATGTGCTACAAGCTTTCCCACTGCTGAGGAGTTGCCTTTGCTTCAAGCAGCATAAATATAAGACACATAATGAACAGGGAAGGAGAGATTCTAATAACAGATACCACTAAAAAATACTTCACTAAGCATAAGAGGCATAATGTGATGCACAAGGGCTGATTACCACTTCAAAATAAGATAGCTTATTTAAACATGGTTATATAAATATACTTTGGCTACACTGAAGTCAGCTTTCTAGAACTACACTCCCATGTGGAGCTTTGAGAACTTTAACAAATAGTTACGTGCTGAGCAAGACTTTTCAGTGTCACTGTCAATCACTGAATGTTTGAAATAGTTCAGTTGAAGATTTACCTCTGAGGTTATTTTGTTTTTCTGATCATTGACCTCCAAAGAAAAGCAAAAATTCAGGAAATTACTGTAAGATAAACTATTTACCCACATATATTAAATCACAAACTTAAATACTTTGTTCCTATTATTTTTATAGTCTTTCAATAATTTTTAAAGACAAACCCATGAGTGCATCATTCTGTAAATATACTATAATATAGCTTATCAAAGTTGGAATATTCTTACCCAAAGATGACTTCACAATTGACTTAATGCCAGCATAAACTAAGGGACCTTTGTTTCCTGTAAGTTTTTGATCCATATCTTCAGTATACTGCTTCATAAGTATTTACATGTATAGGAACCTTAATTTTTCCCAAGCATTTGAAAAATACTTTTTTAAAGTTAAAAGTCATATCCTATTAACATATGCAAAGTTTTTAGAACATGTTGTATTATGTTCAAAGACTTTCATGCATTTTGTATAATTGGTTTACACACAAAGTGCAGGCAACTTCTTAAAATAAACTACAGTAAAATAAAGGATATAATGCAGAGTGTACCAAAGTGATTTCAGCTGGGGATCTTCGTTTCCAGCTAGGAGGTGATTTCTCCAAACTTGTTCAGTATCAAGACCATACCTTGACAATGCTCTGAGCCGCATTTTGGTTGCTATGTCTTTTTCCAAGGAATTAGCTTTTCCCTCTTCTGTACATTCATATAGATGTCGTCCACAAGCCCACATTAAGGACGTCACGGGACTCCATGCAAGAGAAATTCTTTCAAACACTGTGAAGTCAGACATAGTCCTGTTGTGAGTCACCACGACCATTCGATTTTGGCTCGTGGGATGCCAGGCAAACGAAGCAATGTAGTTTTCACATGGTTGGACACTTCTTTCGATGATTGTAGGCTCAGTTTCATCCCCAATAGGCGTAGGAGTATGCTGCATGTCATACAGCCTAATGATATTACTGTCCCTTGTTAAAGTAGCTAACAGCCCAGTTCTTGTAGGACACCATGCAACTTTTGTTAAAGGCTTTGGTTGCTCTGTCAAGGTCAAAACAGGCTTTTCAAACTTCCTTAAATCCCATATGGCAACCTGACCTTCATAGAAGGAAGCTACACGATCGTGGAAATATGGATCGACAGTCACCCCTTGGACAGCCTTGGTGTTAACAAATATTTTTTGGCTTGTATTCCTCAGATCAAAAATAGCCAGATTTCGATGCATTCCAGCTAAAAGAAGCTTTTGATCCCGTGGCAGCCAACAAAGAGAGAGGCAAGCATCATTCTGCCCTAATTCATAGAGTGGCTTTGTTACTACCAGTCCTACTTCTGGATCGCCTGTGGAAAGCCTCACTTTCTCTGTAGCAACCGCAGTCTCTGGAGCATATTTGCTACTGATATCCCAGATGAGCACTGAAAAGTCAGCCCGATGTTTATCTAATCCAGCAGCAAGCCAGTTACTATCCAGTGGGTTCCACGCCAGGGTATTGCATTGCCGTGCGTGCTTGGGAACAAACTCTTTGCCTATCAAATCTTTAGATTTTGAGTTGTGATCCTGGCCAAGGCTTGTAAGTACCACTCGACCATTGGCCTGTCCAACGGCAAGAAGACATTCGGGATCATACTTTGGATACCAAGCCACGCATTTCATATATGGTGTATCTGAATTTATGGACAACAGCGTGGCTGTAGTTTCTTCTGAGAGCCGCAAGGACCCTGCCTTGAGTTCTGAACTTACGGCAGAGTCAATGTGGTACAGGCTCAGTTCCGAATCACACACAACAAAGCGGTCAACATGGTGCGGGGCCCACAGAATATCAGGTTTGGAGCCACTCATGTTTAGGGTGAGTTTACAAGCAGTTTAAACTCTTGTAGGAAGATTCAGGTGATATCCATTCATATGGAAACTGTTGAGAAAACAATTTGTAGGAACGTTATCAAACGCAAATTTGTCATCTGAGATCATCGTAAAGCAAACACAAATATGGTTCTGAATTACTTTTAGCCTCAGGATTTACCATGGATATATTTCAGGCCCAAACCCTCAGCATTCTCCATGTTACATCCCTTTCCCTGTCGCACGCGTTGATTTTGATTACGCTGACTGAGGCAAAAACCAACACAGCCAAGCAGACAGCAGGGTCTGCTGTGTTTACAAACTCCGCAGCAGTACGATTTTGTTATTAGGGAAGGAAGGATTAAGCCAAACACGGTGTGTGGGTGTGCTGCCAGTAAAGCGCCACTCCCTAAAACATGAAGAAAACATCTCTGCCTAATTGCAGCGCGCTGGCTGACAGAAACCAGCCTCCCTGCTTCGCCTCAAGCCTGACCCTGTTTGAAGAGCTGCATAAATGACTTTATAATTCCTAAACGACTTAAAAGAGCTGTATAAATACATGACTTCCCACCCCTAACCTTCCTCTGCTGCTCCCATCACACCTCAGCCCGGCCGACCTCGGCTCTTTCCCCACCTTTACGGCCCCACGGCTCTGCCACCGCGTCCCCGTGCCCTCCTTCCCAGCAAACACAAGGCTTGCCCCGCGCTGACCCCCACCGCCCTCTGCAGCACCACGGGACACCCACGGCTGCGGCCGGGGGAGGACAAAAGGCAGCGCCCGGCTCCCCCCGGCCTCCCCCTGCCTCCCCTCCCCGCTGCGGGGGGCGCGGGGGCCCCGCTCCCGCCCCGGCCCCGCACCTCAGGCCCCGCTCCGGCCCCAGCGGCAGCCGCGCGGCCCCTTCCGGCTGCGCGGGCAGCGGGGGAAGGAAGCGGCGGGGCAGGGCCGCGGGCCCAGGGCGCTTCCGGGGGCCGGCCGGGATGGCGGAGCGCGGCGTGACGTCACGGCAGGCGGGGCGGGGCGGGCTGTGAGGGAGGCTGAGGGAGCTCGGCTGTGGCTTGAAAAAGTAATAAAAAGAGAGGATTTCTGTCCAGGTAGCTCGCCTGGAGTTTGTTTTTCTCCGTGTCTCCCTCACGGACGTGCGGATTTCCTCACGCGTGTGCAATAAGCTCCTGCAAACAAGGACAGGGAGCGGAATAATAAAGAAAGGGTGACAGGCGGTTTTTTGGTGGGAAGCCGTGGGGGGAGGTTCCTAAATAAAATGGTAATTCTGTGTGGAGTCGTACTCCTTTCTTTAAAAGTGATTGTGATGTATTAGTGCAACTAAAAAATGAAAAAAAAAAAAAACAAAAACAAAAAAAAAGTGTAATTGAAAATGAGCACACCTGTTGCAAATGGCAGCACAGCTAAGAGGACTCTGTGGTTATTGCCTGCTGAGAAGGTTGTGGCAACCAAGGACTCATCTCTTTGCAGACACAAATTTTTCCTTAGTCCTCCCTTGTAACCAGCTTTGTGTGATTTCATTTCCAGGAAAAAATTCCCTTTCCCCCCTGTCCCCCCCCGTCAAGTATTTTGTCCCCACAAATTGCACACAGGCACAGACCACAAATACCATGGGAATTAGCCTGTTACGTAAATGTCAAAAGGGATTGTCCAAAGGGAGGTTGGCCTAAAAGAAGAGATTGCAGGACCTGAGTTTTATATCACAATGTATGCTGCTCTTTAGCTTTGTAGGGGTTGTTGTTTTGTATATCTCCAAGAAAAAAATAAATACGTCTTAAGTGAAGTATTTCAGTGCTGGACAAAGTCTTCCCTAAATACCAGATTTTTTGCATTACAAGAATATGTTAAAAAATGAAATATATTGAAAAATTATTAAGAATAATAGAAATCCTTAAAATAAACTTTACAATTATATTAAAATTCTATGCAGATGAAAAAAAATAATGAAAAATTCTATTCAGATATGAAACTTACTAATGCTTTTAATAGGGTGAAAGAGCAGAATGTGGACCACTGGGGCTAAAAGGGGACAGAGTAAGTTGCACTTTTAAATTAAAACATTTGGATGGTATGAAGTATGTGGTGCTTCAGAATCTTTGAAGAGATTCTTCAGAAGAAAAAAGCCTGTATTTCAGAAGAAATTGCTATTACTAGGGCTATGTTCACAGCAGAAAACAGTGACTTCACTAAGATGAGATTTTATCCTTCAGTAATATTTGAGACCTTGCACCTCTTGAATGAATGAAGTAAAAGACAGAAAGATGAAATTGTTGTAATTTATATTGACAGTCCCCAGAAAGGGATGGAAAAGTCTGGGTAAAATGTCTGATTTCAGGCTCCTCCAAGGACAGACTGTGGCTGTCACCTGCATGTCCAACCTTTTTGCATTTAGTCCCTCTAGCTTCTCTCTTTTCAAGTTCTTTTTCCCATTCCAGTCTAAGTGTTTTATGGCAGAGCGCAGATTACCTTTTTCAAAGGCTTCCATTTGGGACAAAATTCAGTAGATTTGCATATGAGCTACAGCAAGTACATCATTCTTTTATCTTCTTTCTCCTCCTTAAGCCATATACTTTCCAAAGTATACTTTACTGCTCCAAAACATTAAGGGTGGAGATTTTATTTTTAAAATAATACTTTTAACTCAAGAAAAACACCTGTTTTTTGTTAGGTTTCATCTTGTAAATGACTGAATTGCTTTGGCTAAAATTTAGAAAGAAAGACATCTGGCACGAATAGTTTCAGTTTATGTCTTTAAAGTTGCATAAAACTATAAACAATGAAAAGCAGAGCCTTAAATAGAAAATATTGAGCAACCTTAATACAAATGAGTGTTACATGGCCTGCCAGTAATTATACATGTGTTCTATACATACTCTCTAGATGTGTCCTTTGCTTCACTGTTTTCAAATGTGCTCTGTAAAGGGAATTACAAGTGGATATGGAGTCTAATCCAAGCTCTGTAAGATGCCAAACAAGAGCCTTCTTTTGACTTTGTACACATTCATGCTCAGAGGAGAAACAGCTGAACGCTCGTTATCTAGACACACAGGATAATTTTTAAATTGCCTACATTATACTAAGTATGAAATACTGAAAAATAAGTGTTATCATTGTTCAGATCACATGAATCATAACCAAATCCTGTCTTTGGTAATCCTGGGTATTTTTCCTTTCATTCTAGATATTGTATCAAAGACAACATGAAAATGTTCGTAAATTCCTCGAGAACAGTCATTAAGCAAAGTATTATAATAAAGAGCTTAAAGGCAAACTAGGTTTGTCGAAAGAAAAATGAGGGTGTGATATGGTAACATTCTGAAGGCATAAGAAACTCTGCCTCCTGTGGGGTTTGTAACATCCCTTCAGGACTAAGGGAATTATAGACAGAAAAAAAAGTTGGAACTTCATTCAAGAGGGGAAGGAATTAATCTCGTATGAAAAAGGCATAAAACACCTTAAACTTGTAAGAAGCTTTTAGGCGGCCAAAGTGTTTTGTGAGACAACAAGCAAGACATGTTCATAACGTTTTCTGAATGTAAAAAAAGCAGATAAGATAACCTTACAGGGAGAGAGGGGAGAATTATGGATTTTTTTTTTTTTTTAATGCAACCTGTAAAACATTATTATGCAAGCACTTGCAATCTATAGAGTGTCAGAAACTATAATGAACTAATAAGGAGCTATAAATGGCTTCAAAAGATTTGGATTGTTATGAAGGAGGATGGTTCAGGATATTGGCATATTGTTTTAAAATTGTTTTTTCTTTTTATTTTTTATTTTTTTTTTTTTAACTAATCTTTAAGAATTAATACTGAATGCATTTTATTTTAAATTTATTTTTTGAAATCTGAAAATCCAACATTATGATTAGTAATTACTAATAGCTGTTAATAAGTGAATATATTTCATTTCTTTCTTTTCTTTATACATAAAAACTGGAAGGTCTGTTTGGCTCTTAAGGACCTCAGGGACCTCAAGTAAGTGAAAAGTAAGGTACAGAAATACTCCTACAGTTTTCTGAGAGTTCATTTTGTGTTTCATACACATTCTATTTTTGTTGCTACATGGTACACCTTTGGGGACAGAAATAGTGCATTCTGGTAATTCCAAGAATTTGCTTCACATCTGGCACAGGTCACAGAACTGTTTTGGCACAGTCGGCAGCTCAGTTGGACTCTCCATATGTGCTGTGATACATTTTTCATTTTACTGAGGACCTGCCAATTCATTTCCCCTGCTGCTAGAATTTCTGGCAAGCTTCTCAAGTAGCCAAAGTGGCAGCTTCCATAGTGTCCCAAGACGACTGACAAAGTACTCCTTCAACAGCTGAAGAGACTGAAACCATTCAAATGGGCTGAAAACTGCTTGTTAAATAATTCTGTGCTGAATAAAAAATAAATAATAAAATAATAATAAAAAAAATCCCTTCCCATCAAAATGAAGAGTACCCTTGGCAGTAATTGCCCAACACACATTTTTTTTTTCATTAGCTACTGTAGATGGCAGATCCCTGATATTTTCTGTCTCTGCATTTGCCAGAAGGAGTCATATCTTCTTTTGGGTATTTTAACTTCTACAGTCTTTTAGAAGGAGAGACAGAAATCTGTAGAGAGTTGCTTACTGTGACAGAGATCTCATAAACATTGTCATGTTTTGTTAGCTCTGTATGTTGGCAAAATGAGGACAGAATCTTCCTACACCACTTATGCATGACTGCCTGAACACAAGCATCTCTGGAGCAGATGAAACAATACAGCCAGTGAAGAGCAGGGTAAAGACTAGAGGAGAATTAATTTGGGTCAGAACATGAATCTTTAGTTCTAAAATCCGTTCTGCTTAGTTTAAAGGAATGTCGCTCTGTTTTCCCCCTGGTGGACAGTGCCATTTCTCTGATACTATAGAATCCTTTTAAAATGTGAAAATCTCAAGCAGAACACCTAGAATATGTGAAAGCTTTTGATTTTAATTTCTGTAACATAAGGCTGAACTATTCCTCATTTCCTCAGCCTCCATTAAACTTCATAAAGCTTAGAATACACATAGGAAAACCCACGTGGAAATTAGGAATTATTCCTTTAGAGTCTTATTTTTATAATGAGCAGAAAGTAAAGCCAGGAGCTACAAATTGAGGAGAAAAACAAATAAAGTAACTTCTTTGTGAGAGCCCTTCTTCCTAGGTGTGGAATATTTAAGAGTAGGAAGAAACTTTAACCAGGACCATGATGTCAAGTGTCAGTACCAAAATTAAGTTTGTTACAATTATAAGCAAGCAGATTGAAGGTCCTCTCAATGGAAGTAGTGGTAGCAGTCCTAGGAACAGCCATTTTTTCCAATCAAACACTAAACATAGTTAGATACCTTTTCAATACCAAAGCAGTAAATAAATGAATGGATTATCTGAGATCAACACTACTCTCTTATTTGCTTTTGTACCTGCAGGGAGAGCAAGGCCCCCTGGTCTTTATGATCCTCTAGCACTCCTAACCGCAGGACATCAAGGGCCTAAGTTTTTAATGAACGTTCTCATTTTCTAATGCATCAAATTTGGGTTCTTAAGTTTGGAAATTAAAAATGACATAATTCCAAATTTTCATATTTGCACAAGCATCCTACGTGAAATTGATATTCCAACTGTTGACTTCCAGTAAGCTGTAGTTTTGAAGGGGCCAAGTATTGTTTTTTGAAGAAGAAATCAAATTTTTCAAGAAAGAGATTAGTCTTCTTCTGTGATGTAGAAAGAAGATCTGTCTCAAACAATAATGACTCTTTAATGTTCATTTTGTTAAGGGTCAAAGAGGCCAAGAAAGAAAAATTGGGCTCCTGGGACCCATTGGAATTGATGAAGCAGCAACACCTCCAAGTCTGTCACAAAGTCTGTCTGTGCAGACACAGAGAAGTGAGAGCAATGAACAACGTTTGGGGTGACTTGACCAGCTGCACTGATTGCCTGTCTCTGCAGCAGGCACTAGGCCTGTGAAGATGTGCCTGTATGTGCTGCTTACAGTGGCAGTAATAACCATATGTCGTGGCTGAAAAGGAAAACTGCTTTTTCCAAATCAACTGGAAAAAACACAAAACAAAGATTTCCTTGTTCCTCGGTATTCAGCATTTCAGAACCTGCTTTTCTGCAAGTCATGAGGCAGTACACTTTTTACGTCTTCTCCTTTGCTTGTTACTCTCTTTAAAATTGTCTGAAATAGAAATTACAAGCTGAAATACTAATTAGACCACTTCAGATTTTCTTTGAATACCTTACTACTTCAGATGCACATGCTAATAGTTGGCCCGGAAACATTTAACTGCCACATTTTTTACTCTTTCTTTGTCTCCATTTGAGTCAGGATCTTAATTCTTTCTTTTAGCTGCCTTTCATATTTCCTTCTTTTTTACGAAAACAAAGGAGACATAAAGTTTTTGGCTCCCTGATTAAGTATTTTCCTACTTTCTCTCTTGAATCATTTTAATGGTCTTTCCAACATTTTTACAGCTTTGCAAAACTTCTAAAGGAAAACATATAATAATCAATTGTTTTTCCATCTTTCTAATAATCTGCCCAGTGCCTCTAGTTTGCAAACATGTGAATGGAGTGGCTTTTCCCATCATTTGTGTTATTGTGTGCTGGCTGTTTCTTCCTATCACTAAACATATTGGAGAACTTGTATTAAGTTATTTTTCATGAGTTATATATCAGAGGGTTTATTAATTTGAGCCACAAACATGGTCTAATAGTACAACAGTTAGTTTACTTAGATTTAATCATTATGTTCCTTCCATTTTAAAAGCATTTTCTTCATGAAAACACAGCACTTTTTCCTTAATTATGATCATCTTTAGGATCTCAGCAATGATTTTGATAAATGAGGTAGGACAAAATTTATGGAAAAATTAAAAGCAACTCAAATAGAGTACTATATCATATATTGAAGGTAAATTTTGGCAGCCTGTATTTTCATGGTTATAATTTCATTGCTCATTCATTTTTCATCATATCACTTCCTCTGCTACTGTTGGAGTCAGACATACTGACTTGTTCACATCTGTTTCCAATAATCACCTGCTGTTTCTTTTTATAACAAAGATTAGATTAGTTTGTATGTTTCTAACACTTTTTCACAGGAAAGTATAGGAAATGAGTTTAGTTAATACTTCCAATAACCATGTTAGCTAACTTTGATTTTGAGAGGAAGTTCTTTAGGTATGAGGGAATCAGCAACTTAAATACCTGACGCCTTACTCATTTTGTGAGTCCTAATGATAGTGCAAGCATGCTAGTAACATATAGTGTACCAAGTAAGAGCATATGTTGCCTTTTGCCCAATGGCAATAATGTTATAGGCATCGTTAAATATGGATGTGAATAGGGAGAAGAGGTAGAAAACACAGTCATTGCAAATGTTGCTGTTGGGATGTGCACAGGGGGAACAAAAGAACGTGTTTCTTTAACTCTACAGTTTGAAGAAGAGTTAGTTGAGTAACCCGAAAAAGTTTAATGTAAGAGGTTCACAAATTGTGGCAAAAAAGAGACATAATTCACAAATCACTTCCACTTGCAACTTCTCTTTCATAGCATGGAGTTACTACTGCTGTTGCTGAATCTTGCTCTCACTGTTTCTAATGCATATGAGACTTGCTCCAGCACTGTAGCTGCTGGTGGTTTATAGCAGAACAAACAAACAAACAAAAAACTGTTAGGATGTTATGACCTATGTGATTTAGGAGCACAAGACTTTGTTTTGTTGATCCTTAGAAATCCTTAGTAGGATTGGTGTCATGGATTGTTTAACTGCTTCTGAATTTCCCATTAAGAGTTCAGTAAGAATGCTGCATATCTAAATCCATACATCAGGTCCTGGGACTCCCAGTCCGTGTATCTAACAGAGAAGTACCTGAAATGAGTATTAAGTTTACCAGAATCAGATAGGAACTAAAGAGTGAAACCAGTTGTTCCAGGAGATATCTATCCTCCCTCCTTGAATCCCTGTATCTTAGTTCTTTAATATCTTAATCTTCTGCTTTAACCTTCTATTACAAGGAGACATATATTTTACCCAGACAGTAGCCATATCTACTAGATGTGTCCTGATCAAATGCTGAGTATGTCACCCAATATGAGAAATCATAATGCATTATCATGTGGATACACCAGAGGGCAGAATTTAGACAGCATGAATAATATCTCAGGTTTTTATAGTTTACATAAATTGAATTGAGCAAATAAATGATCCTTTTGTTATGTGTATTGCAGTCTGGTTTTAAAAAGGCCTTACCTTACACAGCGTGTGAATAACAATGGCACTGAGTTAAGATACCCCAAGCATTAGGAACAGAGGTGGTTTTTTGTTTGTTTGTTTGTTTTTAAATATTTAAAATGTGTACTCTAAATTACAACAATTAGCTATTTTCTAGCTGGAAAAAAATATGCAGTTCTTTATAGTTTACAATTCATTCACACATTCTTATTGAGTGAAGAACTTAGTGGCAAAATAAATAAATAAATAAATAAATAAATTTAGGGCAGTCAAATTTGGTTAAAATCATTGACAAAACAGAACCAAAATGCAAGTCTTTTGACATATGAGATTCTTGTACTATAGTAACCTTCTTTCAAGGTTTTATATATCTGCATCATATTCACAGTAATTTGTCCAGGTGAAAGATTTGTAACGTAATTTGTCTCTTTTCATTCAGAAGCTCTCTCATCTTTTTCACCTCTCTCTGTTTCTTTTTATTCTTCTTTAGAATTTCTGAGTTGCAGTAAGTAGAATAGCAGGAATTATTTAAGAATGACAGGTATTGTACGAGGAAATAAAGCTGATATGTGATTTTTATTTATTTATTTATTTTCCAATAGAAGAAGTCATTTAACATGAATGCAGAAACAGGATTTTTTTTATTTTTTTTTTTTAGGACTCAAAATTCAATAGCAACATAAGATGAGTTTTACAGATAAAACCTTTATTGCAGACAAGAGCTTTAGTGTGATCATGGAATGAGTGCATTTAGGCAGATTCAGTACCATGGGGATCTAGATGCACTGAGCTGAAATTGTACTTGGTTCAGTGCAGCCATTGAAACAGTGCTGAACAGCTTAGCAATAAGTAGTAGTAGAGTTAAAAATGATGCTGTATCCATATGAAGACATTGCTTCTATTAGAGTTGGTCTCTAAGTGAATATAAAGCTATATACTGGCAAGACTAGAGAAAAAATAAAGCTCTGTATTCTAATTCTACACTTCTATTACAGAACTGTAAAGATCATGGTTGTACATACAAAGCACACTAAGTAGCAAATAAGAGCTGGAGTGTGAACATAAGGCTCACTAGTTACAGTGGACTCAAAACAATGCATAACAGAGATAAAGTGCCTACACTTTCAAAGAGGTTAAAGCTATTTAGTATAAAAGTTACATCCAAAGGATTTAGAAATAGTGATCTGTAAATTCATTTACCAGTTTGCAATGTAGTAAATTTCCTGCTTAAATGTCTTTAGACTGCTTTCCCAAAACTGGTTGCATAGCTTTTTCTTTTTCAGAAATTAATAAAATGGAGACAAAAACAGCACTCAATGGTAGCAATTTCTTCTACCTTATTGTTAGTTAAGGTTTACAATATACACTCAGAAGGAAAAGGAAACCCCCTAGCCCTATTCCTGTTTTTCCTCAGGAACAGAATGTGAGGAACATTCATTAATGGTTTGAAAGGTTGGAAGAAGTTACGCGTTGCACAACGAACAGTCATTAATTTGGCTCAGCAGTGAAAGATACTGGCTTGTGAGACAGGGGAGCTGGCATCACCCTGTAGCAACACAGCTCAGAGGTGCTGGGAATTATTGCCAAATTGTGAATTCCTGCTGAGGATCTTTCAAAAAAAAGGGGTCTACCCATGAAGGAGCAGAAAGTAGGTGCTACAGAAAGTTTTGGCTGTAACAATAGAGGAGACCTTGCTCCCATGCTAAATGAATCACAGAATCATAGAATGGCTTGAGTTGGAAGGGACCTTAAAGATCATCTACTTCCAACCCCTTTGCCATAGGGGTGGCCACCCACTAGATCAGGTTGGCCAAGGCCCCATCCAGCCTTGAACGCCTCCAGTGATGGGGCATCTACAACCTCTCTGGGAAACCTGTGCCAGTGCCTCACCACCCTCTGAGTGAAGAATTTCCTCCTAACCTCTAATCTAAATCTCTCCTCTTTTAGTTTAAAACCATTCCACCTCATCCTGTCATTATCTGACGGAGCAAAGAGTCACC
The DNA here is from genome assembly GCF_964035555.1 of Netta rufina. Classification (NCBI taxonomy): domain Eukaryota; kingdom Metazoa; phylum Chordata; class Aves; order Anseriformes; family Anatidae; genus Netta; species Netta rufina. Next base: position 27,064,134 of record NC_140124.1, on the reverse strand, counting down.
TATAAGTACTGAAAATCTGCAATGAGGTCACCCCACAGCCTTCTCTTTAGGCTGAACAGCCCCAGCTCCCTCAGCCTTTCTTTGCAGGCAAGGTGCTGCATTTCCTTCATCATCTCCAAGCCATTCCTGAATTGTGCTTCTACTAGCCTGAATGAAGGCAGAGACTTTTTTGTGCTCACTGGTCAGTGATCTCACCCCCGTGTTCTTTTCCCAAGAGATTCTTCATTGAAAATTTAATAAAATCAGCAGGAAATAGACTATGGTTACTTAGAAGATCCTAGTTAGCATATTGCATTGTTGTTGTTTAAGCAAAACAAGCATGCTTTCATACAGTTTTCTACAAGGGAACTGAAAAGAAATAGGAAAATGTGTTCACCTACACTGTTTTAAAAAAGCAATAGTTTGTCAAACACAACCTGCTTCAGGGTCTGTGGTCAGAGAGATCGAACGTTGCAATAACTGTTGAAAATTTAGGAGAAACAGTAGCCTATAAGACATTCAAATGCATTGATATTAGGGTCTTTAACTGTACCAAAAAATCAAAAATGAGGATTTCTCAGTATTTAACCTTATTGAAATGAACCAGCTATTTTTTGAGTCCTCTCTTACAGTACTCTTGCTCCCTTCCCACGTTACCTAAATGACAGCTTATTTTTGTATGTCCTGCCTGCATCTGATCCTTTAAGAGGGTTTAAGTAGTAGAAAAAAAATCTGAGGAAAACAGCTCGGCTATATATATATATATATATTTAATCATCTTTTATTATTGTAATTGCTAATGCAGTTATCACCTTTGAGGTGTGCTTATGCTCCTGGCAGGTTTGCAAACCAAATTATGTAAGCGACAATATACTAATGTCACATCTCTGATCTAGCCAGTACTGCGACATTAACTTAGAGAAGCTGAAGAGATGTGGCTGACAAAGTGATAGGTAAAGATGCAGATTGTTTAGAAGCAAGTATTTTAATGTAAAAGTTTAGTTTTGTAACATGAGAAAACACTATTGCTCCTAGACTGACACTGTGCCTTTAACAAAATAGCACTGGCTAAGTGCCTGACTGTTCTCATTTAAACATTGGCCAACTAAACAGGAATAATGGACCATAAAGGATCTAGATGCAAGGTAAAGCCATTTACAAGTGGGTAGACTATGTACAGATTTCTTTATTTTCTTAAAAAGTAGATACTTTCCAGTATGACCTGCTGGAGATATTTTCTACACTGACAGCTTATTCAATCCACAGTTTGCTCTTTGAATGACTTTGAAGGTAAGAGACTTAAAAAGTTATTCTTTTCATATTTTTAGAGGATTACACTGATGGATTCTGTATATGTAACAGCTTTATGGAGTTGGAGATGGTATTTAGGAAAGACTTTTAAATGTAACATATTGTATTTGTTATTAATGATTTCTAATATTAATTACTGTGAATTAAAGGCATCTTTTATTTCAATAGATATCAATTTTCTCTAGAAATGTGTTGAATCACTGACTTAAAGATTCTAGTATTGATTCTATTAGTGTATATTGTCATAATAGCATACTGTCTTTACAGACTATACTGCACACATTCTGTTACAGCCTTATATATTAATGATACATTCATGTACTGAATTTCACTACTAAGCGATTGTTTTTTATAAGAAATTGTTCATACTGGTGTTCCAGCCCTAGGTAGTATATCTCATTCCAAAACACCCAGCTCTGTTTATTACTAACAGGTAAGGATTTTTAGAAACAAACTAAATTCAACGTTTTCTATAATATTTCTGCTATTTTCATATAATTAGTTTAATAGCAGAATATGTTAAAAGCAGTATAAGTTAATACAAATTTCTTTTACCTTTCTTTCTGAGATGTTTCTTTCTGAGGTGTAAAGGTAGCACTGACAATTTTAAGAAAGAAAAGGGATCACTGTGTTGCACCTGTATTTATTCTCCAGTAAAACAGGCTATAATATACATGTGAGCTACAGTTGGGATTGCAGTGGCTGCTTGTCTTAAATCACATTCCCCGTGACTTTTTATAATAGTTTTTTAGATGTTGCCTCTAGAATTGTGCTTCCCACAAATCTGTATTCTGTCTGTAAAGTATGTGTATTTACTTATTTTTATCTATTAATGAATTATTCACAGATATTTGTTTATTTTTCTTATAACAGGAAGGAAAAGTCATCTAATTTGGGATGAAAGTCACTATGTGGAACAAACATTCTTTCTTTTTCTTTTTACTTCTGGCTATGACAACATACCAAATAGTATATGGGCAAAACAGAAAGAAAGGAAAAAAATCTAATTCTCTTGTGCAAAACAATGAAGGTAAAACAATTTTCTTAAATTATCTGATTGACCATATTGCATGCCTCCTCATATTTCAGGGTAATTAACTAGTAATTGAAAACTTATGCATGCATTTATAAAATATGATTTATTTTGATTATCAGGCTTCAAATCTGTGGTGTATCCTGCATTTATTTGTTCAGGCACTCCACTTGGACCTATGATTTTCATTGACACTCATACCTCTTTTAAGATAAGTGATAAGTAGCCTATTAGAAATTCCGTGTGGAAAAATTATACAAAATCAATTAAAATGCTGAAACAATCCCATTAAGACCCTGATCTGAAAGTCTTTGTCTATAGACCTTTAATAATACTGCTATGAATGTCTTTGTCTATAGACATCTTTAATAATACTAGAATGAATTAAATTAGATTAAATTAAATTACTTGACTTCAGTAGACTTTCTTGGCATTTACAATGAAGTTTCTTCTTGGATTTTTTACTGGAAAGACGGGAATTATTTGGGAAATGGCTTTAGGACTGGGTTTGTTGCAGAGAATTATCTGAAATCTGTCATGCAGGTGTGCCCATCACTCATAAACCTTTCTTGTTTCATTACAGGTGATATGTGTCTAATTGATATAGTCTTTATCTTGGACAGTTCAGAAAGTGCCAAAAACCAGTTGTTTAATTTACAGAAGAATTTTATTCAAAACTTAACTGACAACATTTTCCAGATGAAACCAGTTATATCTCAGAAGTACAATATCAGACTAGCAAGTATGCAGTTCAGCAGCACAGTCAGCATTGATCAACCCTTTACAGCATGGAAAAATGTGCAGAATTTTAAAGAGAAAATCAAGGCTCTGGGCTTCATTGGCCATGGAACCTACTCCTATTATGCAATTTCCAATGCCACTCAGCTGCTTGAAACTGAAGGTCGTAAAAAAAGTGCAAAAGTGGCTTTTTTGATGACTGATGGTGTGGATCATCCCAACAGCCCTAATGTCCAGAGTATAGCTGCAGCAGCTAGGAGCCTTGGAATACATTTTTTCACCATTGGCCTTTCTAAGAAAAACGTTCAAGAAGAAAAATTGCGTATGATATCTGGTGATTCATCTTTTAAACAAGTCTTATGCCTGGATGATAATAACCTGATAGATGATGTAGCATCAGAGCTGGTAAGTAATGCTGATTGTAATCTTCTCCCATACGTATCCATTGCAGATTTCATTTAACTTTGATAGATAAGTCCTGAACTCAGTGCAGAGACTTGCAGGTCAAACGGGGTCTGGAGCTGACCTCAGGCTTGGGATTTCAGGAAGATTTTAAACACTGTGTGGGATGTCTGCATGAGATGGGCTCCATGATTGGTAGCAAAGAAGGTCAGTAACTATTGGCTTGAGAAGCAACTTAAGATTGATAATTTGGTTTAACTGTAGTCAAGGCTTGTAACTCCACTACTTAGAGTAGTGATAAAACTATTAATTCTGGACTCAGATTGATCAACTTTCAAATTTCATGGCAGATATAAGAGGTAACAAACAAACGCAGTATGATCCTGATCCTGAAGACAAATGAGAAGACTTCTCTTTACAGATTGTATTGAAGTATGTCTACTGAAGTCACTGGGATATGTCAAAAACAGGTGCCTTCACCACTGCAGTTCAAGAATGTCTGCTGAAGCAACAGGAATTTTTTATTATTGTCTTCAGTGGGATCAGATTTCCAAAATACTCTAAATCTACCACCCTATTTATATAAAGGCACTTAGCTCTCTGCCCTTCTGTTGCAACATAAGGCACACATAAGAAAATGTAAGGAATATTGCTTAATTAACTTCTTAGTTTAGGAGAAACAAAAGTCTTGTAGTACTATAGATAGCAGCTGGACATGATCCTTCTGGCTTTTAAGCACTAACGTGCAAAGTGTTAGGGTGGCCTAGGAAGCTCTTGCTTTTTAAAATGCTAGAAAGTACTTTTGAGTAAGAGAAGACTTTGCACATAATAAATTAAGATAATTTGGAGGAAAATATTTTTTAGAAAATTCAATAGGGAATTCAATTAAGGGAATAGTCAATACAGAATTTATGTCTTTTTTTGTTATTCTCTCGAGGGTGGTAAAACTGATATGGAAAATTTAAAATTGGAAACAGAAACTTGCTAGGTGGTATGTTTGAAAACAGATGGCTAGGTTGTGCACATGGCTAGAGATCTCACAGATATAGGTAGAAAAAGGCTATTTCATATTGTTACACGTGTATACCTGTGACGTGTGTACCTGTGAAGTTATACATTTAGAAAATGAAAACTCTTTCCAGAGATCTCTGGAAATGGTGCTGTGGGGAGGAATGTTTCTGTGGTGTATGGCTCTGTCACATTAATCAGGACTGAGGGAGCTTCCTTCTTCCAGACGCTCTCCAAGGAGTTGTGTGCTCGGACAATAATAGCACAGCTGCTGTCATAACAATTGAAGGGTAGGGTGTTTCCCAGCACATGGAGCATGTCTCTGAGCACATGTTAAAACTTTAAAAGGTTACTGATGTCATGTATAACACTGATAAAAACATTGATTCCTTCCCCTACATATTATCCTTGTAAGAGCTTCCATAGCTGGTTAGTCTTTTCATATTCCCCTTCTTAGCTTTGGTTCTTAATATTGGCTATTTAGCTGTCTATTTAGCTTTCTGATCATTGTGGGTCAGATGGAGCAACCCCCTCCTCATACCACAGAATCCATTCTTGTGTGACTGGTTCCATAGACTGGTAATTAACAATGTAAGAAAGGGATGATGCTTGAAGGTGTTCACCTTCTTTACCATTCACCTTGCAAATTCTGTAAACTAGAGAGGAAAAGTGGTTAAATTACTACACTGAAGTCTATATGGAAATAATATTATTATTTTTTTCTTTCCAGGAAGCCTTACTTCAGAAGCAGGTAGTTTTTTTGAGTTTTATTTGTATTACTCTTGATTACTCTTATCAATACCACAGCCTATCTTTTTCTCTTGATCTCTGCTTCTCCTGTGATGCATCAGTACCGCAAGAATAACCACCCTTCCTTTCCTGAGTAGAGTTTCTACCATGATTTTTATTTACATTTTTATCCATTTCTTCCCCCCCTGTTCCTGATAAATCTACAACTTCTGTTCGTTGGTGGGTAATATCAGTAGTAAGGTCTAAAGGCATAAAGAACCCTTCCTAACAAAGTGGAGTAAGACTGGTATAACATATGAAAGTTCATTAGTTGTCACATTATAAAAAAATAACAAAGTCAAAATTGTCCAAAAATTATATAAGATTTCACACCACTATATACTATGTATACGCAACCTTAAATGTTTGTAGTTACAATAGCAAGTGATTTATTTGCTTGTGTAATAAATAAAGTTTGGGATTGAAACAGACAATTTTGGTGGAGCTATACAGAAGTGTAATGTTGATTATAAAGGAGATAGTTATTAGCATATTGTTTATTTTTATGTTCTCTACCGTGTTCTCTACCAGGCAAAAGCAGATTTTTTGCTTATGAAATTTGAGATAATACATTTGAAAATGTTCTTCTTAATGTTTCTATCAACCTTTTAGTGTATGCAGAAGAACTGTGTGTGTGAAAAGGGAATAAAAGGAGACAAAGGTGATTCTGTAAGTATGCATTCACTTGAAAAAACTTGGAAATCTATGTTTTAATCATTGAGATCAGTGGTTCAAGATACTATAATGGGTTACTATGTCTATAAAAGCAAGACATTAGCTGTGCATATAGAGTAAGCAGAAGTAAAGTATCATAGCATATCACTGACATCTCCAGAAAGGCCACTGATGTTTTAATAGCTTAAATAAATAAATAAATAAATAAATAAATCTATAATCACATACTGCCTTGGAAATACGTTTATATTACTGGGTAAACATTGTATGCATGATTTTGAATCCCAAATCAAGAATTTATTCTTGAAACTTAAAACCCTACCAGCAGTTTCTATCTGTGTAGGGATAAAAGTTCAAAAGATTGAGTGTAGTGGCATATGTGAAGAAAAGTCTAAAACTCTGTCTCTGACACTCTCTTTTCTCTTGTAACACTTTAGCACATAACTGTTTCTTGACTCTGGTAAAGAACACAGAAGTGAGAGTTCTGAGTCTGTGACCTCTCTGATCCCTTTCCTATCTTTAATAGCTCCCCCACAGACAGCCAAGGTACATATAAATGGTTTTGCCTTTCTCCCTTGACCCAAAGCAAGTGACCAAACACCCATAGCAGGTTATGAAAGCAGGGCTTATCATCCAGTCTCTTGACTCCAGATAATGTCCTGGAACTAAAACCCCTTCTTCCAGTCAATAATTTAAGATCCAGGAATTTTTAGGTATTTTATGCAAAGTGATTATATGTAACCTAATATAATATATAATTTTTATACACACACACACATATATATATATTCACATGTAAATTAGTATATATATGTATATGTATACACCAAGCTTTCCATTCCACACCTTCATGATCCTCCAAACAGATCTAAGGGTATCTACTTATTTTTTAATTTTAGAGCTGCTGAATATCGACACTAAGATGTTCTATGCAGTGTTGTGTTTTTTTGAAGTAGAGGGGAGCAGACAGTGATGGGTACCTCTCTAAAAAATGGGGAGGAGAAACTGTGTTATGTTTTCTGTGACACCTTGCTGGTTAGACTTTGAAAGGCTCTGTTTTGCTAAAGTTGAAGGTAAAAAATGTACTTATCATTGAACATGGATGAATAAATAAATTAATTAACAAATCACAGTTACCTTATGTTTTTTTTAGTTATGTGAAAATAATCTCACATGTGCTATACCTGAATCAGTGTGGATTTATATCTAAGCTTATTCCAGAATAATTGTGGCCTGCTCCAAAGCTGTAGTCTTAGAGGAACTAGGAATTCTTTTCGTGCAATCGTAATAACATTTTCCTGCTTTGTTTCAGGGCAGTGCTGGAAACAGGGGGGAAAAAGGTGAGCCTGGACCAAAAGGAAACAAGGTAAAGAGAGTTTAAGTAAACAAACACACTATCCAACAAAAAGCAATAAAGCAAATTTCTATCTAATCATTTTGTCCAAACCATGGAGGTGAAAATAGCAAAGAAGAGGTATGGTACAATGTGATTTAAAAGACTGACTTTTGCTATGAGAGATTTGTAGTTAGCTGCTTCAGGAGGCAGAAAGAAAAAATTGAAACTAAACTACTACCAAGTAACACTGCCTATCTCAAGTATTTCTCTGTTAGCAGAGATCTCTGCATCTGTCTGAAGGTTCATTAAGCTCCACAGGGCTTTCTGACAGTACACAAATCTCTTTTATGGAGCAGCTTGCTTTGGTGACTGAGATTTCTGTCATCTACTGACAGTAGTTGACTGTGTTAATGTTTGGGAACTGTGTGTTCTTGACTGTGGGATGTTCCTAAGTAGGAAAAGCAATTTCTGATCCTTAAACAGTGTTCTAGGTTTTAGTGTAACAGTAATAAATAGAAAAGCACTATATATTTCAATTGTATTCCTTTGTTTCCAATAGGGTGATGCTCAAAAAGGAGATCATGGAGAAAAAGGTGAAGAGGTATGTGATACCACAGTTATCACAGTGACATCACAGGATACCACAGCTTAACTCCACTGAACTGAAAACAATTTTTTTTTCTTTCAATTTTTCACACATCCACTTTACTGAATTATTTAGAACACCTAAACTAAGTTCTAGTCTAGAGAAGCATCTATACTGAGGGAAACACATTAAAAATTGCTTTAGTCTAACCATATGCTTAAATGTAGAGTTAGGATGCTACTGACAAAAGGAACTTCTCTTGCTATGTGATTTTGAATTGACTTGTATTATAATTTTTGTGAAGATAGAGTAGAAGATGTCATCACTAACAGCATATAGGTAGTTCTGGCTTCTGTTATCTAATATTTCTAAGCTTGAATTCTTGTTGATTCTCAGAGAAACACTACTCCATAAGCAAGATCAGTTCAGTTTAAAAATCCTTTTTAAATGGTAGTATATATCTGATAAGAGACTGCTAATCTGGCACATTTATGTCCAATGTTAAGAGGAAAAAGTACACATTTCTGAATTTTCAGGTAATTACAAGTTAAATGAGGTATTCCAGAGAGATATTTTATTTTCATGAATAGTTAAACTTAAACATAATTCTTTACTGTTTGTTTGTTGTTTTTTTGTTGTTTGTTTGTTTGTTTGTTTTCCTATGTAAATTAACAGTGTGTAATGCTTTTGCAATCTCTTTTATGATTTTCTCCCCCCTTTTTTGATTTTTTTCAAACAGGGAGCTCCTGGCTATAAGGGTGAAAAGGTAAGATTTTTATAGAATGGAAGTAGTGTAAGAATGGATTGTCACTTGTTGACAGTGTATGAGAAAGAGTGGAAAGAAGAGCCGGTCTCGCCTTTTTGTCATGAGAGCTCCCAGTGCAATTCCTGGAAGTAAAGTCATCATTTACGTACTTTACCTAAATTTGCATACTGGCTTGTTGGAATTTACATAAATACATAAAATAAATACATACAAAGTAAAAGATTAAAATACAATCTAAATATAAAATGAAAAATGTCAAAGACCAGAAATAAAGCTGCTCAGAAGAGTAAGAAAGATGAGGATCAAAGAACAAATTAAGTAGAAAGAATGTGAAATTGCTTATCACAAACACAAAAAGATGTGTCACTTGGGAGCTTTTAAAAAAATTACCACAAGGAAGCTAACTATCTCTCAAAAGAGCTAATGCTTGGCCAAACCAAATCTCAAGATAGGCTCTCCAAGGAGCTAAAAAAATTATATAGTTCAGTGAGTTGCCTAATGCCAAAGCCAAAATTATCACAGCAATCTTGACCATCATAGCCAGTAGAGAAATTGAGATATCCCGTTTTGACAAGTAATTCTATTTCTTCATTCCATTCATACAATCCTGTAATTGTTACACAGGAAAATCTTGAACATCACAGTAATGAAATTAAAATATACAGACAGGCTCTCTGAAGGCAGCACAGCAAGGTGGAAAATACAGAAAACTTTACTAGATTTTAATATATTACCCTTTTTCTATGTAGGTTGGAAAATTTGTAGGTATTTTCAGGAAGGAAAAGTACAGCACACTGTATCTTCCAGAGTTGCATCTAAGGATGCAACTCTCAGGTCCTCAAAATCTACTAAACCTCTTTTGGCTTTGAACTGCTTGCACAGACTTAAATGCCTTTAGGGTAATCAAGACAACTTGTTTAGCTGCTAACCTATTGATTTCTTTTAAAGGGTGAAAGAGGGGAATGTGGATCCCCAGGAATAAAAGGCGAAAGAGTAAGTACAATTTTTATTTGAACTGTTGCACACTGATGGAGATGTTAGAAAATCATGTGACATACTCATAAACATAGCTCATAAAGATTACTGTAAAAATTGAACATCATATAATTCCCTGGTTGTAGAGGTATATTCACACTAAAAATACTGTTCACAGAAACTGAACCTCCAGTTCACTATATTCTTTTTTTTTTTTTTTTTTTTTTTTTTTCCATTTTGCAGAAGAAATGTAGTTCCGTAACTGTTGCCAAACTCTACTTACAAAGGACTGTGAGGGTGTCACTGAGTTAAACAGATTTTTTTTTTCCTTAAAATGTAAATTTTAATGCAAGTGTATAAAATTATATTACAGAGGAAATGGGTTCTTTAACAACCTGAACAACTTTAAGGAGAAGGCTGCTAGCCCTTCTGTGCTGATATGTATTTAGAGTTTTATCTGTTTCTCTTCTTTTAACCTGAAGTGCAGAATTCATACAGGTGAACGTAGATTTAACTGGGATTTTACAGTGAAAAGATGGAAGGATGGTGAAGTCCTGATAGGGATAATCGTGTATGTTGAGTTCATGGAAAGAGGCTTGTGCAAGTACTGCAAAATTACTGAATTCTGTTTAGCATTATAAAGTACTACCAACCTGCTAAGAATTGATTGTTCTGTCAAACCATTTCTTCAGTTTTAGCATCCACATTATGATTGTCATTATCAAAGACCACCTTGAAACGCTTGCTGTTCCTGGCACCTGCTATTTGATGATGCATTTCAGATAGGCTTTAGGAAATATCTAAAGCAGCAGTATTTGTTGCAAAGAAAATAATAAATTATACTAATAAAAATTGAAAAACTGTTGTGAGGTACTGGGATACAAAAATGTTGTGAGGTACTGGGATACAAAATGTCAGCAAGTGAGTCAGAAAAGGCTGAAATATCTATTAAGAATGTGAAAGAGTTGCATTTCTTAGAAGAATAAAAAATATCATAAATTCTTAAATTCTTAAATTCTTTTATCCAGGCAATATGTGAGAAATAGCATGGGGTTATGTGAAATGCCTACTAAGATCACAGAATCACAGAATTTCTAGGTTGGAAGAGACCTCAAGATCATCGAGTCCAACCTCTGACCTAACACTAACCAGTCCTCCACTAAACCATATCCCTAAGCTCTACATCTAAACGTCTTTTAAAGACTTCCAGGGATGGTGACTCCACCACTTCCCTGGGCAGCCTGTTCCAATGCCTAACAACCCTTTCAGTAAAGAAGTTCTTCCTAACATCTAACCTAAAACTCCCCTGGCTCAACTTAAGCCCATTCCCCCTCATCCTGTCACCAGGCACGTGGGAGAACAGACCAACCCCCACCTCGCTGAAGCCTCCTTTGAGGTACCTGTAGAGAGCGATAAGGTCGCCCCTGAGCCTCCCTTTCTCCAGGCTGAACAAGCCCAGCTCCCTCAGCCGCTCCTAATAGGACTTGTTCTCCAGAGCCCTCACCAGCTTCGTTGCCCTTCTCTGGACTCGCTCGAGCACCTCGATGTCCTTCTTGTAGCCAGGGGCCTAAAACTGAACACAGTACTTGAGGTGCGGCCTCACCAGAGCTGAGTACAGGGGGACGATCACTTCCCTAGCCCTGCTGGCCACACTGCTTCTTATGCAAGCCAGGATGCCGTTGGCCTTCTTGGCCACCTGAGCACACTGCTGGCTCATATTCAGCCGACTATCAACCAATACTCCCAGGTCCTTCTCCACCTGGCAGCTCTCCAACTATTCCTCTCCCAGCCTGTAGCTCTGCTTGAGGTTATTGCACCCCAGGTGCAGGACCCGGCACTTGGCCTTGTTGAACTTCATGCAGTTGACCTCAGCCCATCGGTGCAGCCTATCCAGATCCTCCTGCAGAGCCTTCCTACCCTCGAGCAGATTGACACATGCACCTAACTTGGTGTCATCTGCGAACTTATTGAGGGTGCACTTGATGCCCTCATCCAGATCATCGATGAAGATATTAAAGAGGACCGGCCTCAGCACCGAGCCCTGGGGAACGCCACTAGTGACTGGCCTCCAACTGGATTTGACTCCATTCACCACGACTCTTTGGGCCCGGCTATCCAGCCAGTTTCTAACCCAGCGAAGCGTACGCCAGTCCAAGCCAAGAGCAGCCAGTTTCTTGAGGAGAAAGCTGTGGGAAACGGTGTCAAAACCCTTGCTGAAGTCAAGGTAGACCACATCCACAGCCTTTCCCTCATCCACCAAGCGCGTCACTTTGTCATAGAAGGAGATCAGGTTCGTCAAGCAGGACCTGCCTTTCATAAACCCATGCTGACTGGGCCTGATTGCCTGCTTGCCCTGCAAGTGCTGTGTGATGACTCTCAAGATAATCTGCTCCATGAGCTTCCCTGGCACTGAGGTCAAACTGACAGGCCTATAGTTCCCCGGAAAGGGGATAAAAGGAAGCTGTTCAGAAACTGGCAAAGAACATAATCTAATCAGCCAAAAATCTGGATGTAGAAACCATATGCCAGGGCTGCTGGAAATTTGCTTGTTTCATTTCAGTTGAGGACAGAAAAGAAAAAAAAAAAAAAAAGAAAAAAAAAGTTTGACATCTGTAGACGATCAGATATTAAAATGGATTATGGACTTCAAGAATTTAGTGAACAAATGAGAATTATAGTCACTTCCAGAATTCCCAGCTTCACATTACAAAAAGCAGAAGATAGAACATAATGATTCTTTTTTTTTCTTTTTCTTCCCTTTTTTCTTTTTATGAAAGTAATCTATATCAGGCATAATCACCAGAAACAGAATGGACGTGCCCAAATGTGTGAAGCATAGCTTCAGTATCCTGAACTGAACCTTTAACTGCAGAGATGGGTATTGAAGCATAATTGGCAGCACTGTCTGATTTGAAAATGTTCCATTCTCCCTACCACTAGCTTTCCAGTCCCACAAATCAAACTGACTGTAGCAGAGGCTTTGATGCCATCAGTCTCAGTTTCTTTAAAAGCTGATAAAGCTTGAAATTTGGAAAGTTTGTGTTCAGCTTTGAAATCAAAACTGCCTCCAATCATATGTTTGTATTCTACCAAAAGTAGGTATCATGACATCAAAATGTTGTTGTTTGTGCCATCTGTTGCTTGTGTAGTTTTTGTAAAATGAGCGAGAACTAAGTGGGGTTGTCTGCTCTCTGGCAGTTGGCACTCAGCCTGGGAGCTAATGCCTGGGAGTACAGAATTGTTAGAACTTCTGAATCTGTACATGAAGATAGTAGAGGGAGTTTGGTTTCATAGATGTCACTGACAAATTTGCTAGGGCTATTAGAGGTTCAGAATACACTGTGTTCTATGAAAAATGCAACAGTCTGCCGATGCCTCTGTACTCAGAGATATTACTAATTAAAAGAACGAAAAGACGGGTACCGCATCTGCTGAAAACTATTCTTTCTTTAGAAAAATATATCTGAGTATTGGGTCAACTGGAAGTGAAATCCCATAGAAAAAGCATTGTGGTGACTGAAGAAAAATAGCGCAGCAAAAAGATTTGTGAGCTATCCACAGTAGCAGTAGCTGGTAACAGCTCTTTAAATGGAGAAATAACAGCTGATGGAATAATTAAATATGGAATTTTAAAATGATTTTTGCAAACTATTAGTGTGATTCTACCCTGCTACAGTTTAGGTGACTGAGACAACATTAGCTGAAGTTACTTTGTTATAAGCAGTATAATTTTTTATTTTTTTTAATAAGAATTCTGTATCTAATATACCAGTAGAAATAGAATTTTAAGACCTGTGGCAAAGAACAACCAGTTAACCAAATAGCTAAGATGTTAAGTAGCCATCCACAATGTTTGTTCTGGAAGTATTTTAGCCAATTATTGAAAATGGAGTGTATCCAACAATACGGAATACAGAAGGAGAACAGCAGTATTGTGGAGAAAAAACAGACTCCTTAGAAAATGCTTGAACAGAGAGAGAGAGATGGGTCACTACATGTGCACTGCAGTTTTCAATACTTTGTAGCAGGTAATTGCAACTTCTTTTTAATAGGATAATTGAATCTTATTTTTTCTTAGGGATTGGAAGGTCCTTTTGGCCCAAGGGGACCTCGGGGACCTCAGGTAAGGGAACTAAAAGATATCAAATAGAAAGAAAAAACATTATTTTCTGTAAGTCTATTCTACATAAAACCTGACAATTCTGTGGAGAGCAGTATGTTTGGTGCCTGAGGCACCAAGATGTCAGAGTCTGGCAAATTTTGGCATTCAAAAATAATTTTCAAAGAAAAGTTCTTGGCTGCTGCTGCTTGAAGCTTCTCAGAGGTGAATTGTGCATTCGGGCTTTCCAGCTGCAGAATTCTCCTCCTGCCCTTAGTGTAAAATCATGCCCATACATACCCTAACATGTTAAATTCCTCTCATCATATATGTTTCTTGGAAACCTGAACATGGTCTTCCTGAAATACAAGGCAGCCAGAGAGATAGAATTTTGTAGGAGAGACTAAAATCTGACATGATTAATTAAAAACCTGGGAAAAGAGTAAGAAAAATGATGCAATTTGTATGGAGTAGTAAGATACCTTTTCTGTCAGCATTGGTTAATGAATATTAACAATACAGTTCCAACATGCCGGACACTTTACAGAATATGAAGCAGACCTTAGCATTGTGCTACATTGTACTGTATCCTGCTCAGGCCAAATTCAAGAGAAACATCACATACATCTTCAAAGGAAATTCATTCTCTACTTTGACTTTTGTGTAGGGTGTCAGTGGACCTCCAGGTGAGCCAGGTCTGAAGGGCATTCAAGGCAGCAAGGTAAGATGTAGTCACGTGTGTGTAGATGTTATATAAGGAGAGAAGATGCAGAAAATCTGCATGGGATCTTTATACTGTGCTATCTTTTCTCCTCAGTAGTTTTTTTTAGTGGTGTCCCTTGTACAAAAATTACATAGATCACCTGCACTGTGCACAGTAGTGTCATCATGGTATTTAGGCCTTGTCTCATTGGGACATACAGCCTGTGCTCCACCTGGGTCCTCGAGCCCAGCCATCAGAGCTTGGGAGAGCATTTTGTAGGGCCACAGTCGGGTGCTACTTGGGACCTAGAGCCACAGCAACTGAATTTGGAATTTAAACCATCTGAATATGTCTTTGCTTCTGCCATCATGTGGGAAGTTTTTTCTAGAATATCTCTGATGCTTTGTGCTTAAACATTGTTAAGTGATTTTAGATGGTGGTTATAAAATATTGAGATGGAGTTTTTAAAGTCATTTATTATACTGCTTATATACTGTAAAAGTTCAGGACAACTTTAAAATTGGTAGGGGTGTAAGATTTGGTGATGATTAATACCTTAGTTATATTGAAAATAGATCATTTGGAGATAATGACTACAGCTTGTCAAGCAAAACCAATTAGATAAAGTATCTGATTAATTTAGGCAGTCTTCTGATTTTCAAACCTTTGGCAAATTGCTTTATGTGAATAGTTATCTTGCCCATAGGACAGCTGTTAATGTCATTGTTCGGTACAGAAAGATCTTTTATGTATCAGTTTGAAAATATGGGGTCTAATGACAAGGACATTTTACTACTGCATGAATAATAGAATGCCATATCTAAGTTTTACCAGGCAACTGAATTCACATAGAACAATTTGCCAAGGATGCAACATTTATACATTCATGTTTTGTTTCTTAGGCAACAAGTTAATTTGAAGATTCACAGAAATAAACTTAGTTGTGGGAAATATTTATGGTAAAAAGGTTGAAATACTGGCATCCACCATGATTTTCCTCTTCCTGACAAGTGCTTTTTCATACTTCTTGTGTCTTCATCTTTTCACAAAATGCTTGATTAGGAAAATTGCTACAGAATATTTCAGAAGTGAGGAAAGAAAGAGGATAAAGGGTCTGAAAGAAGCTATTCATGAATGTGGTGGAAAAGTCATGCCTCTCTTTAATTTCAGCATGGCAAATGACAGTAATTTTTTTATCTGTCATTTCACACTGATGAGTCCAAGATAGTACTCTAGATACTTTTGTTATACACTAAACCATATTTGTTATATGTTATTTGTTGTTCTGTCAGTCTTTTTATACACTTACCTATCTGTAAAATACCTGAAGCTGGCTCTCTGTAATTCTTCTAACTGGGTGCAATATTTATGGCCTCTTTTCATTTTTTCTGCAGATTTTCAGTATGGAAAAGTTTCCTTGTTTCTCAGCTTCCAACTCAGCAACTTGCTGACTAAGATCTCTAGCCAAGGTTTTTCAGGCTCAGACATCTATGATAATAAAAACACTCTCAGACAAGTTTAATTGCACTTATGTAATTACACTAAAAGCTAAAGAATATAGAAGAAACATAGAGGTTATCTGTCGACCTTACCTAGTGCCAAAGCCAACCTTTGGCATTTTGGAGCTTATCTGAGAAGAGTGAAAAATTTTTCAATGATCACTACAGATAATCAGTAGTTCTTCATAGCTTAATAAACACCCATTCAGCTGGTAAAGGTCAAGGCCTTTTTTGGTTCAGACACATAGTGATCTTTCCAATATCTTTTGTCCTTACAGAAAGATTAGTCAATTGCTCTTTTAAAATTAGTTTTCATGACACATAATACAATATATCTGAAAAGTAGCAGTTATTTATAACTGTCTCATATAAAATAAATAAGACTATTCTTAGTGCCCTTCCTTGTACCCGTGGCCTTTCCATGCTAATACTTTCTGCTTATTGAGCTGAGCTAGTGCCTTCAGTCTGGTTTAGCAGAGCTGAAGGCAGTTTCATGGCATTAGTATCAATATGACATAATGCAGAACACCACTGCTGAACATTTATATTCATTGTTTGTGGGCCATGTTGAGGTTTGAAAGGAGAGAGTCAGTTCCTCAAAATATAAACTCCAGATCAAGTTCAGCCTACAGATGTTTTGGGTCTCATTTGTGAAGTCTACTGTTCACTCAAATATCTGGCCAGTTCGGTGCATCCCTGACCGTAATGCAGTGCCATACCCCTTCTGCTTTGCAGTGCCGGGTTGCAGACAGTTGGGGATGGTGGTGTCGTCTGTGCTGCTGGCTCTGGCAGCCATCAGCAGGAGAGGGTTGCTGGTTTTGCAACTTTAATTTATTTGCTTAAATGTGATATGTCTGAAGCAATGCAGCATAGAGTCCAGAAACATCATCCAAGAAATTACTGGAAGGAACTTTTCATTACTTACTTCCTTTGTCATCCATCTGCATTCTCTTATTCTCTCTTAAAATGCTGCCTAATCTGTCAGGGTATAATTCTTGCTGTTTGCACAATATGATACTGCCTTATTGTATTGCCAGTGCTCAGTTGAATGGTTTGCAAAGTCCCACAACTTGCATTGAACAGCTTTCCATTTGTAGCGTGTTTCCATGTAGACACCAAAGTTTAGGGATGTTCATATGGAGCTGAACCTCATCTTTAACCTCTGAAAGTCTTTCTGATGCACTTTGCAATCAGCCCTTATCAGTAATAACCTCTTTATTACAAAACTAAACTGTGTCACCTTACTTTTGCCTTCTTTTCTAGATTCATATATGAATTGTAGAGCAGCCTATATCCTGCATAAAACACAGCTCAGCATGATATTAACTAAAAACAGCTTTTGCTATTAAGCAAAATTTAAAAAGCTTTCTCTATTTGCACTTGTGCAAAGTTATAGCATCTCAAATAAATATAAATAGTTTTATTACGATATAAACTTTTTCCATAAAGATGCTGAGAGATTTAAAATGACAAATTTAAACTCTGCTTCTATATAAATAATAATACGTTAACTCATCTTTTCCTTATGCCATATTGTTATTAATTGCCCTGACTAAATATATTTATATTTAACCGAATGTTGAACTTACATGATAAGAGGAAACTTACAACTCAGTATAAAACACAATCATTTGAAAAGAAAAACATTAGAGAGGAACAGGAAATTTCACTACTAGTTAGGAATTGGGAACTGGCTAATTTCACTCTGTATCTCTTGCCTTATAAATCAGTCATTTTGGACCTGTTCCCTGTTGTAGTTTTTTTTTTTTTTTCTTGTATTGACTTTCCGATGTTTATTGGCCATGTTTCACTAAAAAGATGTTAAATTCACAAAATAACAGTTATATTGTTAATGCCAAAGTCTACGTTATCTTTTCTCTCTCACTAACTTAAAATACTGAGAAAGAATACCATTCATAGCTGTGCTTTATATTTTCTTACAACTTTGCTGAAGGTCATTCACTTTAAGGCATATTTCAGCTTTATCAACCACAACATATTATCTGCATTCTAACATGAAACAAAAACTTACATCAAAGCATATTACATACTCTATCCAGCTATAGAACATATAAATAAAAATAAAAAAATAAAAATTAAAATTAAAAAGAAAAAGCTTTTGTAGTTCTTTTGAAGTCGCCACACCCAATTAATTAAATTGCAGAACTTCGATTTATAACCTTTACCTGTGGTAAACACATTTTTGACTCTTGTCACACTGCAGCTTGTAAGAGTAAAGAACTAACTGTGTTCCTTGTCTCACTATGAAAGCATAGTTGGCCTACACTACGATTTTGCTGGCTGATGCAAACAACAGTTTCCCAAAGACAAACAAAGAAACAAAGAAAAGACAGGATCTCATTTACAGAAGGATTAAAAGTACTAGAAATATAAGGTCAGCAAAGAGAAAAGCCATGCTGTGCTTGGTTCTGCTCCATTAATATCCTATATTGCTGCCTGGATTGCCAGGAGCCGGCTAGATGGCTTGTTAACAGATGGTTTGTTGATTAAATCAGTAGTGTTTGCTTTTGCTAGGCTAGCTTCTCAAAGATCACGTTGAAGTTATTACAGGAAGGCATAGGCTTTCGTAAGGGGACGCAGGAGGTAAAGTTAGTATTCTCTGTAGATGGAAACAAAACATTTACTTGCTCTGTAAATGTGATATATTCTGCCCTAAGCACCAATGTCCAGAAGCATGATCCAAAGAGAATCTCATCTCACTTCCAATGTTCTAGTAGTCTGCTTTGTGTGATTTAAGTACTTCTCTTCTACATATCTCTTATCTGCATTGGGTAATACAGGAAAATAGCATTGTAGCTGGCTATGGCATTTACTTTCATCGGATTTATTTATCACCTCCTATATTACATTGTTATATTCTGCTATTCCAAGAGTGAATTCTAAGAGTGAATTCTGAACATTAAGAGTGAATGTAATGCCATTTATTTTGATCAAGCAAACTTCTCAGTCCTGAGTTTTTGCTGCTACATTTTTGCAAAGCTAAAGTATCTCATTGGGGTTGAAAACATAAAATGTGCAGATCCACATGTTCCTAGTATTCTTGGAGTTAGATAAATGAATTTGCAACATGAATATGCCTATTATTGAGCTTTTCATTAATTGATTTAGATACTTGCTTATTTTATATATATATATATATATATATATATATAAAGCATATTCCATACAATTGCACAAGTGAGGTTCTGTAAGAGTGTTTGTATTCAAGGCAATTTTGAAAATCTGTTAGTGAGGGACTGAATTTTCAGAAGTTCGGTGGACAATTTAAAAACAGAATGATTTGGTTACACATTATAAAATTGGGGCATAAAATCAGGAAGTGGACGTGACCTGTGTAGTTAAGGTAGCCACTCAGAAGGAAGTAATGAGCAGGGAGTTGGTATGGTTATCATTTCAAAAATAAAACTGGGTTTGTTTGCTTAAACTTTTAGACCAGCTACTGGCAATAAATAACACATTTCTATAAACCCTGATATATTCATGGAAAGATTGAGAACAAGACATTCTTTAAAAGCCACTGTTAAAGTGAGTGCCTTTAACAAAAACTCTCAAAGAATTACCAGCTAAAGTTGTAAGAACAGATGTGTATTCAGACTTTAAAGGAGATAGTTAAGTTTGAATGTGGGTATTGAAAGCACTTATTTCCATGAAAACATCTTGGGATAACGCTTCTATGAAAAATCCCTTGTTGCATATTTCCCTGAAAATGTGTCCCAGAATGAACTGCTAAGGATTCCTGCTTCTCTCATGACTTACAAATTCTTTCCTTACTTATCTGGCAAGTTATATGTTTCCCAGGAGGCTGAACAATACAGTTTCCCTATAAAGAAGTGTAGTTTTGGTGTAGCACAACTACCTTAGAAATATTAAATATCAGTAATATATATTCAATATCTGTATCTGTTTCCATTGTTGTTTCAAATGTTTAAAAAGATCATCATATTTGAAAGCATATTTTTCACTATAGCTTATTTGTTATATCTTAGTCATTAATAGCTTTATAGACTCTGACATACAGACTTCCTGTTCCTTGCAGGGTGTATGTGCTTTCCTAAAAGTAAAGAAGCCATTTATGCTGGCACTAACTGGTATTCATCATAACATAGCAAGCTGTTTGCTGGGGGGTAGACTGTTATGTATTTTCCAAGCTTAAAATTGTACAATTTTAATATGTAAAAATTTTGAGTGGATTTGAGTGGAATGTTAAACAAAGAGAATGATTACAAAGAAGCTACTTTGAAAAGTAGAATTTTCCTTCTGACTGTAGGTAATGTTATTATTGGCAGTGCTTTACTGTTTTAATAAATTTCACATTTTTTGTAGCACTGTGATTGTAGAAGATAAAACAGAGGCTTGCTAATAGCTGTATGAACATATGACTGATATATAGTCTTTAAAACAGGTAAAATAGTTTAAGTTCCAATTTTGCATCTTGTCTGGAAAAAGGCTCTTTTATTTTATTTTATTTTATTTTATTTTATTTTATTTTATTTTATTTTATTTTATTTTATTTTATTTTATTTTATTTTATTTTATTTTATTTTATTTTATTTTATTTTATTTTATTTTTTTCCCCATCATTAATCTTCAGACATCCTCCCCTATCAGGGAGTAAAACATTCAACATAACCAAAATTTTCATGCTACTCTACATTCTTTTTATTATAATGCCTACTTAACAGTGTCTACACCGGTATCTATTGAAAAACAAACAAAAGCTACATCAAAGCTGGTTAAAGGACATCAGTTATTGGAGAGAAAACTAGATAATGTTTTCATCATGGTTAAATAAGAGCTTTTGGAAAAATGTTAACTTTTCTGGGACTTTCATCGAGACAGTGCATGCATTAGCATAGCCCTAGCATGTGGGTAAACTTGAGCAGGAACAAATAAATTGTAATAGGAAGCATTCCCCAGAGTTATTGTCCTTGGAAAGTTCTGTCAGAAGCTGTCAGAAATAGATACGAAACACAATGTCTGTTTGGACAACAGGCCAAAAAATAAAAATAAAAATTGGAAGACACTTTCCAAACACAACAAAGGGGGATGGTTTATTGTTTCAGCTGCATAAGGAGGTTGTTATTTACCTAACATTGTTTTTCAGAACGGAACAAGTTCCTATACGATTTCTTAGGCTTAGTTTTGACAAATGTAGCTAGTGTGTTTAGGGGCTTTTGCTGTGTCCAAAGTAGCCTGCTTATGCCTAGTAGGCTAGCGTGCTGCTGTTTTGGTTTTGGCTTTGTTTGTTTGTTTGAATCTGATATATTTATTTAATATTTTTCAAGTTTGCACATATCTTTTGCATTTTTTCTGTGTGGCATGCTAATTCATCCTGGCACAACGCACACCCCAGCCTGCCTTTTCCATGATAGAGATGACGACTGAGAATTTGAAAGGCTAACACTTTGCTCACTGCCTGGCCATGGCTGCCACCCCGTACCTGTGTGAATGAGTGAGAGGGCACAGGAGGGAAGCACCATGTCAAAACATGAACCTGCAGCTCTGCCTGTAGGGAAAACAGTGAGTCCAGCAGCAGCTACAGCTGGCTTGTGTGTGCATATGTGTGCATCATTTCTAGCAGTAGCAGTGGGAGAGGGCACCTCTTGTGTGTGTGTTTCCTGGAGGAGCCTATAGCTGCTCAGGCTGGAAGCCAGAGTGGGGATCCACCTCCAGCAGCTGTCAAAGCCAGATCATCTTGTCAGCGTGTGAGTTTAGTAGGAGGAATGGTAATCACACTAGCATGTTTTAAGTAAATCTTGCAACATACTAAAAAGAGTAGTGGCAGAGATTCTTAGTGGCAATAGATAAAGTACATGTAGGAGAGAGAAAAGCCAAAGCAACTGCTTTGTCACCTTATGGACTTCCCTATTCCTACAAAGAAGCCAAGTTGACCAAAGCCTTTTGAATCAAAAGGAATTGATTTCAGTAGGCTTTTGATCAGACTCAGGAAGTTGGAAGGTAGCAATAATCAACTATTTATGTTGTGTCAGTTTTCCACTCTGCCACTCTAAAAGTGCCAGCATTTACAGTGGTCTGTGTCTAATTCTTTCTGTCAGAGGCACCTCTGCCTTGAGGTGAAGTCCATTCCTAACTTTATGATATACAGACCCTGAAACTACAAGAGGCTGTACCTGTTAGCTCCACTAGTGAAGCAGAGAGCTACTGGAATAAGAGTTGGTGGTGAATTATGGGAGGCTATGAGCTGAAAGGCAAATTATCTTGGGCTTTTTTTTCGTTTGCTTAATATTCTTCCAAAAGCCATGTTTTGTATATCTTGATGACCTTTGCAAGAAGTACAGCTGCAGATAAACACAGCAGAAGTGTCTCTGTCCTGGAGGGTGTCTATGCATGGAAATTTGTTTGCAGAACTTTCTTCTGAAACCTTAATACAACAGTTTTACCTGTGTAGCTCCCATAGGGATGCCTTTGCCTGGGAAGCAGTGCACACCAGCGGTACTGGACTTTGCTGGTACTGTTCGGCCAATGCACTTCTACATGCTAATGCAGGAGCTGAACTTCCACCAATGCTTAGCTAATTGTGATCTGTCAGCATTGATGAAATTCAGTGGTCAAAATTGCTATGGTTGGAAATGAAATGGATGTTTCTAAGTCACAAAAACCCTTCTGAAAATGTTGCTTGTAGTGTATATAATTTTCTAAAGAAATAAACATTTCCTTACATATTTTCTCTACTTCTTGTCTAAACAGAATCATCCCAGAAAGCCCTGAAATTCAGCTAAAGTACAGCAGTGTTAAAACAGAGAGCTTGAAAAGAGAATTAAAGAGGATGCAAATGCTAGCTTTAGTTGTATTATTCTTGGCCTTCCCTAAATTTCCTGCTGATGGGAAACAGTTAATAAAAATTCTTTTTGATCAGCTGAATCTAAAGGACAGCATGTTCAATGCTAAATTAATTCCACGGATGAGCTGGAAGTCTAGATGATGGGCCATTTGAGGAATCTTTTTATTTTATTTTATTTTTAGTGAGTTTCAAAACAGACACAGGAGATAAAAAAACAGCTATGAACAAAACAGGCCAACTGTATCCCATAGAGCATCAGGCATGGCATTGTTAGCAGGTTGAGAGAAGGGATTTTCCTCTCTACTCTGCACTGGTGTGGTCTCACCGCAAGTACTGTGTGCAGTTTTGGGTGCCACACTCTAAAACTATTAGAGAATATCCAAAGGAGGGCTACAAAGATGAAGACTCTGATCTCAGGCATTAGAGTTTGCCTAGAGATTTCCATGGGTAACGTGTCCCTCATAGCAACATAGTACATGTAGAATAGCTAAACTCACAAAGCTATTCTGCAATTTGTCACTTATGACTTAAAGCTAGTGCACCTACTCCTGCAAAAGGCAGGTTCTTAAGATATTTTCCCTCTAATTTCTCCATTATTTAGAACAATTATTTTCCCAAACTATCATATTTATAAGGAATTTTAAATAATCTTTGAATTTGCAGGTCTTCATTGTAAGTGAATATAACATACAAATATAAAGTCTTGAGGCATACTGTTGTTAAGATGAAGAGATTGAAGTATTTTGGAATTTTGTCCCAGCAATATTGCAGATTTCATCTATTTTCACTTCTTTTTATACCTGAGTTTCTGTCTAAACATTAAGCTTTGAAGAAATTGTTAGTATTTAGTGTTTAGTGTTCCTACATAGAAGAAACAGTAGGTGTTTAAGCACACAAGTAGGTCCACTGAGATCATGCTTAAAGACCTTTTCTATATCAGGGTCCTAGAGCAAATGCACGTAGGGGATATCATAGCAGTCGTACTGAACTTTCTAAATAGATCAAGGTGCAGACCCTATTCATCGCAGGGGTTGTATTGTGTGAAGTGCATGGATTAAATGTGTATTTGTGAATGGTTGTCTGGATTTGTTTTGATTTGGAGAACTGCCAAGCACTTAAATTTGTAATTGATTGAAAATCATTACCATATTAGCTATACAATGTTTTAATCAGAAAATTACTTAGGTTAAATTAGATCTTAATAATTTTCTGAGTCAGTGGTTTTAGAACATATCTTCCAATGTGTCAGAACTAGTATTTGTAGTATCAGTCTGTGACAGGTTCTCCAGGCAATGAAATTCAGATCTTCAAAGGGTTTTATCTGCCTCACTCCTGCTTATGTCTCCAAATACCTGTTAATTTGGGGGATCTGATGCTTGTTTTCACTAGAACCTACATTGGCTTTGTTAGAAACATATTCAGCTAACAAGAGGAGCTGCAGTCAAAGACAGTAGTAAGAGCAACAGTTGTGATATGCAGCCTTTGCTACTGGAAAAATCTTTAGTCCTATGTATAAAGCATAAACACAGATTGATTTCCAGATATCTGTCTTTCTGGCAAGAAAAGGAGTGAAGGAAGCACATACCAAATTATTGAATAAAATCAGGACCAAAAAGATATGATGAGGAAGAAACACATTTTGAATGGCGTTATGACTTTATTATCTATCCCAGAAAATTGTATGGCCAGGATATTGGCCATGCTACTAACCAAAACATTTAGTTTTAAAACAGTTGTGTTTTGTTTTGTTTTTTGTTTGGTTGGTTGTTTGGTTGTTTTTTTTTTTTTTTACTTTAAATACATATTTCTATAGCCCTGAATGGTTGTGATGGAAAGATACTCTGGGAGAATTTGATTATGAAAAGAGACTATTTCTTTAATAATCTCTTTCTGTGTTTGTTTTTTTTTTTTTTTTTCTCTAGGGAGAACAAGGTCCTATAGGTCCCTATGGTCCGCCAGGACTCCCTGGTGTTGGACAGCCAGGACCCAAGGTAAGTCTCAGTTATATGTCTGTTAAAGTGCTAACTGTGGTCAGTCATTTTTTGGATGAAAGTTCTCATCTGAAGTTTTATCAAACTCAAGCTCTTATAATCTTGTGTAGTACTGGTTTGTGCATTTGTATAGAATGGAGATGACAGAACTGCTTTTCCTTCAACCCCAAGTTTTGATTATGATTCCACTGAAACAATAGGCCAGAAATAATGCCATTTAAATGAGGGTTAAATACCTGAGATCAAAGTCAAGCACTAGCAGATGATTGCGTTAATGAGTAATCATTCTTCAAGGCATAGAAATACATCTCAGTCACTGTGATATACTATCAAGTGACAGATTTGCTTTACTGTTTTTCACTATGGGAACTGATGTTCTTATATCCTTTGCAGTTGGCTTGAGGACTGAAATACAATGTAAGGTTCTGAATGTTAACTAAAATGTGCTTTCAAATGTTTCTAAATTATCATTTATGTTTGTTTTACCTCAAGAGATATTGTTTGATTTCAGATTTTTCTGATGACACGATTAAGTCATCTATATATAAATGTTAAGCTTTTCAAAAGCATGAAGGTGAATTAAGACTGAACTTAGTAATATTCTTTTTCACAAGGGCGCTCCAGGTCGAGAAGGTAAAATTGGACTCCCAGGACCTCCTGGAATTGGTGAGCCAGGATTACCTGTAAGTCGTTGATAGATGAATTGGAAGTGAAAATAAATAAGTCTTTAATAAATAAGACTTTAATTGAATGACAGCAGCTATATAGGGTACTGATTCCATAAGCCAATCTACATAGTCTAGAGCAGCAGCTGTGCCAGCCTAATATAGCAACAGTAATTGTGCATGAATTGCTGGAGTAGGAGAATTAAGTCATGTCCAAATAAGTTTTGGTGAAATAAAAAATTGCATGGTCCATGTGAGCGAGATTACAGCACACAGTTTTCAGACAGACATGGAGTTGTATACTAATAGGCATACCCTTACTTGTTTGAATTAAGGAGATCTTTAAAAAATGTTTAAAATCAAATTTTAAGAAGGTGAAAATCCAAAGTCTGAGATGTTCCTCAACTCCAGTCTGTAATTTGAATTGCATCAGAAGCAAAAATCCAAATTATATGCTTTTAATTACACCTTTCTCTTCTGAATTACAGTAAGTTACCTTTAGCAAGCTCTTTGTAGCTCTGAGAAACAGTTTTCTTCTAATAGCCTCCTTGGAAGCTACAAAGCAAAGGATTGTACTCCTTCTTCCATTGTTAAGTTAGTGCTTGCTGATGTTTCTTTTTTCCTGCTGTATAAAATGTGTAGTTTTCTTACTTCATTAATAATCACAAGATTGTTAATTAAGAAGCCACAAATGTAGATGATTGTTAGAATTCATTCTAATATTATTTTTGAAAGTCTCCTTGTGACTATAAAATATATTTTTTCACAAAAAATGTAGGAATATTTTTATTTAATCAAGTCCTTAAAAACTCTTCAGTAGCTTTAAATAATAAAAGCTGAATTTTCTGGAAGAACCAAAAATACTACAAAACAAAAGAATTATTTCAGTGTTCATTTAAACAAAAGTTGGAATTTTCTAATTATGTTTAGCCAGCCATTTTGTATTAAAAAAAAAAAAAAAAAGTTCAAATTAATGATTTTCATTATTTCAGGTACATGAAATTATAAGGAATAAATTACAAGGCAGTAAATATATTTATTATAAATTAACCCACAATTTCATTTGGGTTTTAAGGATAGAGTCTTTAGACATTATGACATTCAGATCATTTCAGCATTACCTTCTTCTTATCTAAATCCTCCAATTAAGGTTTACTACACTTCATTTGATTGTCTGGGCTCAGCCAGCTGTTGTGTAAGTGTTGCTACTTATCAGTGCCATAAGAGTTGCAAGGAACTATATTAGCAAACTAGACAAAATGTCAGTAAGAAATGTAATTGCTGATATCATCTGATTTTTTTTTTTCTTTTCTTACAGGGACCACGTGGCCCTGATGGTCTGCCAGGTGAGAAAGGTCTACCAGGAGAGGGCATTCAAGGACAAAAGGTAGCTTTATGGAAACATTTTTTTAAATTATTTAATCATAGGACAAATTTGCTTTAGTGCCTAAGCTATTTAAGAGCACTGATCATTTTAGTGGTACAAAATATCATACGTGTATGGTAGATCTTGGTCTTCTGAATCACTGTGCTCTCTGAATACCCCTCCTAGTTCAAAAGCTCTATTAAGATAATTACAAAAGAGTTGCAGTGTTCCTCTAAATGTAAGAAGTTAATGATTCTCATATTTATGTATTTACCAAGATACCTTTTTTCACCATCATTAATGAGATAAGTAGTCTTCTGAAAGACTACTTAGCTATTTATGTTTTTTATTGGAAGAAAACATTCAGGAAGTATTTTTGTTCTGTCTTACCATTTTTTGGAAGCTAAAACTTGGGTTATATGAGTCTCTGTGGACAGTTACCTCATTAAGGGCACGTGGCAATTTAATATGTGTGAACATTCCTTTTCTTAAAAATAAGTACAAACAAGCAAAGATTTATGGTAAAATCATAACTGGTTTTCTCATCAAAGTGTATCCCTCTTTGAGTGGCTTCAAGATTCTCCAGAGCCTTGAGCTACCAAGCAAAGCAGATTTTTCTTCCTTTTAAGGAAAAGACGTTAGCCATGTCCTTGCACCAGAAGGTTCTGAACTACTCTATCTACTTACAAAATGAACACGTTATCGCATTCTCAAAATGTACTTTCTGACTTCATGGTATTTAATTTTCTCCTTTTGAAGTCCTGTGTTCAACGAAACAATGAATACAGATGAAGTACATTATGAATTGTAACCAAAATTGTAACTTTGTAAAATTGTAACTTTTCTGTAAAACTAATAATTTAGTCGGCTGTTTTTCTTGTTTTTTTGCAAAGGAATACTTTTCTCCTCATTACCCACATTGTGTTGACCAGTTTGTCTTGGATCGTTTCCTTCATAAATTCCCATATACAGTTACAAAACTGTTACTCGTTTCTAGGGTGAAAAAGGCTCTGAAGGTGTAGCTGGTCCAACCGGAATGCCAGGTCAATCAATCAAAGGTGACAAGGTGAGACCCAGAGTATTTTCCTGATCATATTTATAGTTATATTTATAGTAAATTAATGATGAATTATTCAAACAACAACACGAGAATATGTTTTAGCTTGTATCTGAGGTACTCCTTCAATGCAGCTTCATAAACTTCATAGCATTCATCTATACAAGTTAACTGCACTATGGACGGTATTCTATGCAGCTGGGAGTTTGGGGGAAGAAATTGATTTACTTTCCTCCTAAAATTATCTCAGAAATATTGTACTTAAAATATTTTAAATTAAATATTTAAAAAAATGAAAAACCCTTTGGGTTATCTAGTCTAATGGACCTGGGACAGGCAATGAACACGTTGGCTTCTGAAATTAGTTAGCTTTTTGGCACCCAGGCCCTCAAAGAATGATCCAGAACAATTGTAATTCCCTTGGCCTGAGGAGATTCTGGCCTGTAACTTGCATGGATCTAGAGGATGACTGATGAAAAACGCTCAAATGTCATGTAGAGCAGAGACATTGATCCAAATCTTCCTTCTCATGGTTTAGTGATGTAGCCCTACTCCTACTCCCTGTTTTTTGCCTTCCTGCATGTCCCCATGACTCCTGCTCTCCTCACTATCCCACACTTCTCTTCTGTGAGAGGGGAAGATGACACTCCCATCCAGAGTTACCTACAGTTTAGTCAACAGGGAGTGTTTCTCAGATGTGGGAAGTTTGATTTGAAGTTGTTCATCTTACTGTTCTGTCAAATGGATCTCCAAGATCTTCAGGGAAACCTAGGTGGTCTGATGTGGCCCATCTGTAAGAGGCATGGTCAATGAACACCTTCCAGACCATCTTGCTCGAGGCTTTAGTTACAGGAAGACTGATTACCTGAGAAGAAACAAACTGTCTTATTCCCATTTCTACGTAGGAAAAATGCAGTGACAGCCAGGGCAGTAAGTGTTTGGGACCATCTCAATATGTAAGCGTGTCTGGTGTAAGTTAAATTAACTATTGCTTTGAAGGGACTGCTGTCCCACTTCCCGGACACCTTTATGGGTCTCTGCCACTTTCAATACCCAAATGAACTCCTGTAATTCCACTATTCCAGCCTTAAGTGCTGTACAATACCACCTGACAAAGATTTTTCAACAATACTCTCTAGCTCCTCTTTAAAAATAATACCCTCTAGCTGCTCTTTTACACTTGCAAAATTTTCTTCTGAGTGCTGTGCAAGCAACTGTATATTTCAATACAAGAAAATCTGCAAAATTAATCTCAGTCTGGAAAGATAGGCTGCAGATCCCTCTAGATGTGATTGTCTAATGTTATAAATGCAATAGAGTTTGCAGAAAGGAAGAGGTGTGTTAGATGAATTGCCATAAGCAGACTTTAAGGCATTCAAAATTCTCATTTACCTCAAACAGAAGCAGCAAACCTCAAGATCATACAGTCTGGGGACTACCGCTCTGTGTTTAATTTAAATGTACTAATCAGCTAACATAGTTTATTGCAATTTAGCTCTCTGGAATACTTTTATACAATACAGGGTGAACAAGGCCAAGTAGGACCACAGGGCCCAGCAGGACCACCAGGAATAGGCAATCCAGGAAGCCAGGTAAGTTTGAATCAGGAACAGGCAGACACTGAGCTGCAGATATGAAGAAGGCAGCTAGTATGACCTGAGTGAGGGATTTGTCTGTTCCATTGTTAAGTTAGAAGACACCCATAAACTGCCTAGCTGTAGTGTGAAATCTGTCCTGCATTTATTCTAGTCTTTTTATAAAGAATTAAACAGCAGCAACATATAATGAATTTCATCAAAAATACTGCATACTATAACTCCTATTTAAGAAGACTGTTCTTAATTCTAATCCTGTTTGTCTACTCTTGTGGCCATAGCGGATGAGAAAGATGGAAGAGCTCTGTTGCTCTTCTAAGAGCAAATGGCTTTGCTACAAACTTTATTTAAAAAAAAAAACAAAACAACTATCAGATCAGTCCTACACTTTGGGAATGTAATATATGTATGTATTTGTACATAGTTTTTTGTTTTATACTTCATCAGAGCTCTAATTTTGATTTGAAGACGTTAAAAATCTCAGTGTTTTTGCATTTTAAAAGGCATGTAGTTAGTCTTCAGCGAAAGCATCTTGACATTAATGGTTACAACTGATTTGAATGATTTTAGGATTAAGAAAATAGAAATATGGTGTAATATGCATAATAATTTGCATAGGAGATAAATCAAGTGCACCGCTTGGACAATGACATGTAGGGG
This sequence comes from Netta rufina, assembly GCF_964035555.1. Lineage (NCBI taxonomy): Eukaryota > Metazoa > Chordata > Aves > Anseriformes > Anatidae > Netta > Netta rufina. The sequence goes on along the minus strand of NC_140124.1, from coordinate 27,034,078 downwards.
CTTCATGAGGTAAGAGTCCACCACATCTGGATTTCAATCCCCGTTGAAGTTTGTCAACAGCCTTGATTAGGTGGATGCAGAACAACAGAAACATCCAAAAAGATATTTTTTTTGTGTGTTTTGCTTTGTTCTGCATTTTTTGTGTGTTTGTTTGTTTGTTTTTAGGAAAGAATATTATTCATGTTTACAGCATTCCAGTAAATTGGGGTTTAGATACTGAGAAACTTCCCATTGGCTTTATCCCTGAATAGTAATTGTAGTCATTACACTTGTAATAAAGCTTGCATTTTGCAAGGCTTGCAATTGTAGTCATTACACTTGGATAAGGCTGTGAAATCCACAAGATAGTGACGAAGATGAGATAAAATATTAACTGATAGACTCATGATGAATTTAAAATGTAGAAAAATATAATGCATTAACTCATTTATTTTGATTTATAGGGTGTACAGGGTCCACAAGGAACTCCTGGGGCAAAAGGATCCAAAGGTTTTGGTCTGCCAGGTCCAAAGGTAATGGTTAAGATACTAAATATATATATATATATATATATATATATATAACACTAGGAAGAAGCAGCAAGCAATGTATCCTTTGCCAGGCTTTTCAAGAGTGTGTTTTGATGATATGTTCACCGCTGAGCTTGTTAATTGGAGATAACAATTACTTCTGATTCTTCAAGGAAAAAACACTCATTTATTAAGGTGTTCCCCAGAGCATAAGGCTTCGGCTGACATCCACCCCTTTTTCAGTGTAAATTTTGGCTTCCAAATGAACACAACTTTTTAAACAAAGTGACTTTCAGACATGTTTATATCTAATCAATTTGGTGTCTTATTCACATTGTTCTTAGCATTTTACTAAGCAACTTAGCTGTAAAGCAGCAATGGTTTGGAGACTTATGGCTGATCTCATCAGGCCAATTCTTTTTTGCAATGCTTGTCTGTCCTTCAGCCTTCCATGGTGACCATGAGAGAGAGATGAAACCAAAATTAGAAACACTAGGAGAGAAAAAAAGAACTTATTTAGAGTTTATTTAGTAGCTGATGCTGCACCATAGCAAGAGGGAAAGGAGGAAGAGAACAGGAAAGTAAGGTAAAAAATTGCTGCTGCCAAACTCCAAGCCTCCAGCAATATGGTGTCAGGTGAGAACTCTATGAGGGTGAAAAGGGAATTTGACAAAATATTCAGGAGAACAAATGGAAAGAACTGATAAACTGTAAAGCAGTTGTGTGCTTAGTAATCACCTTGATTGGCGGAAGAATCAGTAGTCACTCCATCAAAAGCAGGGAGAAATACAGTCATTTTCATCTGGACATTACTTTGGCTTGTAAGTAGCAGTTACAGCAACAGTGTTTAATATCGATGCAGGGAAAATGATGTAGTTCTGCAATACGTTATGTTTGAAGACATTTTCTCTACAGTGAAAAAATACTTTAAAAAGCATAATTGAAAAATTTAATTCCAATTTCTTTAGAAATAGTTTTAGAACTACTGGAAGGAAGAATTGCAAGATCAAAACTTTCCTTTAAACTGAGGTTCTGATTTTTCTTTATTTGGATTCATCTTTCTTACAGTGGCAGCAGAATCTTTGATATACCAGTAGGAAATAGAAAATAAAAGATACTTAAATGAATTAAAACAACAAGAAGAAATATGGCATGATTCACTTACACTTTCTATAAATAAATAAAATAGATGCACTTCTACAAGTTATTGGAGTTTTGACAGAATGGAATATTACAGTCAAAAATCACTTGATTGAAAATTGGACCACCTCTATGTGTAAAACAGTTGGTGAGATAATACAAGTAATGAATGAAGCCAAATTATATTCCTGTGTCTAACAGAAGTCTTTTTGTTACTAGGGTCAACAAGGTGAACGTGGACAAAAAGGAGAACCAGGACTCCCGGCAACTGGATTACGAGGACTTAAAGTGAGCCTCTTTTTAACTGCTTCTTAGTGTCTTCTGATTCTTTCCCCTGTTGCTGATAAATGAAGTAGACTTTTTTTGCTATACATTGACTATGATCAAAATAATAAGGAATTTCAGTGAGAGATATTCCCTTAATGTCACACTTTAACCCTTTAAACTCAAAATGCTATGCTAAGGCTCCCACCCTCTCTCCTGAAGTCATTACTGCATCCATAACTGAAAGAGTTTGCCTCCAGTTTTTCTAAGCTATCTCTACAACCTTCTGGAAGGCTTCTACTATCTCTGTTCCTCTGCAGTGATTAAAAAAGAAAAGAAAAAAAAAGTCTGTGTGACAGCAGTGCTCATACTGCCTGTGTGTTAGAAGAGGTGGTAAACATTTACAGCTTTGACTTCAGCTGCCAGTTTGAAACCTGTATATCAGATCCTTGACATTTCAAGTAGGGCTTCCCCAAAAATTGGCTAAAATAACATGGATATTTTGATTTCAGTGATTTTTCCAAGGATCATGGAAGAAGCATGTTGCAGGAGTAGTTCATATGACATTTTCAACAATTTGTGTCAAGGTCTGTCTTAAAAGTAATGCCTAGACCAGTTTATACAACAAGAGAGGCAGTCTTTAACCAACACGATTTTGGGTACAAGCCAATCTATGAGCATCATTCACCTCATGCAATGCAATATCATTAAGTCAGGTAAACCAAAGACTGTAATGTAGATTCATGAGAGAAATGATTAGATTGGACAGGCCAGTCCAACTGACCAGTTCTTCAATCCCAAATGCTTGACTTTTCAAGTACATTGCATTCTTATCATATTATCATTGTGCACAGAATAACAAATAGTTTTAATTCATGTTTTTACTTGCCGAAAAATGCAAGTTTATTTAATACAAAACAAAGATTTAAGAAGTAGGTGGAAGGCTTTAAGAGAAATTTAAAGTTCACATTTTTCTGGCTCTATAGAATAATTAACTGGGGATAACAACCCTTACTTGAACAAAAATATTGTATGTAATGAATTAATATTTTAATGCACTGTTAGAAATATTTTACATAATAATAATAAAAATATGATGTGTGTAGATGCAATTATTTATTCTTCTTCAAGGGAGATATAGGTCCATCAGGAGTCCCAGGAGAGAGAGGGGTGCAGGGAGACCCTGGAAAAGCAGGGGAAAAGGTAAGGAAATATATTTTTCTGCATGTAAAAGCTATAGATGAAAGAATACCAAATTCAATCTTTATCAGTTTACAGGTATGTAGTGACAAGCAGTTCATCCTGGGGGAGGGCATGGGGCAATAGTTCTGCTAGGGAAAAGTGAGTATGCTAGTTGGAAAGTTTCCAACAGATTTTATTAACAGTGGCTGCCATCTGAATCTGTAGATGTTTTACCTGTCCTGCCTTTTGTGGGCTACTGATTTTCATTAATTTTCACAATCTTCTTGGAGAACAGATAGCTCGTGTCCTATGGCCTGCTTAGATTTTTTCCTGACACCTAGAAGTCTGGCTCCAGTTGGTGCAACCTACGGTAACCCTCCATCTAGTAGGGTTGTGAGCTGTGGCTGAAGTCCCCTAGCCTGGTACAGAAACTATAAGAAAACACTGAAACCAGGGCTCCTTTTTTCCAATCGAAATTCTGAGATTTTAAGAGAAACTCAGCCATATTGCAAAAAAATGTCCTATCATTATTTGCCTAAGTAAAAAGTTGCTCTTCAAGTAAAAAGTTGTTTTCTCTTTTAATTCTACTTTATCCAAAGAAAATGAGCTGCTGAGTGAGCAAAACTCAGTGCTTTGGCTGATTGTTGAATGGCTGCAGACAATCCAGTGGTCTCCAAACTCTGCTGCTGTACAGCTCTTAAATGAGGGTGACACCTGCCCAACATATTGAACTGATGAACTGAACATGATTCAGTGCAAGCAAATCAACAGTTTTTGACTGTCTTTAATCAGAAAGTAGCTGAATACCTCTAATAACCATCTAATAAGGATGCAACTTCACATTTTTTTCAGCTGCAAGGGCAGTGCATGTAAGAGTTTGACAAGTGACAGTCTGAGGCCATAAGCTTCCCACTATGGATAAATACATAACATTTCTGGTTTTACTTAATTAAAAAAAAATGAAATCACCTGCTATTAAAGTGCTTAGAAATGAACCTCTCAGTGTATCAGGAAGATACATCAGAACACAGAGTAGATGTTAAGCTAAGGTTACAGTTAGATTCTTTATTTGGGCATGCTGTGGTTTCTTTTTTCTTTCACATATTGCCATTCTCATGATCATCTTGGTACTATTGCTGTCGTAATTAATTATAAGTGAAAATGTTAGAGTTGAGCAGCTACCTTGTGTATTCAGGACAATGCAAAGAACAGTTGGATGTCTGCATTGAATAGTGGGCACAGAGATGTTATAGCAGTTTTCTGCAGGTGGGAACTGTCTCACAGAAATGGTAGCCACCAGTATCATGAGCAGGCTCTATAATAACACATCCATCAACAGCTTGTATCAGAGATAGAAGTTAAAACTTCATTTTAATCTATTTTTCATTTTCTGTATTACCTGCAGGTTTTCTGAAACCCTAATCTGACCAATATTATTCATAAATATTTTTTCATATATTTATATATATATAAATATACATATTTATATATAAATATTTAGCATGATGTAATATGCAGATTATTTGTGAATTATTTGAAGCAATGTTTCTGGCTAATATTTGAAGCCTGGATTGGCCTTTGGCTATAGAAATGCAGAAAATTACTGCTTCTTAAAAGTTGGTTGTCTCAGAATTGGTCAGCAGACTGTTTCTAATAACTTTGCAAACATTTATCTTCCACATATGAGTATACACATGGAATTCTACTGCAAAAGGAATGTGATTGTAGGAGGTTTGGGGGTGGGAGGTAAAAAGATATTTTCTTCTTTGACCAGTTTTTTAACTAACATTTTTTGGGAAAGTACTTATGCAGACTTTGTAAGTCCAATCATTGATGGAATCAATACAATGAATTAAATAAAAACTAACCATTTAATCTCTGTTAGGGGGAAAAGGGAGATCAAGGTCCAAGAGGCCCAGAAGGACCCCCTGGCAAAGGAGATGTAGGCCAGAAGGTATGTCTTAGCATGCACACTTGAGAAGCACTATAAAGTTCAGAAGGACTTCTTTTGTAATAGTTCCAATTCTTATATATTTTTTTCATTCGTTATATCTTAAGTTGCAATTACCTTTTAACTGATGATTTAAAGGAGACAGATATGATCCCTAGCCTGAACAAGTGCAGGAAAATCAGACTATGAACATAGACAGTAAAGTTAATGAGACAGTAGAGGTTTTCTAAATGTTTGGCACAGGATTTTCATTAAAGTTAGGTTACTGAAAATTATTTCAGTATGCTGATAGGGCAAGAGGAGGAACTAAAGGAAATTAGGTGACTAATTAGGTTTCTAAATATGAAATTAAAAGCCTGGAAAGGTGTAGACAAACTAATGCTTTTATCTCCTACCTAGTTAAATTTGGGACTTTTGGGGCAGATTCTAAAAATGAGTGGGATTTCACTTGGAGCGAAGTATCTAAATACCTTTCTAATTGTGGGCATCATGCAGTTGTGAATGAACCTTTGCTGTGATTTAAACAAAAGCTTTGTTTCCATCAGGGTGACCCAGGAGAAAAAGGATCCCAAGGACTGATTGGTTATAAAGGAGTGCAAGGCCCAGCTGGACCAAAAGTAAGCTTGTTCTTTCAGGGTAACCCTTCATTTTGTACATCGTACAAGAATCTATTGGATATATTTAATGTACAGATTTCTCAAATGTCTGTTGCTTTGAGACAACACAAAAATAAAAATAAAAAAAAAAGGAAAAGCAGAAGTAATTCCATCATTTTTCCTGTTTGTCCTGAATGAAATAAGAGTCCTAAGGAGAAAAATAACAGGTAATCATATAATTATAGACCTTACAGTTATGCTCAAGCACTGAGAAGATAAATTAGAATTTTCCAAGTGATTCTAAGGACAAGCATTTTGCAGATTTTGACTTGGAAACATTAACTTTCTATTACAGTATTTTGTGTGTAATAATAATTTTGTGTGTCTCTTAATGGAGAGGAAATTGAAAAAATCCAAGCATTCTGGTTATTCCATTGGCTTTGTAAGTGAGACACACACACACACAAATAATTACAGTTAAAAAAAAATCAGATACGCAGTTCAACCAATAGTTATTTAAAGCTTGAAACTTGAACCACAAGAGAAAAAAGTTGACTGTTTTATCCCAAATATTTTCCATCTTTACCTAAAGCTTTACACATATTTTTATAATGTGAAGTGATGAAAAAACTTTTATCTACTTGTGCAGAAAATGAAACTGTTTAAATGTAGGTGATACTGTTTTGTAACAGGGTGAACCAGGAGAGAGAGGGCCACCTGGAGTAGCTGGATCATCTATTCAGGGGCCACCTGGACCAAAGGTGATTATCTGTATGTTTGCTGGAGACCAGAGATCAGAAAATTTTTATTGCACATTTCTGTCAAAGTTAAAGAATGTAAACTAAATGAGTTAAAATTTATTTTGGAAGTAGCAAATCTGAGTGAATTTTAAAGGTAAGGAGTACTGAAAAGTACCAAAAAATTAATGAAGTATGTCTGGAAGCCATTTAACATGATGCTGGGCTTAGTGGGTGTCTTCCTTTGAAATTAATCATGTTGAAATCATCTTATTTCACATTTACTTATGCTTGTGGTTTTTTTTGTTTGTTTGTTTTTGTTGTTTGTTTGTTTCTTGTAAAGACTAAAGATTTCCTGAAAGCAGCTGTAAGCCCCTGCAGAAAAGTGTCTATGGACACTTCCAGGGAGTTATATGCTGATGTAGAAATTTTTTTTGGAGGTGATTGTTTGTATGTCACTTCCAAGTGAATAACTGGACTGTATTTTCTATTTAAAATGAAATATCATATGCCAGATACCTAGAGCTACATCTATCTCATTTTATCTATGGCTGAAATGTACCTGAAATGGGTGTGAATTGTCCTTCTGAGTGAAATATGCTGACTTAGCATTAAAACCATTTGAATATTCATTATTGCCCACATTTTTATTTTATGGATAGGATCAATGCTGTTTTTATAATACCCCAGTTAATTTCAGCATTAATTGTTGCTCTTCAGTTTTGGTGTAATAATCACTACTGGATATCCATCCACTTTGGAGTCACTTCATCCCCAATTTTCTTCTTCTGTAAAAATATATGTGAACCTACACACATGCACATGTAGATATTGTATACACAATGTACTTACCAGCCTGGCAACAGGACAGCCCAGGGGACTAGGATTTGTTTTGGACTTGTTTGTGTATGGAAGATGACGAAAAGAGAGAATGGAAGAAGCTCAGGGTGCACCTGCAGTAAAAATGGAACCACAGAGAAGAAAAAAAGGAGTGCAAGGTGCTCCATTTCTCTTATATAGGTTTAAAATCATAGCCACGTGCCAAACATTATGTCAGGAAAATAAAAGTGTCATCTTGTAACACATGACTTGCATGAAGGCAGGTTTCAGAACACCCGTCTGCCTTCTTGACATGGTGCCATTTTTCTGGTTAATGTGGCATTTTTGAGAAGACATGTAAGTCAGCCTTTTGATGACATTCTTGCTGAATAATAATAACTTTGTAGACTTCATTATCTTTTTCACTCTTTTATTCAGTTCAGTACAGTTCATACCACTTTCTTAGCAGACCAGCCATGATCCAAAGTCCTCTGGAGTCTGTAAAAGTGTTTTCAGGCTCTTCACTAAATTTTATGTCAGACCTTTTGTATGCAGTGACTAATGCATCAAAACAATTAGTTTGGGTAATTATACTATGTAAGTTGATTTTTAGAAAAATTGCCTATTTAGTTCCATAGTAATACCTATACCTTTGTTTCAATAAATATCACCTATGTTTATGCCAATTGCTCAAAAATATAAAAAGCTATGCACGTCCATACTCTCTCTGCATTGTGGAAAGTACAGTGATTAGTAGTATTTGTTTCACTACCAGGATGTTCAAAGAATACAAGGCATTATAAATTTATTGTGCAGGAAAACTGCATGTTTTTCAGTGCTGGGAGTTGTCATGGTCTGAGGTCTATTTATTACATCTCCAAGTATTTGCTGTAGTAGTGGGTGATCACTAGATGTCTAACCCCTGGACAAGGTTGTGTCAATTGGAAATTTATTTATTTTAAGCTACACCCACGTTTGGGGATTTGAGTTTCATTTCCCTTGACAACCATTATGCTGTTACCAATACAGAGACAGTAACATTAGATAGCTGCTTTTTCTCATATTCCTCTCATGGTTACAGCTGTTCCATGGTTTTGATGGAACCTTTGATCTTCATTCCCTAGTGAAAGTCCTGAAATACTGACTTTCTCATTACTGTTAAAAAAAAAAAAAGGAAAACTTTCATTGAAAACCATCTTTTTTATTTTTATGATCCTTAATGTAAAGTGAAACATCTGTTGCCTTAGATTAAACATCAGGAACCCAAGGGTTAACATACGAAAAGTGAAATTTAAGCCTCGTTGCTTTCTAGGAAAGTCACTGGCAGAGCTAGGACTGCCAACAGTTATTCTGGCAATATTTGAAGAAAAATGCAAGTTACTTCCTGGGTCTTCGTAGAAGTCTGTGGAGCCTGCAACTTTGAAATGGTGTGCCATTGCATCTGTAACCTTTCTGAACATATCCTGTCTGCCAGCACTTTGAATTTCTTTGCTGTCCTCTGGCAGAAACAAGGTTACACCAGCCTTACACCAGTCTGTGCTTAGCTTGTGATGTTAAAAACTTCCTCTAGAAATGCTGATTTCATATTACCTAGTTCAGCAACAGTCATGTCACTGTCAGAAGGAATGGAATATTAAGCTGAAAATGATAAAATATTATATTAAACTGATATTAAACCAAAAATAAAAATGTCTTTCGTTTTATTTCTTTTTGGATAGGGAGATCCAGGACCCAAGGGGCCACCAGGAGATGATGGGCTTCCTGGAAATTCAATAATGGGACCAATGGTAGGAATTTGGAGACAAAAGTTGGAAAGCAGAGAAATGTGAGACATAATGCAAAGCTCTTGTGAAAATGTATAAACTGCCTGAACAACTTTCTCAGGAAAGTAACCAACTAATTCTTCAACTTTTCTATCATCCCAACTTAAGTATATGCTTTAAAATAAGCTTATATTTTTTTCAAAGAAAAAACTCAAAATATATTAAATAAATAGTACAGTGTACCTCATTCTGCAAATTTCCCTCATGAAGCCTTCGTTAAGAAGGTAGCTCTTGAAATTCATCTCCACCTTTCATTACCTCATGTTGTCTTTGGTGCCTCTGTTTGAACAATATACACTTTTTTGAGTAGGAGCGGACAGGTATTATCTGTTTTAACAGCGGTGTTTCAGAACTACCAACCCTGCAATTTCAAAAACATATGTAAAACACAAAATAATGGATTTTAAAAATTGATCTCCTAACACTTACTTGTGTATAGGTTACAGAATGGGTTTTACTTGGTCAAATCCTTTACATTTTTAACTTCAACACTGGCAAAGGGGTGCAGTAGTCTATTGCAGGTTATGCTATGCTCACTGTGCAAGCCTTTAATGGTTTACTGGCAAGATTAACCACCCTTACTGGAGGGTGGTGGATAGCACATTTATATATTCAGTATTGATCCAGTGATGCATGCAGTAGCCTGTATTTTTGAATTTTCAACAACAGTAAAATGATTTACTTTGTCTGTAATCTGGAATGCTAATTCACTCTGTTTTTCCATAAAACGAAGTGATAAATGAGACTTAATTGTCCAGTCCAGTATTTAATCATTTAGGTGTTGATCATGCCATAACTTTTTTTTTTCTTAATAATAACATTGTCCTGTTCTTCCTGCTGGATATGTAGAATCTCATCTACAAACTTCTTGAAACTTTTTCCTGTTTTTTACACATGGTAATGTTTACAGACAGTCAAAGCCATGGGCACAAAATGTATGTTTATATACTGTGTTTTTGTTTGTTTGTTTTTAAGAGTGAAGAAGCAACTGCTTCTACATTACTGCTTCAGGACATGACTTTACAACCTGCTCTGAAAAGGAAAGCAATGTAGATGAATTAATGTAGCATGTCATCAGTGACAACAATGGCACCTGCCTTGTTGGCAGTGCACTGACTTGCAGTGAGTCACTGGGATTATATTATCCAGATCCCACAAAACTGTGGGAAACAGTAATCATGGAAGTTCTCCCTGTCCATCTCTATTGTGTTTTGGATGCAGCTATTAAAACAAAAACAAAAAGCACAAAAACAACTAAATAATCTGGACTAAAGAACTGTCTCATCCAGCAGATTTGGCAGTAGATTTATGACTTAAGTAGATTTATAGCTATGCTACTAATGGCAAAACCAGCTACTTGACAAAATCCCAGTTCTGAAAGAAAATAATGTGTTAACATGTATTTGGTATTTACAGTGGTCTGGTAAGATTAAATGAAAACATCTGTTTGGCATTTTTTTACTGCACTAGAATTGGAAGTAAAAATAAAGATGAACTCATGATCCATGATTTCTATTCTTGTTAAAAAAAATGTCACGAAACGTTTTTAAAACATTTTTTATTTTATCCATAATGTAAGAACTATGGGTATTAAGAATGAGGAAGAGGTAAATTGGTTTTCCATTATAAAGCTATTCATGGACTAAAAGCACACTCATTGTTAAATTCTCTCAGAACTGAGTTGGAATTTCATGATTTGGAAAGTAGGAAGCATAAAGAAACATCTCCCAGGGCTCTTGCAGTTTGAAATTGGTGGTAAGATTCAAGTGTTTGCCTTTAAAATCTTTCAGTGAAATTATCCCTTTGGACTGTACAATAAGAGAGACTCATAGAGACCAGTCCCTGAGGTCTGAGCTGCTTGTCAGGAATCCATCTGTAGTTTCTTGAAGTATTGTATGTTGCAGAAATTTCCAGGCACAATATGCTGATGAAATACACTGATAAAATAGCATTGTTCAGTCACTTGTAATTCCCTTCCCTTCCCTTCCCTTCCCTTCCCTTCCCTTCCCTTCCCTTCCCTTCCCTTCCCTTCCCTTCCCTTCCCTTCCCTTCCCTTCCCTTCCCTTCCCTTCCCTTCCCTTCCCTTCCCTTCCCTTCCCTTCCCTTCCCTTCCCTTCCCTTCCCTTCCCTTCCCTTCCCTTCCCTTCCATCTATTTTTATTGGAATAGTCAGGGGAGAGGAATGCTATTTCCATGTAATTGTTCTTCAGGATGTTTTATCTTTATGTATATTAACAACTGACCTTCCAAAAATCTGCAACAGAGCCCATTTACCTTTCTTGGTTCTCTGGGACTGAGTGAAGGATGCGCACTGCTCCTTGTATGGACATATGCATACTGTGCTTGGGAATGGGTTGGGTGTGTGTCTTACGAGTATCAATAAGGATTTCCAACTGGCACATACGAACATAAATACTATAGACTGTCAACATACCTTGAGGGATACCTTAAAGTAATACGTTTTCTTTCTTGGTTCTGCAAGGAACAGTCTAGTACAAGCTCGGTTAACTTACTCATTAAATGTCAGGAAAATGATTGCTGAAATGAAGGAAGAGAAGACTGCTATTGGTTTCTCTGGTAGTGAAAGGAAGCACTGAGGTTTTGCAAATGGATAAAATCTTTAGTGGGAGTCACTGGAAGAGTGAACATAAGGAGTAATTGTCTCCTAATACAAGGCATTTTAGGCTAAGCTATGAGAAAATAAATATGTCATATTATTGATTATATTTCTTTAAATTATTTTCCTTGTAAAATGCAGCTTTAGTTTACTGCATAAGAGAACCAACGTGATTTCCCTGAAACACAGAATGTGCTACATAATATAACTTATGGTTAGCATACTGTGTTTCAGTATTGTTGATTTAATTGTTCAAAACTCAGGACTGTTACCCTCAAAGTCACAAAGGTTTAACTTTTTGGTTTTTTTTTTAATTGGCTGAAGATAAAGGTAATATTCTGAAGATTTCTCTCTGCAACTACAAATCTAGATGTTGATGATTTCATAATGAGACCTCCTATTCTTCTAAAAGCTTAATTTGATCAACTGAAACCACAATAAAAAAAAAGCACAAAAAATTCTGAGCTTTGCAAATAAATTGGAAAAGCTGGCGACTGCTATTCTATATTTCCAAAAGGATATTAAACAGTTTCCTCACATATTTGTTACTGTTACGTCATGATGATCCAGATACTGACACAATGCCTGATTTATTATTTTTGTACTTAGGGTAACCAGGGCCTGCCTGGACTACCTGGACCCCGTGGAGCAAAAGGTGATGGCCACAAAGGTGAAGCTGTAAGTATAATTTTAATTCTCTACTTTTTATTGTTTGTAATTAGATTCTGTACATTGTGTTCTGCTTCTACTACCATTACTTCTGTGTATGCTCTCTATTTAACTAATTAACTGAATGTAATTAAGTTTTTCTTTCACTCTTTAGCTTATTTAAGTATCTCACATATATTTTGAAGCCCTTCCTTCCTTCCTTCCTTCCTTCCTTCCTTCCTTCCTTCCTTCCTTCCTTCCTTCCTTCCTTCCTTCCTTCCTTCCTTCCTTCCTTCCTTCCTTCCTTCCTTCCTTCCTTCCTTCCTTTTTTGTTCAAAATCTCTAGTAACATCTTCTTGGCCAAATCTTAGAGACTTCACTGCCTTGTTTTTTCAGCTGCTTCTCATACCAGGGGGAGTCAAGTTATCTTTTTTTGAAGATTCCTCCTCCCCCTCCTCTTGCTTTCCTGATGGTTAGCTACTGAAGGAGTTAACACCTGAGTGTTCCACCTGGCACATCCATCACAAGGGCCTATCATCCTAAATATCAGTCATCCAAAGCCACACAGATGTGTTTGACAAATCTTTCACTAGAAGGTGTGAATACTGTTGCCATCCTTCTTTCGCCACGTCTGTAATCCAACCTTTTTCCACACTACAACCACAAGAGCTCTCCCAAATATTCTGAGGTGGGACCTGATTGCTTCCAAATAGGTCATGGCTCAGCTCCAATTTCCTGTCATTCAAACTGATCCTGGGAAGAGATCTCAGCCCTCCTTTCACTTTGGGATTCAGAATTAGTTCAAAGGGTACTCACTCAAAATTCCTGGAGAAATGCTATGTACCTGATACATTTCACAGCACTTGGTGACACTAGACCAGCTCGAGACTCTTTGGAAGGTCAAGGAGTGCCAGTTTTGGACCCAGGTCCGTTGAACAGGCTACATACAAATAAATGAAATGAAAACCCCTATCATTATCCCAGATAAACCAAAAAGCAAATGCAAAGGTGATAATAAAAAAGACAGTGATGCAAATAGATGATTGAAAAAATATTATTTGGCCTTAAAATGCATTGTAGCAACTAAGTTTTAAACCTTACAAGATTTCTGTCTAAGCTAGGTGAGAGAAAAAAATATCAGTAGATACAGAATCAAAGAGATCAGTGAAAGACTGAAAACTTTTCGTTCCTAAATAATCAAAGAATTCAAGATCAGCCCAGTTTGGTAACCATTGATTAATAAAGCTACCCAAAGGCTGGTTGTAGTTTGCCCAGTCATCAGTCACAGGATGGCAAACTTAGGTGGATGTGTGCATGCTGCACTGCTATTGCTGACTAAATAATTAAAAAAAAAAAAAAAAAAAAGAACAGAAAAAAAAAAAGCTTCAGTATTGTATACAGTATTCAGTATGCAGTAGTATTCCTGATGTTTATTATGTTTATTATAGGTTTCCACCTTTGCGTGCCCCATGGTCTGGAAAACCCCACTCTATAAATCACTCGTGGACACAAACAAGATATATGTAGTTAAGGATCTGTAGCTCTGATAGAGCAAAGAGATCTGGCATCTGAATGCTGAAAGGGAGGGTAGGGATGCCTCCAACAGCATGAAGGACCGCTGAAGGGGCTGTGAGGGACTGAATGGGAAGTTCAGCAAACAGGCTGTCAACACAAATAAATCAAAATATGTTAGTTCTGCCTGACCCCCAGGTTTAATGGATCAGCTCTGGTATCCCAGATGTGGTGTATGAATCATGGAGCAATATCTGCTTTCTGACTGGTTTCTCAGCTGAGAACAGCTCTGATATTCTTAAGTCGGGAGCAGGACTTATTTTCCTCCACTCTGGTAGTCTTTTTAGGTTTCCACCTGGGACTAACTGTGATGCTCAGTACACATTGGAAATATTATGCACTCGACCAAATACAGCAGAAACAGAGATGTTAATAACTACTGCTGAAATTTTTTTCTATATGGAAGAACATACGTACTACTTCTTTAGGACTGGTACTGACATGCTTTATTCCTCTCCTGTACCAGGGACCTCCAGGACCAGCAGGCCCTCCAGGACCAGCAGGCCCAAAAGGTGTGGGAGATCCTGGACCAAAGGTACTAGCACAGTGGTAGTACATCCATCTGACTAGTAGACAGGGTAGACAAATATGTCTCCTAAAAGTGCATTAAATTAGGATGAGAAAATGCTGAAATCTTTGTATTCCAGTCAGAAGTTTGTCGATAGGCTTCTCTGCCATGTTGGATGCATAACAGTTCTTGCTTTATCTCTGCAGATCTTTCATACACCCAAAGATCCAGGATGTTTCTAGGTATTGGAGTTTCCATGTAGAAGTTAGAATCCAACGCAAGTACAGTGTTGACTGTACTTTCACATCTCCTTTTGTCTATGGCAATGAAAAGGGCAAAGGCCCCCAAGGAGTAGCGGAAATAGAGGTTACTGGAAACAATTAAATATTATTAAAGTTACTAGAAAGCGATTCCCAAGAGAAGACTGAGTCTTAGTCTAAAATGAATATCAGCTTAGAGAAAAAAAATTGATGGAAAAAAAAAAAAAAAAGATATGGAGATTAGAAATACATCACTTCCTTTGTTGTTGTTGTTGTTGTTTTTTCCATAAAACACAAAATAGATAAATGTTAAAAAGTTCTAAGCAGGGTGTAATTGACTTAAAAAGTCACATTGTAACTACTGTGTTATAAAAACTTGGAAAAAGAAGAGACATGTATGACGAAGATCATAGAAGAAATTGCTTTAAAATATCCTGCAGAGTGGTTTTATTAATGATTTCCTTATTACATGTGTGAAATAGGAAACAGGGAACATGCTGCAATAGAAAGTAAAATAAATATTGCCCAAACAAAATTTTTCCCAAACAGAAAGGACTTTAAACTTTAGTTCCCAGAACATGAGAGTTCCCATTAAAAGCAAACAACAACAATAATGTCTTTAAAAT
The DNA here is from genome assembly GCF_964035555.1 of Netta rufina. Classification (NCBI taxonomy): domain Eukaryota; kingdom Metazoa; phylum Chordata; class Aves; order Anseriformes; family Anatidae; genus Netta; species Netta rufina. The sequence continues at coordinate 27,018,827 of NC_140124.1, read as the reverse complement.
ATATCCACAATAAAGGAAAAACTGAATGCCACTCATCCTTAGAATGACCAATAGCCTGCAGATAGGGACCTGAAAAACCTGGCTTTATACTTCTGTTCAGAGCTACCACTTATCAATATATTGAGATATTCCACATGAAATAATGTGGTTTAGAACATGACAGAACTACTAAAGAACTAAAAGTAATTTCAGTTATGCCATTTGGTATAGATTTACAGAAAATATATACAGCTAAACTAACTAGATATTTTATGTGAGGGGAATTTTTTTCTTCTTTTTTATCTTCTTTTTTCTTTTTTTTTCAAATATAGATTTTACACTTGATATAATGCAGCCTTACAAGAAATTTTTCTTGGTACCACAGAAGAACATTCCATTACAGCCTAGGATATTGTATAAAAGTATGAAGTCAGATATTACATAAAAATGTAACCTCTGGCTACAAAATGTCTGGGGGCATCTTTCCATCTGGAATTCCCCTGCGCCTCCTACTGGAGAGTAGCATTTTCCCCAGAAAAAGGAATTGAAAGGTCATATCAGGTCATCCAATAAGAATATCTCCCACCATGATACCATGGTTGAATGATTACAAACCCCAGAAATATACATCAAAATTTCAATGGGAATATAGGGGTTTGATTTAAAGAAACTTGAGTTAAACAAATACAAAATGCAAATAATGTTTGTTTGTTTGTTTTATTTTTCTGTTTGTTTGTTTTTAAATGAAAGTAAACCACTAGAATAACTGCAGTGAAATTTCTCACAGCTGGAATTTTTTATCTCAACCATTGTGGTTGTGTTTCTGAAAAGCATCAGAAATATACGAAGTATACAGAAATAAACTTAAGAAAATCATAGTGCCTGGCTAATAGAAGAGATCAAAAAGTGGGTCACAACTCACATTTGTTCTTATAGTCATGAATCCATGTAATTGCTCGATCAAGCAGTTATTTGGCTGTATAGTTATTACGAAAGTTCCAAACCAGATCATGACTGACAGAACAGAATAGTATCATAAAATGCCTTAGATGGGAGGAGGTAAGAGCTGTAAAGTAGAAGGTAATATATCCAGCTTTTGCGCTGGAGGATTTGTGATCTAGTCTTTTTATCACAGGCATTCTTACACCTCTGTAACTGTCATGACATAATAATATATATATATATATAAATATATATAAATAAGTCATATATTAGCTATTACAATACTTATGTTTTCACCTTCAGCTCTATGTGATGTAAATCATTGTCAATCGAAGCGAATTATGCATATTCTCTTGTAAAGACCTCATGTCCTTAGTTGTCAGTCTCTTCTCCACCTTTGAACAACCTCAGAGGTATTACCATCCTTGCAGGTCTGAGAGCTGAAGTATATTAATAGTACTAGTAAAGGAGGTTTATTGGTAATTTCTTGTTGTGGAGGAATGGGACTGAGGCTCCGTTAATTGAACATTATTGATTCATAATAAATTTATGCAAAAGAAGTGACCAAGAAGTGAGGCTGTTATAGTTTAATAGTATTTGATTATTCCAGAAATACAGTAATGGATTATCTATGATAGGACTTGGGTGTTATATAGCCTAATGGGCAAGGCTTCAGAACCTGCAGTCAGTCTGGTTTAGGCAAGACACACACACAAACTCAGAATCTTCTTGCGTACTCTGCACGAGGGTTTTAGGCTGGATTGGAAATGTGCTGTTGAAATGAAGTAGTTCCAATTTACTGTACTTTGGGTTATGAACCAAAAAGAGGTCAGAGCAAACGGTCTCATAGCACAAGATATGGATTCCCTTCAGATGAAACTGAGCTAGATCATCAGAGCTGGAAGCATTCTTAATGCGCTTCTGCCACTAGTGGGTGATCAGCCCACAGCTGCAGGCTAGGAGCTGCCTGCGGTCACGGCAGATGCATTGCTATTGGGCCTGTAGCACTGTTTGTTGGAGGACACATGCTATTAGAAGCTTCCTGTAGAGCAGAGATTTCTACTCCTCATAGCCCATAGTCCTCATTCCCAGATTGGGAATGCACCACATCTGTGGGATATGGAGAGGTGGCATCTCATTCTAGGAAGAATTGTATTATAAAAAAAAAATAAAAAATAAATCTGTAGAAATAGCTGTCTTTGCAAATAACACAAATAACATAATTAGGGGAAACCATGCTCATATCAGATTTTGTTTAAAAAATCAAGCGTAGATCTACGGGTTTGATTGTGTTGCAGTGTGACATTGCCATAAAATCTGGCTGCTCAGAGCACTGCTTATCTAGCGGTCTCTGTCAGAAATTAAAAAAAAAAATAAAAAAATCAGAGTTAAAAACAAAAACTTAATTTGTATTTTTAACTTTAAAATAGGCAAGTTTCTTTTTTGTGATTGAACTAGATTGGCGTGTTAATGCTATAGGGTGAGAATGTGTACTGATTCTCTAAGTGGTGAACAGCCGTTGCTTTTGCAATGTGGGACTGTTGTTCCAAAGCATTCATTATCTAGGTAAATAGCCACACCTGTGATGTTGTTCTGTGCATCCATGCTAAACATGGTGGAGAGTACACTGGAAAAAAAGAAACAAAGAATATAAACAGCTTTTCTCCCTCCTTTCAATTTTGTACTCCTGCTTGCTTATACAAAGTTTGGGATCTTCAGTCTCTACAGAGCTTCCTGGTAGCAAAGGTGCTGCAAGGGAAAACAGTTCACCTGAATTGCAAAAATTCCCCTAGAACTTAGTTCATAAAGTGCATAATCTTCCATGTTTTGTTTTTTTATATATATTTGTTTGAATTTTAATTAAAATATAAGTACACTGGCTATCTCTTATCCTTTCCACATTTAAAAACAACCAACCAAACAAACAAGTAAACAAAAAATCCAGCAATCTCAGCATATAAAAAGAACATTTATTTGATAAAAGTGACTCATAAATTTACATGGTAGTTAATGTAAAATTCCTTTGACTGTCACTACATAAGAATGTTCCATTCAGCTGAATCAGGGTTCTGTTCTCCCCCCCTTTCAGAAATGGCTCACATATGTGCACACTGCAAGATAGGAATTTTGTGTATCAGAGGTCAAATTCACATGAAAACACAATTGGAACATGTGGGATGCATTCAATCCTGGCAGCACCCTATTTTCTCTAGCATTAAAACAGAGGCACATAATGTCAGAGGATTAAAAAAAGATATAAAAGCACTATTGCCAACTAGGGGGTGGGTTGCAGACATTCAAGAGCAAGAGCACATCACTAGAAATAAAGGTTCATTCTCAGTAATTGCACAACAGAAAGATTATTAGACTCACCAGCATAGCCCCTAGTGTATGAACGCTTGGGCTGGATCCATTTGCAATATGCCTTCTGCAGCTTGGGGCCTGTCTATTTGAACTAAAATAGGGAAGGTGGAGATGCAGTTACTCTTTTCTTAGATGTTCTTCTTATAAATACCCTTCTATCAACTAGTTCTCACTAAAGAGAGCACTGCAATGTCTCCTGTGTGTTTCAATACCAAATATACATGCCTCACAGTAAATGAGATGTATATGATGAGAAGCCAAAATTTATTTCCCAGGTGAGCATTAGCTCGTTAAACGAGTTTTCTTGATCCAGTGATAAGAATAGGCATTGGAGTACCACACTTTCATTGTCTTGATGCAGCTCTTTCTTTCTTGTTTCAGTGGTGTTTTTCTAGTTCACTGCAGATGGTGACAAGCTTGTCTACAAGCACAGTGCAGAAAATAAATTAGAGCTCATCAAAGAGCAGTACTAATCCTTCTTGAAATGAATTCCCTGGAGGACAGCTTAGTGTCACATCTTAGAAAAAAGAACTGCTCCACTTCACAACTCATAAAGCAAAATAGAAGTATTTTTCCTAAGCCAAGAAATACAGAAACTTTGAGAATTACTATAAAGCTCTACAAAAGAGCTTTTCAGTGAGACATCTGGTATTAACTAAGCATGTGAAGCTAAAATTCAATCCTTCACCTGCAATGACCCTGTGTAAGAATGTGTTACCCATGGGAGGAAGAGAGACACAACTTCAAGTCCCTCATGTGCTCTTTTTGGTCAGGACTGATCCAAGACCAGGTTGCAGGTATATTCAATACTGGAACACATGGAATTGTTTCCCTGCTGAGTTACTTCCCTTCACAGTGGCTTACAGGCTGCTTCACAATCGACAGCAGCCCAGAATCTCCAAAAAGCAATGCATACTGTAAAACCATATCTAAATAACCACCTCTTAGCTTTGGTACCTCTGGCGTGTTTCAGAGGCTTAGGCAGAGAAACCTTTGTCTGCTCTGTGCAACATCTGCTTAGGTTTGTTTCATGGTTTATGAGGACACTGAAGACTAATAGTTTTTCCCTTAATAACAGATGGAACTAAGTAAGAAGATGGCTGCATTTACCTAGACTCTGAGTATTTGCTAGTAATATGACAATCTGAAGCTAATGAAAATACTTTGCAGGAGGAACTGATAAACCAGGAAGGTTTTAATCGATGAGGAATATCTACCCTTCATCTCACTGCAGAAGGGCATTTCCCAGCACTGTGTGTCAGACTCTAGTGCTACAATCTTGAAGTGCTTAAGATTGTAATCTCTAAATGTTTACAGCTAGAATCTGCCACAAAATGAAAACAAAACAAAACAAAAAGTTTAAGGGCATTTCCAATGTCCTTTCTGTTTGCATTAGTAGGGAAGGTGTGATATAAAAGTCTCAGATCACAGTAAGAACACCTTTCATACGTGAGAAAAAAGTAGCCATCTTTTTTGCTTCCTTTTCCAAACCTGTCTAGACCAAACCAAACCAACCAACAAACTCTCCTCTCTGATCACATCTGAAGGAGAAATTTCCCCCTAACTGTATCCGACAGTTGACTTATCCCACAGACTGTGAGCTTGACACACCAATTTAAAGCTAAGAGCATCCCTGTACCATGCCTGTGTCCTGACTCAAGCTGGACAATGTCCATTGTTTTGGAAGAAAAAGGGTTTGAAAATAAATTTGGAAGCCAAATGTTACATGAAGAAGAAAAGCATTATAAGCTAAATTTAAGCCTCAGCCTTTGGATTCAGGGTTCCCACCTCTCCAAATCCATCAAACCTGAGCATAGTTTAGGCTGTGATATATTTACATAAACAGTATAAGTCAGGACTTGGCATGGGAGCTTCATAACCACGTACAAAAACCACAGATTGGAGTGATCTGTCACTAGAGGCTGAATCTCGGGCATTTCACCTAAAAAGCAGTCATTATAATGTGAAAGCTGCACAATTCTTCACTGAAAGTAAAAGAAGTCATTAAAAGATTCTGTACTTTTCTTTCGTTCCATTTTAACCAGTACAATATATTCTTTCTTTTCACCTACCACAAAGTCTCATCTGAGATCTGCATGATTCATGCTTGTGCCTCTCTTCTGGTTAGAAGGCTCCCTCTGCAGGCACATCCATTATTAGAGCTTTTCCTACTGCGAAAACTAATAGAATGAAGGGTTTTATCAATAAAAATATTTATTTTGTCAAGAAATACCATCTCTTAGTGGCTCTGTTGTTAATATATTGGATGATCAATAGCTTATCAGAACATTTTTTCTTGCCAGCACATGCACAGATTTACGGACATTTACTGAACCTGGTTCAGAAATTTCTGCATCTATAACGTACTTTTTTTTTTTTTCTTTTCTTTTTGAACTGATGAGCATTTTCTAGTGAAAATATGCTGCATGTGTGCCTATCGACTTGCACAGTTACAGACTGTGGAAAATAAAGCCTCCTCTATGTCTCTGTGCCTTTTCTTGTCGATAAGGAGCCCTTGTGCCTACCTGTTCCTAGTGGGCATCTTGTCCATTCTGGCAAGCACTTACAGAACAAGATAGAAAAAAATGTCATTTTCAAATGATTTTTTTTTTTTTTTTCTGTAGCTGGTAAGATAAATCAGAGTGTTACTCTGCTGGTGGTTTATACCATGTGGATCTTTGCTTGAGGAATAGAGTGTTCTTACTTGGAGCTTAAATGATGTGGGTGCCTACATTTTGGGCTTTTTTTAGTTGTTGTTTAATTTATAGTGCAACTGTTTATAACATTTTTGTATTTTGATTTTAAAACTCAGAAGTTTGACAAAATGCTTTGCAAGTGGGTAAAAGGCCTAACAGTTAATAAATGTAAAACTACTGATGATACCATGACTCTTTTCAGGGAGACCGTGGAATGAAAGGCTATCCTGGGCCCCCCGGGCCACGGGGGAGTGGAATGATTGGTCCCAAGGTTGGTGTGGCACTGCCTTGAAGCTTTCTGCACATTTATGCTGCCAGACTCTGATCTCTCTGACACCAGAATAGCTTCCTCAGTTATTGATTTGTATTGGTGCAATTGCAGCAGGCATCACGCATAAAAACATGGGCACCAGACATGCACTTCTACTGCCTGGGTTAGGAAGGAATACTGACTGGATGAAAATTGCACTTGCAGCCAAATTTTATGAGATTACAGCTGGAAATTACACAGAACTGTCAAGCTAATAAATTAGTTAAATGACACATTTCTTCTGTTTGTATCGATTATGTTTCCAAGAGATTCTTTTGTGGATGAAAACATGTCAAATATGAATTCTATGTTTTGTTCAATGAGATTGAATCCATTTAATCTCATTAGTAAAACCATTAGGAAGGAAACATAAAAACAAGAAGTTAATTCTATAAGGAGCCAGCATGCAACATCTAGACAATTCTTTCCTCCCTCAACTATAATGACTGATAATTCAGAAAGAAAAAAAAAATGCTGGTAAAAAAGGCAATTCAGTGCATGCCTGTATTACTTTATCATGGATGTGTCCATCAATTATTTTTACAAAGTCAATGGGGAGAAACATTGGATTTGTGTATCTTTCTCCACATTAATTTAAGGTGATCATAGATACATCTTTGTAACTTTTACTTCTGTAGCAGAAGCTAGCAGATGTCTCCATTTTAAACAAACTGTTATCTGAATGGAGAAATGTCGCTATTACCAGCCTGATACAGAAATGTAGTGAGGAGTAGAGTGTGAATATTTTTGCAGGATATATGTCTGACTTTGCTTTGCTTTCTGGAAGCTAAAAAAATTTCACTTCCTCAGTAAATCATATGGATCCAGTCAGTTTAAAAAGTTTGGTAAATTTAAACTGAGTGTCAAAATCCTGCAAAATGTGTGACCCTATATACTGCTTCCCCAGAGCCTTCAAGAATGAAAAATATGTTATTCGTGGGGAAACAATATCTTGTTTGCAAGGGTGAGGGCCTGCTTGCAGCATCTAGTTCTTGAGATAAGATTTTTAGAACAACAATATTTTGGGTGAACCCCTGTTTATATTTACACAGATTAACAGTATTTTTCACAAGACATTCTCTCAAAGTTTGTGGAAAAATCTTTTGTCACACAGATGAGCGCAAAGGTTTTACCTGTCTTTTACTGTAGCTACACAAACCAGAGGGTGTTCCTTTGGCTTTTGTTTCCTCCTCTCCCACTTAGGATTTTCTGACCTGGTGCTCCCAGATACTGTGGCACCACAGTGGTTTGAAATATATGTGTACGTGGTGCACAAGAGCTAACGTGCCTGGCAGGTTAACTGACACTGGGTTTTACTGCTCTGGCCTTTTGTGCATCTACTGTCAGTTGCCTTTGTGATTTGGAGTGATTGCACAAAGCTGTTGCATAAAGTCGGTTTCTGCCCCGGAAAAACTGTGAAAAGTATCACACTGTTTCATGGGAATATCTTAGCCTTTAATTACTTTGAGCTTAATTGTTCCTTTATTTTCCTGGGAATTTGTCGGGGATAATTACTAAAGCCTACAGTGTGAAAACATAAACCAAAGAAAGATCAGAACCAGAGTCTTTAAAGAGGTTTTACTTTTGCTTGCAGCAAATTTGAGATTACTTATTTAGTGTTCCCAGAATAGTGTTTATCTCCTAATTCTTTTTTTTTTTTCCCGACTGACTGTCATAGGGTATTATGGGACAGAAAGGCTTGCCTGGTCCACCTGGCCCCCCTGGCGAGAGCATACAAGGAAACAAGGTAATCCAGTTCAGTATAATAATGTGTCCAATTTCTTCTCAAAACCGTCTCTTCAAGGAGTTTCAAGGAGTCTGTTTTTCTTCCTGCATAAATTCTGTTTTGTCACTGAGTCAGTGAACTCCTGCAAACATTCAGTGTAATTTAAGTTTCTTGTACATAAGGTGTGCAAAATTTAGTTGCTGACTTTCAGTATTTTTGGTAAGTGATTGATTGGTCTCCTATTATTCTTGTTGCTACAAATATATTTAATCTGGAAAAAGTCTCATCTCTGTCACATTTTATTGATTTACTTGGATTTAAAGCACTGTCCACAGAAGACATCTACAGCTTTCTCTAGGTTCCGTTATATAAAGACAGTAACAGAGCTACCATGTTTGCTAAGAGAAGTCAAACAACACATAGGTATAGAAATATGAAAGAAATTAGCCAGTCTTCCACATCCTCTTAAGCAGATTTTTACTTACCTAGTTCCAGCCATAACCATAACATCTCTCCTTACAAGGAGAATCACAAACATGGCATGTTGTCAGTATTCAATGTTAATAAAATGTCTTTTCATAAGCATGTGGAAAAATTAAAACTAAACCTGGAGGCTCTAGTGAAGAAAAACCCAAGTACCTCCTATTCTCTTAAATGAATGCTTAAAGTTGAACATATGATTGAATATTTCCCTGGATTGGGAGAGTTGAGCTCCACTCTTCAATTACAGGTTATTAAACCACTCATGATTCAGTAAAAGGAGCACTATTTCAACTGGATTGAGAAAAATGCCTCACGGTACTTCAGTAGGTTGCAGAAACTGAAGCCACAGTAGAATTTGATGACAAAATAGGTTTTAATTGGAAAATACTGGCATGCTATAACAAGTAAATAAAAATCATAAAAACATACTTTGTTGGCAAAATATTTCACAGGAGAACCTTTCTTTGGTTCAAGGTGGAATTATCCCATACAAGCTTTACCAAGAAAGTACCTACTGCTTCTTTGTTTTACTCAGTACTCGCTCTGATTCCAACTTCAATGTCCTCCAGCTGTCTACCCATTTTTATACTTCTGTTAAATCATTTCCCTTTTTATACAGCAGAAAGCTCTTTCATTTTTTTCATTGTGAAGTGTTTTATAGCACAGAAAGTTACCATGTTCTTTCTTTTCTCATTCCTATATGTCTCTTCAACAGATTCTGATTTATCATGTCTCAGGACTTTTCTAGACAGAGATCTGTGCGTGGTTAGAATCATATGGCAAAAACTTTGGTCTTGATCTGTTTGCATTTTTCTTCTATTTTAATCATTATCAGTAGCCGCAAAGATACTAGGTATTCTAATGTGACAATATACAGAAAATTTTTTTCCTTTCCTTTCCTTTCCTTTCCTTTCCTTTCCTTTCCTTTCCTTTCCTTTCCTTTCCTTTCCTTTCCTTTCCTTTCCTTTCCTTTCCTTTCCTTTCCTTTCCTTTCCTTTCCTTTCCTTTCCTTTCCTTTCCTTTCCTTTCCTTTCCTTTCCTTTCCTTTCCTTCCCTTCCCTTCCCTTCCCTTCCCTTCCCTTCCCTTCCCTTCCCTTCCCTTCCCTTCCCTTCCCTTCCCTTCCCTTCCCTTCCCTTCCCTTCCCTTCCCTTCCCTTCCCTTCCCTTCCCTTCCCTTCCCTTCCCTTCCCTTCCCTTCCCTTCCCTTCCCTTCCCTTCCCTTCCCTTCCCTTCCCTTCCCTTCCCTTCCCTTCCCTTCCCTTCCCTTCCCTTCCCTTCCCTTCCCTTCCCTTCCCTTCCCTTCCCTTCCCTTCCCTTCCCTTCCCTTCCCTTCCCTTCCCTTCCCTTCCCTTCCCTTCCCTTCCCTTCCCTCGCCTCGCCTCGCCTCATTTTCCTTTGCTGAATCTCTAAAGCCTGTTTACACTATTCTTGTGGCAAATAGAAAAATTTCTGCTATTTCTATATGTTTGATGGTATAGGAAAACAATTTCCTGTGTGGCTTTAACAGAAATTTCTGTCGTGTTCCCAGAATCTAATACTTGGGATATATTTTTTTTAAGTTCATGAATATGTGCGGTTTGTTATAAAAGCAATTTGCTATTCTGGGCAGAAATGTTTCATCAGTCAAATGCATCTGATCATGTTACATCATACAGATCATATACTACTTTTTCCATTCCTGAAGAAGGATAAAAGTTAGTCAAAATATGCTCTGTGTCTATAGATAGATAAACAGATACACATACAGTTTTGGATGTTAACATTGGTACTGCTATGGTATCAGTGCCTGTTTCTTCCGTACACTGATGCTTGTTGAGCATCTATCATCTGTCCTTCTATCTCTTCACAGCCATGTCAAGCTTCATTCTTTTTTGTCCACTCTTCATCATCTTAGAGTTACTGTGCTACTGAATTTGAATTATCAATATCATTGCAAGTATTTTATATATATATGTAGAGCTCTGCCTGAGTAAGAATGGAATGTTAGAAATGAGATGGATTTCAAGTAACTTTATGTTGATATCAGCATCCACAGGTCTTCTTTTTTATGTTTGGTTTCCTTTTAAAACCACAGTCTAGACATTCCGAGATTTACACTCAGTTTGGAGAATGACATTTTAACATAAAAGTCTGCTTATTGATCAGCGATCTGGCATGATAGCAGGGTCAGGGATCCAAGGGTACATTTTTACATGCATACTGCTTTAGCTTTTAGAACAAGACTGATGGTCAAATTTAAATTCAATTATTTACATAAATTGAACTGGCAAAGTATAAAGTATTTAATGCAGTATACTTCTTGTTTTGTCTCTAAACATTTAATTGTGGTATCTATGATAAATCTTTTCTATATTGATGATTGATTACACAAGTAGGGGAAGCAGGATTTGGTTCTGGGGTTGACATTTTGAAGGATAAAAGCCACTTATGTGTCTGTGAGAAAGGTATGATTTTTTTTTTAGAAGTGTAGGTTTCATTCAATTTTCATTGTCTAAACATCATCCTAACAGTGTCAAGTGACTTCAATAAATCTATAGTTTTGTTAGATCTGACGTTTATTGTTAGTGAAGGACCACTGGAATACAAAGCAGATACTAATTCTGGTTCATATGTGTGTGCTCTGTAGATCTGCAAAGAGGTTGATCAGGCAGTTCTGTGATGAGTAGTTAGGAAAGATAGTCAGTCCCAGTGCTGGACAGCTAGCATTGACACAGGCTGTTTGTTTTTTTTTTTTTTTTTTGATTTTCTTTTATTTTTTTTCACTGTATTTAAAAGTCATTTTCATTAGCAACCTAGGAAGTATAATCCTGCTAAAATGTGCCTTAAAGTAAATTAGATTAAATAGTCACTGTATGTTCCTACAACAATGCCAGCTAAACTGTCTTGGGCATCCCACTGCCTTAATAACATTTCCTCTTTGCAGGAAATTCCTTTCTTCTTCCTTAGTGAATCAGCTGTGTAGTTTGCTGTAGTGCAGTTTCCTGCCCAGTATGCAGAGTCCACATAGTAGTGTCTGAATTTTTGCTTTTGTAAGAAATTGTGGAGTGGGGAAATGGGAGAGTTGTGCTTCCAGAAGCAAGAGGCTGATGATTAGTAGATGAGTGATATATAGGGCTGATGAGGAGCAGAGGTTTTTAGCTCCCAGAGCTGGGGTTAGTCAACCAAAGAGGCTCCCACAGGACAGAGCTCTATGGGTTTTGTGGAGAGGCACATCCCAGTGGAGATGTGAAAGGTGGCGCGTGGTAGGTGCCTTCACCAAGCACAGGGCAAGGCCACAACTCACCTGTGTGCAAGCACAAGCTCTTATTTCAGCAGGATCTTTGTGGAATTCAGGATTTGACCAGGGAAAACCACCCACTGCCTGTGACTTCTGGTATGCTGCCTCTTCTGGGAAGCTGTGTCTCATGTCTGACTCCAGATAAACTCCCAGCTCATGAGAGCCGGGACCTTGAGCCATGGGAAGAGAAAGTGTCTGCCTGGGTGGTGCACCATGTAGCTGATCCTCCACCTGCAGAAGCCCCCAAGTCCCTGTCTAGCCCCTGTCCAGCCCAGCAGAAATGATCAGTGATCAGTCCATCTGTCCATCAAAGGCACTAGTGTGCCTATGGTAAAGGCTGGAGTCTTGATAAATTTGGAAATATATTTTTATATTTCTCTGCCTGGGCAGTATAGCCACTCTAAGACTAGTTGTGAACAGCTATCCTAATATTAGGCTAATAATAATGTTTTAGAGAGACTCTCTGAGAGCTCTTGACTGAAAAATACTGAAAAATAACTAGCCTTGTACTGGGCTGCGCAGAAGCTTCAGCTAATATCTCACGTGCTACGTTTGGTACAGGTGATAGCTGATCTCATTGATACTCTTTGGTACCTGCACAGGGCACTGCTGTTATGCTGCAAACATGAATTTTGATGAAGCTTGTGTGTATCAGGGAATATAATCCCTTCTAGCTGTGGTTGAAATGTATACAGTATTTGATCTGAAAAGATAGTTGTTAAAGAAAACAGGACAGTTTCTGGAACCCTTATGATGTGAAGGATTTTCTGTACATATTTCCTAACAACTGTGTTTTATAACATGCTGTATGCCCACATTGCTGGCATGTGCATGCTTTTCAGGTCTGTGCGTACAGCAGGACATACAGAACAATCCTTATAAACAAATCTGAACTTTGTAGCCGGATTGATAGTGTGTTTAGAAGTATCATCAGAAAGCTGTTCTCTCCACACTGAGATCAGAGATCTCAAACAAAAATCTCTTTTCATTTACTTAAGATCAGAAAAAGTAAGTCAACCCTGAAGAGATTCTGGGGGCTATGATGAAAGAACTTTTGTGTTGGACCTGGTTTTACTACTTGTAGACTGGATGAGTGAACCTCATTGTGGTTACTTTTGTCTTCCACCTCTGTCAGTGAAATGACATCTTGTTTTAATTAAATTGGAATAAATTGTTGTATACTTCATGAAGGCTTCACGTACATTATGAAACATACTCAACTGCCTATCTCTCCAGCTGCACACTGCTCCTGTCTTGAAAATTACATTTAATTTCGTAATACAAGTATCTGGCTTTCTCTGTGATGCAGAATGTTACAAAGTGAATAGATAATGCATGGAATTTATTTCTATTTTCCATTAAAATTTCTTTCCATATTCTGTTTAGGGAGAAAAAGGAAATCAAGGTTTTCCTGGACCAAAGGGTTCATTAGGAATTGGTATTCCTGGACCAAAGGTAAATTCTAAGCTTGCAGTAGGAAAAAAAGAAAAAAGTGTTTTTTTGTTTTTTTTTTTTCCTTCCTTTATTGGTCATTTGGTGTGACAGGTCTTTGAAGATAAATAGTAGGCAAAGACATTGTTTTGTATAGTTGGCAAGGTAAATGCTTGGTACTTATTGTCAGCTTTGGAGTCTGTGAATATCCCAAATGTCATGAAGGATCAGGCTCTGAAGTAATACCTGGAATGAGATCATACCTGTTAGCAGGAGAATAATATTATTCAAATTATGTATTCAGTTATCTTCAGATATTTTTCAGGTATTACAAAATGTCATTTTATTTGCCAGGCTTTGATGGAAAAAAAAAGGGGGGGGGGGGAGGGCCCAGTGTCAGTGTCTCCAAATGTTCAGTTTTGCTGTTTGCTATTAATAAAGCAGAGTTGTCACAGATGAAAAGGAATAGATGAGTTCTGTAGGAATTTCATCTACGTATTTTCCACTGGATGTGCCAATTACCAAATCAATTTATATGTAAGAGAATACCAGCATCACCACAGCCAGTAGATCATATTTGCTGTCCCTTACGCTGACATTAACTTTGATGAGGTTAAATATAGCTCACAGACAAATAATGGAAAGAAATATTGTTTGCTGGATATTATCATTTTATGAAAATAGAACAGAAAGTGACCTACAAGAGCTTACTTAGTGGAGTCTGATTTCCTTTACACTATGGAGGACCTATAGACAATTTTCAGGTTTATATAAGTTTGAATAAGATCAGAATCAGACTCAGAGAGCCAAAAGAGGTCCATACAATTGATGGCAATCACCATGGCAAATGCTGTAACAGAGGAAATATCTGTGTGATGCCATTCTCTAGTAGTAATGAGGAATAATATAAAAATGGATAGTATTCTAGTTAAAAGTCCCTAAAATTTAAAATTTCAAGTGAAATGTAAGGTGGTTAGTAACTTTCAGAGAGAAGCAAAAAACTGTCCTGCACAATCACCTTCTTGAAGAAGTATCAAATTTAGATCCTGAATGTTTTGATGTTATATTTAATTCCTGCATTATCTGAAAACTATATCTCAAAATGAAGTAAAGTTGAACTTGCAAATCAAAAGGTCTAGTTACTTGAAGAAAAAAGTGCAGAATTTGCTTCTAAATGTGAAACTACGTATTTTCCAATGTATGTAACAGTCTAGGCATATCTCTTGCTCTCATCTTTGCAAGGTCCCAATATTTCATGGGGGTTCTGAGCGAAACTGGTCTAAATTTCAATACATTGGCAGATTGGAAGCAGTTAAGTCTCTCCATAGGTTTGTATTAACATAGGTCTAATAGTTTAGAATTCTAGAATTTAGAATCTAGGTCTAATTAGTTTAGAATTCAAGAAAATCAAAGAAAAGGAAAAAATATATAATCTCAGCATCATTGTAAAGGTGTCTTTACTTCTCACTCCTAAATTAAGGTAATTTTTCATGGAAATCTCTTGAAAATGTTTATATTGCCAGTGTTGCTTTCCCTAAGATTCTGTAGTTCATGCCTACATGATAAACCAGTCACAGGACAAAATTCAGAAGATTAATATTGAAGACTATTTGAACCACAGCAGCAGCTCTTACTATTACCAATACTGGAATTGTGGATGTATTTAATAAGACTGTTTTCAATTAGGGAGACTATGGAGATAAAGGTGATCCGGGAAGCAAAGGTGCCAAAGGAGAGATGGGAGATCCAGGACCTCCAGGACCAAAAGTAAAATATATTTCACATTACTTAATTTTACACAATAGATATTAGACAAACTTGGATTGTGTTAATTATCTCACTCTACACATTTTCAGGGAATTTGGGGAAGAAAAGGTGAACCTGGTCTTTCGGTAAGTGTGTACATGAAGTAATTTAAAAGTTAGTGGGTTTTTTTTTGTTGTTGTTGTTTTTGTTTTTTAAATACTCATAGTTTATGTGATATTAAGTTTGATCAGGGGGTGTTGCATTGTCTACACTTTCATAAGTAAAAAAATTAAAATACAACAAACATCAAGTTAATTAATACTCTTTTTCAGAGAGAAGAAGTTATCAGACTTATCAGTGAAATATGTGGTAAGCATTCAAGTTTGAAAAAAAAATCTAATAAAACACACTGAATTTATATTGCCTGAATTGATTAATCTTCTGCATGCTTGTGTGTGAGAATACCATTTATGTGAAAAATACTCACTGTTTCCAGAGCAATAATGGAAGTAGTTTAGTCCAACTCTGTTTCTATTTCTCAGTACCACCGACTATAAAATCTGTTTCTAAGTATTATATAATTTTATTAGCTGAGTTTTAACTGACTGTAAATCAGATATTCAACTTAAATTCATTTTTATAATCAGAAGATATTTTCTCATTAAATACTTGAAACTGTTATTCTTTTAGGTTGTGGTATCAGATGCAGAATAACACCACTGGAACTAGTATTTGTCATTGACAGTTCAGAAAGTGTTGGACCAGATAACTTCAATATTATCAAAACTTTTATGAAAACAGTCATTGACAAGGTTTCAGCCAACCATGCTACAACCCGCATTGGGATTATCAACTTCAGCCATAAAGTGGAGTTGGTGTCTTCTCTGAAGCAGTACACAACCAAAGAACAGCTGAAATCTGCTGTTGATAAAATGCCCTACTTAGGAGAAGGCACATACACAGCTTCTGCCATCAGAGAAACTATTAAGTTATTTCAGGCAGCACGCCCAGCAGTGAGGAAAGTTGCTGTGGTAATAACGGATGGACAAGCAGACACTCGTGACAAAGTACGACTGGATGTGGTGGTAAGGGAGGCCCACACTACAAATATTGAGATATTTGTCATTGGGGTTGTTCAAAAGACTGATCCCCACTACAGTGATTTTCTGAAAGAAATGGACCTCATTGCAACAGACCCTAATGAAGAACATGTTTACGAGATAGATGACTTCATGACACTTTCAGGTAAAAGAAACTATGTTTGTAAGAGAAAATTTTAAATAAGCAATTAACAGGGTTTGTCCTTTCCTGTAGCAAGGCAAGACAGCCAGTAGAGGCTCATTGAATGGCAGCTTATGTCTGTCTTTTGGATGCAGCTCGTTTTTCAGTTTCCCTTGTTCTTTGGGCAAATGAAACCTTTGCCAAGCTCTTACCTCTCGCAGAAGCAATAAAGCACAATGTACAGCAATTTTTACAGCAAAAGCCTTCTTTGGGGCACTCTTTACTGAGAGCCAGCACCAGCTTTCTCTCACAGTGCTTTTGTGCTGGGCCACACACAGATTCATCCCTGAGAGAGGTGCAGATTTCTTTCCACCTTGGTGCAATAGCTCTGTCTCTCTCTCTGTCTTTCCTATGGCTGTTGTACTCCGCTGGTGATTTGTCAGTCTTGCAGTCCCTTTACCATCTCTTGTATTCTTCTGAAAGCCATAGGAAAAGCTATGCTTTCATCCTGATTCTAGGGAAGAGATGGTGGAGGAATACCAACAAGGGATCTGCTTTATTCTCCATTATTCATTTCAAACCAAGGCTTGAAAAATTATCTGGCCACAGCTGGAATCACATCAAAAAACACATGAAACCTATAATGACCAATGGAAAAAAAAAATGTACTTTGGTCTAGACTAACCACAGACTAACCTTATAAACTGTATTTATCCTGAGCATAAACTCATTTTGCTACGCTGAGCCTGTGGATGGACTTAGGTCTGTATTTAAGGCTGAAGTCTTAAAAAGTGAGAACAGAATCCAAGCTACAGTTCTGGTCCCAGCTAGCATTAAAATTAGGGCTCTGGTTCTGGCTTCAGAATTCAACATAAAAGATATCCCAGTTGCTGATTATTTATTTATTTATTTATTTATTTATTTATTTAGTGTGTGTGTGCATAAGTAGAAAGTATAACCCAGTTTTTCCTTCTTAGAAATAAACTCTTTTTTTTTTTAAATGCTTTTTTTTTTTTTTTTTTTTTTTTTTTTCTGTAGACCATGGAGTTATGATTTAGGCTTAAAAAGGGATTTTGGTACTTTTATCTGTTGTTTCATAGAAGAACTAGAGGTTCTTAAAATCAAATAACTTTGAGAGTGTGTTACTTTATTATTTCTCATTTGAGTTTTGACATAACTTCAGAAGGCAGTGTTTCATTGTCATTGAAGATTTAAGGTTAATACTGCACTAAAAGCTTGTGGAGAATCACTGTGACTTTTCTTTATCACCCCTAATACATTTCATTATTTTGCTAATCTTTTCAGCTCTTGAAAATAAACTCTTCACAAAAATTTGTGATAATGTATCTGAAGTCTACACCAGAAAAGATGTTCTATCTCCGTCTCCAAGCCCAGGATCTGAAATACCCACTGAAGTTAGTCAGTTACCTAGAATGACGACTTCAGAGACTTATATGCCCCCTACAGAAGGAATTGGTTACCCAGTAAGTTATCAAATATTTATTTAAATTCATACACTATTTAATGCACCATTATCAATCTTGTAATATGTAAAGAATGTGTCATTTGGCTGTACCAAAAGATCTGAAGAAAACTTTTAAAGTTAGATTGAAATTATTTGTTTAGAACAGTTTGCAGAAGAGGGTAATACTGTTTCTTAGTTGCAATAAATGATAGCAGTCCTCACTTTTTTGGAATTCTGATGCACCTTAAAAGTGATTTGGAAATCCTGCAGATATATTCCCCGTTCAGGAAGATAGTATGTAAGCATTTATTTATGTAAAAGTTGATTGTTGGTGCAATGTTGCTCGTCATGGCTACATTGGCTACATGTGATAGGTATTTTCAGCCCTTCGGTATTGTTTCGCTTTTTGCATTGGACTGTAATTCTAGGATTCTAAAATCATGGCCCCATACTGAGTAATCACTAAAACAAGGTCTGAATCCACCTGCCATTATTGCTAGATAACATGTGTGAGAAAGACCCTTACTTTCCTACTTAATTTTCTCATTTTTTTCTTCGTAACATCTGAGACAGTATTTTAAGTTACCAGATTTTTGATTCCTTTTGCAGCTTAGTCCACCGCAGACCAGATACACCGAGGTGCTGCCATCTGCTCAGGATCACACTGTGACCACTTCTGTTCATAGAGAATCAAAATTCCCCCCACTTTATGACATAGTTGAATCCAGACCCCACAGTCCCGTTGCCAATCCTTTGCTCAATGTAACCATTACTGAAGATCGCAGCCTAGCTGTGTTGCAACCACAGATAGCATCATCTCAAAAAGGTAAGTAATATTTAACCTGACTATGGGGTAGCAAGTCTGTACCAAAAACAAGCAACCAACAAACCCTACCCAATGCAGTCACTGTAATCATAATTTTGTTTTTCTGGGTGCTCTGGCTGCAGATAGCGCACACACTGAGAGCCAGAGTTTCAAACCTAGATGACAACCTTGTGTATCATTATGCTTACCTATTTAAATACCCATCTGAGTCTTGCATCTGAATTTAAGCAGTCTCATTTCAAACCGATCCTGTATTCTTTTCAGACCTGTTCATGTACTTTGTTAATTGAAACAGAATTTGGCTACAAATTTCATATGCAAATATATTCTGGGCACTACAAGAAAGAAAAAGAAAAAAAGGATGCTTTAACTACAAAATGAACTCTTAGGATAATGTAACTTATCCCCGGAATCCAAGCTAACTTTTAATAATATACTTTCAGATCCAAGGTGCTTGGAACCTATGAAACCAGGGGATTGTCGAGACTATGTGGTAAAATGGTATTATGACAAAAATGGCAATTCTTGTGGTCGGTTCTGGTACGGAGGTTGTAATGGTAACAACAATAGATTTGAAACAGATGAAGAATGTCGAAAAACCTGCATTGATGAATAAGTAAGTTGTCTTAACCAGGTCCTTCTTCAAGCACCTCTTTTCCAGGATAAAACAATCTATTTAAGTGTCTCCCATAATATGTGATGCATACATATTTTCTACCTTTGATCAGTCTTGATGCTTTTCTGAGATGGTGGGAACAAAAGTGCACTTTGCAGTCATGGATTAATACAGTAACACAGTGAGGTTTTCTACTTTGCTCTTTATTCCTTATCATACAGTTTCTAACATTGTATTTGCTTTTTTGATCATTACGGTCAGAGAAGTTGAAAATCCATCATATCATATGTGAATTTAAGATCATTTTTCTCGTGTGTATCATTTCACATTCATCAGCATTGACAGCACTTCACAAAATTTGTCACCCCACTTTTTACTCCTTTCTCTAGATCACTTATGACCATATTGAGTACGACAGGCCATAGCATGCATCCTCCAGTGACTTCTTTCCATTGGCCATTTATTCCCTTTCCTTTTTCTTCTCCTCATGACTTATTTATAAATTAGTAAACTTTACCTCTTAATCCAATATAACTTTCCTTTGGTGAGGTACCTTTCTGGAAGCCCAGGAAGACTGTACTAACTGCCTTAGGTGCACATGCTCAGTGAGTGAGGCATGGGCTCCAAAGAGCTTTGTTATCAGTGGTGCACAACTTCCTTTACAAAAGCCATATAGCTCCTCCCCAGTAAATCGTTTTGAATTCTGTATTTCCTCTTTCAGTACAGGAAAATTCAGTACAGGGAACTAGCAGCATATTTTTTTTTCTGAACATTTCAAGAAAATTAATCAATTCCTTATTTCTTCTAGAAATGACTGCCATTTGAAGTTTTTAAAGCTGGGAGTTCACATGTATTGAGGAAGAAATGGCTGAGAAGAATCCAAAACCCATGTGAACATGAATATATTACTGCCACTCTCCACTGCTCTTCCCATTATGGTATTCACATTAACTAGATTCCTGTATAGCATATTATCTACAACACCATAGCAACAACTTTATTACACACACACACACACACACACACAGAGGAGCATAACTTTTCCATCCATGTTTATATTAAATTGGTAATATTACATGTGGCAAGGATGAGATTTTACTTTTAGGATTAAAATACCCAAACTGCTTACACTCAGCATTTAATGACAGAGGTGTCTTGTTCTCTTGGAAGAATAAAATGTGCTCTCATTTTAAACAAGAGTAAGTGGCTCCTGAAATTAGTGCTCTTATTACAGCATTTAGTGCCATAAATTAAGACAAATTATCACCTCATTTGAATGTAAATTCCACAGCTATAAGTAATTAGTATTTTTGTTGTTGTTGTTTTCCTCATTAAAGCACATTTGGATTAACACCAGTACAATCTTTTCACTTGTCAGGGTAGGACTTTCATTGGGAATTACATAAAACCCAGGATTCTTCATGTCCTTTATGTCAAGTCTGCAAATTTCTTTTCTCAGGGCCTCTGTGTTTAATTAAAAAAAAAAAAAAAAAAAAAAAAAAGTTATTTTATGCTTTAATATATGCTACTAAGTTAAAAAGAGAAAAGCACTGAAAGATGTATATAAATATTTGCTAATATCCTTTCTACTTTTAACCATAACCCTAATAACCCTATTATTAAAACTGAAAAATATTATCATGTGATTAAAATAGAAAGCAACATCTGATAAAGTGTGGCATTCTTACTCTTTTGCAGACAGAAAAAAAAAAACAACCAACAACAACAAAAAAACACCTTAGTAGATACTAAGACATAGGCATTCTGGACAGTTCTTGAGTTCTTGATACATTTAAACAATGCTTGTACAACTGCTACCCCTCCCCAGATAACCAAAAGATGGCATATGCCATACAAAATGAACTTGTTTACAGCAGATTAAAAGTTTTATTTTTTTTTTCCAAAAATCTGGCTTTGTTAGTTTCAAATTACAAAATAAAAAATGGACAGCAGCCCAAAACAAGAAATCCTGCTATTTTTATACTCAGAACTAATATAATGACACTCCAAAAATAAAACAAAACAAAACAAACAAACAACAACAACAAACAGCCCTGAGGGCACAATTAATTTTGTTTTGCCAAGGAACACTAGAACACAAGGACAGGACCTTGAAAATGAAGGGATTCAGTGGTGTAGAACAAAAGCTGAACAAAAAGCTGATGAAATCAAGAATTATTTGCCTTTTACAGAAAGAAGTCTGAACTAAAATTTGACACTACTTTAAATAAATCTGGTTTTGGTTGCTTTCCTTTCTTTTTCTTTTTCTTTTTCTTTTTTTTTTTTTTTTTTTTTTAAATCAGAAGAATAAATATCTTCAAAGTATATTATAAATGATCTGGATCTTTTCTTGTGATAAATAATATTAGCTATGTATAGAGCTGGAAATAACCAAAGGGTCAAATAAAAGGTTTCAAGCAAATAAACTGCCTACTCATGGTGCAAAAAGATCATGGGAAGAATCAAGCTACTGCTCTGTAAAAAAGCCTGTGCTATCATACAAAAATATCTATGCACTGGAGACCTTTAATAGTGAACAGATGTGCAAATATAGTCAGCAAGAGAGGAATAAACACAAAGTCTAGGGGAACAGAAGAGCAAGAGGGATAGATCACAGTATTGTTTGCAGTTTTGCTGGAAATGGTACATTCAAAACTTAAAAAATACTAATACATAACATTAATATACTGTCAAACTTTGAAGATGTATTGAGAGACTTTTTTCTAGGCTAGGTCTCAAATCCAGTATTTGGCTTTTATTTCAGTTAGATCACGAAGACAATGTAAGAAATCCTAAAACAAAGAGACAGTGACAATCCTTTTAAGAACAAGATTAGCACAAAATATGACCCTCATGAGAAAAAAAAAAAAAAAGTCATCTGAAGGGAAAAAAAAAACACATCTCCCCATCCCAAAAAGACCCTCACCCCAAAGTAGCCTGGAGTCAGGAAGTCAGTATAATATCCTACACTTCATTAGGAATAACTTGTTACATTGATATAGGCAAGCAAGTTATTGAAGTTGGAGACAGAGAGAGATTTAGATAACCAGAGAAACAAATAGGTCCCTATATATTTATATATAGGAATTGAGATATGTATCCAGATGAGTATACAGAGAAGAGAACTTTCCATCCAGAAAAGATGAACATTTTGTGTAGTTAAATTCTACCGTAGCTTACCATACACCTCCCAGAAATATTTTAGGACTAGCTGCTCCTGAAAAACAAAAACAAAAACAAAAAACACCCTACAGTGGCAACGTCCCTTTGAATTTATAGAATCACACTGTCATTAAGGTAGGAAGAGACCTTCAAGATTGTCTGGTCCAACTAACCCCCTACCACCGATGTCACCCACTGTAAACCATGTCCCTAAGAACCACCTCCAACTTTTCCTTGAACATACCCAGGGATGGTGACTCCAATACCTCCCTGGGCAACCTGTCCCAGTGCCCGATTGCTCTTTCTGAGCAGAAATGTCTCCTCATTTCCAACCTGAACCTCCCCTGGTGCAACTTGAGGCCATTCTTCCCTCTAGTCCTGTCACTAGTTACCTGTGAGAAGAGGCCGACCCCCAGCTCCCCACCCCTTCCTTTCAGGCAGTTGCAGAGAGCAATGAGGTGTCCGCTGAGCCTCTTCTTCCCCAGACTAACAAACCCAGCTCCCTTAGCTGCTCCTCACAGGACTTGTGCTCCAGGCCCTTCACCAGCTTCGTAAACCTTCTTTGCACACGCTACAGGGCTAAACTAAAGTTTAAAACCATTCTCCCTTGTCCTGTCATCATCTGGTTATGTGAAGAGTCACATTCCATCTTTTTTTTTTTTTTTTTTATAAGCCCCCTTTAAGTATTAAAAGACAACAATGAGGGTTTTCTTGAACACAATGAAGTTTCGTTGAACTTCATCCCATTGGCCTCAGCTCAGTTGAAAAACTCCATGCCTAAATACAGATAGTGATAACTGGACCTCCTGTTGTTTGGACCAAGATTATCCAAAAGTAAGCAAGAAGCTGTCTCATCATTACTTGGACAAAGACCAAATTTGCCCTCTTTTAACAGGAGGATCTTCTTAGGGTGGTTTTTGTATGTTCGTTTAAATACAGTAAGCTGTCACTGCTTACTGGGGGGAAAAAAATAAAATGAAGTACCCCCCCAAACACTAATTCCTTCAAGCCACTAAAGAGAGTCCCCATGGCTCCACTGAACTTCACCCAGCAGACTTTTTCTCCATGTCACACCCCAAAACTATGCACACTGAGGACTGATGATCTCAAAGGATTGTTTCTTCCTCTGCAAGCCATGACTCCTCAGGTAAAAAAAGCAGAAACAAAGGTTATAAAGGTTTATTATTATTGTTAATATTATTATTATTAATAATAACATTATTAATAATAATAATAATATTATAATTAATAATAATAATAATAATAATTAATAATAATAATAATTAATAATAATAATGTTATTATTAATAATAATAATATTAACAATAATAATAATTATATGCTGCTTAAGTTAGATTAGCCTGAAATAAATGTCCTTTACCTGCCCCTTCACCCAGCTGCACATCCTCCAGGTTGTTTGGGATCAGTAGACCAGGAGAGGGCACTCTTTGCCAAATGCCCACTGATTATTCCCGAGTTGTGAATACTCTAGAACATCATTACTAATTGAAAGCATTACTTTTTCCATTGGGAAACAAACAAAAAGTTTATTAACATTACAGGTAAATTTTAAAGCAAGAAGAGTTTAATCATGACATCTTTAAATCTTGTTAAAGACCATGCCCAATGCTATAAGCCCTAAAAGCTAAAAATGGTTGAGAATAACACTTTTTTTTTTCACTCCGTGTATAACTGATCATTGTAATCTGAATTCTATTTCAGACATCTGTGCTTGTAACCATGGAAAAAGGCTCAGGAAAGAAAATTCATTAAAAGAAAATAGCACCCTATCTACTCACAGTAGAGCAGCAGCAGCTTTTTACTCTGAGCAACTCTGCAATTCTCTTGCTAACCACCATCAAAATGAATTCGTCTCTGCCTTAATCCAGTTTAGTTGCTGCCTGTCCCCAGGGCCCATTCAAAGTGGTTAATAACCTTGTCTGTTTACTGAGTGTCCTGCTGCACTCCTCAGTTTCTCCCACATCTTCAAATTTCCTCTGCGTTACTCTAAATTGACTAAACATAGGCAGCGTTCCTTGAACTGCAGTTTTGAGCAGGAAAATGATTACCACGTTTCCTCATCTGGACGTGGCTGTAAAAAAAGCTCCAAACACCCACTTTTTTTTTTTTTTCTTTATTTTATATTATTTTTAATTTTGTTTCTGACAGGAAACTTTTATGAACAGTATAGATTTAGGGCAGCATTCCTGCACTTTTCCTCCTTAGCATCTTTCTTATCTGTCTCAGTGCCAACTGTACAAGCAGCAGACCCTCCTCAGAGTTTGCAGAAATGCCCAGCACACAGTTCAAATCAAGTTCCCTCAGATGACAAGTACAGCCATACACAGAAATGTCCACATGTACACGTGGTAAACACATCCTAAAACTGCATTGACTTTTTTTTTTCAGCTCTGCATACAACATATAACCAGCTCCTTTTATAGACTGCCCCAAACCATCATGGTTATGACAGAATTATAATTTCCCCTTCTGTCCCTCAGCTAACCTGTCTGCACAGGGAGCTGTAATTAGGTTTAGCACTGCGAGGTACAAGGACTAAAAATGAACCCATGAACATGGTTCTTTTCAACAAAGCACATGCTAAAATAAAGATCACAAGGACCTCGCTATCTTCTCAGAAACTTCTGCTCCAAAAAAATAAAAATAGTAAGAGCTATGGACTAAATTTACTTTGTTGTTTCTTGCATTACCTACTGCTGTTTGCTTTCATAGGATGATTCTTTGGACATTATTGGTAGCCATTTGCAGAAGAATAGGCAAATATATATATATATGTATATATATATAAATTATTTATATATATTATTTATAAAAAAAAAAAGGTAAAGTGATCAGACCTAGTTTTTCCTCTATTTGAGATATTTGGATAGCAAATTATAAACAGAGCTACTAGCAAAGCATTGGGAAACTTGGTCCCTCACTTGATAAAATTATCTGCTAAGCATTTCTGTCACTAACATGGAACCGTTTTGAAAAAGCATAGAAACACTGAAAAATTAGATTATCTGGTTCAGTTTATGTTAGATATGCTTTTCATGTGCAAATTGAGGGAGGAAGAAGCATTGGGAGAAGTGAGCATTGCATGAGCAGCAGCATGCAATGATTTGCAATGATCAATATCTTTAATTTCCTCTTTTAATACATAGCATAGAGAAGTGACATGACAAGATGCATGTCAGTCTTAAAAGAAGGCTTTCTATTTAACTATTTATTACCATCTCTAAAACAACATGGATATAGCAGCCAAGCAATCTGGCCAAAAAAAAAAAAAAAAAAGCCAAACAGAAAATTTGTCTTAATTCTTACAGAGAATAGCAAAGGAATAAAAAATGGCATCTACAATAGAAAGATATAATACATGCTTGCTTTAAGTTCCTGAAAAGGCCATTAGCCTATAGCTACACAATGAATTCTCAGAAGAAAAAAAAAATATATTAAAAAATGTGTGTTTGCAGAGAAGTAATGAGTGCTGGAAAATAGTTTCAGTTTGAAAAAAGAATACTTAAACGTCAAATCATAAACTCAACAAGTCAAATCACTCAGAATAACCCCAAAATTTGTCAAAGACCCAACCCGTATTCTTGAGCAAGAATCAATTCATTGTGTTCCATAATCATGTGTAGCTGTTATCATTTACAGACC
Source organism: Netta rufina (assembly GCF_964035555.1). Lineage (NCBI taxonomy): Eukaryota > Metazoa > Chordata > Aves > Anseriformes > Anatidae > Netta > Netta rufina. The sequence goes on along the minus strand of NC_140124.1, from coordinate 26,992,920 downwards.
ACAACATTTTTTCATAAGATTCAAATAAAGGAATAAAATACATCCCCAAATGATCAAGAGGTGAATCTGAGATTAAACAGAAAAAAAAAAGAAAAAAAAAAAGGAAAAAAAAAAAAAGGAGAAATATAAGTTATATCAATAATAGTAGGTTATTACTTGAGGTACTCTTCAATATAAATGTCTTTACTTCCAGGAGTTTTATCACTTCTTTTAGGAGGGAGGGAATCAGGTCTAAGTTTCATGGACACATGAAACCAAAATTTTGAGCCAAGTTCTGTTTAAACCCATTTTGTGTTTTTTGTTTGTTTGTATTGTTGTTATTGTTGTTGTTTTTTTCTTCCTAACAAGGAATATGTAGAAATTCAGCCAAAGGGATAAGGCACTAAACTGGGATCCATGAAGACTTTCGTTTTGGTTTTCTAACAGTATGTAATGCCTATTTGAGAGCAATTTCTAAGAATAAAGGAAGAACACTGACCCATTGTCTCACAGTCTCTTCTTCCAGCAACTGTAACCTTCCTATGTGCGGACAGGGAGAGGGAGAAGGGCCACATTTATGTTTTATTGGCATGGCCAAAGGGATTTCTCCAGCATTTGGCATACATTTACTTGACCATGAGACACAAACAAAACAATCTGTTAGTGTAAAAATAACAAGAGATAAGAGTTTTGACAAGAATAAATAGGTGAGTAAACCTGCAGAATAAACCCGTTTTGGAATAGCTATAAGATTGCTGCAAACACAGCTAATAATCTCTCATCCAAATCTCAGCGAAGGGGAGGAAAAGCTGCTTTTCCATTAACTTTATTGCCCCTGGGCTCTGACTCCCTGGCAGAATGAAAACCATTTGCACACAAGAACAACTTTTAAATTATCCAGCAAAAGTTCCCTTAAATAAGTTAAAGCTCACTTTGGTAACTCAGGGTAACACGAAGCAGGAGGCTGTACTGGTTCCCAAACTGAGCATTACAGAATTTTTCACATCAGGGAAAAGAAATCCCAGCACCTTATGTGATGCAGCCCAGGGCCCCAACAACCATAGCTTTATCCTGCAGTGCCACCAGGAGGAAAACAACAAAATAAAGCAATCACAGCAACATCTCAAGAGGTTTTTGCAAAATCAGATTGGAGTAACAACTCCCAGAACAACTGGCTCAGCAGTAGCTGGTTGAGGACTTCTGGTTTGCCTCATAACTCATCCCACAAAATTACATTCACTTCTCACCACTGTAGCTACTCCATATTCCTCAGTCTAATTTATAACTTTACAAATTTATAAATTGTCTCATGACTGATGTTTAAACTGGGTATTGTGTAAGTAGGAGGCGAAGCCAGATACTGAGTACTGCAGGGACAAATGTTCTAGGGTATTTCTGCCGAAGCAGGAACACAGCTATAAAAAGGGTGTTTAAGCACCATATCACAGTTATAAAGCCAATGAGCAACACCTCCCATAATCACACAATGAAAAGGAGAGAAATTATTAACTGCAGATATTATAAATGGTTAACTGCAGATATCAATTTCTCCTTGCAGCACGCGGCTTTATCTGTGACCATGCCATGACCTGCTGCATCTAAAAAATTTCAGGCAACTAAGGTCAAGCCTAGGAGCACCTTCTGGAAACCCAAGCACCAGGGAAACCTGGGCTCAGCATAACAGCAGCAACAGTGAATGAGAGTCCCCGGTCCCAGGCTATCTCCAACACAAAGCTGGGTGGAGAACTGGCTGTGCAGGAAATGAAGGCGTTGCACAGGAACAGCTTTTTCTCACCGGGGTGATCTGAGGGTAAGGGCTCAGGAGCCCGTAAGGAGCTCAGGAGCTTAAGGAGCTCAGAAGGAAGTGTGCAGAGAGGTGAAGGAGGATGATGGCAGGATTAGATTTTGATCTCTGCTTTTGGTACATCAGTGTGCCAAGAATGACCCCTTCCTGGATACAACGCGGGACAGAAGCTGAACAACCTTCCTTCCTCCCCATTCAGGTCGAACGAGCAATGTCCCAAAATATCCATTCTCTAGAGCTTTCCAATGTTACAGCCCCAAGAACCAGGCTTCACTCCAGGAACATCGTTTCATTAAATTCCTCCCCCATCTTTTTCCCTTTTATGCATCTTACACTGTTTTTTGTTTGTTTGTTTGTTTGTTTTTTACCTTCTTATTCTGTAATGAGATCCCTTTTCTGCTTTCCAAAGAACAGTGGCTATTAGTCAAGCAGCAGCAATGGGAAGGGGCAGCATTAACACCAGATCTAGAAGTTATTTGTGGTATAAAAATAAGCCCAACCATCATATCAGGATCATTAGGTGTATGCAGATATGTAGGTGTACGTAGAGCTTTCACTGTCCCCGTACATGGCAGCAGCACACTGTGGTCTCCATCCCCACCTGTCCTCAGGTGCTCTCCTCAGAACAGGTTACTCCACGGTGTGGCAAGCCCTAGTTTGGACATTTTCCTTCATGGATCTTTGAGTAAAGTTTTTGGATACTGCCTGTGTTTCTTTAACTGTGCTTTCTTTAACCAGTTTGCTTCCTCCCTCTAACAAGGAACAGATGTATTTCTGAAACAGTAATGGCATGCTAAATATCAGCATAATGCTGAGCTGAACATCAAGGGACTGCGTTTTCTACCTTGCTGCATTTGTTTCCTGTTCTTTATGTACTCACTTTTTAAGAATTACAAAAAGTAATTCTTAAAGATTGGCACAGGTGCTGCAGGCAGCAAGCCTGTGTGACACTTCATTACGTTCATGCATGAAAAAAATGTCTTGGATTATGTTCTCACCTTGTCCTTAATTGTTTTTATGGGGATTTCAATAGCAGCTGCCTGCTGATTGTCAGATACTAGCAGCCTTTGTTACACAAAAGACCTGTGTCATTACCAGGGATAACCTGCTAGCTCTGTATACCAAGGAAATGTGATCTCAGTTCAGCCGTCAATAGCCACAATTACTGAACAGGAAGACAGAGAGAGGATCTTACACCCGTAAAAGTAACTGTGGGCTAACCAGGATACAACACCGAAAGGAGGAAGGCAAACAACCTACAGTTAGTCACTTACATCACTCTGTATAAAAGTCACAAATGACACAGAAGGGAACAGTCCCTTCCCCACCTGATGGAAATAATATGCTTTACCATTGAGATAAAACAGCCATCTAACTACCCTTATAGTGAAATGGGTCGTGAAAGTCAGACTTCGTGTTGTGTTAGTCAAAAAGATGTACAGAATTCCTGCCTTGGTATCTCCTTTCCTCTGGAAGGAAAGGGGGTAAGTGAAAAGCAGGATGGGATCACAGGAATGATGAGGTGGGCAGGATGCAGCCCACAGAGGTCCAGCAGGGTCTCTGCAGGCTGTGGAAAGAGCTGGCTACAAAGCTGGGACCAGCAGGACCCAGAGGAGTTCAGGAGAAAACATGCAGCTGCCAAAACATGTCCCTGCAAAGCTGACAAAACATTTTAGGGTTGTAGGAGATAACTCAGGTAGGAAGGGACCACAGAAGTCATCCGGTCCATCCAGAAGTCCCTCTCAAAAGAGTCAGCTGCATGCTTGAACCAGATCATTCAAGCCTCTACACTCCAGCAGACAGGCAAATACCCCACAAAAGTGAGCCTCATCCCCCAAAACCTGACCATCTTGAACAGCTCAAAACTCTTCAGGAGTGTCAGGGCATTTTGGGTGGAAAAGCCTGGGCTGTTATTAAATGGAGAATGTGCTGCCAGACAGCAGGGAGTACAAAGCTTTCCAGCTGTACATGGAAACCCCGTCATTAAGGCGTTCCCCTGAGGAAATGCTCCAGCTGAAACAGATGTGGGAATTCAGAGACCCAGGCAGTCAGGCATAATACAAAAAGTGCAAAATCAAAAGTTTCTGTCCTCTCTTCAGTCCTGTTAGAATTCCTCTACTGCTACTACTGACTGATATATTAGCAGGGGACATCCACTTTACTTGTACTAATATTTTCTTTCCTTACGCCCATCTTGGAGATACCTTTACAGTACACAATTACACATTTAGAAATAAAAAATGCTAGGTGGTTCAGCTAAAAAAAAAAAAAAAAAAAAAAAAAAAAAAAAAAAAGCACGTAATTAACTTTTGCTTAACTGCAAAATCCCACAGGAGCAACCAACATTTTTGGTTCATTTACATGTTGCAAGATCTTTCTCACTTGGGACCAGACTTAGCACACGAACATATTTAGCTAAAAGGACCACACCTTCTTTTTTTCCACATGCTGCTAAACATTTGTAACAGTTTCCTTATTTTACAATGATGTCAGGAGTAAAATTCCTGGGTGCTATGAGAGTAGCTCATGGTCTCTTCACTTCTTTAAGACTGACGAGCGTCTTGTGGACTCACACTGAGTATCCAGCACAACTGCTTGCCACCAGTACACATGGATCTTCTAAAAAGCATTGCTGAAAATACCTGTGAAATCCAGACCAAGACTCAAATGCTGGAGGGTTGATCAGTACAGCAAAGACCAGCACAAACCAGAAAGCCACCAGGTTTTCAGTCAACATTGCTGAAAGCTCTTTGAACAAGCACTGGCCAGACTGTGGACTGGCATAACTGCATTTACAACTGGGTTTTTCTAAAGATGAAATACAAAAAGGTCTGCCAGATCTTCAGCACAATCTCCTGGAGAAAGTACTAGTAATTGTACAATGCAGTAATAGGACTGAAATGCTATCATTGTAATGATGGTTTGAAAACATGAAAACGTTTCTTCCACTGGAATTGGCTTGAATTTGTGAACATTCAAATCTAAGTTTGGTAAGGCAACTTCTACATTTAAAGATTGTGAATGTCTACATTTAAAGACTGTGAAACTTACCTAGAATGGAATATGGCCAGTGCACTTTAGTAATATTTACTTTAAGTAATCTGAACACGGTGCTTGAAATGCAGTTTTTGATGCTGATAAAGCCCATAAAACCCAAGCTAGCTGGTATGGAATTGTTTTAAAATCAGGATGCTCTCAATTAGTTCGACAACCAATGTTCTAATCTGTGTAAACAGACTCTACTTATTCTCCACTAATATTGACCAACAGGAACAATGACTTCATTGTTCACATTGAACTTCCGCCAGCTGCTAAACAGGAGAGGTTTACCTTTCTAAATATTTGAAATTTGATTTCAAATACGATTACTCTTTCTGTCCTTGAAACACCAGTAGATTTGGTTCCAAGAGAGTCTACAGTGGAGTTTGTGAAACTTGCCATTTTGGATGGGAAACACTTGAGCTGCTGGTGAAGTACTGTTCTGTGCTGGGAAGATTTCAGAGCCTTAGGTGTGATCTTCCTATGATGTATGCTTAATCCCTGCAGGCTGCTCACCTGGGCTACAAATCTAGGAAGGATACGGACTCAAGTTTACAGCCACCTCCTCTACTTGGGATAGATGAGCCAGAGAACAGATGTTCAACAGTGTTGTTGTACTCCCAAATTTAGTAGAACTGAGAGTTTGGAGAAAAAAAAATACATAAAAAAAAATATACAGACATCTATTTGTTTTGATTTCTACCAAGTACTCAGCATTTGGCCCCAAGTTAATTTTTATCATTAATCTTACACTACAACCCTTAACAGCCTAACGTTGCTGTGATTGCTAGATAAGAATTCAAGTGTGACAATGAAACAAAAAAAAATCATTGTTTAAATTCTTAAAGGTGCAGGGTACTAACGCACATCAATTTCTAAGTCCTTCTAATCAATTCTGAGATGAGGAAGAGTTAAGACCTTGACCACCTAGGAGCAAGGAGGACCTAGAGCTGTTGGGAACACTGAAACCGCAGGGTGGAACAGGACAAAAGCAGCAGATTGATCCGGTTCTTCAGGGGGGTGAAGTTGCTGACAAAGCTTCTCCCCTTTCAGCTCACAAGGATTTTATCCTAGAAGTAGAAAGAAATTGAAAGAGGGCAAGGTGTTGCTGGCAGCCAAAATAGAAATTCAGGAAAATAAACCAGCCTTGTTGACTTTGAGATGTCAAAGCGATGTGTTCACACAGGCTGCAGATTGGTTTTGTAAACCTGAAGAGCTATATCCTGCAAACTTATCTACCTACTCACACAAAACTTTAGTTTAAATGACAGGAAATAAGCAAGCTGTTCACAACTTGTTATTTAACAAACATTCCTTAGAAACTCACAACTCCATCTCTTCAAATCTTCTTAATTTGTAACTTTTAATTTGACTCTTGCTGCAGTAGTGACCCATTTAGACAGGGCGATTTCAAAATGTTTGGTAAATTACTAACTTCACCGATGACAGTGTAACGTTTTACAGACAGACCTGAAGTGAACCGCAGACACCTGAAGTGTGAAAATGACAACAACCCATCCGCCAGCATGCGCTCCTCAAACGGCACTTCGGCACTTCGCAGAGCAGGAGCTGAAGCTATTCACAGGAGGAGAAAAAAAAAAAAAAAAAAAAAAAGTGAATCTTTTTAAAAGCCAAATCACACCTTCAAAGAAAGTAACACCTTGAGCATGCAAAAGAACTGCCGCTTTCTCATCCCAAAAGCTGCCTTACACATTGAAGTAGAAGCGGAGGCTGGAATATGAAGTTGGGGCCAGTACCACATAGCTTATAGAAAGGCATTTGGTGGAAAGGAAGGAAGGGCACATACCTCGTGGCTTGTAGTTTCACCACAAGAGTGAAGTGTTACATGTAAATGGGATGGGGCTGAGGTCATCTGGAAAGAAGAGTTAAAAGGAAAGTGCCTGGGTCACAGTGCAAAACCACATCTGAATTCCAGTGTTAACAACAGCGCACTTAGAAGTAATCTCTCCCTGCCACATGCCGCATTAAGGCGAAAAACTAGCAAAAAGGAGGAAAAAACATTTTGCAGTGAGTGCTGGAACGTGCAGGCCTATTTTCCATGCAGCTTACAACAACCTTCACAGTCCCTGGATATTTACTTAAATTTCTTTTTAACTCACGGTAGCACAGAGAAAAGAATGCCAGAAAACTCCCTTGAGCCAGTGAAGCTTTCTGTAAGTGGACTGGTTTTGAGAGCTTACCTTCATTTAACGTTCTTTCACTCATATCTTTGCAACTTCTGGTAATCAAATCTGCAGTGTCTGTTACATATTAAAAAAAAAAAAAAAAAAAGGCAAAGCAAACCCAGTTACGAAACAGTTTTTCACTAGAGCAGTTTTTGTTCTGCCCCAGCAATGGCATCCTGCAATTTGCTGGATCTAGTTTCATCCTGACAGGTGAAAGTTACGGTAGCAGCAATAAGAGTGTAACGGGTACACGGAACTCCAGAGAGAAGCTTTTATCCTCTCTTCAACTGCCTGTTGTTTCTTAGCTAAAACGTGCCAGCTCTTGAGCACAGTCAAATTGGTTGTTTGACTTCCTGTACTTAGCAAGGACACACATAAAGATGCCTCCTATCTGCACACACGGAACTTTCCTTATTGCTGAACCTGACTCAGCACAGGTAGCAGAAAGTGAGGTTAGAAAACACATTTACATCTAAACAGTTTTCTTGCAGAAGAGGTTCAGTGAAAGAATAAATCCTTTAAAAAAGGCAGTGTTCCCTGTCAAATCTGGTTAATTTTGAACAGGGTTGCTTTATCTTTGAGGTACCAGCTACAGTCAAGCTCACTCAGGATGCTGTAACAACATGGAGACACTGAAAAGGAGCGAAACACAGTTACAACAGTCCGTGTATGTGAATCTAGCACTAGCACTTACAATTAATTTAATATTTAAAACAAAACTGTTTTCTACATAGCTTGCTATCTGTTAGTAATGTAAATATAACAACAGAAAACTTAGTAAGTGCAAGAAGCTTTTCAACTTTCCTGTATCCACCAAGTTAGAGCACAGGAAGTTCCGCACTGACACGCGAAAGAACTTCTTCACGGTGAGGGTGACGGAGCATTGGAACAGGCTGCCTAGGGAGGTTGTGGAGTCTCCTTCTCTGGAGACATTCAAGGCCTGTCTGGACGCCTACCTGGGCAGCCTGCTCTGAGGAACCTGCTTTGGCAGGGGGGGATTGGACCTGATGATCTTTCGAGATCCCTTCCAACCCCTACAGTTCTGTGATTCTGTGATTTTTCTTCATCAAAACTGTGCTGCTACACTACTAGTGTATGGGATGGGTAAATGAAGACAGACATGCACTGTGTATGAGATAACTTATTTTATTTATTCAATTCTCAACTTAATTTTGATGCTAAAATTTGGTCAAAGGCACTTTAAAGAAGGTATTTAAGAAACAAACCTTATGGTGATCAGTCCAGACAAGTCACCTATACCTGCCATTAAGGACACAACTACCTAGAACCGCAAAAGGAAACATTCACAGGTTTTAAGTGGAACATACTGTCCAGCAGCAATATCCTTTTTTTTTTTTTTTAGAGGATTAACAACATTTCTGGAGTATTTTAAATACAGTATGGTAAAACAAAGCAAATTACACCTTTCGAGTTCCACAGGCGTTTTTTCTTGACAGAAAAAGGACAAAGCAGCCTTCCCAAGCAGACCCATATTGAGGGGTCTATTTTCATCCATGTGTGCACTGTTAGCATCAGTAGGAGGTACATCAGGGAAATAATCCACTTTTCTCTGTTGTACAAAGATAAAAAACCCTTCTCAGACAGCAAACTGCACGTAACAGGTCTATCAGCTACTTACTGAAAGGTACACTTCTGGAAATGTAACAGAGCAAATGGCAACATGTGAACAAAAAGTGATTGTAGTATCTACCCACAGCAAAGCAAACCAAAGCGGTCTAAAAGGCAAAACGCATCAGCAAAGATCTTCCACAAAACAAGAGACGGTGTCTAACCTCTTATATAAGACCAATAGAAATTGCAAAACTGAACTGGGAGTGAAGATTAAAATTGGTCTTTTTCTGCAAGCCAAGATTACCTCTGTCCTTCAGCTAGGGACTTTGATCAGAAGGCAGCTACTTTGCCTTCTTGTTCCTTCTGATCTAAAACTGACTTAACACAAGGTAAAAATGGTGCTGTTACACTAAGTGACATCCCACATCCAAGCACAAGCAACTGCTTAAGAAAACCCTGCTGCTCTGTAATTTCAAGAAAACTCATTCAAAATTTTTGAGATGAGACATTTTAAATCACTACTATGGTGATGGAAGCTTTTAGGTTTTATAAAGTGAAGAAATCTCAGAGAAAGTGAGCACAGTAATCTGAATAGCCTGAAAGAGCCTGTTTCTGTGCTTCAGAATGGGGACCCCACCTGTAACGTAGCCTCCTTGGGCTGCTGAAATACTCAAACTCATTAAATATTTTGTCAAAGCACGAAGCCCTGAGAGTGAAATAATAAACTACTAATAGTTGTGTAATATTGTATGTGAAAATTAAGCTGCTCACATTCCGATCTTCCCTCCCTAAGCTTTTGAAGAGTGAGATGCAAACCAATTGTTCTGGGAGGTATCAGCTCATGGTTACAACCATACAATTCAACAAAGAGCCCTCTGTGAGAACCACAGAATGAAAAAATCAATACTTTTTTCCAGCCTGTCTGGATATTGAAAGGAAAAAATAAATACTGTGCAGTGCTGCCAAAAAGGCAAAGAAAATCATTTCAGAGGCCCAAGAGCAAGGACACTTTAAAACAGAGCAAGAACAAACATTTGAAGAGCAGGCGACTCTTGCTCCTCCAGATAGGGTGCTGGCTTATCACAAGGTTGGATGTTCTTTGCCTCGTTCCCTAAAGAGATGCAACTTGCACATACATGCTGCTTGCTTGTTCCTCTATTTCCTCGTTCCCTGTAGGGTGCTGCATGTTTCTTGGAGGGACACTCCTGCCCTGCCCTGCTAAACCCACAAGACAGTTGGGTAGCAGACAAGTATTACAACTGCTGCTGAGGAAAGGCAGAGAGATTAAAGTTGGGATATTGATTACGTTTTATGGTTTCCTTACATATTGCAGAATCTTTTAATTGCAGCTTTGAACAATGCCACTGGGTTTATCAATAGCATATGGATTTCACAATATTATTGTTTTGTGTTGCACATGGGATAAACATTTAGCTCACAGAAGGAAGCATCTATCTAAAATAAAGTATCGTACATTCTCCTCTGGACAAGTGTCCCTCTGACTACAGCTAACTGGAGACTTTTTCATTTTTCTAAACAAATATATTTATAATTTTCTACATAAGTCAGTTAACTTAAAATAAAGCTCTTGTCTCTTTCAGTATTTCAGAGAGGATCTTTCTCACGATCAACAGATTTAACCCAACAGGAACTATTCATTTAACTAATACTTTGTATATAAACCCAACCTGCATTCAGGCAGAGAAGTTGTACATAGCATTTCAATTCCTTAAGCTATTTCAGTAATTGCCATTATACTGCAGAGTAATGACCAGAAAGGAAGTCATGAACTTTACTGCTGGACCACAGAGAGAACCCCAATCTGTGTGCGAGAGCTATCTTTGGAAAAAAAAATTCCAGTACTTTATGGTAACGTCCTCTTCAAGGAACACCCTGAAGGACAGCAGCAGTCCCCAAGGCTGTCTGCTACCAGTATGTGCCCTCTCCAAAGCAATGACTGGAGGTAATCAGGTTATGTCCAAATTCATCAATATGATGAAGGTGAAAAACGATAAAAAAGAAAGAAATTTTGTCGACGTGTGGAATAAAGGCATGTCAAGCTTAACCCCATCCCCTGAACTTTGCTATCAATTGAATTTGATGAAGAGAAAACCACAAGGTTTGGGTACATAAAACACAGGCTTGGCCTTTGAAAATTCTTCAGGTATTAACACAATTTTGTCTCACATCAAGAAAGTGTTTTCAGTTAAGAGGCAGTTAAGAGGCAGAGATACTCATAAAGTAGTGGAGAGAGTTAATGCACTTTGAAAGATTCCTGCATTCAGGCTGGTGCACCTGAACAACTACATACTTCAGCTTCACAAGAGTGAAGCAGGGATCATGTAACACTTCGTTTGGAAAAATACAACAAGAAACAAATACAGAACAAATGTTAAGAATGGATGAAAAAAAAGTTCAGAAAAGTGAAATTAAGTACTTTGGCCAAGCAGTCAAATCAGCTTTGCTGTAGTTTTAAAATAGGACTTGCTTGTATCTGCAGAATTTTAATGAATAAGATCATTTCACAAAGTAGAGTAATGTGAGAATCAGAGAGAGATGAAGTAATTCTAACACAGGATGAAACCAAATTATTATATGCCGTTGTAGCTCTGTTAAGATACTAACCTTTCAGATTTACAGAGAAGGTATGAAGGAGGAGAGACTTTTGTAAGACAAAGCATCTAGCTTATCTTATGAAGTTCTCAGATGAGTCATCCATTCTACCAGGTGGCAACTTGATTTAAAAACAAACAAAAAAAAGCCATGGCCAAGTATGCAAGCTCCTCACATCACCTCAGCAATCTGAATTGTAACTGCTCCTGGCTACTAGTAGTAATCCAACTTCATATTGTTTTGTAGAATAGAGACTTATAGTAAAAAAAAAAAATTAATTCACAGCAGTGAATTTCATTTCTGAAATAATTCAGAAGTTAGTCACTGAGGTGTGTCTCTGTCTATTCATATCGACTGGTCTGTTGTTAAGGCAAAGCAGATTTGAGGCTGTATTTTTACCCCTCTCCCTTCCTTGTAGGGCAAAATACCCAAAGTAATTTCTAAATATTAAGAACACAAGATAAATATTTCCATCACGAAATATTTGACTGTGCAATATCAGATTTCTAGTATTAGACCTCACCTAACAGAACATTTGGAAGGAAATAAAGAAACAAAGAAAAGAAATACTGTATGATTATCTTTGAACTTGTTCACTATGTTTTTAATACAAGTTCTTCCAGAGATTAATGTACCAGAACCACCTCCTATTTCACAGCTTTAGGGCCCCAAATCTTCATGAGTAGGGCTGCAAGATCATACTATCCCAAAGAGTCAGAGCCCACGCTGGACTCTGTTGTGCACAGACACTGGCTGGAAGTACTGCCAACGTGATTTTTGAAATAAGAATCCACGAATAATCCTAGTCCACAAGCTTCATGCAGGAGATGGGGAAGACCCTTTTTCTCTGTACTGGCTTCATTCAGTTTCCTTCAAAGTCCACTTAATTCTCAGAAATTGTTTGCTTTAGCTTTTGATTATCCTCTAGTGCTTCATTTTTGTTCTGCTCTTCTAGATTCTTTGCCGAATCAGGATTGTACCGATACAAATAGCCATACGGACGGAGATGATAAATCAAATACTCCAAATGATACATAGTCATGGAGTCAACATAGTGGAATGAAACGGCCAGGTCGGAGCAGCAGCCGGGACCCTAAAATGCAAAACAAGTCAAAATAATCAGGAAGAATTCCAGAGCATGCCCTGCATTAAAGATACTGTAGGAAGAATTCAGACACACACTTGACTTCATGGGAAGAAACTCATCATCATCATTCGTGTATTTCAAAGCTTAATATTAAGCAAGCAAAATGGATTAATCAGACACATTTGCCAACTCATCTTTCCAAAAGCACAGTTGGACAAAATCTTTTGCCTCTGTAGCCATGCCAATGAAGAAACCAGCTGCTCTCATAAATGCCAGAGGGTGTTCTTTCTTTTCCATATTTCACTTTTTATGTCAGTGTTTAAACAAAATTAAGCAGCATCAAGCAGGTATAAGTATATTGTATTTATAAATGAAACAATACACTTGCATTTATATATGACACAATACACGCTTGTTATCATGCTATCAGTTATCCAGAATACAAAGGCCAAATGTGCTCACGTGTACCTCTGTGTGCTCGACCACTGCCTGGTTTGCCAGTATCTAACTTTCTACATAGAGGCAGCTGCTGTAATGAATCAGTTTGGAGGTATTATATTTATTTATTTAAATTTATTAATTTAATTGACATTACTAAGCATTTTGAAGAGCTAAAAGATGGCTGTTAACACATTTTTTTTACAAATTGCTTTTGACTAGCTCTGATTCAGCTTTGAGACAATGTCTTTGATTCAGGTATTTTTTACACTTGGAAATTTCTTATCAACGCTAATCTTAGGGCAAAAAATCCTGTAACTGAGCATATGGCATACAAAGATATGCAAAAATCTAAATGAAAAATGACTATTCTTTTCCATGAAAACAGTTGAAAGTGAAAGTTCAAACAGTTGAGCTGAACAAATACTCAAGTTGGAAACTTACTTTAAGCAAAGCCAGCCAAAATTAAAACTGTAAGATAAAATGAAGAAAAACACCCTGAAGGATGAGGAAGCATATAAAAACATAAGAAACAAATATTAGTTTTAACACACAGCTTGTAATGAACCTCACTGGACTCCCTTCTCGTTGCACTCTGGTAGTTGGGTGGCTGGAAGAGAAGCTACTACATGGGACATGAAGGTACAAAACAGAGCGGTAACTTTGCAAGGAAGGCAGTGGTGATGACACCAGACAAACCTATTGGAAAGATTTAATCATTTCTTGTTGTCCACAGAACATAGGAAGACAGCAATAATAATTCCAGATTCATTACTTCTTCCAGGACCTTAAGTTCTTAGCATCAAGTTTTAGTTGATGACTACTGTGTTTAATGAGTCTGCTCAGAGGTATTTCTCAGGAAGTCACAACAAAATCTTCTTTTCTAGAATACATTTAGCTGCCATTAATATGCCAATACACACATCATACCATCATAAGATGAATTTCATAAAACAGTTGTCAGGTTCCTAAAGGCTTACCTCTACAGCAGGGTAATAATTGTAATTCCAGTACCAAAATGTTTTTGGTAGGTATCCTCTGATTAGGAGATGTTCTGGAACGAAGGGATGAAAGGTTTCCCTGCCATTTGTATCTCTAGAATCTCCTGCTTCTACATTGATGATCTCCATGCACTTTCCTAGTGCTAGGTCTTCAATAGAGGAACTGTGAGAGCATTTGTTTGTTTTAAATGCAGTAACAAATCTCTTCAGAGCTTCTTTGCTTAGAACATACCCTGCTCCTCCACTCATGTAGCCCTGTTTCACGTAAGGCTTAAACCTTCTTCCAAAGTATATTGGTTGTTCAGGACTGTATTTTGAAAGAAGCCATCTCAAATTGTCCAGTATAACATATGTATCATCATCTGCTTTCATGAACCAATCTGCAGCATCAAAATAATGGTCATACACGTATTGAAAAGCTTTAATAGTCTTCCAGTACAGTTGGTCCCTGCCTTCTTTGGTTTCTAGGCCCACAGCTGGGAAGTCTTTATTTTCCTCAGAGCTCATAAAAAGTATTTTATTACAACGTTGGGCCCAAGTGGCCTTAACATGCCTGGCTTTCTTTTCTAGATTTTGAGGTCCAGTCATGACCCAACAAAGTATTTTCACCTTCTGATACAGTCCATCTGCAACATTTTTATTCTCATCTAAAAAAAAAAAAAAAAAAGAGGAAAATTTGAAAGCATTACACTTCACTGAGTGGTAAAATAAATCCAAGAACAACGTCTCCCCAAACATTCCATTCCTAAATCAGAAAAGACAGAGAAGAGGTCTTTGTTTCCAAATGAAATTAACTTCACATTTAGAAAAACAAAACTCCGCAAACCAAGAAATTAAAATTCTTCAAGCTACTTTGACTTCAAAAGATACATTTTGATTTGACATCAAAATGGGAATCTGTTTGAGAAAGTGTGACTTTAGAATGTCTTCATTTGTACACAAAAACTATCAGAAGCCATCCTTTTTATGGCACTGGAAAACGAATGACAATTTAAAAACTGAGTATTTTTGCCATTCACAGTGAACACGACTGCAACAAAAAGGTCAAAAAACTTCTCAGCTTTGTTATGTAATTTTATGCTAACAAACAGAATCTAATAAATATTTCTTAAAAGCAATGTGGTTTTGAAGGGAAAAAGCAGATGGTAAGCCAGAACAAAAGAACTTATCATAATATCATGATAAATCTTATTTATAAGATGTCAGAAGTAGTAAAATAGCATAGTATGAACCTTCTATTGCTGTGCTGAACAAAAGGTATGCAATATAATGTTTTCCATGGTGCCAAAGTGTTCATTTCCCTCAAAGAAACCTATCAACTGACACACACAGAGTGATGCTAACTCATAGAACAGAACGTTCCATGGAGAGTGAGATCTGCACCATAGGTCCCAAAATATTCCCGTATAACCTTTTCAAGGTTTTCTTTGCAACAGTTTTCTGTGATTACATGCAAAGCACTCACAAATTTATCTTACAGAGTTTGCAATTTAAATAACTTGAAATAACAAATTACTTACTAATGTCTTTGTTCAGCAAACGCATTATAGCGCAAGCATTTTTTCTAATCTGAACTGCCCCAGTTCAGATACTGCCCGCTTTTAGGATTTAGAATGAACTCATATAATGAGATGTGTCAAATGTAAAAGTATACCTGAAATATTAGATGGGTCTACCATCTTTAAAAAAAAAAAAGTGTAAACAAATTTCTCTGGTTTTGACTGAGAACACCAATTTGTCTTTGGATTGCCACATAATCAGCCTAGTAAGGAGGGCCCAGTGACACATTGCTGCTTTTCTTCCTTCTTCTTTTTTTTTTTCCCCTCTTTTTAGCTTCATCTGAGAGGTTAGATCATATGTTAGAAATGGTCCAAAATTACCTTCTAAAAGCTAAAAAGCAATTCAACCACATCTACAGCACTAGCAAATATATCTCCTTAATAAATCACATTTGATGTCCATGGTTCGTCTGAGAAGTTCCTACAGAGAAATTCTAAACTTCCTAAAGAAACTGCCAAGTCTGGACACAGTACTTGGACAAACAGGCTCCAAGGGGAAAGGGAAAAATCACTGCTGTGATGTAATTGAAGACAACCACCATTCAGCAGACCTTGGGAGATCAAAATTATTTAGGTGTAACCTGAACATTGGCAAGTGAAAGAAAATGACTCATACAAAATTTTGGCAGTGAAGAAAACAACATTTTGCAATACATGAAAAGGGAACACCCTATATCATTAGTCAGGTGTAACAAGATACCTTTGTGCTGTCCAGAGTCTGCATTGAAATTCATTTGTCCTTGCAACTGATCGTTATCTGTATCTGCTGCGTGTTGGCCATGTGGATCATTGTGAAGAATATGAGGTTGGATTTCAACCTTTTCTTCCAGTATCATGCTAAACAGAAGATAGCATAGGAAAAATCCTATTGCAGATCCAAAACTGAAGGTTAGAACGTTCATCAAGGACTTAGAAGAGGCCATTTCCTGAAGATAATGCACTGTCCAAAACAAATGAAAAATATATTAAGCCTAAAAGTTTAACACAGAACTCGTATCAAAAAAAATATGAAAAAATCAAGGACCAAATCTTTAAAAGTAGAAATCTTAACACTACCTCAGATCCAGCTCCCCGGGGCTTGCACGGAAGTTTAAGTACAAGAGCAATGCAAATATTTACATAAAACTGTACAGACTTATATCTAGTAAAAGGCCAGCTGTGTACTATGTAGCTTAGAATTGTAAAGGACAGTCAGAATACACAACGGAAAACATTCATTTACTTAATTATACTGGTACAATATTAATAAAAGAATGTACACATTTAAAGTGCAAGATCTTAATTATAAAAAGGTGGTTTACATTCACTTCTTTATTCTCTTGGTCTTCAGAAAATTGTGCTTAAAAAAAGTAATAGCTCAATCTTACAAAACTAAAAGATGATAATCAAAGGCAATCTACTTGTCAGGATCCCATGTCACCATGAGATGTACTTAAACCCGAGGAGTTAGTTTATTACAGGAATTCTTTCACGGATGTCAAATACAAGCAGATATTGAAGACTTATACAGCAAATCTACTTTCATCTCAAAGCAGGGCAGCTTTTCTTCCACTTTTAAAAGTGCTGAGGATAGATGTTCAGAAGAAAGAGTAGGACAACATCTGAATTTTCATAAAGAAACACTCTCTTTTAAAGGCATTTGGCAGAAGAGGCAAATGAGACATATCAGCCTTAAAGCCTCTTCTACACATTAAAAAAATGTGTATTCCAGTCATGTAAACCTCCACTTCAGCCACACCCTTGTTTCTCAAAACCAAAAGGTCTTGGCTTAGCATTTTTATAAAATTAATCGCAGCCAACATCTATGCCTATGTAAAGTGTGCTTTACACATTCAAATCAAATCTGAATTTATAATATATTAAGCACATGCAGGTCAATTTCAGGCCATTAAGGCCTAAGGCCTTTTCATCTTTGGAAAGGGCTGAGATATTTTTTAATAGTCCATGACTAAGCTACAAAACCACAGGCAGTGAAATCCTCGCTGGAGTCAAGCCAGGACCTTACAAACGAGTTGATGGCGTTCCCTCCGCTAGCATCACTCTTAGCATCACCAACGGTGAACCCAACTGCGTTAGGTAGCGAGCCAAAAAAAGTTCGGGATTACACAGACCATCCGGATTAGCTTTAAGGAACTAGTGCTGTCTGCACAATCTGCTGCTCTCTGCAGATCAGCAAGGCGGGCAGGAGCAAGTGTTCAGACACTCCGTGACAACATCCTTCAGCTCTGTGGTGACACTGACAGCGCTGCAGGAAAAACAACTGCAAGGAAGGAGAAGAATTACTAGTGTGGGAGAAGAATGGGGCCCTCCTACACAAGAACGAGGGAAGGAGATCTCAGAACGGGGTCCAGACTGCAAAGGTATGTCTGAGGCACACAGACATAAAAGGGAGAAACTATTTAGGGAACAGGAATGTTACTGTGCTCCCTGACACGTAGCGAACCAGGCTAATAGAGTACCATCTCCTAACATCTTTTAACCCGTGCAATTTAGGTTGTTCTGAATTCATCTCCAAGTTTCCTAATACCCAAAATGAGCACATATTAAAGTATAAAGGTGGGACACTGCTCAAAAAGTTGTTGCATCCCCTCCTTGTTAATATTAGAGCAGCAATTATATTTGATGTCCTGCTGTCTGCAATACATTCAATCTGCAGAAGTGTATCTCATTACTACCACTGAAAAGAAACAAGAGTAGAGAAAAGCACTGGGATGACCCCAGGCTCTACATCTTACACGGTCCTGGTGCTGCCAAGTCTTGCATCTGAGCAGAAGCAAAGGCCCAATGCACACAGCTGACTCCAAGCAAGGTGTCAATCTTTGCCAAACGCTGCTCTCCTGCTGAAAACCCCTGGTCAGAGACAAGCTGCAACCACCAACACAATTTATTTAGCCTGCACCCACTTCTCCTGCTGGCTACGAAGAGTCCATGGCAAAAAGACTGCCCCCGAGCCAGCCCCACAGCAAGAACCTGCTCCAAACACCAGCTCTCATCCCTCCCACCTCTCTCCTGATCAGAAAGCAGAGCAGGCAGAGAGCAGGTGTGCCTACTGCTAGGCTGGCATTTTCAGAGATCATCAGGTTGACTGCACGCGTATGCACCTAGATCATCTGAGAGGGGAGAAGCTGTAACATGTGGTAGGGCTTTCCTTCTGTGCTGCCACAAAAATGAAATGAAACTGGAAACACAACTTGAAGCACAAAAGAAAAATTAGGAAACTTAAAGGCTGTACCAAATTCATATAATTACAACTACAGGTCTTAAGGAACTCCAGTCCTTTAATATGAAAATGCATAGTATACAATTTTTAATCATATATTGTCATACATCACGTGTCTAGCTTTATTTCTGATGTCTTACATGCCACTAACTTGGAAAGAAGACACAAAGGCTTACACCATGTACACTCCAACCCTGCCCCAGCCACAATTTAAGGAACAGCCTGTATGCAGAAGCAGCCCATGACACTGAGAAGCATTCACTGTACTAAAAATATGTTTTGTTGTTGTTACTTGTCTCACCTATCACCACAAAGGTCCCCTCAAAATTAGCAATACAGAAAGGGAGAGCATCAGGATAAAACAATGCCTCCTTCAGCATATTTTAAAGGGGGAAAAAAAACATCCATGGATGCACACAGCGTACCTACAGCACTTTCTGGAAGTCCCCATTGTTCCACTTTGCAATCCCGTGTCTCTCTGCCATGCACTTTCGGTTATCTGCCCTAACAGCTGCTAAAATTACTGTTGCTTGGAGAAAGCAAAATAAAGTCATTTGAAATAACGGCAGGTTATTAAATTATGGCGTTGTGTTAAATTAAAACTGCATTACATTCTTAAACAACAATGAAATAATTTAAAAAAAAATAAGTGTATGGAAAATGTTAAAGCAGAAGAAAGTACATCCAGCCCATTTGGCAATCTGAAGCTTACTTGTGGTATTCCACAGGCAAGCAGGATTTCTGGGGCAAGAAGGGACAGATGCTGAAGCAGCCCTTCAGATTCCCTATGAAATGCCTCCAGTCACAGTTTCCAGTCTAAAAGAATCTGCTCCTCTGCCTATCAGTTTCATGTCACCAGACTGGACCATTATACCCATGAGTGCATAGCCACATCTTCATAAGCTCCAACAGCAAGCAGGATGGCAATTTTTGGTTTTACTTTTTTTAATAGGAGGTTGATATTTGATACAAGCAGAGTCCTTTAATTTGCCGGCAACGATAACTGACAGTTACAGCATTAGACTAAAACCAGGAAGTGTCTAAAAGAAAGGTCAGTTCTTACGATGATAAGCACCCCCGTTCAGGCTCTGTGTTACCATTCTTCTCCACAACCAGATTTATTCGAGATTGAGAAATATAGAGAGAGAAAAGGAAAGTGCAAAACGTACCACAACACTAAAAGTTCCCCATTTTTATTCCTATTTCTATCTTCACTTCTATTGACTTCAACACCAGATCCCATTTAAAAAGAAAAAGAAAAAAAAAAAAAAACTACAAAGCCTAAATTTGTGTTTAATCTGTGCTCCATTACTACACCGCGGCAGCTTAAACAAATCTATTTACACACCCGTGCAAGTAGCCTTATTTGCATTAGCCAGAATGACAAATGTTTTACAACTCTATTGCAACTTAACAGCCATTGCAGATTTCGCTCCAAATTTCAGTTTTGAGAGCCAAAGACTTTGGCGTCCTCAACGTACAGCGGAGGTCCTGTACACACATTAGGTGTTGCTGGACCTGGCAGCCCAGTGTCACAGCCCGAGGTGCAGCCAGGGGCCAGGCAGGGGGTGCGTTTCCCTGGCTACACACACACCTGCACAGGGAGACTGCCCCAGCTAAACCGAGAGCTCGTGCAAACACAGATGGCACCAGTGGTCTGGCCTTGTGCCACCCAATCAAGTAGTCTCTGAAGTGGCCCCCAGATCCTACAGTCTCTCCAGAAGCTGGCCTGGACATCCTGATCTCTCCTGTTGTCCGCCCAAGGACCCTCTGATCTCACCAGTGCCGTGCCCACACTCACAGCTCGGTCCCTGGCTCCCCAGCCTCTCACTCTGCTGACCGTGCGCCAGCCCAGCCCGATGTTCTCCACCCACAGCACCACAATGGGCTCACGCACACCACGTGTGTGCACTCCGGACACTCTGCTACCAGCGCTGTGGACTTGTGCTCCCAGTCCACCACGGGTACTTAGACCATCTGACTCCAGCCACAGAGGTCTTACAGGACCGACTGTCCCCGTTGCTGGAGCTCCAACCTCACTATGCACAGGTGAACACAGAATAAAGAGTCCTCCCATGCAGGAAAGCAGTTAGAAATGAAGCTTAATGAGAAAAGGGAACAGGCTGTGGTAATCTGGCACAGAGCACGGCCCTTTTATCCTCTTACCCATCTATTTGCTCATACTTATTCCCCTGCAAACCACCTGGTCACCTTCCTTTGGTCCCCATCCTACGCATCCTGTAAGTTCTATACAATCACAAGACGCTCTTTTGCATCCCATAACATGACCCCATACCTTGTAGGCAGTTACCCACCTCAACCCTGTAAGATGATCTAAAGACCCTTTCTGCCGACTTCTCTTGACATCTCACACCTGGAAGACAGGGTGCTGGCTCTCCTGTGACAGGGCAGGGAGCTTCCTGCCTAAATGATGTGAATGGTTCTTCCCTCCTTCACCGTTGTGCCTCTCTGCTCCTCTCTGTTCCTGGAGATGAGGCTTTTATCCCATCTTCTAAAATACTGTTCTCAATCTGCTGGCTGTGCTGAGAAGGGTTAGGGTCCTTCCTTAGGGGGATCCGCAAGCAATAGGAATATATGACACTGGAGCTTACCCCCCAAAACCACCTTTCGTATTTTTAAGCCAACTCAGACCATAAAACCTTCTGGAGTTGTTTCAGAGGAAACGCATTCAACAGCGGATAATGAATCTGGGGTTTCGCAATTCACAGCATGCAGCACAGAATGCAGATACTTCTGCACCTGCTTAATCCCAGCGCCGCCCCGCCATCGCTTTAGACTAAGATCCCGTAATTTCACCGTGACAAACACGAGTGGCAGACACACGCGGCCGGCTCTGCCTTGTACCCCTGGCTTGGCGGCGAGTGCTGGGGCCCAGCGCGCCGCAGCCGTGCCCTGAGGCTGCAGCGAGCAGCCAGCCGATCCGTGCCACCATGCCCCCGGCAGCCACACCGGGCACCACAACGCCCCGAGCCGAACCCCCGGCGGCACCGCTGGCCGCCCAGCGCCCAAGCAAGCAGCACCAAAGCCCTCCCCCAGCAGCCCTGCGTGCCAATACCGGCCGCCCCGCTCCAGGAAGTCCCCGGCAGCGGCACCGCGGGGCCTCCCGCCCCGCTCCGTCCCCCGCCCGCCGCCCGCCGCCCGCCGCCGCCCCCCGGCCCCGCTGCCGTCCCCTCACCTCACCGGCGGGGGCCCGGCTCGCCCTCAGCCGCTGGCCCCCGCAAGGCGCCGCGCTCCGCCGCCGCCCCCATGGCGCTGCCCCGCGCGTCACCCGGCCCGCCCCGGCCCTGCCCCTCCGCTCCGCTCCGCTCCGCCCCGGCCCGGCGGCTGCGGGCCCGGCCACCCTACCGGCCCCTCTCCGGCCCGCTCGCCCCCGGGAGCGGCCCTCAGGCCGGGCGGCTGGCGGCCGGCAGCCCCCGCCGTGCCCGTGCCATGCTGCGGGCGGTTGCTAGGGAACGGCCGCGGAAATGGCGCCTGGTGGCCGCGGGCGAGCGCGGCCTGCCTCCGAGCGCCGGCGGGCAACGCGCCCCCAGTGTGTTTCCTGAGGGGAATTGACTAAGCACGGAGACGGATTGTGGATTTGAAAGGGGCTTTGCGTTGCTGTATAGCCGTCCTGCAAGCAGCAGGGAGTTAATGGGGTTTTGTAGTTCCCACATAGAGAACGTAGAATCATTAAAGTTGGAAAAGACCTCCGAGATCATCTGGTCCGACCATCCCCCTGTCACCACTGTCACCCACTAAACCACGTCCCTAAGCACCAGGTCCAACCTTAAAACCCCCAGGAACGGTGACTCCACCACTGGGACATGTGTTTGTAAGAGGACTGGGGTGCAGAGAAGTGAGGACAAGAACCGGTCCTTGGTGAGGGCCACCAGTTCCTGTCATGGGAGCCCACTGCACACACTGCTCTTGGTGTCTTGCCATAGCCCCCTCCCTGTGACTCTTGCTTCTCCCTCCAGCCCATCCAGAGGTCTCTTTCAAATTATAGCTTCACCCCTCATGGCAAGAGATGTGTCCTTGTTCTTTGTCTCCTCTCTTTCTGAAAAAACTGGGACAAGGTGGCATGTGTCCTCTCCTTTGTTTTCAGTTCTTTTTCTCTGGAAGATGAGGCATTCGCGATAGGTACACAAGATTCTGGCTTTTGTATGGGTCAAAGAAACTCTTGTGTGGCTTCAGGTCACTGTTTCCATTCCTGTCACATCTCATGGTTTGCAGCACCCTCAAAATAATAATTAAAAGCAACTTAGGAAATGGTATCTCCATGAGCTAGTTCAATCAGAGAAGAAAGGACAAAAGTGTGGTGAATACAGTTGTTGTTGTAGAGGAAAAGTTTGAGGGTTTGGCATTAATAAATCTGACTATAAACTATTAAAAGGCAATGGAAATTGCGAAGGCTGCAAAAGAGAGAGAGCTGTCTTTACTCATTTCCTCCTTTTTTCCCCTGGCTAATTCTGACTCGAGTTCTGTCCACCCATGCCCAGGGCATGCCTTAAAATTCTGAAATAAAGTGAAGTTTTCAAAATGTCTCATCTTATGGATGATGTAATAGGATTTAGTTGAATGTAAGGCTTCGTTTTGCTTGGCACCTGTGTTATGGGTGTTGCACTGTCAAGGATCGTGGCCCATGTATATATACATATGCTACACATTTTCATATGGACACATTTACTGAGCCATCTTATTCTTTGTTAGCTTAATTTGAAAGGAAAATTTCAAAGAGAAGGTGGAATGTACCGTAATTTAACGAAGGTCAATTATGGTCTGCCAATATTGGTGTACACACAGTGTTTGCTTTAACAAATGTGGCTGGTTTGGCCACCGTATAATTGCTGTTTCATGTTTTATGGAGAAACTTGCATAGCAAACATACAAGCTGTTTGTTTGTTTTTTTTTGTTTGTTTGTTTTTCACTTGGGGATGTATAAGCAGTCTGCGGGTTCAGAGCGACAGAGCATGCAGAGCTGGACTTCCTCTAAAGGGCTGCCCAGCATGAGCTGCAGTAGCAAACACTTCTGCAAACCTTCTGTAGTGCTGCTCTGCTCCGCACAACAAGGCATGCCTCTGGGTGGCTCTGCAGAAGGAAAAGCCATCCACTTGTTCTGGGTAGGAAAGAGGAGCAGCCTGGTGCTCTCTCTTGCTTGTAGGGCCTGCAGATCTGCTTGACCACAGTCCTTTCTAGAAATGCACTACTTCTGTGAGAGACTTTATCCTCTGCTCATGTCACTTACCTTCTCGGGTATGTGTGGCTGGGAATGAATGAGAGGGAAATTAACATTTTAGTCATTTAATTTACAAGGAAATTGGTCATTTTGGTCTTCATGGCAGTATGTAAGAAAGGAAGGAAAGACAGATCTTTCCCTACCTAGACAGGCTAGCTGTAGTCAACAGAAGGACTTTTTAATGCATGCTTTCAAAAGGTGACATGGTAGAGGCAGGGAAAGAGGCCCTCAGCCACTTTACACACCCTCATGAGCTACCTGGCTGGGCATCTTTACCTGTGAGCCCTCTGGAGAGCACTCCAGAGTACACATCTACTCTAACAGCTACAGATCAGCTACTTAACCCTGCTCATTGCCATGTACAGGAGGCTGAGAATGCTGGTTTCTAAATAAGAGAAAGGACAAAGTTCAGGTGAAGAGCTGAAGAGCTGTTGTCATTTGGCAAGTCATTGGTGGCATACATAATACAGTTAAATATTTAATTAGATATCCAAGGTGAAACTGACTTCCTTTCACAAGTCGCTTTCTACATGCTGATGACTGGCAAGAAAACAGCTTTTCTAGTTCAAATAGGAGGATCTGGATAGGCTGGACCAATGGGCTGAGGTCAACTGCATGAAGTTCAACAAGGCCAAGTGCTGGGTCCTGCACCTGGGGCGCAATAACCCCAAGCAGAGCTACAGGCTGGGAGAGGAGTGGTTGGAGAGCTGCCAGGCAGAGAAGGACCTGGGAGTATTGGTGGATAGTCGGCTGAATATGAGCCAGCAGTGTGCTCAGGTGGCCAAGAAGGCCAACGGCATCATGGCCTGCATAAGAAGCAGTGTGGCCAGCAGGTCTAGGGAAGTGATCGTCCCCTTGTACTCGGCTCTGGTGAGGCTGCACCTTGAGTACTGTGTTCAGTTTTGGGCCCCTGGCTACAAGAAGGACATCGAGGTGCTCGAGCGAGTCCAGAGAAGGGCAGCAAAGCTGGTGAGGGGCCTGGAGAACAAGTCCTGTGAGGAGCAGCTGAGGGAGCTGGGTTTGTTCAGCCTGGAGAAAAGGAGGCTCAAGGGCGACCTTATCGCTCTTTATAAGTACGTTAAAGGAGGCTGTAGAGAGGTGGGGGGTTCCCCCACGTGCCTGGTGACAGGACGAGGGGGAACAGGCTAAACTTGCGCCAGGGTTGTTTTAGGTTGGATATTAGGAAGAACTTCTTTACTGAGAGGGTTGTGAGGCATTGAAATGGGCTGCCCAGGGAAGTGGTGGAGTCACCATCCCTGGAGATCTTTAAAAGACGTTTAGATGTTGAGCTTAGCTATATGGTTTAGTGGAGGACTTGTTAGTGTTAGGTCAGAGGTTGGACTCGATGATCTTGAGGTCTCTTCCAACCTAGACAATTCTGTGATTCTGTCATTCTGTGAAATTCTACATACTCTCATGGATAGCTGTTTTGTTTTCTTAACGATTTATTCAATTATGAATGGTCTTATCTTGACTTTATCTTGACTTCCTTTAAACCATTACTTTTATGAATAATCATCAAAGACCATGAAAATATATATTAATGAGTAATTTCCATGTGTTTTAATTGAAAGCTGCTTCTGTGTTCTCCATTCTCA
Source organism: Netta rufina (assembly GCF_964035555.1). Taxonomy (NCBI): domain Eukaryota; kingdom Metazoa; phylum Chordata; class Aves; order Anseriformes; family Anatidae; genus Netta; species Netta rufina. Next base: position 26,967,588 of record NC_140124.1, on the reverse strand, counting down.
CTCATTTTTGATCAAAGAGATGACCAGATTAAATGTTTTATTTTATTTGCTTTATAGTATTTATTAAAAAAAATCTATTATCTTGGCCTTTCAGACTAAGGGAGACCGTTCTGTAAGGAGCCTATTCTGTGTCACCTTGTGAACCCACAAAGTGTAGCTGTAGGCACGCTGGCCTAGATGAGGTACAAGTATAATTCATGCCTACACTAACTGCAAGAGCAAAACAAAGGCCTTTAGGAAAGCATGCGAAGTTTCAACTTACCACCTGACCTTTGCCCGCTTGTGAAGGCACACACTATTTTGGTGCTTGGTCCTTCTTTTGGGTGTCTTGGGACAATTAGAACCATATACAAAGCTGTAATTCTAATTTATTTACTGTCATCTATTTGAGAAAATGGGATTTTAATATAATAAAGAAGAGGGTTCTCTGTGCTGAAGCGTGTCACCCTGCTTTCCCTTTACTCATAAGCACACCAGCTGCCTCCCAGTCTGACCACCTATTATGGTAAGGAACTTCACTCCCTGCATTGCTTGCACAAACAACAATGGAATTGCCATGCGATAATACACACCACTGATCTGTAAAGTTAGAAGTACTCTCTGCATTTAAACAATGTACAATATCTGCATTGCTATTCACGTTAATTAGATCTACTTGCAACAAATAATTGACTTAAAACAATCCACTGTGAATTTATAGATTAGTATTCGGTACCTGCCAAAAACTTAAACGGTACACCTCGAGTGGCAGAATAAAAAATTAATCACTGGATCTTGCTGAACATGTGTTATTTAAAGAGCACTTTAAGAGAGTGTGAAGTGAAGGAATTTTGTTCGCTACCAAAATTAAAGAGTGTGAAATGTCTTTGTATTTTTATTAGAAATATTGGACAAAATGCAATATGATATTGTCCTGGAAATTCTGCAAGAAGAGCACATCCCACAGTGATTCTGTCCGGCTTACAGACCTGCCCCAAAAAGGACTTACAAATGCTTGGGGCTACACCCCTATTTCTAAGTAAGACAGAGCTAGGGATCATTCTTTGGCATAATTATTTTAGTATTTTTCAGTTCAAACTAAGTTGCGGGCTGTTTGGCAGCCTGCCAGAATGACATTTTTGTATCACAAAACTGAGAAAATGACGCACACTGTCAATACTGGGCAATGTGGAGAGGAGGCATGCAGGGGTACTGAAGAGTTATGAAGTCTGCTGGGATTCCCCTGGCGGACTGCACTGTGGATGGGGGGAAACCTCGGTCCTGCCCATAGCACTCCTTAGAACTAGCTCTTGGTGGGTGTTATTCTGTAAACCATGCCCAGGGATTTTCTCAAGGAATGCTGCTTGGCATGGGCATAAATCACACTGACAAGTGTGGTAATAATTACTCAGCCTACTGTACTGAAATGTACTTGCTGGCCCTGCTTTATTTATAGAAATAGCATTGAAAAAATGATTTAGGCACCTAAGAAAAATGCACCTCTTTTTATTCTTACTGATATATTTCTATATAGATAAGTAAATTTCCGTTTATTCTACAGCTACAAGCAATTTAGAAGGTAGCAATCGCAAGAGCAAATACTTTCTCTGTCAAAGCCTACGAAAATGTCACATAAAAGGTCCCAACCAAAAGAAGTACATTTCAGAATGGATTGAAGAGTAGCCAACACTTGTGGATATATTCTTTTGTTTGCCTATCTTGGACTTGTTTCTGGCAAAAGTGAAAAGGTTTAATGGATCGTTGTGAGCTAAAATGAAATTCGAGCATCAACATCATATATTTGTATTTCTGTGAGAGTCAATAGAAAATTTTAGTTGGCTCTTATTTCCTTATTTTTCTTTGGAAAAAAAAAAAAAAGGATTAATAAAAATGTTGGAATTAATATTGGAAATTAACCTGTTTAATTAGTAGAATTATCCACATCGTTACCTGACATCTATGATGAGAAATGAGGTATTGTTCAGTACAATACCTCATACACGCAGAACAAAGTTTTCTCCTACTTTCCAGTGCTTCAATTGTTCAATTCTTTTAATCCTTTTGAACTGTTACTGCATTTTGAGTTTCACTAGAATTGGTTTTCTTCTCTTTAGGTTTTTGTCTCCTTTTAGTTTTCTTCTCTTTTTCCAATTACAAAATTACTTTTCTTCTCTTTTACCTTCTTCTAATATGTAAGGAAACAATTTTTACAAAGCCTGTTGTTAGAGTTTCTAGCTAGGGAAGAATAAAAGGGAGAGACATTCTATTTTACCATTTATACAATAGAAATAGCAGCAATAAAAGTTTACTCCTGTACAGATTTCAGAATTAATTCCTAGGAAAAAAAGCAGACTAAATAGCTATAATAAAGGAGCAAGACAATCATTTGAAGGGTTCAATACTGTTTGATTTAACAGATTAGTAAAAAGGCATTATACACTGACTGTGCAGCAAGCTCTATTTTAGTATGTACTTTGGTGAGAAAACTGGAAAAAAACATTTTTTTTTCTTTTAACGAAAATAATTGTCTCAGTGTATGTGCTATTGCAGCTGTTTATTTTCCACACTGCAAAGTGTTACATTTGCCAGTCTAATTATTTTATTGCCGATCTTAGTTGTATTTGTTCTCCACCCATATTTGATAGCTGCAAACACTCAGACGATTTCTCATTTTGAGGCAATAGCTCTACCTAGTGATGGGAAAGAGCAGCTGCACTCATACGTTTTAGAATAGTTTCTCAGTCCTCTGCCGAAGACCATTTTACTTTATTTGAAAAAATTATCCACATGTAGTATTCAATAATTGTCATTCTTCCTCTGTTGTTGTTCTGAATTGTATTTAGGAGGACACGTACGTGCATCCAAGCATATTTCCTGGGACACTGTTGATGATGTCTTCCAGATACACCACAAAATGAAATACAATGCTTTAAAAGACGAAAGCAGCACTAATGATGTGTGTGAAAATGACTTTGTTAGAATCGAGTCCAGTTATTCCAAATGAAAAATACATTCCAACGTGTTTAAGACTGTTATATACATTCAAGCATGGATTTTGCTGCAACAACTTTACATCAGCTAGCCACATCTCTTACAGTGGAATTTAGCTCTACTCTAGATGAAAAGGACCTTGTTTGTATTAAAACATCTACTGAATTGGGCAAAATATCACAATGGGTCAATCACAATGAAGAAGTGAACTGAAGATTGTAATTTTTAGTTAATCCTGCCACATTGACTCTATCTGTTAGTTTAAATGCTAATTCAGCTGACACAGTCTTTCTTACTGTATGAAGAAGAACCAGAATTTAAATTAGTTCTACCAGTATGAATAAAAACTCTAGAGAATTATTCTGCTGCATGTTATATTATTAGCATCAGACAAGTAATTTTTCTGTCTCGTTTTACAAGTGGTTAAAAAACCATATGTAATAGTTCTTTGGTTTGGGGGTTTGTTCACCGACCCCCAGGGAAGAGAGCATAAATTACACCGGATTTCTTCTCATTAGCCAAGACCACTATTCAGTTAAAGTCAGCAGTGTTTCATTCCTCTGTGGTCCTGGGCCTGCTTACAAAAGAGCCATTGGTATGCCATATGCCATGCCTCCAATGTGCGCTGTATGGCCAACAGCTCTTTCAACAACCTTTTCTTGTATGTGCTAATACACATGGGGGACAATGGAAGGACTTGGGACATTAAAAAAGGATGCTGCAGTAGTGCAAAATGCCAAGGCTTTTGTGCGGGTGGTAACAAATCACCTTACTTTGTTTTTTCTCCCACTGCTGCACTAGACATGCCTTTCTAGTGCTTTACTGAAGATCTGAATGCCCAGCTCTAGAAAAGATATTCTTTTAACACTTCAGTGCTGTGACCTCTCAACTCTGAGGTCAGAGCAAGCCTTATTTGTTTTGAAGCTTAACATAATTAAGTAGAAAGAAAAGAAAAAGGATTAAATAAGAGAGACGACAGCAATAGAAACTCCCAGGGGGAGAGACGACTACTTTTTATAGCAAGAGAGGATTTTGTCTGGAGGAGAGGCAAACAGTCTGCATGTCCTTTAAATGTCTCCAAAGGATAAAAAAAAAAAGAACACAGAGGAATAAAAGAAAAATAGATATATTCAAAATTATAGGAATAAGCAGCTCTGCAATAGGTCGATAAGGTTTTTAAAAGCTGTAAACTCAAAGCTCTCTGACATGCGGTGCAATCCCCCTGGGTAAAAGGTAGACTAAGGCTCATACAAATGTGAGCCTATCTTGCTTTGAGCTACAGACCTGCAAACAGTTTTGAATGTGATAGTTTCTGTTTTGATTTTTTTTCCCCACTCAAATATGGGTATGAAAGCACGGTGCTGCCTGAGATCTTGAGTGCAATCGCTCAAACATTCACCTAGTTAGCTCATCGTGTAACTATTCCCCTGGGGAAGAAAAACCAAGATAGGAAAAGGGCTTTGCTCTCTGCATATGCGTATCCCTGACACATAGCTGTATGTCATATTACCAGAACACCTAGCGTTGCAAATATTTCCTGGTAAGTGTACATATATCCAACTGCATGTCTTCATATTTGTAAAGATAGCCAGAGTATACATTATCTTTGTCAATCCATGCAGCTGGGGAGGAGAAACTGATCTCCAGCTTCCACTGGGTCCTGCCCACCACTAATATCTCCCAGTGTATAATGGGCTGCCAAAGCTATCATATTCCCGTGGGGCTCCAGGAGAAGCAGCCTTCTGTCTTCAAGTACAGTTCCTACCCTAGAAAATATTCCAGGCTGCTGCCAGAACAAGTGTTTGCTGTTTGCCACTTGATTCTCCCTGCCCCAAGAATGCCATTATATTCTTGTTACAGTGTGCATTCAGGAAGAGAAGATGGAAGCACATAAAGTGTAGTACACAGTCTTCAACACCAAAGTAATTTGTGGATGCTGGCAACCACAAATCCTAGTAGCATATCCTGTTCAGTTGGGCCTATGACGATATGTGGCAAAGTGCTGTGCAGTGAATACATCAAGGAAAAACTTCAAGCTGGCAAATGCAGGACTCTTGGTGATCAGTGACGAGTTTACATCATGAGCATCCAGTCACTAAGAGTTGAAAAAAGGATAGCTTGAGGCATCTGGAATCCAGAAACCGCCTATTCCCGTGACTGTATTACTACACCAGTTGGGACTGGAGACAGAAAAAAAAATTGCTGTTGTAATTCAGGATGTGTTCAAGGCTAAATGGAGAGTAGTTGGCTCAAGCTAGAAATGGATACATGATGCAAAGGAAGTCATAAGGGCGTGGACAAGACATATATCACTCTCCTCGCCCCTCCCCAAATCTCCCATTTTTTAAAAACTGAAAATGTTTCAGAATTATCCTTATCATCCTTCACATTTTTGGTGACAAAGCGTCTTTAACAATCCCTTATGCAGATGTTCAGACGGGGTGCAGAATGCCTGTGTTCCCCAGCTATTCACTACTAGTTGCCATGCAGAGGGGTGGTACAAAGGCTGAGCCGAGGCAGATTACTAGATGTTTTGCAGTCTTACCCTACCTAATGACCTGGCCTGTAAATCCACTCATTGTGATCTTCGTTGTCAACATAGGGCCTTCAATTCCTGTTGGAGAAACTTTGGAGTATGTGCATTTGATGCTGACATAAAAGGGAAAGGATTTCTGTAGCATTCTGTCGGTTGTCTTCTACTTAAGATCTTGTTTTCTTGAACAAAAACTCTTATTTCTCCTGGTGAGAGCACGGAATGGAAACAGAGAGGTTGGAGAGCTATGGTCACAAAAACAGCTGAAACTTGTTCTCATGCAAAAAGCCAGAAAGTCATGAGGGACACTTCAGAATGCTACTTTCTGTAAAACCTCCAGGTACTGCAGTGATCGCTTTGAAACCAAAAGACTTTCACTGCATGTCTCTTTATATCACAACCTCTGACTTCTCCGCTGTCCCCTTGGTTCTACCTGCCCTACAAGCAGATTTCATGGATCTCACAGAACTCATACATTTCCAGTCTTCCAGGCATGCTGGTGGCACCACATCTGATGGATGAAGATAAAGTATTAATCTTTAGGGAAAAAACTGAGGAGCACGGACTTCAATGACAAGCAGTGCTCAACTTCTGACCACCTCAGTGCAATAGCTAACATAGCTGCAACAGTTCAATGACATACAGCCTTCCAAAAACTGAGTGTGAAAGCAAGCCAGCTGACCAAGAGGAAACAGTGGACTTGAGTGTTATTTGTAAGTCAGTGCTCATTAATTATTGCTTGCAAATTGTCAAAGGGGCAGCATCTTCAAAGGGAGCAGATGCAAATTCTCTAATGGTAGTAGTATGTTAGCCAAGCAGAAAAAGTGTGAGTTTGTTGAAGGGCAGGGTCAGAAAGGAAGGCAGATGACATTTACTCATACTTGTCCATTCCAAAGGATATCTTTCCCCCCTTAGTTTCTCTACAAATTGTCTACAAATATCCAGTAACTCCCACTAATGCCTTTCTGAGGCTTACTCCTCTGCTTCTACATTATACTTACTTATCTGGTCTCTTCCACTCAATTAATTAAATACTCAATTACCTGTTGCCTCCAGTGAAAGCTCTCTGCCCTTCATTTCAGGTGTCCCATACCTCCAACAAAGCCATTTGGTCAGCTACAATACAGCTGTGCCCTTCATTGCCTGGTATCACCCATGAGCACCAGAATTCTTAAGACTAAAAAAAGAAAATAAAGAACAGAAGCACTTCTGGTCCCTTCGTGAACAAGTAAGACAGAAGCTACCATTTTAACGTTAATGACTGCATTACTCACCCCTCTTCATCATTATTTGTGAGTCATCACCCATGGTGCAACACTCTGAAAAGTTCTTTCTAGGCTTATGACTAGGGAGATGACTCATTTCTGAGGGACTGGAACTCAGCCACTGCTCTAGTACAGAGTCACATTAAGGCTAAGAAGAGCAGGGGACACGGGAGGAAAAAAATGACCTGGCTCTTCCCTAACTATATATTCCTGCATGCTCTAGCTGGTGGTCCTGGAATGCCACACTGGGAGGGTGCCAAAAGGTCAACAAAACCTTCCTCTTCTACTAGTGACAGCCAGACTTTTCTCTAGCTTTTCTCTGAGTATCCAGAGGAGAGATTCTGGACATTGGGATATGTAGAACCTTGACCAAAAGTCAATCTAAGCCTGGAAATTATCAAAATAAGAAGGAATACAGATCTGAGTCTTCTTGCAAAGAGTCTGATTTACAAAGACGGCTGTGATCCTGGCATACAGAAATGGGAAAGCTGGAATACTTCCACAAGTTGCTCTAAGGAAATAGTGGAGAAGACAATGCTATGGAGAAACAACTACACATGACAATGTGTGCAGAAGGGGGAAAATTGAGAGGAAAAATGACTGAGAAATGGAGCTGGGAGACTCTGGGGCATAATTACATGCGGTGCTGTATAGAGACATGATAAAAGCAAAGACTGGACACTGAAGTATAACACTTAATGTAAAGGGCTACTCAGCAATAGTAAAGAAAAGGCTAGAAAAGAACGAAGACATATCAGTTATGACCTGTGCTATTGTAGCTAGAGAACAGTAAAACTGCCAATGTCTGAAAATAGACTTTGTCTGGTATTTCTCCCATTTGTCCTATATTTAACACCATAAACTTTGTTAAAATGGAAGATAAACCATGCAAGACATACTAAAATGTAGCAGTTATTTCCAGTTTTTACAAGAGGGTAGTAAAAGGGAGGGAAATATGTGGCTGTTATCCAGTGTGCCCCAGGGATGCAGACATTAGTGATGACTTCAGCAGTTTTTTAGGCTGTGCTTGCCCGGCCTTTCTGGGTGACTTCCTGCAATTTGCTTCTCACCGCTCTCCTTCACTTTCTCCATGAAAGGACCTTCATTTTCCCAAATGCTTTTGCATTTGCTATTGTAAAGTACTGCATGAGATCCAGTTATGAACCAGGAGCTGCCCATAAAATAAAAACACCAAGACAGCAACCTAAGCCTGAGCAGACCCTTCCAAAAATCTTTTCTGTGTGTCTTTGCGGGTAGGAAAGAAGCAAAAAAAAACCACCATTCTGTGAGCTGTGTCTCGATGTGCCACTGCTCTCGCTCTCACTCTGCTCATCCAGGTTGTGTAAAGCCTCTGCGAACTGCACACCTGGCACCGCAGCTGCTCGAAGTCTCAGCGCTGTTTGGTTTAGGTGTAGGTGAAGCAGTGCTGAGAGGAAGCTTCCACATGTTCACGGCCAGCTCAGGAGCCTGCTTCTTATGCATGCAATACCTTATCACGCTTTTCTTTCTCAAATATTTCATTTTAAAGGGTTCTTAAAGATCCTTTTAAAATTCCACACGCAGATCCCCTGCCTGCTGAGTCTCCATAACCTGAGGAATTTTATGCACTGCAGCTTTAAACCACGTGCACTAAAGCAAGCCATGAAACCGCAGGGCATGTAAACGACTTCTAATGGCACTCCTGAAGCTGTGTGGAGGATAAAGCCCCTTAATGAAGCTCAGGTCCTGTGAGAACAGGACCAAAACGCCTTTACCCATAGCACCTTTTATTCAAGACCGAGCTCCCCCCTCAGCGAACGCTTCTGACGGGATCAGCTTTGTAAGCGCTCCCTCTTCCGAGCGAAATAAAGCGGCTTTCGGGCAACCACGCGGCGATCTCCGATGGCTGCACACCGCCAGTATCAACCTGAGGGCCCCGGCACCGCCCGCAGGGCCGTGTTTTAACACAGGAGAAAGCAAAAAGCCGCACGCCCAGGCCGGAGGCTCAGCTCCGGGCAGCGGGTGCCTGAGGGAAGCCTCGCCCCATGCCAGGCGGCTCCGGGGCGCATGAGGACCGCCGGGCTGGAGGCAGGGAGCCGCATGATGAAACCCGGCGGCGGATTTCAGCAGCAGGCGGCGGGGGAGGAGCCCGGCAGCCGGCTCTGGCTGCTTGGCACGGCGCGGAGCCGCCTCTTCCTCCCCACGCCGCAGCGAGGACGAGCGGCTCTCCCCGGCACACCGTAAGCGCCCGGGGGGCGGCGGCGGCTGCTGGTGGGCGGACGGGCACCGGCGGCGCCGCTGCTGCCCCGCATCGCGGCTCGGGAGCGAGGGGAGCCGGGCTGTGCCCGCGGCGGCTGCAGCCGGCCGGGGAAGGAGGGAGGGGGCGGCCGCGGCCCGGGCCCGCTGCCGCGTGGTGCCCGGGGAGCCGGGCGTGCTCGGCGGGGGCCGCGGGGTGGCACGGGCACGGCCGCGGGGTCCGCGCTGCCGGGGTTCAGGGGGGAGCCGGGGGGAAAGGGCTCCCCTCAGCCAGCCGAGCGGGGCAGGAGCGGTTTGTTTCCCTCGTGGTGGCTGCTCTTAGCTGCCCCGAGGCACCCGGCAGGGCCGGAGGCACTCCCTGATGGCGCAAATTTTCCCCTCTCCCCGGTTATTAAAGCTGCCTCTCGCAGGCTGTGGGCACCCCGCCCCGCGGCTGGCTCTGCGGGGCATCTCCCCCAGCCTGGCATCGTGCCCTGACATCTCCCCGGGCTGAGAGCCCGGCGTGCCCAGGTGGGACCCGGTGTGTTGTATGGCCAAATGTCAGCCCCTGCCCAGCTAAAGGAGAGAAGGGGCTGGGGAGGGGGTCCCAAGCCCCTGGGGGGGAGTGCCCGGTGGGTCCCAGCCGCGGGGGAAGCACTTGGGGCATCCCGAGGCCCAGGGGAGCGCTTGGGGCATCCCAACCCCCTGAGGAGCACCTGGGGCCTTCAGCTGCGGTTTGGCTTCTGCAGCTGGTGTAAATGCTGGGTCTGTGCCTGTTCTGTTGGCTGAGAGCATGGAAAGAGTTGTTGCCCAGGTAGCGTAACTGGGTGAACAGCTTTTTACCTCAGTACCTAAACGCGAGGGGAAGTGCTTGGACTTGTTTGATTTCTGACCACGGGGTTACTTACTTCATGCCTTGGTAAGCTGCAGGATGGGAGGGCATTTCTCTTCTGAAAGAGTTGAAGGGATCTGCTGCTGTGATGTTACTTCAGCGGGTCATACCCAATGCCCAGAAATACGTTGTTCTGTTTGTGCTCCATGAAGAAAAACAAAAAACCAAAACAAAACAAAACAAGCAAACAAACAAACAAAAAAACTTAAAAGTAGGTTTAAACTGAATTTCTTGAGTTGGACGAAGATTGCTTATCATATTGTGAGAAACTATTTTACCTTATGTTAATAAAGTCTGCTACCTTTTTCATCAGTTCTCTTTATAGTCCAACATCCGATAGTCTACTTTTGGTACCTGGGTTCTGTATCTCTGCTTTCTAGGTGTCATCTATTGCATATAGATCAGGTTGATGGTTAGACTTGATCTTGGAGGTCTTTTCTAACCTAAATAACACTGTGATGCTGTTTTCTTTAATTGAACACATTCTTCATTTTTAGGTAACTCAACATCTTCACAATGTGTGGTATCTGGGCCCTGTTTGGAAGCGATGAGTGCCTTTCTGTCCAGTGTCTAAGTGCCATGAAGATTGCACACAGAGGTCCCGATGCATTTCGTTTCGAGAACGTCAATGGATTCACCAACTGTTGTTTTGGTTTCCATCGCCTCGCGGTTGTTGATCAGCTGTATGGCATGCAGCCTATCCGGGTGAAGAAGTTCCCCTATCTGTGGCTGTGTTACAATGGAGAAATCTACAATTTCAAACAGGTAAGTGTTGTAGGGATCATACGTTTCTTTCTTTTTTTATTTCAAAACTGGTAGGTATTCAGAAATTGTTTAAAACGTGGTAGACTAAAATATCAGAAAAAAAAAAAGCTATCAGATGAAGGAAGAAAAAAGGAAGAAAAATTTCTGGATAAACTGTCAATCTTTGGTGGTTTAGATTGTGACAAACAGTCTTCAATATTGAAAAATCCTTTTTAATTGGCAAGAAAGGAAATAGTATTTGTATCTATAGGTTTGAACATAAAACAAAGGTTCATTCTTTGTTAATCCTTCAGGAGGGAAATTCCAAGCCCCCTTTCTCACCCGCATTCCTCTTCATAATGCAAATGATTTTAGAGTGTCTTGCACATCAGTTATTTTGGATCTTTCTCCAGTCTGTCAGGTATTTCGTTTTTACTTCTGCATGTCAACCTAGATGTGACTTGTCAGTTATTAACTTAAAACAGGAATGCATATGTGTTTCTGTAACAACAACAAACACTAGGGAGAAGTTTTCAGTAGGCCACCAAAGTCCTTAGGTGTCTGCAGCTTTAGGCAGAAGCTTTGTGGAGTTTTTGAGAGTCACCTAAACAAGTCTCTAAGGCACAAAACAAGCTGCAACTCTGTCCTGTGTCAGAATATCCCTGATAGGTGTGATATTGCTGCTGAGCATTGTCTGTGTCTCTCTCCCAGTGCTGAGATGTCTACACTGCCTGTGTTGCTCATAAAGGGAAGTGATTTAATTCATCTCAATATAGCATATAGTGTGGCTTGCGGTTTTTGACTGATCCTGAATCATGCTGAAACTAAATGCCTAAAATGGATCATAAATTGAGCATGGTAGTATCAGAAATCTACAAATACTTTGAAGTGTCAGTACTTCTAATACGATGCGTTTTTGCAGTCAGGTTACCGTCAATGGTGTCATTGGGACTTTGACTGAAAAGAAAGGAGATTATTATTATTTAATCTTGTAAGTATCTGGCTCTACAGTGGTCTCAAAGGAAGTTGTAGCAGAGTGGGGGCTGGTCTCTTCTCCCAAGCAATAGGACAAGAGAAAATGGCCTCAAGTTGTACCAGGGGAGGTTTAGCTTGGGTATTAGGAAAAAAATTCTTCACTGAAAGGGTTGTAAGGTGTTGGAACAGGATGCCCAGGGAAGTGGTTGAGTCACCATCCCTGGAGGTACTCAAAAGATAGATGTAGATGTGGTGCTTAGGGACATGGCTTAGTGGTAGACTTGGCAGTGTTAGGTTAACGGTTGGACTTGATGATCTTGGAGGTCTTTTCCAACCTAAGTGCTTCTATGATTCTGTGTATGGCAGGGCAAAACATATGTGAAATGTGTTGTGTCAGCAGGCTATGGTATTTACTGTGTTTTGTGTTGTGTTTTGTCTTGTGTTTTTTTTTTTTTTTTGTTTGTTTGTTTTTTTTTTTTCTGCTGCTGAAAGGAGTAAGAATCACTCCCAGTTGTGTCACACACAGAAACCTAGGGGGAATTTAATTGTATAAAACTTGTATTACCATCAGCAGGAATTTGTTCAGTTGTTTTCGCTACCTTGGTTAGGTGCCTTCTTTCTTTATAAATAAATTTTTGTTTCAGGCTTTCAGCTGCAAGTATATATCCGAAACCTACCTAGGAAAACATCATTGAAGAAACAACCATCTTCTTTAGGGCAATGGCTTCGTGATTTTAATATTGAGTCAGTTTGAGCCAACTCTATGTTCCATGAAGAGCAAGTGAAACCAAAGAACATAAGTTAAAGTGCAAAATCATTGGTTATGTGGGGTTTCTTCAGTATTTATTTATTTTTTTTAGTGTTTTATTGAACCTGTCATCCCTATCTTCACCCCAGGTGCCTGGAAGATGTTGAAGGGCCTTTAAAAGTAGCACCACAAGAACACAAAATACATAGTTGGTCTGACTTAGTCTGACAACTCATTTCCTCCTCCCCTACTTCACCTGCACAGGCAAAGTGAAAAGGTTAGATTGAAGAATGGAGGAAGATTATGCAGAAGGAAATACTCTGTGCGTAAAACACACTGAAGAATTGCAGTAACTGCACAAATAAAACATAGTTTGTTTCTGAAGTACTTTACTCTGCAAAGATGTTAACTGTGTCAGTGTGTTGGAGGGCAGAGAGTCTTAAGTAAATGTTGCTATCTCTATCTCTATTATCTGACAAGAAAGTGGTATCTTGAGAGATCTGAGACTACATGAAATGCTGTTGTCTTTTGTTCCTGGTCCTATTTTGAGTTGGATTTTTAGAACCAGTGCTTGCCTCCTCCTGCCATTTGTCTGTGGAGATGGGGAGGCTAAACTAGTGTTGTGTTTTTGCACTTTGACATCCCCAAATAGAAATGCTTCTCTGAAAACCTGCTATAATGAACATTGCTTAAGACTACAGAGTCAATCGATGTTGGGTGAGAGATTATCTTGGATGGTAATTTGAACACAGAAGTCTAATTCCCTTCGCTGGCAGAAATGTTTGTGTAACTTTGAACTGTATTTTAAACAACTTTGTTGTCATCTTAAACAATTACATCGGTGTTTTTTTGTTTGTTTTGTTTTGTTTTGTTTTTCCCAGTTAATAAGAAATGTTTGCAAATACTTATTTGCATTTTTCTTTTTACCTTTTCTTAGTTGCAGAAGCAGTTTGGATTTGAATATCAAACACTGGTGGATGGTGAGGTTATCCTTCATCTTTACAACAAAGGAGGAATAGAACAAACGGCATCCATGCTGGATGGTGTATTTGCTTTTATCCTTCTGGACACAGCAAACAGAAAAGTGTTTCTGGCGAGAGATACCTATGGAGTCAGACCACTGTTTAAGGTGCTGACCGATGATGGATTTTTGGGTGTCTGTTCTGAGGCAAAAGGTAAAAACAGTTGTGTTTAGTGCCTAAATAAACCTAGGTGTTGTTATTGGAGACAACTTCTTTGTCAGGCTCTCCTAAGTGTGAAGAGAAAGTGAACTGTAAGTTCAGTGATAAATGAATTATATTTAGTAGTATAAAATCTATGCATTGGTAA